>NC_135285.1:6250000-6875000 GCF_051311805.1 Agelaius phoeniceus
CCGGGGTTCTCCCCCGGACCTTCCCCGGCACCCCCGAGCCACGGCCGGGGCGATGCTCCCGAGGGGATGCACCTGCGGGCGCTGCTCCAGCTCACACGGACGGACCCACCCAGCTCCGACCTACCTCTCCAGGCCCCCCGGGCCCGAGCAAAGCCCCCCAGGCTCGTCCGGGGCCTAGACCCGCGGCTCCCCCGCCCCGCGGGGGTGCCGCCCCGCCCCGCCTTACCTGCATGGCGCGGGAGAAGAAGACCCCCGCGTCCGACGCCAGCTTCTTCACGTTGAACTCCATGGCGGCCCCGAAGCCGCCCCGGCCGCGCCGCGCCCCCGCTGTCACCGCGCCCGCCGCGCCGCCGCCTTTTATAGCGTCGGGTGACGCCCGCTCCGCGCCTCTTAAAAGGGCTATGGCTTCTTCCAGAGTACGTGAGGCTCGGCAGCGTCTCGGCGGGCGGGGGCGTCGGCGGGGTCCCTTTAAGCGCGGCGGCGGCGGCGGAGGGAGCTGTCAGCGCTGACCAATAGAAACTCGCGCCGCGCTCCCCGCCCCTTCCCTTCCCGCTCCGCCGCGATCGCCGCAGCATCCTCGAGCCGGGCGCGTTCCGATTGGCGCGGCGGCGGGCGGCTCTCCGCTCTGATTGGCTGGAATGAGCGCGGGGGCGGTACCGCCGCTTGGCCCCGCCCCCCGCTGGGTGGGCTGCGGCGCGGGGGAAGGAGACGCTGCCCTTCCGCGGCCATGGCGCGCGGCGCGGGGAGAGGGCGCCGAGCGGGGCCGCGCGCCCCCCCCGCCGCGGTGAGTGGTGCCGCCCGCGCCCGCTCGCGGGGGCCGGGCCCGCCGGACCGCACCATCGGTAGTGGGGGGGGGAAGCAGAGGGGAGCGCCGAGCCGGGGACCCCCGGGTGACGCCGGTCATGGGGGTGGGAAGCGCGGACGGTGCGGGATCTCCGGGTGCGGGGGCGGCGAGGATGCACCCGGGGTGAATGAATGCGGGGGGCCGGGGATGCAGCAGCGATGCGAGGCACCCGAGGGCGCGGGGGGGATGCTCGGGGATGCGGGGGATGTCGGGGATGCTGCGGGGGGTGCGGGAGCCCTTTCTGCAGGGCCCAGCATGCTGCAGTGCAGGTGCGGGGCTCCTGTGGGACGCTCCCCGCCGGGCCGGAGGGTTGAACCCCCGGTGCCGGGTGCCCACGGCGCGCAGGGCTGGGGGGAGATGCCCGGACAGAGGGGCTGCCTTGGAACCGCGGTGCCTGCGCTCCCTATGCCGGTATGGTAACCCCGGGCTGCTTTCTGTGCCCAAAACTCCTCGCACTTTGCTCTTCCCATCCCTGCTGTGGCCAGGACGTTGTGTTTAACCTTGTGGGGAGAGCCCGTGTCCGGTCCCTGCGGGCTCCCGCTGCCCGGAGAACATTCCGTAGCGTGCTCGGGGCAGTGGCTGCGGGGACGGTGTCAGGCGGGGCAGGGCTTTGTCACCGCCTCTGGGGTCACACATCAGCGCCTTCTGTCGCTCTGTCCTTGACCCGAGCACATCATTCCTGCCCAGCCCCGCTGGCAGCGGTGAAACCTCCTGGGCAAACCCCCTTTGGTTGGTGGGTCTCGAGCAGGGCTGTGATGCACAGAAAACTGTGTGAAAGCAGAGTTTTGGCAACGAAAATGTGTGTATGGTTGTTCGGGATAACTGGGACTTTTGTCATATGGGGACTGCAAACAAAATCCCTCCAACCATGTGCAGCCAGGTCTGGTGCATGTAGAAATCTCTGGGAGCTGTCAAATCCCAGGGTGCTGCTGCTGTAGAGCAGTTTGGGAATCTGTCCCCGTGGTTGGTAGGACAAACAAAGGAATTGCTGATGATGAGAAGATATTTTAGATTCGCTGCTCCAAGTGACCTGGAGTGTGTTTTGTAAAGTGCAGGAAGGAACAGGGCGGGTGCTCCCCTCACTCACCTGATTTTCTCCCTCTTCCCGCAGGAGGAGGATTGTTGGATGAAGGCCAACTCCAGGACTCTGAGCCAGATGTCAGAGAAAAGTTGGATTCTTTTGTGAGCAGCTCGCACAGCATCCACAAGTGCCCTTCCCCATTGTGGCTCCCGAAGGTGCCCCGATCCTGGTGCAGCCATGGCATTCAGGAGGACAGAGGGAATGTCCATCATGCAGGCCTTGGCAATGACCGTGGCTGAGATCCCCGTGTTCGTTTACACGACCTTTGGGCAGGTACAAGGAGCAGGAAGGGTTTTCCTGTCACATTCCTTGGGCTGGCTCTGCAGGGTTGTCTGTGTGAGATGGAGGCACAGCAGGACCTGGGCAGTTTGAGGAGTTGCAGGAATTGCAGGGGGAGTTTGGGGTGGTGGAAGAGAGTTCTGAGTGGGCTTGGAGAAGAGAGAAAAGCGCTTCCCACATCCCTCCCTGGGAGAACACCCAGGTTCAATCTTTCTCTTCATCAAAGGCTCTAAAAAAAGACTTGTCTTTTAAAGAAGAGTAATATGTTCCCCACTTGTAGTGATGCAGCACTCAGAGCAGTGAAGCTCAGCTTCACACCAGGCTTTCAGAGCTGAATTTGGGTTACCTGGATTGCATCTGTCCCAGGCTGTGTGCAGATTTTGCAGTGTGTTTGGGCAATGAGGATTGAGACCCAAGTTCTCCAGCTCCTGTCAAAATGATGCTCCACAGTCTCTCTGCTGCTATGTCTTAGTTGTGTAGCAGAGGGCGTGTTTTATGGGTGAGAGGGTAAAGCCAAGCTTTTTCATGTTTAACACTGTTTTAAATTTATTTTTTTTTTAAAAAGGGCAGTGAATTGGTTTTTAATTGTTGCTCTTCCATTTCTTTTGTGTTTAAAGTCTGTCTTCTCTCAGCTGCGGCTCTCTCCAGGCCTGCGCAAGGTTCTGTTTGCCACAGCCCTGGGGACGGTGGCCTTGGCTCTGGCAGCTCATCAGCTGAAGCGGCGGCGCCGCCGAAAGAAGCAAATTGCTCCAGACAAATGTGGCTTTAAACCAGGAGGGATCACAGTGCCCATCCTGCCAACCAGGAGGGTCTCCTCTGTGAAGAAAGGTTGGCCTCACAAAAAGGGGAAAATCCCCAAAGAGGTGGTACAGGGAGCGATGGGGAGGTGTGGAGAGGGGAGAGCAAAGCCATTTGTGTAGTGCTCCATTGTGGAATGAAGTGGGAATTCTGAAAAGCAGTGCCATGAGCTCAGGGTTTGGGGAGCAATGGGAGAGACTGTGAGCTCACAGTCTTGGGAACAAAAGGTGTCCTGATGTTTTCCCTTGGTTTGTAGTTCCCATCCCCTTTTCCTGTAGGCAGCCATTACCAGGCTGCCCCAATAATAATGACCCTGGCCCGCAGTGACCTGGTTCTGCATTGATCTCGTGGTGTCAGTGCTCAGCTGAGGGAAGGGGAGGGTGGCCTGAGCCAGGCTGGGCAGTTGGGAGTGTCCATCCAGCTCTGTGGTGACTCCCAGACCTTGGGCAGCTTCCTCACCACTTTTACTGATTTTAGGGGTAACACTGACCCAGGCCCTCACAAAGCACTTTAGGGATTAAGCATTTTTTTGGTGAAACATGAAAATCAAGGGATCAGTGTCTGTGTTCTGCCTGTCCTGAGGGAAGGTGGAGGAGTTTTTGCTTGATGGTTTCCACTTGCCTTTTGCTGTCCATAAGCAGTGAATACATTCCTCAGCCTCAGATCCCCACTGACACCAGTCTCAGAGCAAAGCAGAGCCAACAGGAGATCTGTGGCTTATTCTAGGTATTGGATACTGCTTTGTCCATTCACAGTTATACTGGACAAAGTGATGTTCCCCTCCCTATTCCCTTCTGCAATCACCTGGGCCTAAAATCCTGTTTTTGTGTGACCTTCCCAACTGCAGGATACTCCAGCAGGAGAGTGCAGAGCCCTGGCAGCAAGAGCAATGACACGCTCAGCGGGATTTCCTCCATTGAGCCCAGCAAACATTCCAGTTCCTCCCACAGCCTGGCCTCGGTAAGGACCTGCTTAGCAGGGCTGGGAGATGTCAGTGCACAGACCTGTCTTGAGATCACCAAGTCCTTGGGCTTGTGCTGGCCCATGGAGCAGAACAGATTGCAGTATAATTGTAGGGCAGGTTCTGATGTTAACCTTGCACTGAGTGTCTGGAGTTCCCTGTGAGCAGCAGTTTTTGTGGCCAGGAGCTCCAGGGCTCCTTGGCCAGTTCTTGGGCCAAGGATGAGTCTCAGAGGGATTTCCCTGTGGGACATGGCCATGAATCCTTGGAGCTCTCTGTGACCCCCTCAAGGAGTTAGGCTGGGTTGCTTCTGGGTCTCACAGCAATGGGGAGCTTGTTTGCTTCCCTCTGTGGTGGGGGTTTGGGTGACCCAGCAGCCCCTCCCTCCTGTGCTGGGGCTGCTCACAGCTTGCTTTCTTCTTAAAACCAAATTAGCTACCAAAATCTGATAGCACTGTTCAGGAAACAGCACAGGGTGAGAACACAGCCCAGTCATTCTACTTCCTCCAAAGCCAAAGGAACAGCCTATGAGTACAGGTAATTCAGGCTTAACCAGGCAGGGGAAGCCATCAGTGCTTATATCCACCTTTTGTGAGACCAAAACTGGAAACATTTGTGTCTTCAAGACCTGTTCCACATCCCCATTGCTCAGAGCTAAGGTTCTGTTGGAGCAGGGGGGACACAGATGAACTTCTGTGAGTTGCTGCAAAGCCCTCCCTCGTCATCACCCGGGCTCAGGGGCTGCTTGGCAATTCTGGGGCAAGGAGAGGGGAAAAATCACCCCTTTGAAAGGAGCTGTTGGGCTCAGCACTCGAGAGCACACGCTGGTGTTGCTGTTGTTGGCAGAGCCGAAGCGGCAGGAGCTGGCAGAGTCCGTGCTGGCCGAGGCGTGTCTCCAGCAGGCGGCAGTGCCGGCACGGCGTTCCCTGGGCAGCCGCGATGTGTCCGGGAGCCCCGAGCTGTGTCCGGCTCTTTCCCCTCCCTCCACAGGGACTCACGTCCATGTAACCCCCCCATGGCTTCTCAGTTCACACAGATGCTGCCCAGGTTTTGTATCACTGAAGTTCTGTTTCTCTTCAAATAAAAAGCAGTCCATAATTAAATACCTTTTTCCACTGCTGGGTGGGGATATCCCCACGGAGAGGCATCTGTTTCTGTACAGATGAGCTGACCCTCTACTTACAGTTTTCATATTACTTGGTGGAAAAAACCAGCTCATCCTTTGCACAGCTGCAGGTTTTGCCTGAGCTCTCTTTTGCTTCCTGGCTCCTCTTTGCCATCCAGTAAGCAAATTGGCAGCAGTGAACTGATGATTTGCAGTTCAGGATCTCAAGGTGATTTATTAACACTCCACAGGGATTGATCAATGGAGGCAGGACAGGAATTCATCTGTCAGCTGATTATTGTAGCTTTTTTTTAGTACCAGGCTCATGTTTGGACATCCTTCTGTAAGCCACAGGAAAACACTGGTCACTGATAGTGTTGAATCCAGCACTTTATTGGGTCAGACTTTAGAAGACATTGATGCCTTGTGGGAAATTGGACAAAGCTGAACTGACATTGCTGTGTGGATTGTAAGCTCAGCCCTCCCAGGAGAGGGTCTGGTTACAA
The DNA here is from genome assembly GCF_051311805.1 of Agelaius phoeniceus. Lineage (NCBI taxonomy): Eukaryota > Metazoa > Chordata > Aves > Passeriformes > Icteridae > Agelaius > Agelaius phoeniceus. Next base: position 6,255,575 of record NC_135285.1, read on the forward strand.
AGAGGAGAGTGAGGATTCCCTTTGCCCTCTGGGGAATCCCCAGCTGTATTTTTTTCTGGGAAACTGTTTCTTTTGTTTGGACTGTGCTTGCTTCCTTGCCACATCCAGTGTTTTTTGTACAGGCAGCTGGAGCTGACGTGAGCTTTCCATCAAAATCCTGATGCCTTTGTAGTGATTGCTTTGGAACTTTCCTGGGCTGTTTCCTCCATCAGGGCTCTCCTTTCAGTGCTCATTGATATAGGAGAGCAAGCATGGGGAAGGAAAATTCGTTTTTGCTGAAGGCTGGTGGTGTTGGTTTGATCTTAGCACCTCTAACCTTAAGAGAATTCAGAAGGCAGTTGCTGCTCTCTGTTCCCCTCCTGCAGATGGTAGCAGTCAACTCCTCAAGTCCAGTTCCCCCAGGGATGTGGGAGGCCCAGGCAATGGGAGATGCTGGAGCCATTGGTGACTCCAGTGCAGAAAGCCTCTATGTGCAAGGTAAGCAGGCACAAGGGTAACATTACTCTGGGGGGTTGTTAATCACAGTGAGAGCAAGAAGGGAGTGAGAATTGACACACAGCATCAGCAGCTCAGTGTAGAGCTCTAACAGAAAGATTCCCTCTATTCTCAGCTTAAGCTCAAATAAAAATCCCATCTTCTCTTACAAAAAACCAAACCTTTTTTGTCAGTGAATAATTTACTTCCAAAATACTGAATACTGTTCTTGAGCAACAGGCTCATCTTGTGCAGAGAACAGTATTTTGGCAGTAACATGGATGATGCTTTAACCAGTTTGGGGATGTTCTTCTAATCCAAAGTAAACCACATTTAAACAGGAAAGAAATAGAATATGTTTATTCTTTATTTTGGGATTTCCCTCTTTGCTGGATTGTCTGAGTGAGCAAAGACTCATCCTGTACCTCTTTGTTCCTGAGTGCCCCGGGACTCTCACAACCAGTGTTTGGTTGGGTTTCCAGGCATGGAGCTGTTTGAGGAGGCCCTGCAGAAATGGGAACAGGCACTGAGCATCAGGCAGAGGGACAGTGCTTGTACCAGCACCCCTGTGCCCTGGGACAGCAGCAAACAGCAAGAGAGCATGTCTGAGAACATTTCAGAGGTAGGTCTCTACATGCTGAAAGGCCAGCCTGGGTGCTGGAAGCAGTAAACAGTGGGAGGTTAAAAGGAGAGCAAATTAAGGGCAGAGTCAGGCCAGACTCTGTTTAAGAGCTGTCTGTATCTGCAGCTTCCTTATGCAATGGGAGTGGGTGTTTTTAATTTCTTTCTCTTTTTAATGCGTCTCGCCCCCTCATTCCCCAGCGTTTCCATCCACCTTCCAGCCTTGTGTCACTCACTGTCACACGTGTCCTCCCGTGGCACAGCCTGTGGTGAGAGAAGGCTGTGATGAATGCAGCACTGCTCTGGCTGGCAGTGTTGTCTCTGTAACTTTTTAATGCATTTAAAATGGAGATCTTGATGGTCACTGCCACTTGTGGGAGCTGGGTGGAGAGCAGAGCTCAGCTCTGTGTGTGTGGATGAGGAAAGCAGTGGGAATTTGGAGGATTTAAACTAGAATGGCTCAGTGACAGCCACAAAGCTAAAAAAACCTGCTGTAACTCAGGACTGTGAAAGGAGCTGAACTCCGAACTCTCCAGGAGTTCTCACTGGAAAAAAAAAAGTGTTCCCAGCCTTTTGTAAACAGAGTCTGGTGTAGTAAGTATGTGGGACATTTGTCTTTTGTGCTGGATCATATTTATCCAAGGCAAATCTGGATTCTGTTGTTGTTGGCTCTCCTTGAAGGGCCCTGTAGTATTTCTAAAACTGCCTTAAAACCAGTTGATTCATTATGAAAATAGATTCTGTGCTTCTTGTTAATGCTCCTGTCTTTTGGGTGAGATACTCAAGCAAACATAGGGGCCTGAAGGCAAGATGCTATTTAAGTCTTATTTTCCCCACACCTTTTTTTTTTTCCATCCCCCTGTTGTTTACAGCAAATTTTGCTTATGCCCAGCACCTTAATCTAAATATTCTGTTATCCAGTTCTGGATATCCTTTTATATTCAACACAGGTTTCCTGATGCAATTTCTCCTGGAAGTCAGGCTAAAGTCAAAAGGCAGGAGATTTAAATGGTGTCCAACTTAATCAAATACCTGTGTTTTGGGGTGGCAGGTTAAAGTTCTTTAGTTTTTTCTTCCTTCTTTAACAGGAAAACAAAATTATGAAGCTCAAAAGCCAGAGGGTTTGAGTAGGCTGTGTAGAAGCTTCCCTCCCCATGCATTATTAGCTGCATTGTAGGATTAATGACTCCTCTCTCTTTTTATTTTTAATCATTTAATCTGCAGACTGCAAATCCCATTTTTACTGAAAATTTCCTCCCGTATTTGTGCTGTCCAATCTGTCTGTGCCCAGCTGGCTAACTAAGGGTGACATTTCTGTGTGTTCCAGGAGGAGTCCCAGAAAAGGGAGTTTGCTGAGAAGCTGGAGTCCCTCTTGCACCGAGCCTACCACCTCCAGGAGGAGTTTGGCTCCTCTCTCCCATCGGACAGCGTGCTGCTGGATCTGGGTAGGGCACATGGCTGCAGTAAAATGCCAATGTCCTGCCTGGTTTTATGTCTTTTCTATAAGCCAGGTGAAGGAAGAGTGACAAAGTGGGTAGTGAAAGAGAGCACAGGAGCTAAGAGGGATGTTGGTCCATGAACTCCAACATATGTGGTTTCTTTCTCTCCTCCAGAGAAGACTTTGATGCTTCCATTGGCAGATGGATCCTTGCGGCTGCGGACGGACGATGAGGACAGCTCCACTTCAGAGGATTCCTTCTTCTCTGCAGCAGAGGTGACTGCAGTGTCACCTGTGTGTCACAGCCCAGTGGCTTGGTGGGAAGGCACAAAGACAGCAGAGCCAAACATATCTTGGGAGAGGAAGATGATAAACACAGAGCAACAACCCCTCAGGCTGGGAGGTTCATGATGGATGTTAGGAAAAGGTTTTAATGAGGGGGACGGGGCAGGCTTTTCCAACCAGCACTTCCATGTTGTTCTTCTTATCTGCTACAGAAAACATGCCATAACAGCTAGGAAAGTGCTGTTATCTATGTAGGCTGGCTTGGTGGTGTAAATTTTATGGAATATTGAGCAGTGTCAGAGCTAACTTTTAGTGAAAAGTGAAATATCTTTGCATGAAACAATTGTCACTGACAAACTCTGCTAGCTGAAGATTCTCTGAAGAAGACCCACCTTGCTTGTGTGCTTGCAAATATTTAATGAGCTCATTTTGTTCTTCCCCTATCTCTTGTTACCTCTACAGCTCTTTGACTCTCTCCCCTTTGAGCAAATGCCATTCCACCTCTCCAAGCCAGTGGCAGCATATGAAGAAGCTCTGCAGTTGGTGAAAGAAGGGAAGGTGGCGTGCCGGACGCTGAGGTGAAGAGCCAGCTGGAGCTGTGGCACCTGGTGTCCCCTGGGGCTCTGTGAACACATCATCTGCCTTTGAGCAGCCCCATAAGCAGAATAACTCATTGGGGTCATAAAATCACAGCATCCCTCCTGCTGGTTCGGCCTTCCCAGGGAATTAACCCCAGATTTTAGGGACTCACAAGTTAAGAAAGAGTAATTGTCCCAGGAAATCAGTGATAAGGAGTGTGACTGTTCTGGGAGGCTGGCATAGTCCTGTACCAGCCTGGCAGAGGTGCTCTGTTCCTCCAGGGAGCTGGATAAAGGGAATGTGACTGTTCCTTTCTCCTATGCACAGACTGGGAATTTAGTTTTTTGTTTTTAGGCGACCATAGTTGTAGGAACACCAACATCAGAACTGGAATTTACACAATTCTTCCCCTTTCCCTCTAGGACAGAGCTCCTTGGCTGCTACAGTGACCAGGATTTCCTGGCAAAGCTGCATTGTGTCAGGCAGGCATTCCAGGTGAGAATGGCTCCAGGCTCCCAGGTTTCCATGGCACATGGCTGTGCAGTTTTGTTTCCTAGGTTCCAGCTTATTAAAGGTTAACAACACTGGTGTGTGCAGCATTGCACTGCTTCGTGTCCTGCCCTTTGGGGTTTTTTTCTTAGCTTAGAATTTGAGGGTGTGTAGGTGCTCACAAGAGACATCTGTGTTCCCTTTGCAGGAGCTGCTGGAGGATGAAAGCAACCAGCTGTTTTTTGGGGAGGTTGGGAAACAAATGATAATAGGACTGATGACAAAAGCTGAAAAGGTAGGAAGTTTGTGTAACAACTAAACTGTGTCTTGAGCACAGGGATACTTGTTCCCCCATCCCAACTCAGAGTTTTTCCAGTGTGTTGGAAGAAGAAAACTTCATCTGCATGCTGATGATTACTGTGATGTTGATGTCAGCTCAGATCCAAGTAGCTAAACTGGTTTGTTTTTCTGCTCTTCTAGAATCCCAAAGCTTTCCTGGAAAGCTATGAGGAGATGCTGCGTTATGCCTTGAAGCAGGAGACCTGGCCAACCACTCAGCAGGAGCTCGAGGGAAGAGGGGTTGGTAAAGACTTTGTCTTTACAGAGCTGTAGAGGAGATAGAAGATAATCCTTGCCCAGATAGGTTGTGGAATTCCCATCCCTGAAAGTGCTCAAGGGCAGGCTGGATGGGGCTTGAAGCAACCTGGTTTAGTGGAAGGTGTCCCTGCCCATGGAAGGGGGTGGAACTGGATGGTTTTTAGGTCCCTTGCAAGCCAAACCACTGTGATTGTGTTACAATGCATATGTAGGAATGGCCCAAGTGTGAAACACCTGCTGTTGAAATACGATTACATTGACTTCAGCTTCTTACATCTTCTTGCTTCAAACCAAAAGAGCCCATCTCTCTTTTTAAAACCTGTTCCCTTCACAGACTGTTCTGCTCCCTGACAGGTGGTGTGCATGAGCTTCTTTGATATTGTGCTGGACTTCATCCTCATGGATGCTTTTGAGGATCTGGAGAACCCTCCCTCCTCGGTGCTGGCTGTGCTGCGCAACCGCTGGCTGTCCGACAGCTTCAAGGAGACGGTGTGTGAGACAGGGAGGGCTGCTCCCAGTGTGAGACCAGGGCCAAGGCCAGGAAAGAGCATAACCTCATCTTCCCCAGCTGAGCTGAATTCTCTCTTTATGATTGCCACGCTTTCCTGAAGTTCTAAACAACAGCCTTCTTGTGCATGGAAATTGTTTACAGGAAAGCTTTCCTTATTTTGAAAGCATCTGGCTGGCAACCAGACTTATGGCTCGAGGGGATTTTATCAGTGATGCCATGGAGATGTTAAAAGATGACAGCACCTATTTTTATGAATGAGAATAAAAGGGGCACAATGTAGGGGAAAATATGTGGGTTTTAGCATGTGGCCATTCATTCTGGCAGTACCTCAGCAGACACTGAAGCTCAAATTGCAAAGCTTTCCTTTAGTTCTGCCCCCCAGCTGTATTTTTAAGACTGATTAGTTTGATAGATTGAGAGTAAAATGGCACTTTGTAACAGCTGTCTGCTTACAGGGGATTGTGGGCTGTTGGGCAACTATGTCAGATCATATTAACAATCTTCAAAAACCCTTAGGCTTCTCTGGAATGGATCTGAAGTGGCTAAATCTGCTTCCAGTTTGCTTTAATTTTGTCATTTTAAAGAGGTTTTGGCACAAAAGGATGTTTTGATGACAATGTGTCAGTAAACTTTGGGTTTTTAAAAATAATCTGAGTAACTAATGGGCTCGCTCTGTTAATTGTAGGCTCTAGCAACTGCTTGCTGGTCAGTTCTGAAAGCAAAAAGGAGGCTTCTGATGGTAAGCAAAATTAATCAAAAGGGAAAGAATCTAATGTATTTGGGGCTGAAAAGAGAACACATAGATCTTGACAAAGTGTGAAATCTTAGGCAGTAGAAGACTGAACAGAGTCACGTTCTTTGTGATGCTTTAGAGCCCTGGGGTCCTGCAGTCACTGCTCCAGTGCTGTGCCAGTATTTTATTGAATCAGTCTGAGTTTATTCTCCCTTTTTCTTAATGTGAGCATTCAAACGACAGCGTTGCCTGTCTGGAATCCCCTCTCCCTGCTCACAATACTGTAGGAATGGCCACAGACCCCAAGCAACAAGGGACTGCTCCTGATTTGTGCTTTCCTTGCTGGCAGCAAAAGGAAGGTTCAGGCACTGCTCCACTCCCCAGTGCTGATGCTAATTAGCCATTACTTGATGAGTTTCACTTAAATCTGTGACTTCCTAAAGTATCACAGCAGATGAGTTCATGGAGCAGGGGAACAGGAAGCCACAACTTCACAACCCTGGTTCTGCCACAGGGTCTGTGGCCTCTGGCAATTTTTCAGCTCGATCCCACAGCCAGCTGGTATGACAGGGCTTGGCTCCTGAGATGGCACAGAAAGAAATGAGAGAATTGGAAGCTCTACTGGTGCTGTCAAGCAGTAGCTCTGCCTTGGATATTTGCATGTCCTTTCCTGGCTTGGTCAGCAAATTATAAATAGAGGCTATAAAGGCTGGCTGGTGATTGCTTTTCATTTTCTTCTGTTCATTTTCCTCTTGAAATAGCAGTTTAGAAATATGAAGATAAAAAGCTCTAGCCATCCTTCAAGGGATCTGAAAGATAAATGTAGTTTTGCAGGAAGAGATGTTCTAAATAGCTCTTAACTTCAGATACTGAAGCTTTCTGGCAGGGAAGTTGGTGGCTGATATGGAATAAGCTGCTAATTCTGTCTGAGAATGAAGACCAACTAATTCTGTCCTTCCCTGTGACAGGTACCAGATGGCTTTATCTCTCATTTCTACTCCGTATCGGAGCATGTCAGTCCTGTTCTAGCCTTTGGTTTTCTGGGGCCCAAGCAGCAGCTATCTGAAGTCTGCAGTTTCTTCAAGGTAAGGTGGTTTTTCTGTGCCTCATCTGTGTGGGACTCCTGTCTGCTGGCTTAAAGCTGCTGCTGTGTGCTCCTGGTGGCTGGTGCTGGCCAGTGAAGGAGGCCTGACTGTAACCTTCCTTTTCTTGCAGCACCAGATCGTGCAGTATCTGAAGGACATGTTTGACTTTGACAACGTGAGGTACACGACGGTGCAGTTGCTGGCAGAGGACATCCTGCAGCTGTCACGGCGGCGCAGCGAGATCCTCTTAGGCTATCTGGGCACCGAGAGCGCCCCGGAGATGAACGGCGTTCTTCCTGGGGAAACCGAGCCGCTGAAGGACGAGCTCATCTGATGTCAGGGCAGGAAAACACTTTTGTACAAGGACCTTTTCCTCCCAGAGATGGATAAAACTACCTGCAAAGTGCAGCGGTGGCAGCAAGACTATGTGAACACACAGCACTCTGGTGGGACCTTCTGCTTTTTGTAGCCAGTAGTGTTTGCTGGGATGGATCCAGGACCACTTGCCAAGTTATGGTTTGAATTTCTTCTTTGTTCCACCTTCCTGTCATTATTATTACTTTCAACGTTTCATATATACATTGTGTCCTGAACTGCCCAGGCCCAGATTTTTGCCCAATTCTCTCGAATAGGGCAATGTATGTACCTGTTTTGCCTTTGTGTTTTCTGGGAGGTGAATCCCTGACGTTTACGATTGTGTGTGGGAACAGGAATATCGTTGGTAAATTCTCCACATGACCATTAGCTTCTCAAGGAGGCTTTGCTTGCTTTGGGATTTTTATTACTGTTCTTCCCTGCTGTGTTCCTAGAGACACTAATTCCTGCTGATTTGTACCATAAGTGTGATAACATATGCAATGTGACTAGCAAAGATTTCTTTCCTGGGGAGGAAGAAATAGTTCTGTAAAGCACTGAAGTAAAATGCAGACTTTTGTAAGGAGTCTGAAGCTCTGGGGAAATTGGTCTGTTCCCTTGGTATTGCTGCTCTTTGGAGACCAGGTGATGAGCTCTGTGTCCTGGTCATCCTTGCTTAGGAGGTTGCTGAGGTTTATGTTTGCCCCTAAGGCAGGTTAGTGTGAGGAGGGGGGATTTGCATCCTGCCTGTGCTTGCACAAAGTCTTTGACACCCATCAAAGTGCCTTGCTGGATTTCAGAATGAGCCAGCAGCAGCTTTTGCTGGGTAGGAGGTGTGGGATGTGTACAAGCAGGGAGAAGGGGTAATAACATTGTGCCTATTGCTGTTGTGCACAGGGTAGTGAGAGGTGTAGATGGTGGATGTGAGGTTATGTGTGTGGATAGTTGGAGAGCTGGGATCAAGCTTCTGGAGAGGAAATGACTCTTTACAGTCTGTCAGTTCTAAGAAATACAGCATAGTTTGGGTAATGCTCAGATGTGTGTGTGTATGGTAGTACTTCTCAAATGCTGTGATCCTGACTGCTCAGCCAGCACCTGGAATGTGGCTGCTTTGGGATGTGAGCTGAGCTGCATACTCATGTAGGACAGCAGCAGTGGAGCATGCTGGACTTAGTGAATCATAAAAATCACAGAATAATAGAATATGCTGAGTTGGAAGGGACACATGAGGATTGAGCCCAACTTCTGTCTCTGTACAGGACACCCCAGCATTCCCACCATGGGCTGAAGGAGTTGCCCAAACTTCTTGAATGCTGTCAGGCTTGGTGCTGTGACTGCTTCCCTGGGGAACCTGTTCAGTGCCCATCCACCCTCTGGGTAGAAAACCTTTTCCTGAAATCCAACCTAAACCTCTCCTGACTCAGCTTCATGCTGTTGACTTGAGGCAGTGCTGGCTTGGACTGAGGTTTGCAATGATTTGCTGAGTCCTCTATGAGTACAATGCCACAGATAAAAGTAGAGATCAAGCCTGTGCCTTCTTCTGTTTCAGTCCACATACAGGTCCCAAGTCCAGTCCTCAGAATGAGGAGGTGTTCAGGACTTGCACAAAAACATGAGCCTCACTGTTTTTGTTCCAGACTGATTAGTTACCCCTTGTGCCTGTTCTGGGTGAAAGACACAAGGCTTACCCGGATGTGTTTTTGCAAGTGGAAAAAATATGTAAGAATCTGGAATTTCCATATGAGTGGAAAGTCAGTGTGTGGGCTTTGAGAATACAAATGCTTTCTTCCTCTTCAGATAACTAATGTGGATTCTGCTGGTAAAAGCAGGAAGGAAATAAACAGAGAAAAAAAGTAAACAGGAGGATGTAAGAGGAGCAGATAAATGTGCTGTGCCATGTGTTTTAGGGACACACTCCCTGAGCAGGGAGGTGGGACCAGATGACCCACTGTGGTTTCCTTCCAACCTGACCCTTCTGTAGTTCTGTGATTCCTTGAAACGCTCCTGAGTTGTTTGCAGGGGGGTGTGTGTAGAGCACAGTAACATCTGGTGCTCTGTAAGCACATCAGACTGATGTGGCTTATCCTGGAAACCAGATTAATGCAATAAACAGGACAATGCTGAGGCAGAAATTAGGAGCAGCTGCCCCAAGTGAGGCTGCGTGGAATAAACTGTAATGAGAAGGCTTTAAGAGACAGCAGTTGAAACTAGGAAGGGTCTCTGAGGTGTCTTGCTCCTGGTAGTGTGCAGGAAGAGAAGAAATGGAGAATGTTGTATTAGCATGACACACCTGCTACATGTAAACTGTGATTTGAAAGTATGGTATATTCTGAAAGCAAGTTACTTTGCCAAAAAAATAATGTTGATAGTGCTTTGTGCTCCTGTATGGCTGGTTTAGAAGAAAGTCACTTCAGCAGCTTTTGTATAGTGGTTAAAAAGATGCTAAAATGTGAAGATTAATATAATGAGATGGACTGTAATTCTAAACAATCAGTGCTGTTAAATTTTTTTTTTTTCTTTTTTAGTGTTGTTTTATGTGTATTTATTTACTATTTTGAGTGTCTTTGTCCTCAGTTCTTGGGCAGCCTGCCTGTTTTGTGTACAGACAAAAACACTGGCTGCTGACTTTGGGCTTTTGCATCCTTGCGGGAGAGGATACTGAAACAGGGTCCCCCTGAAGCAAACACTAACTTGCACTGTGGCTTTTTAAGCTGAGAAATTGTAAATTCCTTATCAATCAAATGAAGAAAGACTGTTTTATTACAGCTTGATGCTTTTCCTTAGCCCTTATTGCAAGTAGGTTACACAGCCCTCCCGGTGAAGGTAAAGAGGAATCTGCCTCGGGAACATCCTCAGCTCCTTGAAGGTCGAGTTCTCCGCCTTTTCCCACCAGCAGTGACTTGGTCCTGCACCAGCCAAGGATGTTTGCTGAGACAAACTGGTTTTATCTTTACTGGGATGGATGTTAAACTTCTCTACACCCCACCCCCCTCACTTCATCGCTGCTTTTTGTCCATCCCCAGTCCCAGTGTAGCTCAAGAGGAAAGGCAGAAAGGTGTCTGCAGGCTCTGGAGGAAACTTCAGGGATTGATGGGTTGACAGGAGCTGTTCCTGTGGAAGCCTTCCCTGGCCTGAGCAGTGGTGTCGCTGCTGTGTTCAGGTCCTTTGGGTGCAGGATCCACTGATCCCACCCAGAGCAGGGCCCAGCCCAAAAGGTGCCTCTGCTATTCACCTGTATTGCAGGGTAGAGTTAAAGGGGGTGATGGAACACCTGCCTGCCCTCTGGCTTCCTGAGATCCCTAGAAAACCCTTCCCCAGCATATTGTGTTTAGCAACAGAAATTCTTCAGTATTAGCAGCAGCTTGTATTGGGATAGAACCCCTTGAGATAAGATGCTCACCTTTTTAATGATGAACTCTTATTCTCAAGGGGTTAAATCATCCTGGGCTGACACTTGCAAGATTTTAACACGGATGGGGATTTAAAGTGGCTTAGCAGCAATGAAATAAAATCCCTCAATAGTGTCTGATGCTTAAACAGAATTTAAAATATGCATGACTTTCATTTTTTATGTGGAGGTTGTAACAAGCTTCACCAGAGGTTAAAGTACATCCTTGGTACTTTAGTATGTATGTAGAGACTATGAGAAATGGCTCTAGGAGGGTCTTTATAGTCTTTAAAGCACATTAATAAAAAAATTATGAGGAAAAATCTGCCTTGTATCTACAAGATCAGTGTGGCTTTGAAGAGCATGACTTGTGTTGTCTCATACAGGGAAGTGGGAAAGCAGGATTTTATTTATCCCTCTTTAGTAGAACATTCCTTTGCCATATCTGAAACTAATGAATGTAAACTTGTGCCTATTTTTTTCTTGATTTCCTAAAGGTGTAAAAATCTGTTCTTGTTTTGCTTTTATCTTTTTCTTTGCAGCTAATTTTTTAAAAATATCTTTAATCTTAGGATGTGGGCATTACAAGTAAAATAAAACTTCCCTTCATGATTGTGGTTTTTGTTCCTAAATTTCCTGGAGAAACATGTTAGAAACTCAGTCTATGGTTTCTTATTTAGGTGACAGTTGTGGTGGCACCTCTGCTGCTAGTGATGGTATCAAACATCTTGCTGTTCCTAGGGCTAAAATGAGGAACTTGAAAGGTTTAAGTGTAAAGTTAAAGGGTTTGATTGCATGGGGAGTCTTCCTGGGTCTGCTGAAAAGTCCACAGATGAAGAGGGTTATAAAATAAACAAAACACCTTGTACTTTGAGCTGTGGTTGGAAACTGTGGGGTTTCATTTTTCAGATTTTTCTGTGGTGGTTTGGCTGTGTTGGGGTGTGGTGTGAGTAGGCTGTGATGAAGAGATAACAGAAATCCCAGTGAGGAGCAGAACCTCTTAAACATTGTCCAAGTTCCTGCAGCATTTACCAGCTTCCCAAATTCTGTGAAACCCAGACTAAAGCCTGTGGGTTGGTATCAGAGCTGCTTATCTGCTGAGCAAGGCAAGAAAATCATCTTCTTGCTCTCCTGAAACAACTACAATGGATTTAAATGCTTTCATTTTCAAACGATAGAGAAACCAGACTGAATCAGAGTGGCTGATTCTTCCACAGTGATTAAAATTTCATCCCTACGCTTAAAAATAAAAAAAGTAAAAACGAGTCTCTGTTAGCATTAATGCAAGCCTGTCATGAACTCAGATATATGCAAATAAAATGTTCATGGATAGGGAAATTTTTGTCTCATGCCACACCCTGATCATTAGTTGAGAGAGTTAAAAGGAGTTTATCTCAGTTTCCATGGAGTCAGACTCCACACTCATTACAGCTCCAGAGCAGCTTTGTGCTTTCTTGTGCTGAGGCATAGAGCAAAGGCTGCTCCATGTATTGACACTTTTTTCTCCTGTTCAGGAAGGAGTGGGTGAATACAGCAATGAAGCCCACAATTTTCAGTACTTGTCATGGTACATAGATCAAATGTAATCCACTCTGCCAGCATAACTCTACATTCAATAGCTTGGAAAGGAGGAGATTTATTTAACTTGAATAATGAAAGGAGTAAATCACTCATGCTCCCTCATAGCAGTCTTCTGCGATGAACTGAGCTCCTGCAGTAAATATTTTCTCTTTCTTTCCAAATAATAAGACTTTAATACTATTTTACTTCTTGAAATGCCAGGGAGAATGTCAGCTATGAAGAGCTTGTTGAAATTAATGAGACATAATCATAATTGAAGAGGGTATATTACAACTGAAGGAAAAGGAGTTTTCTACCCTTTTTGAAATCTTAATTAATGGGCTAGAAATCCTGGTCCATGTGCTTCCCTGACACAAATTAAAGGCAACCCCATGCCTTTGTTCATCACTTCTTGTGGGCCTCTTGCATATTTATTTTTTTATATATCTTTTTTTTTTTTTTTAATATTGAATTAACTTTGGTTGTTTGGTCTGAAGGTGGATTTGCCTTCTGAAAGCTTTTCTGTCCAATGCTGCTCCATGTTCCGCTTTTCCTGAGGCTCCTCAGGTAAGTCTTATTTCTGGGGTCACATATGGGAACATTCCTTTTGGCTTGGTCTTCAAAGTGATTTCAGTAGTTAGAGGCATTGGGTGGGAGGGGAAGAAAGTATCACCTGGACCAGGTGTTTGTCTGGCCTTTGCAGAATCTTTAAAGGATTTTCTGCCAGGACTTAGGAAGAAATTGTTCCCTGTGAGTAAAGCCAGGTTGGACAGGGCTTGGAGCCACCTGGGCTAGTGGAAGGTGTCCCTGCCCATGGCAGGGGTGAAATGAGACAGGCCTTAAGATGCCTTCTCAAACAATCCATTTGATGACTTTACTTCAGGTTTTTATTTTCACGTGTGCACACCCACATGGGAGCGGGTTGTTCTTTACACCTGCGGTTCCTAGGTGTTAAAAAATCCAAATATTCACTTTCAACGGCACTTGGACGTTACCAGTGAATCACTTCTGTGTGGGACAAAGAGAAATGTGCCCAGGATAGGGCAGTGATGTAGATGCTGTGATGTAGAGCTGAATGTACTAATACCCTTCTGAAATGAACGATTCTCATTTAAATCCTTTTTTTTTTTTTCGTTTTGGCATTTCGGTGGATTTTTGTTTTGTTTTGTTCCTTGGTTTGTTTTTTTTTAACAGCAACTGTGGCGGCTGCAGAGAGGTGTGAGGGCAGCCCGGGCGGCACCAGAGCGGGAACCCGCGGGTGTGAGGGATGTGAGGGAAGCCCGGGCTGTTCCTGCCGAGGTGTGAGGGGAACCTGGGGCGGGTCGCACCGGGCGCAGGGATGTGAGGGGAGCCCGGGCTGTTCCCGCTGAGGTGTGAGGGCAACCTGGGGCGGGTCGCGCCGGGGGCAGGGATGTGAGGGGAGCCCGGGCCGTTCTCGCCGGGCTCTGGGGGGGAGCCCAGCCCGGCCATTTTCCGCTGTAGCCCCTGCCTCAGCGCCCCGCGCCCGCCGCGCCAGCACCGCCGCTGATTGGCTGAGAACTGGCGCCAGGACGAGCTGCTGATTGGCCCATCCGCATGGCACCGCTGGCCAATGACGAAACGCCGTGCAGCCCGCCTTTCCTCCAACTGGCTGTAACGCTCCCTGTGCCCGCCCACTGCCGGGCCGCGGTGCCGCCAGCCGATTGGCTGAGGCACTCCCCGGGCTGGATGTTTAATTGGGCGGTGCTGGGCTGCCCGGCGCCTCACCTGCTGCGCGCCGCCATTGGTCCGCCGCTCCCCGCGCCCCCGCCCATTGGCCGCACCGCCCCTCAAGAGCGTCCCGATTGGCCGTAGCGGCCCGGCCCGGTATCCGGGTAAGATGGCCGCAGTCGGGGAGTGCTCGCTGCCCGCGCCGTGGCGGCCGGTCTCCCTCACTCACGTCGAGTATCCCGCAGGTAACGCTCCGTTTCGCCGCCGCCGGGCCTCCCCACCGCACCTCAGGGCGCGGCGGGCCCCTTCCCGCCGCCCCGCGGCGCCGCCGCGGGCCGCGCTGGCGGCTGCCAAATAGTGAGCCATTGAGCAGCAGCGCTGAGGCGGCAGGGCGCGCGTGCGCGTTGGGGGCGGCGAGGCGCTCTGCCAGATCGGGAGCCGCGGCGGGAGCGGCGATGCGCATGCGCGGTGGGGGCTCCGGTCTGGGGGGCTGCGGGAGGGGGGGACGGGGAAGGGGACCGGGAATGGACTCGGGGGGGCGGCTCCGTCCCGGAGATCCCGGAGCCGCCCTGCCCTCCACTGCCGCCCTGCCCGCTCCACACCGCCGCCTCGCCGCCCCTGCAGCCCTCTGGCCATGTGCGGTGCCCCCGGCTTCGAGGCGAGGGTCCCACCCACGGCGTGCAGCTCCCGGTGCCGCTTCAGCAGCTGCCGGTGTCGGTGTCACCTCCCTGCTCCGGACTCTGCGGGTCTGGCTCGGTGTATTACCGTGCTGGGGGGCTCTGGGGGCCCTGGTGCCCTCTCAGGAGTGGGGATGTGCCAGGGGGGCCGTGTCCCCCGGCTGGGCTCGGCTGCCGGGGCAGTTCGGGGGCTGTGCTGGCCGTGGGGATGGCAGCGTGTCCCTGTCCTGTCCCCGTGGATCTGCTGCTTTTCCTGGGAGCGCTTTGGTCAGTGAGCGCTGAGGGAAATGCCCCGAGCACTCCAGGCACAGGAGGTTTTGTGGCTCAGCTCTTGGCAAGGTGGGTTTGTGTCTTGGTTGAGGAGCAGTGTGTGCCTGAGTGCAGGGTGGGCTATTCCAGCTGGGACAGGTGTGATCCACAAAGGTCCTGCACACCAGCTGGAATGAGTTCCTGATGTGCAAGAGCAAGTGGGTCTGTGTTCAGCTGGCATATGCCTAAACTGTGTCCCATCAGTACCTGTGGTTCTTTGGAGCTCCTGTGGGTGTTTTGTGCTGTGCTGGGTTTAGGTGCCTGTTATAATCAGAGATAATAGAAAAATGAACTGTCAGAGTTATAGCATTAACCATTTGCTCAAAATCCAAATCTTGTCTAAACGCTGTTCTCAATATTTCCAGTTCCCAACTTGCCATGGAGTGTTGCTGTACGTCCTGTTTCAGTAGCTGGATTTTAGTTCCTGATGAAAGCTCCTCTCAGCAGTGCAATTCCTAAAGCTTTTAAAGTGCTTAGGGATCTTCTGGGTTGAAAGTGCCCATTTAGCTAGAAGACTTGAAATGTGACAACACTGAAAAAATATCTGGCACTGGAGATACATTATTTCTTGGCCCTCCCCCTTATGGCTGTTTGATGGTTTTCTGTGATGCTTTATGTGAAATATTGGCATTTCCTTTTCTGTCTTGCATTTTCCTCCACACTGTCAGCTCCTCTGCCATCCCCCTTCTCAAATATATTAATGTGTCAGTTTGGGAGAGATGGGAAATAATCTTGCCAGTAGTACTGATATATTCATCTTTGTATCTTATCTCCTTATCTGAACCTGGCAGTATACACAGAGCGTCCTGTGCTCCATTTGTTGGATTGGTTTGGGAAATGAAGGTGGTGGAAATCCCTGCACAAGGGTTATCTGTCAGATCTTGAACAATGTGACATAACCTGAATATTTTCTCTCTGCGTTGAGAGCTCTTAGACAGGCAAAAGGAGGAGGTGATTGTGTGGAGGGGTAAATCATCACCCAGCTTAGGGTTGTGTTTGGAGGGGATGGGCACTGTGTTTATCTTGGCTAAAATGTGTTTATGAAAGCCTTTAAAGTGGAGACAAAGGACTAAAACAATAAAACAGCTGGAGGTATAAAAGTTTGTTAATTTGTTTTCATAGAATCATTTAAGTTGGAGAAGCCCCTGAATCACCGAGTCCAGCTGTTCCTCCAGCACTGCCAAGGCCACCACTAAACCCGTTCCTCAAGTGCCACATTTACACAGCTCTTAAATCCCTGCAGGCACGGGGAGTCCACCACTGCCTGGGCAGCTCTGCCAGGGCTGGACAACACTTTCTGTAAAGAAGCTTTTCTTAATATCCAAGTTAGACCTTCCCTGTGCAATTTCTGGCTGTTTCCCCTTCTCCTGTCCCCGTTCCCTGGGAGCAGAGCCTGATGCCTGTCCCTCAGCTGTCAGGGAGTTGTGCAGAGCCAGAAGGTCCCCCCAGGCTGAGCCTCCCCAGCTCCCTCAGCTGCTCCAGATCCTTCCCCAGCTCTGTTCCCTCCTCTGGACATGCTTCAGCCCCTCAGTGCCTTTCTTGTTGCGAGGGGCACAAAGCTGCCCCCAGGATTTGAGGTGGGGCCTTAGCAGTGTCCAGCACAGGGAGATTTGGTGTCGTCAGTGAACTGAGAGTGCACTCGATCTCCTTGGCCAGATCATTAATAAACATATGAAACAGAACCTGCCTCAGAACTGAGCCCAGCCCCAGCTGGATTTAGCTCCATTCCCCACCAATCTGGGCCTGGACAGGTTTTTGTACCTGGAAAACAGAGCACCTATCCAAGCTGTGGATGTTCTCCAGGAGAATGCTGTGGAAAGCAGTGTCAAAGGCTTTACTAAGGCAAGGTAGACAACATTTTGTTCTAAAATAATGACTTGCAGTAAACTGTGGGTCTGAAGCTTTTACCTGGCTTTGGGGAAAGTGCTCTTAACTTTATTTAGAAAGCTGTTTACATTCAGCCTGGGCACATCTGAACTCCAGGTCCATAAAGTGCCTAGATAATGTATATTTCTAAAGGAGTGATGTTGGCAGCAGGCTCAGCACAGTGGAGTTAATGCAGCCTTGTGCTGCTGAGAGGGTCGGGATGAGAAATGGATCCTGCTTTTACCAACATCAATTATTAAGCTGTCTTGGCATGTCATGCACTGCTCTGTGGCAAACAGCTTCGGCTCTTGGCTGATCCCAGAGGCTGCTGAGCTGCTGTGGCAACTGCCTCTGAAAATCTCACATCTTTAAGGATTCCCAGTGCAGAGCCCCATCTTTCATCTGCCATGGGTGATGGTCCTGCTCCCTGGGTAAAAAGCTGTCACTGCTGATTTCTGCCTGGCAGATGAAGCCTGGGTTTGGGCTTCTGCTTCTAATTGTGAAGGGGAGAGGTGTCTCCAGAAAGGTGCTCCCTGTTCTGATCTAATGTTTCCTTATCAATAGTGATACATCAAACCCATCCTGAGCTGCTTGTGTGGCTGCACAGCTCTCCAGGGCTTTCTGCGATGTCCACTTTGAGCAAAACAAATGAGAAACAGCAAATGAATGCTGTGGTAATCAACTGCAGACTGGTCTGAGGAATGCAGTCTTGGAGACCTGACTGAAATATTACCCATAGGGAATGTTAGGATTAAACATAGGGAGAAAAAAATCAGCCATGGCAGTGCTGCCTGCGTGTGCTAAAGCACGCTGCTGCAGAGGACAGCCTGTAAAAATATCATCCTGATGCTGCTTTCAGAATTTTTTTAATCCTGGAGCATTTCATATTACCAGCTCTGCTTTGGTGAGACCAATGAATGATCTGGCATAGTGTCAGGTTGCTGGCAGGTAGGCAGGAATAATCCTTCTTCCCTATGTCCTTCCAGTAATGAGCTGGTGATTGCATCAGGGCTGTGAAGTCCTTTGATGGATGGATGGATAAAAGCTGTATCTCTAATTGTTCTTTGAATCCATTTCTGCTTTGGATCTCACAGTATCTTTGGCACTGAGCTTTGTAGCTTAATGTGGTTGTTGTTTCTTTTCTGTAAAGTCCACTGCTCAGTAATTTCATCAAACACTCTCTCATGTGCAGTGAGAGGCAGCGATTGTTTGCTGTCAGTTTCTCCATATAATTCATGACTTCATAGAACTGTTGTATCATCTGTTTTCCTTTTTCAGCTGAAAATCTGATTTATTTGATGTTTTCTGAATGGCTGCTGTTGCATACTTATCTTTGTCCCCATTCTATTTGCCTTTTCTGTGTGTACTCTCCCTTTTTAGCTGGTGACACCGCAATTGCATAATAAATTTTTGTAGTGCTGTAACAGTAACTTCTGTTGTGCTCTTAAAAAATGTTCTTCTTGCCTTTTTGACTGCTGCAGAGCACTGGGTGCTACTCTGAAGGTATTGGCACACTCTGAGTCTGAGGGTTTTTGTTTGGTAACAACTGAACTAAATCCTGTCATGTCATGGGTATAATTAGGGTTGTTTTTTCCCGTATGCATTGCTTTGCATGGGATGACTTTGTGCTGCAGACTTAAAACTCATCTTCAGGGACTTCCTGCCTGTAGGGTGAGTTTCACTGGAGAAACATCGAGTTCCTGGTTTGTTTGGGTTTTTTATTATTATTTGGAGAAAAGAAAGAAAACTTCCTCTCTTCAGTGCAGCTGGGATTCTTAGAGCTCTGGGACTTTCTGGACCTTCTCACACTGGACAAATTCTTTAAGGAGAGAAACCTGATGTGCCAAACCTTTTTCCCTGCAGAATGACAGAATATTCCCATTTTCCCAGTTTCTCCAGGATGTTTCCTACAGCCAGGCAGAGTTGGAGAGGCAGGTGTGCAGTGGGTAAAGAGGTTCAAAGGTGCTGTGTCTGTGCTTTGGCTCAGCAGTTCTTGTTGCTGTTCAGTATCAGCACATGCAGCTCCTATAGGAATGTTTGTTCTGATAACCCTCCTGTGCTTCTGTGCAGGCTGGGAGCTCACAAGTCAGGGCTCATTCCAGAGCTGAGCAGTATCTCCTGGAAGAAGCAGATCCCACTCTTTGTTTGTCTGCTTTAATGCAGGGTTTATGCTTAATCTCCCTGCAGAAGTTATGTCTGATTTTATGCCATAATTTAAAGCCTCCTGTAGATATTATTGCTGTCCCCCAGCTCGTGTTATGGGGATATGCACACGCAGAGGAAATCACTCTTTTGTATCATGAGTATTTAGTGATTTAGCGAGACATGCACACTGCATGTTATGTGTGCAACTTGCACATATGCACTCAGCCAAGAACACACAACCAGTGGCAGTGCCACAAATAGATCCTTCAATAGGAAGTGGTGGTGGCAAAGCTCAGTCTTGTGGTAGGATGTGGTTGGGGGCTGTTGATTCCCATTTTTACATCCTATACAGGTTAAGTAGATGTGGTGAAGCTCAGCTATTTCTACCGACAGGATGCTGGGTAAAATGTTGAATTGGAGCAGAAGTAGATGCTGAATGAAGGCTGAAAAAATAGCGTGTGTCTGAGCTATGTATAGTGCTGCACGTACTTATCTCTTGGCTGCCCAAAAATGGGGTAGTTGCATCCTTTATTTTTGCTTTTTGAGCTCCAGATAATGTCCAGGGAAAGCTGGACTTTAAAAAAGCAGAATTTAAAACTAAATAAAACCCAAGATATGTATTAAGTAGATTCTCCTACTGCATTTTTGTGGAGATTTTGTCTCTGTTCCTTCTTGTTGGAGGACCTGCTTTAAAATTCCCAAGTTTATCAAATTAAAGGAAAATTAATTTTTTATAAAAAAAGGCAGGGGTGCTGCTTGCTAGATCTGACTGGACTTTAAACTGTGGCTCTCCTGCACGTCTCCTTTCCCTGGGAATAAGTCTCAGAGCGCGCTGGAGCGTGAGAGGAGACAGGAGTGACAGAAGTAATCATGCTCCAAGGCCCCCGGAGCGCTGAGCAGCGCTGGCCTTTCTCTCAGAGCTCACTTTGCCTCCTCCACTGGGGATTTCCAGTCCTTTCTGAGCTGGGTTAGTCACTGAAGCTCTGCCCTGAGCTGCTGATCCAGTGGGGCCGTTTGTGATGGCGTTGGTGTGTTCCTGGGGTGGCTCCAGTGCTGCCTTCAGTGCCCAGCTGTTTATCTGCCTCCTCTGTAGAAAAAGTGGCTTCAGAATGTGACTGTGTTTAATTGCCATTAGGCACAGGAACATGAAGTACTATTAGTGATATCTGCTCTAAATGGACTGCTGAAATATTTGAGGAGCTTTTGTGTTAAGATTGAGAGAAGGACTTGGTGCCTGTAGGCACATCTGGGAGTGATGGTGTCTGGTTCCCCTCTCAGGTGTGGTTTTTGTGCCTGTGAAGTCTGGGTGATTTGATTTATTGGGGATGTTATCATGTAACATAACAGAGGATTTTGAGTTCGCCACTGCTGATCCTATTTAAATTAAAAGACTACTTGTTTAAGTACCTTTCCACCATCTGCACAAGAAATAGAACCCTCTGAGAAGATAAATAATCTGGTTTTATTTCTGCTTGACAAAATTATGGCTTTTAATGTGGAAGTGCTAAGCCTTTATGTGCCGTGGATTAACAGAGTGAGTGATCTGAAACATGGAGATCTCTTGATGAAGAGCTCTCTTATTTGGCAGTGCTGGAATTGAGACTTTTGGAAAGTATTCCTAAGGCTTTCAGGGTAGTTTAATTGTCTCTTGACAAGGTGGCTTCTCTCATGAATTCCCTCATCATTGATGACAGAACTCATTTTGTTGAGAGTTTGTGATTTATATTAAACCATAAGGGGCTTGATTGTCTATTGCCAAGTAACTGGTACTGTCACTTGTATCCCCTTTGTGTTACCATAATCCAGTGCTTTGGGAACATTTGGAATGCACCTGATGCAAGACAAACCTGCCATATGGAGCAAGAAAAGTTTCAAATTCAGTGTCTTGCAAAGCTTTTCAGGTCAAAACCAAAGCAGAACCTCACTTCAGTGGAAACCTAGCATGCCTGGGTTTATGTCCTCCAAATCTTCCTCCTTTCACCTAACTCCTGCTGGTAATCCTTGCTGATGATGTTGCTGATGCCCAAATTTAACCCAGAGTTTGGAATTCCAGAGGCTTCCATGCACTATACCTGATGTAACCACAACTATGTGGCAATAAGCATCAGCAGCATGAACTTTGTGAAGGGGCGATAACTTATTTTTTTATCAGTTCCAGCACTCAGAGGCTGAGGTTAAAGTCCTTTTCACCAAGTGCTGCTTTGAAATGTGGCTGTGTGGGCTGGGGAGCCTGGGTGCCTTGCAGTGGAATTGATCTAGGAATGAGTCCAGTGCTCAGACTTGCAGAGGCATCCTGTTTCCTTTTGAGAGGAGGGAAGAAGGACAAATTTATGTGGGGGCTGAGCCTTTTGTGTTCAGTGATGGGATGGAGAGGATCTGGTCTGTGAGAACCAACACTCAAAGTACCCATCTCTTCTGCTGCTTGCTGGGTTCATACAGTGAGTTTGTGGTGACTTCTGTATTTAAAGATTCTTTGGCAGACAGTTCTCACTCTTATCATACAAATTGCTGATTTGGAGCAAAATTGCTCTGATAATTTTTTGTGAATTTGTGCTGACATCTTTTCTCTGAACACTTCTGTATGTGTCCCTTTTTGGGGAAGAGAGGCAAGAGAAACTGGGATCAAAATGCACAGCTGCTCCTTACTGCTGCTGCCCACTTCTGTGGCTTTTGTAGTTCAGAATAAAGGTTTTGAGGGACCTTATGACCTCTGTTGGGTCCCATTGCAGCTCCCTGATTCTCCCTGGGGGATAACTAGACTGTTAATTATTTGGGTTGGAGGCCCAAATCTCCCTCTGTGTGGTACAAGTGGGCTACTGGTTAAAAAGGCAGAGTCTCCTTTATTTCCCTGATATCTCCTGCTATGTTTAGCTGTTTATTTCCTTCCCATTTTGCTAATGCTGGTGTTCGTGCAGACACATGGTGAGACAGATTAGGAAGCTGATCCAGCTGAAAACTAACCCATTTCAGTGAGGGAGTGGGAAAGGATTTGTTTGGGGACTTTTGCTGGCTCAGAGAAGAAATAGGAATGAGGGGAAGATGCTGCCTCTTCTGCAGCAGCCTGTGCTCATGTTGGATTAAAGTAGCTCTGGGCCCACACCCATGGTTATTGTTGTAAAGTGGGTGTAAATCTCTGCTGAATGATTCCAGGCTCCTTTCACCCTTGATTTTGAACCTGCATGGAAGCTCTGCTGTCTCCCTTTCATTCTGGAACACAGGGACTGCCTACACTGCTGAGTCTGCCCCTCTGCTCTGTGATGCAGGGCTCTGACTGACCCATGTTGTGGTGGAAGGCAAGTACCTGTGAAATTCACACTGATTGGTTTCTCTTGTTTGTTTCCCCAGGTGATTTCTCTGGCCAGCTTTTAGCTTATTTGAGTCTTGGTCCAATATTCATTATTGTTGGCTTTGTAACACTCATCATATTCAAGAGAGAGCTTCACACGGTGAGTCCTTCTCTCCCTTCCCAGCCTCTCCTTACGACAAAAGTCTTTTCCTTTGTCACCTGGGGCTCCTGTATTCACACTTCTTTTTCTCTCTAAAAGGAGCAAGCTGAGGAAAGCCATCTTCCTGTCAGGGAACAGCAGGAGACACTTAGCACCCGTAGCAGGTTAAAAGGCTGCTCAGCCTTTTCTGACTTCTCTGTTACTCTGGTGTGTTTTGGACACTATCTGTGCAGAACCATCGAGGGAGATGTCTGAGGAAGTACAGAATGCTGTTGCAGAGTGGGAACACTCCCAAGATCCAGTAGGATCATAGCACTGGGCAGCATATGCAGGAAATGGTGTGTGTAACTCAGGGGGATGCACTTTCTTTGAACTACTGAGGCAGAAAAGGGGATAAAAATAAAACCTAAAGCTTTCCAAGGGAGTGGATCTGTCTTTAAGGGCTGTTTTTCAAATGTGAGCTGAATACCAGGGGCAGAAAAAACTTGTTTCAATCCAAATTCTTAAAATACTTTTTATCTGCTCTGCCAGGTAGTTGGGAATCAGTGTCATGGATAAACTCCCTCTAGGACATATAAACCTCTTGTAGCATTTGTCCTCAATAAACAGATAAAACAGGGGCCACTGAAAGGATTTTGAATGTAGGGCCACAGTGTCATGGGAACCAGTGGCCCATGGGACCTGGGAATAGGGAACTCTTAACTAGGGAAGGCAGTTGTACAGTAACTGTACAACCTTCAGGTTTTTGGTAACTCAAAGGTTTTGTGTTGGCCCAAAAGAGAAAAGAAGCCAGAGTAACTATTGCACAGATTTATAGTTTTTTCAGTACAGGGATTTGCTTGGTGTTGGTAACAAGATGAGTGCTGAGGTTGATTCTCAGTTCTCTGTGTGGGAAGTCACCACTGGGCTGGAGAGGGACACTGGCTGCCTTGCAGCAGCCTGATCCGTGGCTCAGGATGAGGAGTGAAAAATTGCTTCATCATGTGGAATGGGACTGAGTGCTAAGGAGGCAGTGTCATCACCAGCTGGGAATTTGATCACAGCAGCAGGACTAATTTAGGGGAGGTGTATGAACTGTGAAGTTGAAGAGCAAAAATAAATGCTACCAGGTCTGGCTTAGCTCAGAATGTGAATTCATCTTGGACTGAAGACAGCAGCTTCATGATGAAAATATTCATAGAAGGAAGAGCCAGAAAGCCTAAAAAGTCACCTTTGTTTTAAACTATTTCCCCAGATAACAGTGTCTGCACTCCCCCTGTTGGTCATTGGGAAAAGCCAGTTCCCAAAACGTGCCCTATTAAAAAGGTCACTTTCTGCACTCACTGGTGCAAGGTGCTGGCAGAAGTGCCCTGCTGTGTCATTTTTGTCTTTCTGTGTATCTGCTGCTGAAAAGCTGCATGTACACAATATGTTGCCAAATAGAAAGTGAGATGAAAATAAATGCTTTTCTTCTCAGGTATAGAATTTGGAAGCCATTGGTTTTAACTCTAGTAGTCAAAAAAGAAAATTAGAAGCATAATGTTTGGGGTTTTGTCAACAGAGAGAGCCTGGTAAGTAGAAGGATCTCTTAGAGGGGATGACACAGCTGTCTTGCTTTCACAGATCTCTTTCTTGGGAGGGCTGGTGTTCAACGAGGCAGTGAACTGGTTAATAAAAAATGTAATCCGGGAGCCTCGGCCGTGCCAAGGTAGGGTGTGCACCATGAGTGTGGTGGTGTCAGGGGAGTTTGGGGTGGAATGCTGACTGGGGGGAGTTACAGGGGTTTTCCCCCTTTGCCTCAGGTTGGCTGTGGATGTTTGGGTGTAAGAAGGCTGACAGAGCCTCCTGAGCAGGGCCATGTCCTGGGAGCTTTGTGCATGCTCCAGCAGCATGGGCTGGCTTCATATCTGGAGTGTTCCAGTTGCTGACTATACCTTGACCATATTCTTTTTTTCTTCTCTTCCCAGAAGCCCATTCAACAGTGACCACAAAATATGGGATGCCATCCAGCCACTCCCAGTTCATGTGGTTTTTCTCTGTCTATTCTTTTCTGTTCCTTTATTTAAGGTAAAAATTCCGGGTCAGGTTTTGGCTGTTAATATGTTGCAACACCTGAAATGGGTGGCTCCCTTGCTGGGTGCCGCTTGAGTGGGATAATGGAATTAAATCTGAGGACCTGCACAATTTATTGTGGCTCGGGTGGGATTGGAGCATGTCTGTCTCAATCTGAATGTAGGGCTGGAGTTTCTTTTTCTAAGCTATAATGGTGCCCCAGTGTGAGGGAGGAGGTGGGGGAAAAGGAGGAGAAATGAAGAGCTGCTTTCTCATTTTGTCTCAGTTTCAGTGGGGTTATTTATAATCTTTTGGATAGTACCAGCTGTCCACTTGCATGACCTTTTAGTTGACTTTCCTTACCAAGCACTGGGTTTACCTGTGCTTTAATGAAATTCTTGCTGGGGCATGGCTCTGGAAGGAGGAAGACAAAAGTCTTGTGGCTCTGGGTGGAGGAAGACAAAGTCACAGTTCCTCCTGGCTCTGTGGGTGATGGAGGGACTCTGTCTTGGCTCCCTGTTGCCTGTGCTCAGCACATGTCTCTCACATCAGTGTGAGCATCCTGCCCTCCATCACAGCAATCCCTGTTCACAGTTGGAGAGAAGCACCTGTGGCTCCTTGGCTGCTCTTTAACTGCTGCCAGTGCACAGATTGCTGCTGGGATGGGATTGAGCTGCCCATGACCCCAGTGGAGTAAAGCTTTCAGAGGGAGGGAGGTCAGGAGTGCTCAGCTCCCTGCCCTGTGCTCATGGCTCTCCGTCTCTTTCAGAATGCACCAAACAAACAACGCGAGGTTTCTGGATTTGCTATGGCGACATGTGCTGTCCATCTGCCTCGTCACAGTGGCTTTGCTAGTCTCATATAGTAGGTATGGAGCAACTGTTTTCTCTTCTGCTCTCACACAGCCTCGTGGCCTGTCCCAGCCAGCAGCCCTGGCGTTCCTTATCCTGCCTTTCCCACCTGATTCTGCACTGCAGCTTGGTACAAGTGTTGCCATGAGACCCAATAAACAAAAGTGCTTCGTGTGTGGTGCTTCACAAGCATTTACAAAACCTCAAATCAGCTGAGCTTGTGCCAGTTCCCCACAGGCTCCAGTGCCATGCTCCATCCAGCCTCACTGCCTCGCCCTCTTTCCAGCACTGAGTGTGGAGGCATTGCCCCATCTGGGCACAGCAGCATCTGCAGCATGTGGATCACTACAGATGATCAATCCCACTGTTTTGTTTGAGCATTAGTTAATCAAAACGTTTATAGCTGTTGGCTTGCAAGATTTAGTTAAGATGGATAAAGAAAATGGAACTGTGATAGTGATTTTTTTTTCTCTCTTTAGTAGATTAAATGTAAAGTGAGCTCCAGTGATTGGAAAAACAGACAAATTCAAGCTAGAAATAGGGTCACATTTTCCACAGGAAAGTAATTACCTGTTGGCACAGCTGACTGTATGCTACAGCTGATTACTTATTACTAATTATTTTAAAAGCCTGGCAGAACAAATTTGTCAGAGGTGTTTGGTCTAATTAAAACAAAATTAGAGGAAATCAAGTGACCTATGTTAGACAGAAGGTCAGATAAGATGATCATAATGATATGTGAGCAAAAAGAATTTTGAATGTAGCTTGTGCACACATAACAGGCCAACAGTGCAGCTCTGAATGGCTGCAGTCACAGTGAGCACATTGGTCATGCAGCCTCTGTGCCTGTCACATTGGAGAGCCCCAAAATCACACACAAAAAAAAAAAGCTGTCTATGTTCTTAAAAGCCTTTAAGCCCCAGCTTTGGTGGCCTGGAGGAGCCTTGTCCCATTACTGCCTTTGGAAAAGTCACTTTTGGAACTAACAGTATTAGTTCTTCAGCTGATCCAAAGATGGATGAAGGAGAATGTGGAGGGTTATTGAGTTAAGCTCAAACTAGAAGTGCTCCAAGCTGAAACTGCTGTAGCAGGGAAGAATTTTCCCCATTTTTCCCCCCACTATTTTTGCCAGCTTTTTACTGAAAAAAGACACCCACTTTTAACATTTGGAGGATAACTTGCACCCATATCTGTGGGTCCAGTGACACCTCAGCTCCTGAGTCTTGGCTCCTTTTGTTTTAAAGCCTGTCTGGTGACTCTTTTCTTCCACTGCAGGGTTTATTTGCTTTACCACACCTGGAGCCAAGTCCTATATGGAGGTGTGGCAGGAAGCATCATGGCCATAGCCTGGTTTGCCTTCACACAGGAGATCCTAACTCCCCTCTTCCCGAGGATAGCTGCGTGGTAAGGCTCTATTCTGTGGAGGTTTGTTATGGATGTTAGAAATGAGAATTCCTGGGCTCTGTCCCAGTTTTGCATACTGGCTGTTGTGTAACCTACTTTGTTCCTCCATGTTTTCTTGTGCATGCATATATACAAAGGATCATATGTCCTTGGTAAGGGTGGGGAAGAGGGAATTTAATCAATTGCTACATTTTGTAAAGCCCTACTAAAGCTGAGGTGTGGCAGCCTGCTGGAGGAGCTTTGCAAGATGAACAGCAGACCTTTCTTAATGAATGTCTAATAACCCAGTCAAATTGCAAACTATTTACATGTAATATAGTCTGGAAATATTGCATAAGGAAAGAAAAAAAATGTTTTTTTAAAATGTAACAAAGCCTGAAGTGATAGAATAGAATTTTTAAGTAGAGCAGGTGTTTGTGTGGTTTTTTTTTTTTTTTTTTTTTTATGAAAATTCCAGTGAAGAAAATCTAATTATTTCCCCCTTTCCACCACAATGTCCTTTTTC
The DNA here is from genome assembly GCF_051311805.1 of Agelaius phoeniceus. NCBI lineage: Eukaryota > Metazoa > Chordata > Aves > Passeriformes > Icteridae > Agelaius > Agelaius phoeniceus. Next base: position 6,282,612 of record NC_135285.1, read on the forward strand.
AGGCCAATTTCAGAGTTCTTTTTAATCCGAGATACCAGCCTCATTCCTAACATCCTGTGGTTTGAATACACAGTCACAAGAGCAGAAGCAAGGTAAGTTCTGTTGGGAGTGGAGGAGCTGTTGCTGCTCTGACCTTTCAGATGCAGTTATTAATTAATTTTCTGATATGTAGCTGATAATTTTGGGCTGCTGTGGGTAGAATAGCTCAAAGTAAGGAAATACAAAGTTGTGGGTTAACGACTGCATCTGAAAGGTGAGTCTGGAGAGAGTGTGATTCAAGAATTTAATCTCATTTAAGTAGCATTTCAGCTCCTTGGCTTATGGTTTTTGCAAGCAGTTGTTTATAATCTTGCATCCCCATGTGAGCTTGTTTACACTGAAGATGGGGTGGGTGTTCTGGGAGTGTGGAGAGTGGGAAGGAATGATCAGCTTGGTGGGTATGGCAGGGTCACTTCAGTTTTGTGTGCAGCTAAGCAGAGGCACACTTTAATCCTCCTGTATTTGCCTCTGGTTTGTTGCAGCCCCCTGGGATGGGCTGGGTGTGGTGGTGTTTGCAGGGGTCCCAGGATGAGGGAAGAGATGAGAATCTTGACTGCATGTTTCAGAAGGCTGATTTATTATTTTATGATATATATTATATTAAAAGAAAATTATATACTAAAACTATACTAAAAAATAGAAGAAAGGATTTCATCAGCAGGCTAGCAAGGAATGATAATAAAATCTTGTGACTGCTCACAGCCTCGACACAGGTGGCTGTCATTGGTCATCAAGTAAAAACAATTTCACATGCTGGGTAAACAATTCTCCAAATCACATTCCAAAGCAGCAAAACATGGAGAAACTGAAGCTTCTCAGGAGTAAAGATCCTGGCGAAAGGATTTTCCATAAAATATGTCTGTGACAGCTGGGGTCCCCTGTGCTGCCTTGCAGGAACAGACAGCGCAAGCTGGGTACGAAGCTGCAGTGACGGGACCAGGGCGCGCTGCAACAGAGACGACAGACAAGAGCAGAGACCTGGGAGCAGCAAGGAGCCTTTTTACAGACGGACCAAAGGAACAGGCAGGGACCATACCCAAAACCTGAAAGCCTTTGCTCTGCTTTAGCAGCTAAGCTGGATGCTCCCTGATGCATGTGGGACCGTGCAGGAGTAGAAACTCATTTTGAACACAGATGCACATGGTTGGATGTACCATCGTGTCTACGTCAGGGGAGGGGGGAGAAAATGCCTGGTGTCGTGTTCGGGGGAGGGAAAACCAAAAATGAATCCTTTCTGTGACTTTTTTTTTCAGCATGAAATATACACACTATTTATTTATTTTTTTAAATGGAACTATTGTTTATGGGGTGGGTGAGGCGTTGATTGTGTGTTTTGCTTTTTTTTTTTTACTTTTTTTTTTGGAAGAAGATGACAAAACTATAATCTAAAGTTGGTCATGTTTAATTAGGGCTTCTAATTCTTACATGGTTTTTAGGAGGGAGGGCATCTAGGAGGGTTGATCAAGACAGAAGGGAGAAGAAGACTTTCCTTTCTGCAGTCAGTTTGGGAGATCAAAATCAATTCCAACTGTACTTTGTACAGACAAAAAGACTATAAAGATCTGATTTTTAACACTAGTGACAGTTCTGCAGGGAATCCTGCACGGATACCAGTTAAGGGGAGTGTGTGTGTAAAACAAAGGAAAAACACAAATATACTGACTCTTATTTTTTTCCACTGCTGCTCCTGTTGTGTAATTAGCAAGAGTGTCCTTTTCAGAATCTCTTCTAGGTGGCAAGATTATCATACATATCTCACATTTATTCCATCTCTTCCTTTATACTTTTATTATCTCAGGGTTGCTGTGATCTGTACAGCTTTTGTTGTACTGAGTGTGCCGAGGGCACTGGGAAGCCCATTGGTTATAAGCAGTGCTGTGCTCCAGTGAGAGTCAGCCCAAAGCCTTACAAAATTCAGTTGCTGGTCTCTGTCTTAAGCACTGGATTTTTTTTTTCTTTTAAAGCTTAAGGGAGGGATTTTTATGAATGAATATAGTGACAACCACAAAAGAACAAGGCAAATGACTAATAACTAGCTCAGCTGCTCTCTGAATTATTCCTTGAAGAGCCCTGTTAGACTCCATCCCTGAACTCCAAGTAGGGAATTTATCCTAGCAGAGGCTCCATCACAGTAGCTTGGCTGGGGTTCTGCAGCTGTAACCTTGAATGCTGAACTCCTACCAGCAAGTTTTGCTCTCCATCCTTCTTCCATGGCGATTGTGGCGCTCTGGGTGCTGTGTCTCTGTGGGAGTGTGCCTGCCATCTCTGTGTGCTGGTGATGCCTCCGACCTCTGTGAGCCATCAGTGACCTGCCAAGGGCTATACTCAAAGTGCTTCAGGGCTGTGCATGGACACTTTCTGTATTTCTAGTATATAATGCAGCAGTTCAAGTGTAACTACAGAGAAGTATTTATTCAAAGCACAATTGACTTGAACTTTCACAGATAAAGGACAGCTTCTGAACTGGCTCAAAGGTCATCGGTGTGCCTTCGATGCAGTCATGAGCAGAGGTAAAATGACTGTCACATCTCAGTCTTGCTGCTTGTTTTCCTATCTCCACTTTAATCAGACTCCTGCATTATAAAGCTGCTTGAAGTCAGATTTTTTTTATGTTCATCCTGGTTATTTTTTTTTTTAAGTTTTCATCTGTGCCTGTTGCTATAGGAGTTTGTGTGTTTGTGTGGAGCTGCTGTTGGACACCCAGACTGTAAACTGTAGAAAGTGATCCTGATTCAGGAGATCAGGAATGAAGGCTGTTTAAATTTCTGTATTTAAATAGCTACGGGTAGTAAATTATCTGTTTTCAGTTGGTACAGCAAGTATATATATATATAATTTTTTTAAGAACTGTTTAGCACTTGCATAACATAAGCAATCCTGTAATAACTGAAGGAGCCAAGCACTGGATCTGCTTTGAAGGTGCATCATAATCAAGAGGCATCTTGCAGCTTTCACAAGGACATTTGATGTGCCTTAGACCAGCTCTGTTGGGATGAGACAGGACATCAGGCAGGTCCCGTGACGTGGTGGTACCATATGTTTCAGTTTGAAAACTGGTACTTATGTCTTGCAAAACCATTCATTTTCTCTTTATATCTTTTGTAAGTGCACTGACAAAGCCAGAACAGAGATCACACCTCTCTTCCAAGGTTGCTGAAGGAGTGGATTGTTTCAGGAGTGGCTTAGCACTTCCCCAGCCTCTCGAGCTGTTACAACAGACTGCTGGAAAAAATAAATACATGGCAACACCTATTGAGCATAGGGAAGAGGGTTCATCTCCTCATGGAGAGCAGTGCAGTGTAAAAAGCTGTTCCACTTCATGTTGCCTTCAAACCCATGCTTCCTACAGTAATTCTTAGGAGTGAGGGACAGGAAGAAGAGCTCTTGTAAGACACTGTAATAAACTCTCCTCTGTTCTCTCTGAATTGTTTGTAATCTGCATCTTCTGCCTACTTTTGCTGTACCTTTTCAGAAATCTTTGCAATACTTGATATACAGTAGAAATTCCTTAGTGATTCCATGGATTTTCTTAACTAAATGGTGCTGTGCAGGAAAAAGATTTGAGCTCTGCCTTATTATCCTACACTTGTATGAAATCTCCTGCCACTAGTTTTCTGAAATTGAATGTTTTCTTTGGAATATGTGGCTTTGCAAGCAGATGCTTTCTCTTCCTCCCCTGTACTCAAGGGGGCTGGATGGAGATATGACAATAAAAGGAAGGTGACAGAATGCTGTGGTTCACTGTTCTTGCTGTCCCCATACAATCATTGTCCCATTAAGGGCAGTTATGTAACTTCTGCAGTGTTTAAGGAGTTTTAAGCCTTTTTGTAGCATTTATCTGTTTATTGTGTCCCAGTTTATTCAACAAACATTTCCAAACTTTGCATGACATGGATCCCACTACCCAACAGTATTTAACACAGCTAACCAGCAAAACATGCAACACTACCAGGCTGTGTCAAAAATTGCACTCACCCCAAGAGTTATCTGAATATTTTCAGTCTATGAGTTTCTGAAATAATTTGTTCCAAATCAGTCGTTTTGTTTAGTTTTAGTTTCTTTAGGAGCTTTAGTTTCTTCTACTTAATGTGCCTTTAAAACAATGGGCATCTCTTGATAAAACAATCAGAAACAGGGAGAAGAGTATTCAGTAAGTCAACAGTGAAAAAATCTTGAAGATACAAACCAGAAGGACATCACATTTTAGAACTTGTACAATAAGAAAAGAGTTTTTAAAGGAAAAACCTTGTAATGATTTTAGTGTCCTTTCAAGCACTTTAAAAATCAACCTCATTCATCTGAATTTCAGCTCTGTGTTTTAATAAGGATGCATTAGGTGGTTTATGAATCTTGTATCTCTTTCAGTCTGCTCCCTGCAGCTGTACTCTGCTGAAGCTAGTGGGATGTCCAGATTTAGTTCCAGAATAGATCAATCCAATCTTCTGAGGTACAGTCCTCAGCAGTACATGCTTATGCTTAGGCTTTAATAGGCACTTTGCTTGGAGAGCCTTCCCCTTTGAGACAGAAGTGGAAAAGGGCGAGTCTCAAATACTTCAGTGGTGCTACTTGTGCTTGAAGGCATTGCAGACATGGAAAAATAATTCATCCTCTGGTAACAGAGGCTGATTCAGTATGGGGGGAGGATTACTTTAGCAAAATGAATTTTTTTTTTTTTCCGTGTAAAAGGCTCCATAAATCCAGATGTTATTCCAGTAAGGTTTGTTCTTGTCCGTAGTATTTACACAATCACTTAGAGTTTGATAATACTGAGTATCCTCTTGCAGTTTTCAGTCTGATTGATACAGAGGAGTCACCAGAGCAGGGATTTCTGCTTGCAGGTCTGTAGTGCTCCTATTCATGCTTTTAGGCTGTCTCACTCCATTCAGGATTCTTCTAAAAGATCAACTAAATCCATGTAGATGATGTGAAAGTGGCAGTTCAATACAATCACTGGCTGTGCAGGTGAGTTTCAGTTAAATTTTCCTCTTTTAAGGTATGTTATTAGGTATAAGATAGAAGCTTTGAAATAACATCCTTTCAGGAAAAAAAAATGCCAAAGCATTGGCATGTATATGTTGAGAAACAAATTAGAATTATTTTTTCTTCTTTTACTTTAAAAAGCTTTAGTGCAAATTTGTTCATATATGTTCATCAAGGCACTTTGATCATGTCCCTTGCAATTATTTCCCTTTTAACAAAACAGGCCATCACACTCCTAATGCTTCTTATTTATGGTGGCATCCCAGCAGACACATCTTGAAGGGTGTGCAATTTAAATACAGAATTCCTACTGCAGAAAGAGCACTAGAATTCTTTATTACCATATGGTTTTACTAAATAAAAGTAGTCAGGAGCTTGGGTTCTGACAGATGGGTTGGAAGTAGTTCCTATGCTACCATTGTATGTTAATGTTTATATATAATCTTTTACTGCCTCAAGTTTGTCAACTGAACATAAAAACAGTATCATATGAGATCATTCTCTCACAGAATAAAGCTGACACAGATTGGAGTAGTATTTCAGTAAGAAATAACTCCCCAGAGTGGCAGAAAAGGTGCTGTGCAGGAACAGTGCAGAAAAAAACCCTACAGCTTTCTTCTTGTTTTTCAAGATTTTCTGCCTTGTTACAGCAGAGTGAAAGAAGGGTTTCTGCAGCTGTTTTTCCTTTGCCCTTTAACAGATTTCAACTCTGTGGGCCAGGAATGGAAGTATGTGTTGGAGTTCCTGATCAGAATCATCCTTATTTGTCCATAGCTCAGGCATAACATTGTGCACAAAAAGCTGTTTCTGAAAGCAAGGTGTAAAACCACATTGGGTTAATGTGTGTGTCCTGAAGGACATCAGGCATGTGGCTTGTTAATAAAGAGTCAGCATCTTTTTCTTTTCCTCAGCTCCAAAGAAAGGTGCAATGGAGCAAGTGTCAAGCTAAATGCCTAGGAAATTCCTTCTCATCTCTGCAGATGTGCAGGTACCTATAGCCAAAGTTGGCAAAACTTACATGAGGAGAGTTTTGTAGAAGCTCTATGGGGAAAAAGCTTAAGGCTGAGCTGGATGATCAATGGTAGGACCATGGCAGGAAGCTTAACAAAAAGCCCAGAGCAAGAACAACAAGAAAAAGAACCTGAAACAGTAAAATCACCTTAGTTTGTATCAAGTCATGTCCTGTTGTTAAGAGGGTCAGTGTAAGACGAAGGAGATCCCAGTATCCTGAACAAGGGGAAAGGAACATTCCTGTAGAGCCTGTACTGGCTGGAGTGCCTGGGATAAGTAGTGCAGTGTACTCTGATGAGACTGGATCTGCTCTGGCTGAACTTCCTTCTCCCCTTGCTGAAGTTGAATGATGAGGCTTTGCTCGAGCAGGAGAAAAATCTTCAGTCAAGACTGGAAGATGCTCTTCAGAAGATGAAACCAGGAAAAAGACTTGGTCTTACAGCAGTTCTATCATACAATAATCATTCCCTCTTCTCATGGACAAGAACTACCTTCCTCACCAAATGGATTTAGACACTAGCAAGGACTGTGCTTTCTGTATTCTCTTTCAGTAGTTTTCATAAAAATCATATTTGTGTCCTCTTTGAGGACAGGAAGGTGCACTTTGCATTGATGGGAGAGGCCCTCTCAGTTCTACTTTGGTTTGAGGCAGTGTTTCCTCTCACTACAGAGTCTGACATCTGTGGGTGACTATTCTGTAACATCTTGCTGAATACAAATGGTAGATATCTTCTTAGGTTCCAGGGCAAGCTGTTCTCTGAATCGTTTTCTGAGGAACTGGGAGCTTCAGTGCATCAGGGATAGCCCATTTAACTGGGGGGTTTCCCTCTACAGTTTGGATTTGGGAGCAGCCTGGAGCAAGATCCTCATGTCTAGGAGTGCTTTCTCAAGGTAATGTGCCATGCGGGCTGCGTTTGTGTCAGCACAGCTATTGAAGGCTGAAATTGCAAAGTTGATGTGTTCCTCCATGGGGTTGTAACACACTCCGTAGCCATCTGGAACCACAGGACCAAAACACATCACACAATCTGTCTTGGCTGGGACCTGTGGAGACAATGTGATTAAAACCTTCTGACCAGTCAGAGAAAAATGAAACCATCAAATGGAAATAGCTCTGTCAACAGAGGAAACTCATCTCTAGAAGGGCCTTTGGTCACCCTCGCCTCCCACCACGTGTGCTGGATCCTACTATTTAGCAGCAATGTGTTTTCCACTGCATTTGCACAGGAGTGCTTCTCCCCAGGGTAAGCTTGTAGTAAGTCACAAGTAGAATCACTCAGTAAGAATCAGAGCACAGCACTTAAAGCTGTTCTGACAGCTGATTTCATTGATATCACTTTGATTTAGACACCACTCTTGGTGATCTTGGCTTTGGTTATGTTAGTGTTTTATGTGTCTGTGAGGGACTGTGGAAAGTGTAAGATCAGATCTGTAGCTTTGTGGGATTGACAGCCAGCTTAGAAATTTCTGACCCAATGCAGATGAGTTTCTAACAGACAGGAACTGAAGAGAAACATGGAGAAGGAAGGCATGAAAAGGAACAGAGAGTGCTTTTGGCTCAGAAGAGTTGTACCTGGCTGGTTGAGAGGTTGAAGTGCATTGCAACAGCATAGGCTGTGTCCATGAAGAGCTCAGGAATGCTCACCAGGTCCTCGATTGCCTGGAGCTTCAGCCCCAGGAGGTGCCGGTCTATGGCATTGCCCCGTATGGCCTGGGGGAAAGCAAGGATGGACAGATGAAAGCCAGGCCTGAGCAAAACTATTTTTTTGGGTTAAAGAAAAGAACACTTCTAAAAAGTCTCTAAAGTTCCAAGGAAACCAGATGTTGCTTTTAAGACCAATAATCTTGTTTGTAAGGACTGTGAAGTTAAACACACCAGTGCAAACAATCTTACAGTTCCTGCCCATGGACTCCCTCTGGTTTAAGGACTCCTTGTGCAACTTCAGTGTTTATAATCAACAATGATGGTAAGAAATGAAGCTATTGTAATATCTAATTTTCTCCTTTAGGCCAGTCACAAGGGACACTTAACACACCAGCTAGAGAGGATTTAGTCTGTGGCTTTAGAGCAATGTCAGATCAGACCTTTGCAACACTGATGGCCACACTGCTGTGTCAGGAGCAAAAGATGTTAAGGTCTTGTCTTTCCCCAGAGCTCTCATTTGCTGGGTAAAGCCCCAAGCCTGTCTGTATAGAGGACACTCACCATGTCTGTGTATTCCCTGTGGGCCTGCGTGGCTCTCCTCAGCAGGTCTGCTTTCTCCTGGTCCTGTGAACACACAAATCTGTTTAAGTTTTTCTGCAAAATGGAGAACCTAATTTTGGCTGTTCTCTAGGATGGAGGACATTTCTGTTATGTGTGTCTGTATGAAACTCATCTATATTTACTAGATTTAATTTTTGCATCATTTTGTTTGGCAGCATTACTTCATTCTGAAGAGTTCATCCATCAGTAGCAGAACTTAGTTTGAGTAGCTGAACAGCCTTACAAAGGACTTTTTGGTGGGCTCAGAAACATCCACATGATGTTTCCCAGGCTTTCAGTACATATGATAGAAAAGTCAAATCAAACCCCTGATGTGTAAAGATACTGCAAGCTATGGTTTAGCTCAATATGGGGTGCAGCCCTCCTTAGCTGAAACCAGATGACACAGGGTTAGCCAAATAAACAGCTTTTCTCTTTTCTGGATTCCTCTTACTCCACTTCTTTGAGATCCTCACCGATTTGTCAGGGCTGTCCATGGACTGCACAAACTTGAGGGAGTCCACGGAGGTGGAGCGGATGGTGTCGGTGCGGCCCAGGCGGAACATCCGCAGGGACGCGCTCTCGTACGTGGCACAGGCGCGGCCGTACATCCTGGGGCAGCGAGGAGAAAGGCACACAAGTGAGTCTGCCCTGCCACAGCCTTATCTGTGCCAGCTTTAGCAAGCTCACGTGTTTGAGTCTGTCAGTGAGGAGGTTGAGGAATGACCTATGAGTGGTCTTACCTGTAGTATGCCAACTGCAACGCCAGCTGGATAAAAGCATCAGGGCTTATCTTCTCTGACTTGGGAAATCCTTTCCCAAATTGATGAAAGACCATGACTTTGATATCCAGATCTTCAACCATTCTGCAAGGAAAGAAAGAGGAACTGTTCCTTTGTGTGTTGCTCATTCTTGTAACACAGTGGGATGGATTTGCTTTCTCAAGGCTCAGGGACAGAGAGCTCCAGCACACACAGATCTCTTTGGGCAGCACCATAGAGGTAAGAATTTTTGGCCACTGCTGAAAATCTCCACCAGGTTAGGTGGTCATGTGTATGTTTATACTCCAGTATTCTTGGCTGGATCCAGTAAAGCCTTGCTCTTTCTTAGCAAATGGGATGAATCAGTAATAACCCTTTTCTAGCACCTCTGTGGCAGTGCTTTTCAGCTCAGCTGAATGCTATGGAGCCCAGAAGTCACTGGGAAAACTCCCTGGCTGCAGTGGGGAAAGCCTCATTTAAACCACTGACAGGCTCCAAATGGGGACAAGAATCACTCCCTCAGTCACCCATGCACTTCTCCATACTCACATGTTGAGGTTTTGCTTTGCCTTCTCTATGTCATTCTTGATTTCTGGGGTGATGTTAAACCGCAGCTTTTTGGGCATTGGTAGATGAACTGTAGGCGATTTGCCTGTCTCAGGTTTCTTCCTGCACAGAGAAATGGTTCAGTTTGACCAGAGCTTTGGCACGAGGCCACAGCCTGGATAGAAATGCACAGGAGACCTTCCCTAACACCCTGTGACACTGGTCACAGCCTGACAGACCCCTCACAGTGCCAATAAGGGATCCCCAGTGCTGAGGAAAAGCAGGGGTAGGACTCACGTGAACTCCACGATGTGGTCCAGAAGAGCAACGATGGGTGGGCCTTCGGAGGGAGCGTGCTCATATACGAGACCACAGGAGCCATCTTCAGCAACGATGAACTGGGACAGAAGCATGAGAGGACAGTGTTGAAGACAGCCAGTATGTGAGGCAGAAGATACCCAGAGAGACCTCAGTGTCTCCCTGTCTATCTCAGAGCCTGTCCTTGCACACTGAGAGGTCTCCTTTAGCAGCACAGCAGTGGAATCCTTTCAGCAGGTGCAGAAGATCTGAGAACACTGTTAAAAGTTCTGCAAAATTCCCTGGATAAGAGTGTGCTTGACATATTGGTGTGCTCAGTGCTCTAGCCACACAGAGAGGTTCAGTGGCTCTGGTTTACTGAGATGCACACACAGTACAGGAATAACACTGCCACATGCTGGCTTACCCTTACTTTTCAATCAGCTGGAACATCTAAACTTTATCCCCTTGGTGAAGAGTTCCAAATAAGAACAAAACAGCTGAAAATACTGAATAGTTCAGCAGGTATGAGAGGAGTCCTCTAAAGCACCATTGCTACAATCTGCAAGCCAGGATATACCAACTAATGAAGGAAAAAGCTCCAACAGCAGCTGCTGTTGAAGGATCTTGGCAAGACTGAATGGAGAAGAGATCAGAGAGATGCAGTGAGATGGCAGTGCATGTTTCAAAAAACTAAACAAAATGCCATTGGGCAGCTTCTGGCAGAACCAGGAAAAGTGACAAGCCTGGAGGAGATCCAAGGAACAGATCTCCCATCGTTTGGGCTGCCTCTGAGCAGATGAGGCATTGTTGACCGCAGGCAGAAAATTGATTTATAAGGAACACAAAGACCTGCTGCACTGAATAAACGTGGGCAGAGGCAGAAAAGAAACAAGTCCCTGAGGCAGCAACAAATGCTGGTAACTGCAGAGGGAACCACAGGATCTCACACCATCAGCCACCACTCCTCATCTCCCTTGTTTTTCCACTCTCTTGAAATGAGGACCTTTGCTGCAAAAGGTTCCTGGGAGTTTTAGACTTTTGCAGTCTCAGGAAACACGTCCAGAGCCACCTCTTCAGTACCTCTAGAGCACCAGTTCTTACCTGTAGGGTTTTGTCGAACCATCGGTTGCCGCTGTTGAAGCGGCTGCCGCCGCCGTGCAGCATCTGTGCGGCCACGCGGCTCTTGTAGATGTCCTCGGACACCCGGGGCATGGGGGCGTCCAGGCACACGGTGCAGATGCTCTTCTCAATCGCACGCACGGACTCCTTGTTGGTCTTATCTGGGAGAGAAAGGAACTGTGAGTAAAGTGGGGGTTGTGTCATTGGAAGGAGAGACATTTGAAAGGATGGGTTTGAAGGACGCGGTGTTGGGTTCCCACTGTACCTCAGTGGGGGTGTACACAGCTATTAAAATTGCAGCCAGCTGGGTTGTTACAGGTGTGAACATGCTGCATTCACCCTCCTTTTTTCAATTTTCTTACATCCTACCCATTTGCAAGGCCACAAACTCTGGGATTTCACTAAACTTCATACTTTGAATCTGTACCTCTCAACACAAAAATTACAACAGATTGCAACGATTGCTTCTTTGAGGTGGAAAGCTCATGTTATCTGTCCAAAACAAACTTCCAAAAGAAAAAACTGAGCAGAGCACAGTGGGGAGGTTTGTTATTCAAGGATCTGCAGTGTTTGTTAGCACATGTGTGTTAGGGGTTCTACAGACCTTTCAGGAGGTTGTTGTAGGCTTTAGCCCAGCTGTTTCGGTGGTTGGTGGTGAGGATCCCAATAGGTTCTTTGTTTGTTTGGAGAGAGGTGTTCCAAATCTTCTCCAGCTGAATGAAGAGCTGGTCAGCAGTAAGGGGAGATCCATCACTGTTGTAAACATCTAGCTCAAAGAACTGAAAGTGAGAAGAGTGGACAAGGACAGAGACAGACAGTGAGAGAAGATAATTGTCCAGCCCCAGAAACCGGCAACAGCTACTTTGAGAAGGTAAGGCCTGGCTAAAGAACTCAGCTTGCAAGACTTTTGAAGGATGCTCAGAATTGAGAGACCCAAGTCCAGCTTCCTTTGCAGGGCATAAATACAGTCCTGGTTTTATGAAGCCATGGTAACAAGGACCAAGGAGGAATTCCTGTTTCTGAGACTAAGTTGCAGTGGGAGGGTTTGTTATCCAATTTTCACTTTCAGTTCCAGTTGCAGACATGGTTTCTGGGCTTTGAGAGACAGGAATTACCGGGACAAGAAACAGAGGAAGGAAGACAGTATTTTTCTGCCTCTAGTCTGCTGCTTACATGTGGCAATTCTGCTGCTGGCCAAAGGGGATAAAAGGAGCAGGAACAAATCCCTGGTGAGAAAAACCTTGTGGGCAGAGAATTTGTTATTCCCTTTCCTCTGTAAAACAACTAGCAAAAGGGACACCTGCACCTCAGCAAACTTGAAAGCCCAGCAGTTGCCTTACCTGGAAGTTGTGAACAACTGTGATGTGTCTGGACTGCTTTTTGCCTTTGGCATAGTTGACAATGGAGTCCCGCTTAGGCCCGGGAATGCGGCAGGATGAGAAGATCTGGTAGTACTGGTTCATACAGAGGGGCTTCCCACCCATGTACTCCACTGGAAGGGTCTCACTGGACACACAGCAAGGTAAGGAGGAAGGAGAGAGAGAACAGATCAGTGTGATGAGCAGGCCTGTGCTCCCTGCACAGGTCACAGGCTCTGCCCTGCAGCTGCACTCCCTCCCTCCCTCTGGCAAAACCTAAAGGTATTGGTAGCATTAAAAGGGGTTGTCCTTCCCCATTCCTAGCAGCTTTCTTAGTACAGGCTACAAAAAAAAAAAGTCTGTTTGCTGGTCTTTCATTTGGGAAGGGAAAAACACTGTCCTTTCTGTGACACCAGAGAATCAGGTCTCTGGACCTAGTCCATGGCTGTACCTCTGAGTGATGAGTATCTGATGTGATTCATGAACTAGGCAGGGGCTCAATCACTTGCTTCTGCAGTCATATTCCAACCACCCTGAACTTTGTCTGACTATTGGTGTTGGTAAACATTTTTGGACTTTAAATAAGGTGTGTCCAGCAGAGATTTGCTGGTGACCAAAAGAAAAAGGGTAAGGGAGGAACAAATGTCTCTATAGCTCATTCCATCTAGCTGGGAGGTGAGAAACACCAGGAACCCAATGTTAGAGACTCAAATTCCTGCTGCCTGAGCTGTTGCTTGTCCTGTGAGCAAACAGAAGTGCAAAGCTCTGTAAGACTGTCAGTTGTGCTCTCTCCCTCCAAGCACGTTCCCATGCCAATGAAAGCATTAAGGTAAACAAAGAACGTGAAGACAGAAGAGTAAGTTTGCTTTTTTCCACTGGAGGGGACTGGGGATTACAGTATCTCTTCCCAAATGTGTGCTGTCATCTCTTGCCTTTCTATGTGGGAGATTTATGGACAAGGCTCGGCCTCTCTGTGACGTTAAAGAACGTGTGAGCTCTCAGGAGGGTCAGTAACTCACTTGTCAATCATGGCCTTGAAATCCAGGAGACCCTCGATCAGCTTGGCAGCAAACCTGGAATAATACCAAATGTAACAAGCTGAGATCAGGCAGAGATGTGTCTGGGGCTGAGGGAGGAGCTGAGGAGGATTAGCAGAGCTGTTCTCTGCTCCTCAGGAAGCTCAGCCTTTCTGCCAAGCCCCTGTTGTGCCCATCTCTGGTTCACTGACACAGCCACTCTGGGCTGTGATTTGAGATTGCTGGAGAGTCGTACTGTGTGGCACTTTCTTTTTTTATGTGTCTTACTACACAGCCAAGGAACTCTGGACAGCTTTCAAGAAAGGATTGTCATGCATTAATGACCCTCTAACAGCAGTGTTTGCTACTGATGTGTTACAATTTTATCACATCTGAGTTCCGATTCTCAGCCTTAAAACAGCACCAAGGATTTCTGCCCTTCCCTGGCTAGGGGCCACCCTGGAGTGTCAAGCCAAGATGCAGCTGTTTCTCCCTGCATCTAAGACACCACTGGTGACTGAATTCCTACCCCAGTGAACACCCTGCTGCTAGCATAACTCTGGAAAACCTTCCTCTGGCACTGAGGGCTTGGAAACAAAGCAGATGTGCTGCATGAGGACACTGAGGTGTTGTGTTTACCAGGATCAATGTAAACAGTGCCAATGCCAGCTCCCAGCAGGGCTGTGACATGCCACATCAAGCTGCTTAGCTAGAAGTGACCTTCTCTTAGCTAGATTGGCCTTCTCTGACATGGGAGCTCCCACCTGTCCCTGAAGGAAGGAGGCAGGAGGTCACAGGGATAGGGGGTTGTGTTGTTGGCTGAGTGATGTGGTGCCAACATTTGAAATTTGCAGGCAGTGTCCTTTAGATTGGCTCAGCCTGCCCATTCCAGGGAAAGATCAAAGGACACAACTCCAAGAACCTAAGGGTTCTGTGAAATGAAACATTCTGCAAAGTAGTTTTCAATTAAAATTCCTCTGCCTTACTGTAGAACACAAGGGAAACAGAAGTAAGAGTGTCTGTGTTCCTTTCCAGAGAATTAACAGCCTGGAAGCAGAGTTTGGGCTCAAGGAGACAGGAGAGGTTGGTTGACTTGTTTTCAGCCAGCAGTTTTGCCAGGTTAAGGAGTAAAAACCCACCACTTTCCAAAATTGCCTTTTGCTTTTGGAAGCTTTACTTTCAAGCTGCACTGTCAAACTTCTTTGTGCAGCCACAAACTATGCAAACACACATTTAAATTCTATTTTAAACAGGAGCCCACCTTCTTATGCAGCTGCTGAATTCCACTGGCTGGGCACTTGCAGCTCTCCAGATTATTTGGAAAACTTAAGAGTGAATAATACGACAGAGAGCTTTCAAGACATTTGTGTACTCTTGCACTGTTGTGAGGCTAATCCTGTGCTCAGGTGTATCGAGGGGTGGGAGGGAGGATTTGTTCCCAGCCTCATTGATCCCCTGGCTGGTACTTGTGATCTGCCAGGGCAATGCTGACTGGTAACTGTGGCAAAGGTGCCTGTGTAAAGGTCAGTGCTGAAGTTTTGCAAATGGATTCAACACACACTGCTAGTGGTGGTTAAAATTAAAGGGAGCCCACGAGGAAGAGAGGCCATGGCAGGGTCTGATTGCAAGGAAAAGCTTGGAGTGGGAGGGCTGGTCACTGTGGTTTCCCAAACCATGAATCACAATTGGGGACAGTCCCGGTCAGGCTCCTCCATCCCTATAAACTACAAACTCCAGAGGCATTTCTGGGTGATTTCCTTTACATGCCTGGGCTACTTTCTGTGCCTCCTTTAACTGCACACACAATCACAGTGCCTCCAATACATCCTCACAATGTCTTCAGCCAGTGATGGGACCATTTTGCAGTGAAGATCTGTGCTTGAGCAAAGACCTCAATGTAGTTCCATAGTTCCTGTTTAATACCTGAACCACTAGACTCTTTGGTTTCCTCCCCTGATGAAATATTTAGACTGGTGCAACCAGGAGTTTGCTTACAGCCTGGCAGCCTTATCCTTACAGCAAAGACAGCTCAGTCCCGGGGACCACATTACTCATTCCCAATCTGCCTTAATACCCTCATCCCTGTTGAGCACAAAAAGCTCATCCCACCTATAACCTAAGGGAAGGTAGAAAAGGATTTTACCTGAGCTGACCTTGTCGATCCAGAAAATCCTGCTTAGGTAAAACCACACCTGGGCTGGAGTGGACCACAACTGGCAAGCGATATTCCAGGTAAGCTGTCTTCAGCCACCAGTCTGAGAGCTGGGATGGAAAAAGAAAACATGCAGGGAGTTGCTGCTGCTGCTGCTGTCCAACCCAATTCTGGCTGATGGGTCTCAGCATCCTGCCCCTAGTTCTGTCCCACACTTTGCAAACAAAGGGGTTTGTACTATGCAGGTAGAAGGGGAAAGGAGGATTTGAGCAAGGGATGGATGGCTTTTGGTGCAGGGCTTGAGCAGAGGGTTTCCTTCAACTTCTTGAAGCAGCTGTGTGATGCTGACAGGTTCAAGCCTTCAGCAGCCAGAGGCAGGGCCAGTGACTCCCTGTTCTGCCATAATCTCTCTGCTCATCCAAGCCCTGGTGAGGAGTTTGCACAGCCTGGGGAGATCAGCAGCACATTGGTCAGGAAGTTGATGCCATTAAAACACAGATACCAGTGGATGCAGCCAGGACAGGGAAGAGATGAACATCACCCCTCCACCCTCCCAGACCAGAGCTGGGCCCGGAGCCCTGACCTACCCAGTTCTCTGTTTTCCTGGCTCTTCTCTCCAGGCCTTTCTGCAGCCTCTCTCCGATGCCTCCTGGCTTGCGGAACTCGGCCACGAGCTGCTGCGTGTGGCTCAGCTCCTCGGGGCTGATGATGGGCTGCAGGGCCAGCAGGTACCGGTCCAGGGTCTGCTGCAGGGGGGGCACGGGCAGCTGGGGCAGCGCTTCCTGGTGCAGCTGGAATCTGCCCACAATCTTGTTTAGAGCTGTCTGCTTCAGCAGGCCACAGGGCCTGGCCTGCAAAGCACAGAGCAAATGTCGAGACAGAACTTCCCCCGAGGTAGCAAAGAACCTGGATCTAGGAGACCCCATCCCAGCCTCTCTGTGGGCACGTGGGTGTCCCAGCCTGGGAGCAGAGCATGGCTGTGTGCTGGAGAAGGGTGCAGGACATCCAGGAAAGCTGTGAAAGAGAAACTCCATCTCCAAGATACCTATTCTCGGCTCCTCAGAGAAAATGCTGCCAGGATAATGACACATCTCCCCACTCTGTGGACACCTTCCAGCTGAGAGTCTCCGTGTGATGACAAAGTCAAACCCTTCCATCCCATGGTAAGTGGGAAGAAAGTTGTGAAAAAAATAATCTTATATACTATCTGAAACTTTCATTATTTCTTACAAAAGCATAAGGCTAAAAAAGCAGAACCGTTGTGCCAAACCAAACTACCCTTTTGGCTTTGAGGAAGCAGAATTTAGCTAAGATTGGGGTAGGATTAAAATGCCTCTTCTCTGTCTATTCAGGAAACTGTGGGTGAAGCCAAAAGGCTCCGGCGATCCAACTGGGTCATGTGGGTAAAAAAAGCACCAACCACTTCCCTGGCTGGAAAAATATAACAGAGCAAACCCAAGTGCTCACCAGGAAATCAACTCACCAGTTTTCCCCAAAAAGAGTAACAACATCCTTTTGGATGAATGGGGTTGCACATTCTTCAGCTTGAAGATGTTTCAATAGTACTCTCAAGGTTTCCAGTTCCCTCTGTACCTCCCTCTCCCATGGATCTACAGAATCAGACACTCCTGCAGGACTCTGGACTTTGCATTGTCAGTGTACTGAGAATGCAAAGCCACTGAGAACACTCCCTTTGACTTCCAAAACAGTGAGAAAACAGCTGTCCCCACACCTCCTCCCAGCAGTTAAGCACAGAGAAGGAAGAGCTAATCTACAAGGTTGTCAAAGCCCCCCAGAAACTGCCCTGTTTTTTGGGCAGCTGAGTCTTATGGGACCTGAGAAGAGCTGTGAGATTGAGGTTTGCCGAAGGAATGAGAAAAACAACAGGAGGAGGAATTACTGAAGCATGAAAGAAGAGTGGGACTGGGAGGAAATGAAAGGTGTTGATGACAGCAGCTTGGGCATACTGTACCTTCTGTGCTTGCTTCTGCTTCCTATCCATGGCCGGTAGGACAGAACAGACCGTAAAGCTCTCCCTGGGCCTGTGTGGGTCTCCTCTTCCACCTGACAATGTGCTGCCCCTGTAGGGCGTCACCTCATTAGCCAACTGCCACATGACTGCTGCGACCGGAGGGCTCCGGGGCTGGCACAGCCCCGGCAGGCGACGGGAATTATCAGATCACTGGATTGCGACAACTGCCCTGAAGGTGCCCCTCCGGGCAGCTGATCAATACCTGGCTAGAGCCTCTCTCTGACCAAACTCTGGGCTCCAGCGAGGGCAGGAGTGGGGATGTTGTTCCTTCAGCCTTTGCCTGGACCATGAAACTACTGTGGCTGTTGGGAGAGGTACTTGGACATAAGGCAGGAGAGACCCCAGTTTATGTCCTGGAAGCCACTGTATGTTAAAATGCGGAATGCATTTGTTACCTTCCCTCTTTTCTGTCCTCTGCTTGTTTGGTTTGGGGTTAAACTCAAGGATTTGGTGGGAGAAGGAACAGTGATCAGAGCTGAGGGGGCAGCTGGCAGCAAACAGAGGAACAGCCCAACCCTAACACAGCAAAGAACCTCTTCCAGAGCCTGCAAAGCTGGTGGGAAAGGAAATCCACCTACGAGGGGGCAGAAGGAATTTCCTAGCTGATTCTTAGCACAGCCACAGAATTGAGTACCAGGATGCCAGAGGTTTGTCTTTTTGTTTTTAAATCATAATCTGGAGTGCCTCTTAAGCCCAGAGACAGCTGGGTGCCCTGCCTGGTCCCTCAGTAACTGTGAGTGGATCCACACTGAGGCTGCTGTTCTGCTGCTCTGTCGCGTCCTGTCAGGACCAGAGAGGGACTGCAAAGAGCAGCTCCCAAGCCTGGTAGGGGTCTGACAGCTCTGCCCTGTGTGCAGCAGGATGGGCACGTTGGGAGGCACTGATGCCATCTGCCTGGGCTTCCCTGGCCCCTCCCTGTCCAGCAGCCACCTCCCTGCTGTCCAGCCCCAACTGGACATCCCAGTACAAGACAAGGCACTGGTGGAGAGGATCTAGAGGAGCACATAAAGATAATTAAGGGACTTGAGTATCTCTCGTATGAGGAGAGTGAGAGACTGTGAGTTCATCCTGTTTAATCTGAAGAAGAGGAGGCTGACAGGGAATTTCAACAATCCATATAAATATCATCAAGGTGGGCGTCAAGAAGGTGGTGCCAGACTCCCTTCAGTGGTGCGCAGTGACAGGAGAGGAAGCAGTGGCCATGAAATAAAACACAAGAAGTCTGCCCTGATTGCGAGGAATAACTTTTTTACATTGAGGATGGCAGAGCACTGTCCCCTAGTGCCTGCCCAGGGATGGTGTGGAGTCTCCCTCTCTGGAGACACATCTGGACATGCTCCTGTGTCACCTGCCCCAGGTGACCCTGCGTTGGCGGGGGGTTGGACAGGGCGATCTCCAGAGATTCATCCCTTCCAGCCCTGACAATTCTGGCACTGTCATCTCCGCCCCGGACAGCTTTACCGTGCACGCTGCCGCCAGGCACGGGAAGAAACCAGCGGGCCTGGGGGACTGACACCGGCAGGGTCCCTGCCCCGCTCCCGGGGAAGGTGGCACCGAGCCCATCCGAGCGCACGGCCCTGACCGGGGACCTGGGCTTGTGCTCCGGGCCGGGGCGTGGGGCCGGACCCGACAGCGGCACCGCCGGGAGCGACCGTGTGCGCTGCCCCCGCTAAAGGCCCCGCACGGCCCCGGGCTCGCCGCCGCCCACTCTGCCCGCTGCCCGATGGAGCGATCCTCGACCGCCACCTCGCGCCCCGTCTCCGGCCGGTCCTGGCGGAGCCGCCCCTCCCGGTGTCGCTCTTACCGCAGCCCTGGCCACTAAGGCGAGCATGGCCCCGCGCCCCGGGCCCGCCGCAAGGACACCCCGGCCGCCGCCGCCGCCGCTCCACCGCCCCGGGGCGGGGCCGGCCCGCCGCCATCTTGGAGTGGGGCGAATCCCGCGGTGCCATCTTTGGGAAAGGCAGAGTGATGCTCTGAGCGGAAGGAGCGCCGCGGCCGGTGGCGGAGCCGTGCTGCGGACCCACTCTCCGCTGCCTTCTCCGGGAGATGGTGAGGAGGGTCCTGTCTCTCGCCCCTCCGCTGCCCTGTGCGCACACCGTCCCTCCCCGGTGTGGGCAGAGAGGGCCGCGCCCTACACAAACATGGCAGCGTGAGCACGACGGTGGCCGGCAGGGGCCGCTCCGCCGTGTGACAGCCCCGGGAACGACAGGGCCGGGCGGCGTGCCCTGCTCAAAGATGGCCGCCGGCGGCTTCGGCGTGCGCGGAGGTGGGAGGTGAGGGGCGGCCGGGCCGGGCTGCGGGAAGATGGCAGAGAGCGAGCGGCGGGCAGGTGAGCAGCGGCCGGGGGGCTCTGGGAACCAGCGGGCTGTGGGCTGCGCTCGGGACCTCTCAGGGTCGTGCTCGGGGCCGGGGAGCGCCGGTACAGGGCCCCACGCTCCGGGGGTGCCGGGCCGAGGGCGCCGGGCCCGGCTTGCGGGGGGCGGTGGCAGCAATGCCTGGCCCGGGGAGGGGGAGGAAAGGGGCGATTTTCTGAGGATGTGAAGGACTTGGGGCCCCGAGTCTTGGAACCACCCCAGGGCGAGGTTGGTGGTCGGGACTGAGGTTCTGGATCGGGGATCCCTGTGACCCCCAGCCCGGATTTGTGGCTGGTTCTCTTTAACTCCCGCTCCTCACACCGTGACACGAGCCTGAAAGTGCCTCCTCTGTCCAAGCTGCTGCTCGTCATAAAGCTGACCCGCCGTGCTCCGTCATACCAGGCTTGGACTCCTATCTACTCATCCCAGAATACTGTAACCCCTGCAGCCCTCACTGTTTCCTTCCTTGAGTATTCCTGGTCTCCTCACCAAGAGGAATTGCACAAAGTGTGGGTCGGAAGCAATGATGGCTGAGAAACAAACACAAAGAGAGGAAAGGAGTTCTGTTAATGGCAAACACGCAGATCAGGACAGTGCCCTGGGATTTATGTGTCACCTGTACTGATGGACACATCAGTGTTTGCCTTTTGAGTTCACTTCTTGGGAGTTTTTCATTGTTTTCATGTTATAAACTTAAAAACAGAGCTCCATTGCTGTGGTGCCAGTCACTATGAATTTTCAGAAGAGAGACACATGTGTCTTTAATTTAAATTCATCACATATTGTTCCTCTCATCCTCCTACCTGGGAGTTTTGCTGTAACTTCTGCAGGAATGAACCGAACATTGCAACGTTCAGGGCAGGAGATGAGGCTGAATTTGTTCTGTGCATGGGGAATGT
The DNA here is from genome assembly GCF_051311805.1 of Agelaius phoeniceus. Classification (NCBI taxonomy): domain Eukaryota; kingdom Metazoa; phylum Chordata; class Aves; order Passeriformes; family Icteridae; genus Agelaius; species Agelaius phoeniceus. The sequence continues at coordinate 6,303,424 of NC_135285.1, forward strand.
GAAAGGCAGAGAGAGAAGTTAAATGGTTGTCAAAGGTTGTATGACAAATCTACAGTGGACTCTGGGTAGTTCCTGGGACTTTGGATCCCTTTTAATCTGATCTTGCTGCTAGAGAGCATTGTGGAAAAGGCTGCTGATGGTTCTGGATGGTGTTTTCTATCTAAATGCAGTTGATGATATTTTAAGGAGTTGGAGTTTGGTGGTGTTTGTTAGGGAGACAGTGCCTGAACTGGCTGGGTTGAGGACAGCAGTTGCTGGAGTGTGTCAGGGCAGCTGGTGCTGCATAAATACCTGCAGATTTTCTGGGTTTGAAAAGGTGAACTGAATGACTCTGACAGAATTCATAAATTGACATTAGTAGCCAGGTTCTTTGACAGTGCTCTCTGCACTGCCTCTTCCTATTAAAAGTTGCACTTAAATGAGCATAATACAAATTACTTTAAATCTCTTGGAACTTTTCTGGTTCTGCAGGTTGGGCCCTGGGTTCAGATGCTGGGGAAAAGATCCCCTTTGATTCATTAGCAGCTCACATTTGCATTAAATATTGCATCCTAGGCTCTGAGAGGGCTTTGAAATCAAACAATCTTCACAGCTTCCACCTGGAAGAGGCTGTGTCCCATCATCCCCCAAGTCCTGGACTAGAGCTGTGGCTCTGGGCTGCCTTTATTGCACTGCTCCAGCTTGTCCATGCAGGAATTATCCTTTCTAGAGGAATGAAGGTCAGGCTTAACACTTAAAAACAAGGCAGAGTTAGTTTGTAGGAGAGCTCAGTGCTTCAGCATGACCTGAGGCTTGGCTGCACTAGACAGAAATAATTAAACTGGCTGGATGTTGCTTTTATCTCCTGCACTAGTCTCTCTGTCTGAATGGGAAATGCATCTTTAACAATGAAAACAGACATAATGCTTCTGTCTGAAGGCTTGCAGTGTCCTTAGGAGGATGTTGATGAGGAGGACTTGGTGAGATTACAGCCCAGCTGGGACGGATTTGTGTGCTTTATATCTCCTGAGAAATAAAGCTCATTTCTAAGTGAGAAAAATACAGGATTTCTCCTTCCCCAGTGTCTCTGTTTTATCTCTTTTTTTGCATCTCCCAGGCACCTCTGAGGAGGTGGCTCCTCCTGTCCAGCAATGCTTCATGGTCCCCAAAAAGGAGATAAATGTGGTTTCTGACATGGCCAAGTGGAAACGATCTCAGGTATGGCTCTGGGGACAGGGAATACTGGGAAATGCTGCTGATCTTTTGGTGGCAGCCAGGTCTGGTCTGGGAACAACCAGGAACTAAAGGAGGCTTGGGCAGAGAATGGGCAATAATGGAATTTGTGTTTTAAAGAGGAAGAGTTGGTGTTTGTTTGTAGGAAAATTACTTGGCAGTAATGATTACTGCTTCCTCCCAACAAGCTGGATGAGAAGCTGGTGACTGTTTCATCCTTCCTGGCCTCTGCTTTTTAACCAAACTGGATTTACCCAGCCCTGTTTGAGCTCACCTTAAACATGCTGCCTGGCCTTGGTAGCACCAGCCTGGGTTGGTTCCTTCCCACTGTGCTGTTCTGGAAAGGACTCTAGACCTGAGCCCTTCAATTTCCTGGATAATTTTTGTTTACAGCTTGTGTGGAGCTGGTGGAACAAGCAGGTTCTCTCCTCTCTGCCTTTGAGGGATTGGGGTGTTGGCCCAGACTTGTCCCACCTCTTAGGAGCAAATTCTTGCTTGATGACTGATGAGAGATGTCTTGAGGGAAGCTGAGGTTATAGCCAGGTGTCAAACAAACCTCTGGGTGCAGCTTCCAATTTCAGTCTCCTGGGTTTAAGGACTTGCTCCTGGTCAGGATTTTGAGGCAGGGAGGGAGAAGTGGCAATGTGCTGCTGCAGAGCTGCACTGGAGGTGGTGCTTCCAAAGCAGCAAATCTAAAGAGAGGAGGAGTGAGGAGCCTGGGCTGTCTCCCACTTCCCTTTTGTGAGCACAGGGGAAGAGTCCGAGGTGGAAAGGGAAGGCAAAGTACAGGACTGGGAGGAGCAGTGCAGAGCACCATGCCTGGGCACAGCTGAGACTCTGCAGAACTGAGGGGTTTGAATTTGACCTGATGGGAGCTGAGGGAATGATTTTGGGGTCAGTGTGAGCATTTTTAGGATTCTCCTTTCTGTAATTTTCGCAGCGATGCAATTGCCACCTGCCTCCTTCTTCTGGGGCTGCCAAAAAGAGCAGTAATTTCACAGCAAGCCCTGCAGCCCCGGGTGTCTCCAAGGAAGCTCTGTTGTGTGTTGGGAGAGGTTCCCTTGGGGTGTAGGATGCTCCTGTGCTGTGCTTTGTGCTCTGACAGACCCTGGGCTCTCCCTAAAGCTCTGCCCTCTTGGTGTTTTCACAGGCATATGCAGACTACATGGGCTTCATCCTCACTCTGAATGAAGGTGTCAGGGGCAAGAAGCTGACCTGTGAATACAAAATTTCAGAGGTAGGACAAGAGTTTGGATCCCCTTGTTACTTCTTTCCTGCCTTTTTTCACCTTCTTTTTTTTGGCTTTACAGTGAGTATTTCCTGGGTGAGGAGTGAATCAGTAATTTATCTGGGAGCCAAGGGAGATTGAATGTGGTTGGGAATGCAAATGTCAGGGTGCCATCCTTCCCTCAGGATGCAGAGACTCTGGATGTGCTTGGTGGATGGGAAATTGAGCAAGTGGGCAGAGGCAGAAGTGATGCTTTGAAGATGTGATATTCTCTCCTGGTTGCAGGCAAAAGGCTGGGATATCTCTGCCATTCCTGTTCTCCCAAGTGGTTTTTCTGTACAAAAATCCATGGGCAAAAACTTCTTCTCAAACCACTTCTCTCCCTGTCCCTTCTCATTGCCCAGACTGTTTTAATTGCACCCATCTCCTCAGCCCAGGCTGTAGCTGAGTTGTGCAAGCTCTGGTTGGACAGCTGTGCCCTCAAGGTGTGTCACCAGCTGCACCTGCCTTGCCCAGGGTCCTGCTAAAGGTCCTGGGGCCTGCAGAGCTCACAGGGCTGCTGGCTTGGGCTGGGAGATTTCAGCTGGGCTGGGAGGTGGCAGAATCTCCCCTTGAAAGGTGTTGAGCAGAAAGCACCTGGTTTTCCCTTTGCATGAAAGTGGCTGTCACTTGTCCCTGCCTGCTGCCAGAGCCAATTTTAATGGCTGTTCACCTTCTCAGGGCGCAGTGGAGCCAGAGGGAAAGGGCAGGCACCCTCAGTGGTGTCACTGCTGCCCTGAGGGCTCTCTGGGTGCTGCCAATCCACAGAGCACACATTGGCCACCAGCTTTGCTTCCTTGTTGCACGCTGAATCCCCTTCCCTCGGTCTGTGCTGCAATGAGGAGATTCTTGGATACATTTTTACTGATCAGGGCTGTGCAAGAAAGCTGAGAGTGATCTATAAAGATCTAGGCAAAATGGGGGCAGACTGGGCCCTGTGTTTATAGCTTCATTCTGGTGTGGGAAGGCAGCTGATGGTGGTGTTTAATCCAGTCTTCATGTTTGAAGTACTGTGTTGAGTCCAGCCTTCCCTTCCAGGAGCCAGTGTGAATGAGAAACTCCCCTGTAGTTCATGGAGGGGATCAGGGATAATGAGTCTCTCCCTAACAGGCTTTGTGCCCCTCTTTTGTTCCTTCAATTAAGTAGAAACTGCTATCAAATGCTGCTCTTGCTTTCTGCTGTTTGCATTTCACCTTTGAGTTTTGTCTTTGTCATGATCTAGCTTGTTCCCAACCATTCACAGAGCACTTCTAGGGAAACAAAGCATTAAAAATGAACAAAACAAAGGAGGGGGGGAACCCAACCCTCTTCACAAGCCCTTTGAGCTGTCAGGAAAAGCTGTACCAGTGCTGTGTCTGCAGAAGAGCCCTCTTGGAGTGAATGTTTTCCATCCATGGTCCCAGTCCAAGTAACAAACAAGAGACACAATCCCAGCTGCTTGGGAAGTGGCAGGGAACAAATCTCATTCCCTGCACACTGAGGAGAGCAGAAGCCTGAGACTTGAGGCACAGGTGGAGCATCCCCAGGGTTGTCTTGTTGATGAGGTTGCTTGTTCACACAGGCTCCTTTGTAGATCAAACTGCTTATCTGTGCTTTTAAAGGCTCAGCCCCTCGTGGCCTCTTCTTGCATCTCTGCTCAGCTTTCTTCTCTTTTGCTGTACCTGCTACCAATGTGCTTTTGTGCCATCCCATCTTCGTCCCTGATCAAATGCCAGGGACACCTTCCTTTGGCAAATGACCTCCTGAAATCCTTCCTGCTGAATGCATATCCACTCTGTGACTTACTGGTATTGCTTTGCCATGGAATAAAAAATGGAAGTATGGTGTGCTGTGCTTTGAAAGAGGCAGCTTAGTGGTTTCCAAAGAGTGTGTGTCAATATCAACCTTTCTGCTGGATCCTGTGGGGGCTGAGCCCCCTTGGAGACTTGCTGAGCTTGCTCTGCTCCTACTGACACATTGTGTGGAGCTGTCCAGGGTTTGCTGCAGGCATCTGACAGGCACTGATAGCAGACTCTGGCACAGACACTGTGTCTGGCACAAGGCTGTGTGAGTGATAGGCTGTGACCTGCCTTCCCCTCCTGGAGGGAGTGCTTTCCACGTGGGGATCCATCAGCAACTTGCTGGGGCTGCAGCCTGTAGCAGTGCCTTGGATCAGAGGTGCAGTGCTGTGAGGAGGATGAGGTTAATTTTTGCCATGCAAGGAGCAGATCTTCCTGTCAAACAGCCCAATGCACTGGGGGAAACTGGTCGGTCTTGTGGCTTGCTCTGCTTCCAGGAAGGAAGTGGGGGAAGCAGCAAAGGCTCTGATTTTATCAGCTCCCCATTCTGACAGGGCCTGAGGAGCCCAGAGGGGGAGAGTTGGTCGCCACAGGCAGCTTTGGCTGCCGTGATGCCTCCTCAGCACCTCTGTCTGCCTGGCCCCTGCTCTTGAGAGCTGCTGACAGGTCTGTGCTCTGTAGGAAGCCCTGTGGTTTGCCTTTGGGACCGGTGGCAGACTCAGGGTCAAGGAGATGCAAAATCAGCACAACGAGAAGAGCAAGGAGAGCAGGGGGGAGGCTGCCCTTGCTTTGATCACTGAAAAGGTAAAGCAAAAATAGAGCTTAAAAACCCAGCCAGGCAAAACAGGCTGCAGTGGTGCTGATGGCTGTGTCCCCATAAGCTCCTTTCTCCCCCACAGGGGTCAGCCCTGGATGTACAGGCTTCCTCTGCTGGACAATGGGAAGCTGCTTCTTTTAGTTACCCCCTTTTCAAAGGGCCCTGAGCCCAAAATGAGCCACAGCTCTTTAATTATTTATTGATGTGGCTGAGCCAGCAGCTGGGTCCTGCTCTCCCGTGTTCAGTGGAGCTGGGCTTTTAATCCCTTTAAAGGCAGTGAGTGGGGAAGGGGAGGTTGGGCTCTCTGCTCCCCAGGGAAGGAGCTGGTCCATGCCAGCCATTTATCCAGGCAGCACCGAGTGCTCGTGGAGAGGGTTTGAAATACGGTGGCTGCTCATAATGAGCTGCTGGTGCCGGCGGATAAATCACCATCACGATTTAATTATTTAATGCAACCCAGTGCTGGGGATGCTGTTGCTTAATTGGAGGGGAATGCAATAGCCAGGAAGGAGTAGGACTGAGTCCAAACGTGGCCCAGTGCAATGGGAATGTGTTTGATTCCTACAGTGTTTCGGGAGCAGGGAGCTGATGCAGAGGGGGCTTTGGTCCTCATGTATGTGGGGCACTGGTCTCTTAGTGCCTCCAGGGCCACCCAGAGCTTTAGGCTGTCTTGTCCCTTTTTTTGTGTTCTCAGTGTGTTCAGGTCTTGTCCTGGTCTCTGGTCTGGCTCAGTGGCCAAATGTTGAGGTCCTGGTGTGGGAGGATCCCACCATGTCCTTGGGGTGGCACCTCAGGAGTCACTGTCTGGGGAGGGCTGTGTCTGACCCTTCCCCCCAGGAGTGACCTGCAGCTGGTTCAGTGGCAGCACAGCTCTGCCATGCCTGGCTCTGCCCACCCCCTCTGAGTGGCACTTCAAGGGCTGGAAACTTGCTGGGCTCTGCTGTTTCCTTGTCCTCCCGACAGCAGTGTGAAGAATTGAACCACAACCCAGGAGACCAGCCAGCTTCACACGGTCGATGCCTCCAGCAAAGTCAAAGCCGCCGCCGCTCCTGCTGTCCTCTTTGTCCCCTTGAAGGAGGAATCCCCTCTCGAGACAGAGGAGCCTACATTGCCCGGGGCCTGGCCAGCTGCTGTGGCGGCTGATGGCTCTCCAGCTGCTTGGAGTCAGGCAGGGAGAATCCCAGAGCCTCTGGCAGGCTTGACCAGTTGTCAGCAGAGCCTCCTGAAACTGTCTGGAGCTGCTAAAAGTGCTGCCTGTGGTGTTGCCTCTTGGTATAAGGGGGTGTAGCTGTTCTCCAGCCATTTGGGCCAGGCAGGGAGATGGTGTGCATTGGCCAGCTCTGGTCTGACAGCACAACTGGAGACATTGTGCTGTGCCATCTGCTGCCCCTCTTTTCCTTCCACATGGGTCCCTCACTTCCAGCACTGGGTGTGAGAAACATGGCTGTGGTCTTGCTGTTGTTGCTGTCTTCCCATCAGCTTTGTGTTTAAATTGAGACATTTCTCTGAGAGTTTCTCATTCCTGTTGTAATGGGAGCACTGGTGGGCTAACCAGGCTGCCTCTTCCCCTGGGTAGGTTGTATTTTGCCACATGCAGTGGGTGTCCCTGGGCTGGAGCTGCCTGGTGGTCTGGCTGGTAGGAGTTTGAGGCAACAGGAATTGTGCTGAGAAGGGTGACTTGCTGTACAAATATGCCGTGGTTTAACAGCATCAACTGCTAATCCTGGCTCCTTAGAGACATTTCAGGACAATTATTAGAGCCTTGAGAAGGGCCTTCAAATCATATGATCAGCCAGTGGTGAGGATGCATAGCACTGATATGTGCTGTTTTTTATCCTATGGGGAATGCAGGACCCTTAAGATGTTGAGCCTGAGTTGTTGTGCTGAAGGTCCCTTCCCTGCCTCTCAGTCCTGTGAGGACTGTTCTGCAGCTCTTCTCCAAGAGATTTTGCAGCACAGTGCTGTTACAGCTCATGGAAGACTGTGTGGGTGACTGAGGAGTCAGCCTCAGGCTGGGCTTTGTACTGGACTGCTCTCCTGCAGGGAAAAATGGTTTTTCTGTCCCCTCTGTATTTTGAGGAGGATTGGTGCAGCCCATTTCCACATGCCTCTCTTGGGAACCATGGTGTGGGCTTTAATGACTCCCATCAAGGGGAGAGATGTCAGAGCCTGAGGACTGCTCTGTTTTATGTCCCTGTGACCCCTCACCCTCTTGCTCTCTGTAGCCCATTGAAAAGCTGGTGGCTCTGCTGAACACCCTCGACAGATGGATCGATGAAACCCCGCCAGTGGATCAACCTTCTCGCTTTGGGAACAAAGCCTTCAGGACCTGGTACGCCAAACTAGACCAGGTGAGCATGTCTGTGCTGTGTAGTGTCACCTGCAGCTCCCACAGAAGGGCAGTGTGCCCAGCAGGGGTGAGAGGATGGCTCTATCACTGTGTGGCAGCCAAGCAGCTCACAGAGGAATTGCTCAGATAAGCCTTGAAGGATCCACCCCTTGATACACATCACTTACCATAGACTTTTCCTCTTGTGAGAGCATATGGGCCATGTTGGCTGGGTCTCCAAGTTCTGGGTGAGTCACAAGGGCTGTCCAAGCCCAAGGAATTTGTAATTTGCTTTGTAATTGCCCACAAAATGAGAGAAAGATCAGGGAAAACTGCTCAAATTCCTTCAGCTCAGAGCACTTGCCCTGCACCAGGTTCTGGAGGTGGCACAGCCCCTGTCCCAGCAGCAGTGGCCTTGCAGCTGCTCTGCTGCTCCAGTGGTGCTTTTGTCCTGGAGATGGCTCAGTGGGTAACTGGTTCAATGTACTTGGGTGATGAGGCTTTTCTGTCCTACAGGATGTGTGTGGCCTGAATAGGTCTCAGAACAAGCTCTCCCTGACTTGTTCCATCTCTGGAGATGACTCCTCCAACAGGAGAATTTGCTCCTCTCTCATGCTACCTCCAGGCATTGTAGAGCACCGCTGCAGCCCTCATGCTGTGAGGGGTGCCTTGTTCCTGGGAACTGTGACAAATCTGTGCTCACCCAGGGGAGTCTTTTGTGTCTTTCAGGAGGCAGAAAAGTTGGTGTCAGCAGTGATTCCCAAGCATTTGGCTGATGCTGCCCCAGAAGTGGCTGTGTACCTGAAGGAATCCGTGGGGAACTCCACCCGCATTGACTATGGCACAGGTACCTAGGCTTGCACCCTGGCCAGGGCTGGGTTTGTCAGGAAGGGACCTTTGGAGTTGGGTGCTGTATTTATTTAAATACATCATTACTACTATTTTTAGGGCCAGCTTGAACTGAACATCTTCTTTTTAGGGCCCCCTCACCCCTCTGCCCTGTGTGGGCTGTGACTGAGAGCTGGGGCTGGGAGCTGTGCTAGAGCTGTGACATCCTTTCACATCTCATCCAAGGAGATGGGAACCAAGCTGTTCTGGGATGAGCTGTAGGACATGCATCACTGCATGCAGCAGTCCTGCAGCAGACAGTTTAAAGGGATAAAATATACTAGCTTGAATTGGAACTAGAGTGAGAGCCATGTTCATGTTCAGCAGGAGGTGTCCCTAGAGGGACATCATAATGGTCTGATGGTCCCTAGAAGGGAATTGCTGCTTACAGAGGGACTTTGAAATCTGAAGTTAGAAGCAGATGAGGAGATAGTGAATTGCAGGTGAAGTAACCACACAGGCTTCAGTGAGAACTAAATTCAGAATTGTCTGCATGCTCTGCTCCTCTCTGGAGGATAGCTGTGTCCTCACCAAAGGGCAGGAGAGCAGGATGAGTGCAAGGAAACATGGCTTTGGACTTGGGCAGGGAGAGGAAGAGGAGGCTGTGGGTAAAGGCTGAAGGATTGGAGGCTGTGCAGTGCTGGCTGCGGCTCACTGGCACCAGGGGGAGATGTTGTCCTTGGAAAGGCTGGATGGGGTTTGGTCAGCTCAGAGAAGGAAATTCAACCTCTCCTCCCATCCCGTGTGTCCCAAGCCAGGGGCCCATGTCCCAGCTCACAGTGTCCAGACCATGGGTGCATTTTGTTCCTACACTGGGAGCTGCACCTGTCCATAGTGTGGAACTGCCCATCTTGTACTCTCCCTTCTTCCCTGGTCCTTCCCACTAAAAGACATTTCTGGGTTTGCTGCTTGTTTCTTTTCCTTGCTGTTAGCTGGAGGGCCAAGCTGCAGAGGCTTAGCCTGAGATCCCAGTACCTTCTGGGACAGACTGTTCCTGGCAGTGTCGTGGGATCTGCATCCTTCCAACACTGGGATATTTTTGTAGCAGCAGGAAATCTGTTTGCTTGCAGATGTGAGGTTCTGTTGCATCCCCCAAGCAGATGACTCTGCAGTGCTCCACTTCCCTTGCTCTGCCAAGCTCCTGGGAAAGTCCCTGCCTTGCTCCCAGCATGCCCAGTTGGAGCTGTTTTCCCTTAAGAGCTTCTTTTCTCTAAGTTAATGATCACCTTATAAATGTCTTGAAGGTATAATTCGGATAGGTGCTGCAGGGGGACGAAATATTGTCAGCTCCTGGCATTTACAGTGACAACAGGGTTGAGAGGGGACTGTGAGTGCTGTGATTGCTGAAGAGCTGTTGTGGTGCCCACAGAAAGGTTGTCCTGGAGGCCAGAGACACCTGTGTCATGTCTCTTCTTGTCTTTTAACTCCAGGGCACGAAGCTGCATTTGCAGCCTTTCTCTGCTGCCTCTGCAAAATTGGTGTGCTCAGAGTGGATGACCAGATGGCCATTGTCTTCAAAGTGTTTAACAGGTGAGGTAATGGGAGGAGAAGGGCTGGAGTATTGGGCTGTTTGGGGGGAAGGGTAGAATGGGAAAGCTGAAGATAATTTTAGACAAAATTAGGAGCAGATGTACATTTTAATGAACTGTACACTGACCCATTATAACTGTCTCAAAAAGAGGTGATGGCCCCTTGTCTTCAGAGGCAGAGTGTCCTTCTGGAAAGTTACTTTAGTGGAGCACAAGTTACTGAACTCTGTGGGTGAGGCTCTGTGCTTTGTGATAGACAGGAATATCTGATCAGAGGATCTAACATCTCTTCAGGCATCAAAAATAAAAAATCTATGCAACTGGCAGGCCTCCACTGCTCCTCTAGATGTGTTTCCAGCTCAGAGGTAGAGTTGGTAGTGATGAAACTGGTGGAATGGGTGTCTGGAGTCCAGAGATCTAATCCCAGCTGTATCACTGTTTGGTGGCATGGAAACAATTTCCTTCTATAGTATTTCCAGCTTTAATTTTCCACCTGAAAAGTGGAAGTAGTGATTGCTGTAAGGTAGAAAACTCTGCGCTCTTTTGGAAGTTGGTGAAGGGATGTGAAGTGTCAATGTTTTCAAATAACAGTGGAGATGAGGAAGGATCTGCACAATCATAACTTTGCAGATAAAACAAACCCCTGCCACTGGATTTCTCTGTGCATTTGGTGTTAGGTACCATCAGGCTGCATTCTATGGCAAAAGAGCTGAATATATATTCTGTGAACTGTGCTGTGTGTGGGGGTCCTGCTTACAAGTGATAAATTGTGTCCTTTGCCCAACTGGTTTTTCTTGTCCTCACAAAAGTCAAAGACAGGAGAAGGCCTTGCCTTAACCCTTCCTGTTCTCTTTGGTCTCAGGTACCTGGAAGTGATGCGAAAACTGCAGAAAACCTACAGGATGGAACCTGCTGGCAGCCAGGGCGTGTGGGGCTTGGATGACTTCCAATTCCTGCCTTTCATATGGGGCAGTTCCCAGCTGATAGGTACTAATAGAAATCTTCTTGTGTCCTGGGTTACCCTCTGCCTCATTTGTCTAGGTTGTAATGATGGGACTTGGGGCTGACTTTTAAATTCAAATATGTCAGATTTGTGTATAATACAGAAGGAGAGTTTGGGGCTTGGATTTTTTTTTTACCTCAGCTTTCCAAATAAAGCTGGTTGGGAGGTGGAAAGCTTCCTTGTGTAGTACTTCAGTCTTTATTGCAATGACTGCAGTGAAGCTTTTTAAAAGGAGAATCTTGGTTTTGGTGCTAAAAAATGCAATTTCTGCTTTGTGGAGTTTTGTCCCTGCAGAGGCACTGGGGTGGGAGATGAGATAAAAGGGAGCAACTCTGTGCTGCCTTTTAAAGAGCTCTGATGGGAGGGTTGTGCTTCTGGGTGAGAGGCAGCACACCACCTGGTTGAACTTGGTCTCAGGGGGGATTACCATACGGGTTACTTCCTGTTGTCTCTTACTTTTTTTAGACCATCCAAGCCTGGAGCCTCGGCACTTTGTTGATGAGAAGGTGGTAAATGAAAACCATAAGGACTTCATGTTCCTGGAGTGCATCCTCTTCATTACAGAGGTGAGGAATGGAAGGTTTGTCCCACAGGGACATTCTCTTGACATTAGATACTTGGCTCTGGCAGAGTTTTTTTCTTCCTCCTTTGCCTGTTTGTTTGCTCTCATGGAACTGTGCAGATGAACCATTGTTGCATGGCAGAGGTGTTCTCCTTGAATGAGCTGAGACAGGGATGTTGAGAAGAAAGTGTAATTAAGCTGGATGGGCTGTGGATTGTAGTTGAAGGGAGCTGTAACAAGTGCAAACAACTTTGGATCATCACTTGGATCAGTCAGTGGGAGCTTATATGGAGAAGACTGGTTCCTGTAGATACACTAGGAAGATGAAGGGGGAGCTGCAAAATGACTGGGCTTGCCAAGACAGCCTCCCTTCCCTGCAACTCTTGGGTGCTGCCTGGCAGCTCTGGGCCTCCCCTTGCTTAGGGCAGGTTCCCAAACCTCTGTGCTGCTGTTTCCTCCAGATTCTACTAAAAGAGTTGCCCATGAAATGCATCTTATTTGCAGCTGACCTAGAGCAGAGGTGGTGCTGAGACTCCCCAGCTGGCAGCACTTTCAGGACTGTTTTTGCTCAGGCACTGCAGGGCCCTTTGGAGAGGGGTGGGTGATGCTCAGCTCGTTGGCAGCCCTGGGCTGTTTCTCAGTGAGGGAGCTCATGGCTTGCTGCCTGCAGCATCAGTGCAGGATTTGGCTGTGTTTCTCCCAGTTCCCTCACTGCACAGTCTGGACAGGGAGAGCGAGAGCTACCCACTCTGTTGTGGTGAGGGATTTCTTGTCTCTGGCAGGAGGAAGTTGATGGGATTAATTTGGAAGGACAGAGTGCAGTTCTTCCTTTTGTTCTGTTCACTTTCCCCCTTCCTCGCCTCTCTTAATTTAGTGATTAGATGGGAAGGGAGGTTACAGACTATGAACTTAGCCTTTCATGTAGGAAATCTTTATAGGAGCCTTTGGCCCAAACCCCAGGAGGTGCTGTGTCAAGTCCTGCTAAATCTGGTAGGGTTTGTTGGTACTCAGCACCTCACAGGGTTTAACCCTGAATGCCAAGATAAATCATACTGTGGGTAATAAAGAGGTGCTGGTGGAAGAGATCAAGATGAGGACAGGAAACCAGGAGCCAAGATGGTCAAAGATTTATTTTAGTTTAGGCCTCTGTGATATCCAGACAGTGCACTGACCTGTTAAAAAACATACATCTCTTGAAATGTGTGTAGAAGATTCTGCAGTGCCCAGCTGACAGGTGATGTTTAAAATACCCAGCACAGTCCTGCTGCTTCAGGTCACTCTTGCTTCTGCCTGCAGAAAGTCAGCTTTTTAGTAGGCTTTTCAAATAAGAGATTTGAGCTCCTTTTCTGCACGTTTGTTGTGAATCATGGAATTCAGTGTTTCTTCCGAGATCCCCAGTGCCACCTGGTGGCAAGGAGCCCTCTTGGCCCTCCTGCCGCGAGCTGAAGGGGACGGCAGCAACCTGCATCACCAAATCCATAGAATATTCAGTGCATCTCCGTGCGGGTTACTGCTTCATTTTTATGAAGATTTTCCTTTTAAATCTTGGGTTTTTTGCCTCCCAAGCGCCCGGGAAGGCCGTGACTGCCACTAGGGGGGGCGAGGCAGCCTCAGTGCCCTCCAAATGCTTTCTCTCCAAAATCAACAACAAAACAAAATAGCAGGGGAAAAAAGATAGAAGGGATTAAAGACTTTAATAAATGAACGATATTATTTTCTTCTGAGCTTGTCATCTGGAAACAGCTCTCCTTTAAAGGTGTTAAACATGTAACAAACACCACAGCAGTTCCCATAGTGGGCCTTGCCGACATGAGAGCAGGTTTTGTTTCCGACTACAACTGAGGAAGGTTGTTTTCTGTCAACTGAGAGAATATTCTCTTGAGCAGATACTGTTCTCAGCCCCCAGGTGATCTTTCAGGAATATGAATATACGCTGTTGTGGTGTTTGCCAGGTGTGTGTTTAAACCTCAGGCTTTTCAAGCAGTAGCAAGATGATGTCCAGGCTGAACCCACCATGGCTTCCTCCTTAGAGGAGTGCCCAGGCACAGCACTGAATTTTGCATGAGCTGACCTGATGTTGGGAAATCTACAGGGTGGGTTTGGACCTGAACATATGGTTCTGGAACAGGGTGAGGTTTGCAGAGCTGGCTGGGACTTGAGCTGTTCCCCTGCTGCTGCCTTTGCCTGCCAAAGGGGTGTGTGCGGTACCTGAAAGTGTGAGGATGAGGAGGGTTTGGGAGCATCCCTCTGGTGCCTGCCACACAGGGGCTGTAGAGGACAGTGATGTAGGGCTGTGGGTGTGCAGAGGAGGGGAGCTGGGTACAACCCAGCTGTTGTGGGGGATCAGTGCACTTGCCCAGATGCTCCTCTGAGCGCTCAGGGCAGGCAGCAGGAATTTCAGCTTCAATCTGGCTTCTAAATTTGGGAAGGGAGGGCTCGGGTTTCTGCTGGAAGGGAAGGAGCTGACAGGAAAGCACGGCCTCAGCCGTCCCCCTCCCCCCTGCACTGACAGAGGAACCATTTACAAAAGGCCGATTCTCTTGGGAACCGAGAGGCAGGAACGCCACGTCTGTGAGTAATTTCCTGCTCAATATGGCTGCTCTGACTCACTCCATTCCCCTGGGGTCACTGCGGGACTGCAGCGCGCTCGCCGCCTCTCGCTCTCCCCCCAGCTCTCCCTCTTCGCCCTTTGTGGCTGGAAGGAGATGATTTTTTTTTTGTTGTTCCCCTTCTCTTCCCTCTTATTTTTTCCCGCCCCAGCTTGAAACCATAGCCAAGCCATCCCTTGCTGGATGTCTGGATGAGGAGGGCCACAGTGGGCATGAGCTGGGACTGGCCAGCTGTGCCTGCCTCCTTCACTCTCTGCCTTGGGAAGGGGAGAAGAGCACAGTGATGGTGGCTGATGCCAGCTGTGCCCCTGTGGAGGGCGGTGACACCGGGGGAAGGAAGGTTTGGAGTCAAAGCCCAGGCAGCCAAACCTCCTGTGTGGGGAGGGGAGGCTCTGATGGCTCAGAGCTCCCTGGCAGCCGCTGCTTTGGGTGCCCACCGGTGCCAAATCCTGGCGCTGGGTAACGCCGTGCTTTGTGTGTGTGCACGTTGCATCTCGTGCCCACGAGGGAAGCGTGTGGCAGAGGGGACAGGGAGCAGCTCAGCTGTCATCCCCCAGCTCACAGGAACCTCCAAGGGGAAGTGGAGATGCACCCCTGCTCTCCCAGCACCAGGCAGAGCTGCAGACCCACTTCCCCTGCTGCTCCAGCCCCACGGCCAGCGGGTTTGGAGCACATCACCCTTCAAACAGTGAGGTTTTTGGGTCCTCCCACCCTCTCCCTCTCTTTCTTTCTTTCTTTCTTTCTTTCTCTGCTGCAGGCTGGTGTCACACAGGCATTGCAGAAAGGCAGCAGCATTTTCCCGAAGCACATTGATTGGCCCTGCTTGCTTTTTTAGTGAGCAGAGAGGTTGTTTTGGAGGCGCTTTTCCCACCCTCTCTCCAGGCCTGTGCATGCATGGAGGGAAGGGGTTAGTTGTTCGAGCCCCAGGTCGGGAATGAGAGTCCAAGAGATTCCTCTCTCCCCACGCTCCTCTTTAGCGTGAGCTTCGGCCTTGTGGTTTCTGATGTCATGGGAACTTCGCTCAGTCAGAGTGGCTGTGTTGTATTTCTTTCTCTCCCTGAGGGTCTGTTTTTGTTCATGGAGGAGGAGAGACAACCACCCAGGGAATCTACATGCAACTGCCCCTGATTGCAGCTTCCCTCCTGCCCTCCCTCCTCCAAACCCCTCGCCCTGGGAGGAGAAACAGCGGAGTATAAAAAAAAAGGAAAAAAAATGTAAAGCATCTGCTGCAAGCCAGCAGCTCACAGCTCTGGAGCTAGTTTGGAGAGCATGTCCCCTCTGCTCCTGCTTCCTCCAGAGCCCTCCTCAGCTAGAGGCAGGTGTGGAGTGAGCTGTGGACACAGAGCTGCTGCCAACCTGCACTGCCCTCTGTATTCAGGGAAGGCAGCGATGGCTGTCGCTGCTGCTTGTTGTTGATCTGAATGGGGAATGAGTCATTTTCTTGGAAAGCCCAGCAGTGCTGCACTGGGAGGTTTCTGGGTAGAATAGGAACAACGTTGAGCCAAACTCTACTGGGGGGAAGAACGGGACTTATGTGGGGCTTTTTTAATACAGTCATTAAAAGGGAGGTGTGCAGAAGGAGGTCTGATTAGGAAAGCGTGGCAGGAAAAGGCTTAATTTTGTCAGGGAAGGAGGGGAGCTGGATTGCCACGGCTTCATGTGATGTGGCCACAGCGGGAGGGAGCAGGGAGGGAGGGAGGGAAGACGCAGTGAGGTGGCTGCTGCGTGGGTCACTGGGCTTGGTGGGAATGTTTGCTTGGAGAGAGTGTGAGCATGAGTCACTGCTGGTGCACGAGCTTCCTGGCTGGCCCAGCTCCCTCAGCCCTGTGCTTGGGTCTCTTTCAGATGAAGACAGGCCCTTTTGCTGAGCACTCCAACCAGCTCTGGAACATCAGCGCCGTGCCCTCCTGGTCCAAGGTCAACCAGGGCCTCATCCGCATGTACAAGGCAGAGGTGAGTGCTGTGGGCAGGGGGAGGCTGCTCAGCCACACACCTGCTCTCCCACAGCACCCTGGGTCAGCTCCTGTGCTGCTCCAGGTGTGGGGACCCCATCACAGCCATTTGTTACTCCTTGTTGACTGTGGCTTGGGAGCCCTTGGCCCTTCAGGTGCTGCTGGCTTGAAGGAATCTTCTGCCTCGTGTTTGCCCCAAAACCAATCCCAAAGTGGCCATTCCTTGCAAACATGACTTTTGCCTTGTCTTGTCTTACCATAGAGCAAGTGCAGATCTCCAAATATGGGCCAGTGTCTTGACCCACTTGTTCTTCTGGTCCACCATTTTACCAGCTAGAGGAGACTTAGTTTAAATTACCATCCCATGTTTCAAGAGCCCCAGAGCAGGCTGAATGCTCCCTAATGATTTACCTTTCTCAAAGCCCCATCCATGCCATGTGCCAGCCCAGTGAGACCACAGCCACCTCTCTGGTTTGGCCATCCTCCGCCCACCAACTCTGCTGGCATTGCCCCAGGCTTTCCTGGTGAACCCTGACCTGCAGAACTGGGCAGTTTTGGCTCTCCCTTATCTTCCTTCCTGCTCAAGCTAACCCTGGGCTTGAGGAAGTAGGACAGGAACCTCTGGAGGGAATGGTGTTGGCTCTGCAGGACTCACTGGCTGCACTAAAGCGCTGTTGGAGCAGGGATGGTGGAACTCCCTGCCGGCACCGGCTGGGCGGGGACTGGTGGAAGAATTAATCCCACACCCTGCAGTGCTGCTGGTGTCAGCCATGCTCCTGTGGGGAGCTGGGACAAGCTCCCGTTGCTGGGACACAGAGCTGTGCTCAGGCCCAGCGCAGCAAGGGGTTAACTGTGCCTGAGGGCCGCTCCCTCCCCCAGCCCTTCCTCTGCACTGCACATCCTGTGTTTAGGTTCCAGGCCACATACCTCTCTAATCTGTGAGGTGTCACTCCCAGGCCCGCTGGCTCCTTCCGCCCCCAGCTCAGTTTTCCTCCCAGCCTCCAAAGAGGAGAAGTGGGGCTGGGGGCCGACCCCCTGGCCTGGCTGCTCCTGGGAGGGGTGCCCCGGGCTGCTCCTTGGAGAGGGGGCTGTCCCCGGGCTGCAGCTCCAACACGGGCTGGAGACACTGCCTGCTGGAAAACCCTGAGCTGGAGGCTAAGCTGTGAGAGCTGAAGGGGAGACCACAGCACCGTGAGTGCCTTTAAAGGGAAACATGAGTGTCCTAAGACTTAGAGCTTCAATGTGGTCTGCTGCTGCCTCAACAGCCTTGCTGTAGTCCTTCCTTTCCTTTGGATCAGTTCTTTCATAAGCTGGGTGCTCCCCTGGCATCCCACATTCCCTGGGATGTTCATGTGCTCCTGCCTGGTACCCCACATGCCCCATGCCATGGTTGCTCCCACCTGTACAGGGCTTGGCAGTGATGAGCCCACAGTGCAGTGCACACATGCACTGATGTCTTGGGGCCAGCGTGTGCTGGCAGATCTACCTGTCCCCTGGCTGGAGAGAACAATGGGATTCTCTAGAGACTGGGAGATTCTTCTTTGTTCACCCAAGACATGGTCTTTCCTGAAGGCCTTAGTCTGTTTTGAGTAGCAGGTGACTTGGAGTGTGAAAATGCTGGATCCAGTACTGCTAGGTTTCTAGAAATATCTGAGATGTAGCTGTGTCAAGGGGAGAATGCAAAAACTGCTAGGAAGGGTAATGGTACTAATTTAGGCTAAAGTGTAAAAATGTTGAGTCAACCAAAGAGCTTTAAATTTAGGTTTTTTCCTCAGATAATGTTTATAGGTCTTAAAGGACTAATCCTAAAAACATGATCCTTGTGCAATGTTGTCCTCTCTTGCCATGCCATGGAAGTTGTGTTCACCTGGATAGGCAGAGGAGAGGGGGCACTTCTGCTCAGGGGTCCTCAGTTTTCTTTACAATAGATATATCTTTAGATATAATCTGTTCTGGGGAGTTACCTACCCTGATGCTGGCTTAGCCAGTTCCTGCCTGGCTTGGGAGCTGACGGGGTGTGGATGTGGACAGGGCAGCATGGCTGGACAGAGCTTTCAGTTATGGTGTGCCTGGGCCTGCAGGTTACACCAACATTTGCAACTGGAGGATCTCTTAGACTGATTTTCTGGAAGTGACACAAGGTTGGGAGTCACTTAACCTTCATCCTTTGCAAACTGAATGTGTCTGGCTGTCTCAGGCCAGGCACAAAGTCACTGCTGGAGGCCTTGTCTCTTTTCTGCTGGCTCCTGGTGTATTTCTGCTCTCTGTGTAGCCTTCACCAGTGCAGTCTCTCTGCAATTGGCCACTGCCAGCATTAGCAGAAGAGAAGTCAGCAGCACCCCTCAAGTGCTGACATGGGTCTTTGTCCAGCTCTGTGTGGCAGAGCCTGGGATGTGTGATGGCCAAGAGAAGGAAGATTTGGGGTTGTGGTGTTGTTTTGTCCAACTGGCAAAGTGAGAGCAAGATTTCAAGTTTTATTTGTTTTCCCCTCCCTTCTCCCTGCCCCTCTGATCACCCATTGCAATTAGATCAGGTGAAATCAGACACTCAGCTGGAGGCTCCAGCTCTGTAACACACCTGGGGTGCCTGAGAAGCGCTGGGTGCTGGATGGTGCTGGCCAGGACTGGGACTGAGTGGGGGCAGCAGCAGAGGAGGAAACAGACCAGGAGAAATCCCACTTGGTGGGAGTGGGGCAGCCCCCAGACCTAGCTCATCTAAAAAGCACTCCAAAGGCTTTATCTCTTCTCTGTCTCCTCTATGGGATGGCTTTAAACAGCTGGCAGAAAGCTGAGGTGTGTCTGTGTGTCCAGGAGCTGTGGTCTGGATCCAGGCACTCCAGGGCAGATGAGCAGTAGACTGAAGACAATGTGTCTTCAACTCTGTGTGTTTATGAAATCCCAAATGGGTCTATTTATAATATAATGGGTGAAGATGTGTTTGCTTGAAAGTCCATGGGCTTTTCATATTCTCTCCATCAAAGGCAAGTGAAGAAGTTGACAGAATAGAGTGTGGTTAAAGCAGCAGCCTTGATGTTTTTCCCCTGAGCCTGCTTTTGAGTCTCCTGACCTTTCCTTCTCTGCAGTCAGTCAGGAAATACTTTCCATTGTAACTAATCTAGTCCCAGTTCCATCTTTAAAGGTTGGACTTGGTGCATGAATCTACTCCCCAGTTGAGTCCCAAGCAGACCTTCAGTGGGATCAAGATGGTGGAAAGAAGAAATGAGCCTGAAATTGGGCAGGGTACAGTTGAGTTGGGTACAGTTTCATCCACAGCTGATGCAAGGAAGGCCCTGGTGCTCTGTACAGCTGATAATTCAGTAAACTTGTGCTAGTCCTTCTGAATAGAGGAGGAGAAATTTCTTGCTTGTCTCCTCTTCTCCTCTTAAGCTGGTGGTGTGTTACATGGAATGGATACCCCTTCTTCCCACTGGTGGTAAAGTCTCTTCATCTGGAGCCCAAACCAGTCTGGTCTTCATGGGACTCCTTGGAGCTAATTGGGCTGACATTTTGAGCTGTCAGCATCTCCAGTGTTTGTTTCTCTCTGCTCTCCCCTCATGCCCGTGTTACCCAGCCCTGCTTCCTCTGAGAGTTTGTCTTAAGTGGTTGTGTGGAGAGACAGCAGCAGCTCTGAGCATTAGGAAGCTTTGAAGGTGACATGGCCTGATGCTCACAGGACTTACTTCTCCTTGCCAAGGAGATTTGTGGTTTTCTGCCTAGCTCTTATTCCCCAGGAGTGGATACAGCCATGCTGTACTTTCACCACCTCCAAACTTGTTTGGCTCCAGTGTGCTGGTGCTTGGAACCAGTTGCCTGACCTCTGGCTCCAAAGGGATTACTGTAGGCCTGGGCTTCTGGGCACTAATCTGCCTGCTTGCCCATGATGACAGCACAAGGGCAGGGTGCCTGTGCCTGAGTCCTGCCTTGAGGTGAGAGCTGTCTGCAGCACACAGCTTCCTCTCCAGCCCCAGAGTATGCCCTGCTGCAGCAAGTCCAGTTGGGCCCCATGGAGAGCACAAGACTCCTTCCTATGGAGAGTTGTAACCACATCATGGCTGAACACACACTGCTGAGTTCTGTGTGATGGAGTGGAGCCTGCTCTGTGCCCTCCATGAGGTTTGGGCAGTCTGAGTCTGCAGTGATTCAAAAACAAGAGCTCTGAGTGGCTCTGCCAGACAAGTGCTGGCAAACTCTGGCGTTGTTGACCGCAGTCCATGACCTTCCTGCTGTTGGCTGGTGAGTGGAAGGGGCTGTGCCCTTGCAGCCCTGCTCACCCTACACAGAGCTCTGGTGTAGCTGCAGGAAGCTCCTCTGAGCTAATCTGCTTTGTAGTGGATCTGTGTGACTGACCTGTGATCCATTACTCTTCAATGGGAGGTGGGAATTTCAGGGGTGAGGGGTTGTTAGAAATAGGATCATATCTTAAACTATGGCTGCAAAATCACTGGTGCTTGTCCATCAAAGACCTGAGAGTCTGGAATGCAGTTTGGGCAGTGCCTTGCAGCTGCAGAATGGTGCCTCAAACCCAGAGTGTTGGCACTGGCCTGGAGGGGAGAGTCTCTCTGCCCCAGGGGATTCTGCAGTTCTCCGTGTTTGTAGGGTGAAACTCTTCAAAGACATCAGCTTGAGCAAGGAGAGTGGTGAGGGAGAAAGCTGCTGACATAGACATGCTGCTTCTGCTCATGCTCCAGGCCTCCCCATACTGAATTTCAGTGAGAAAAAAGACTCTGGCTGAAGGGAAGGGGATGGGATTATGAAGTGCTACTGGCCTGAGAAGCCTGACTGGAATGTGTGGGGGAAAACATGGGGCTGATCCTCTGCCTTTGTCTGAGCTGAGTGGCCCCGAAGCCTGACCCTGCGGGCAGGATGTGGCTCAGGCTGTGTGTGTAAGGTGGAAATGTCTCCTGAATTCACCTCTCTTTATCTCTCCTCCTGCAGTGCCTGGAGAAGTTTCCTGTGATCCAGCACTTTAAGTTTGGCAGCCTGCTCCCCATCCAGCCTGTGACATCTTAAGGAGACTGCAGGAGGAGCCGAGGCAGCGGAGGCACAGCACGGCGCTCTTCCTCCTCCCCTCACCCCTCCTCACCACCCAGCCCATCCATTCCTGCACATCCTCATCGGCAACCACAGATCCAAAGCACAGGGATGGGACCTGGAGCAGCTCCTCCTGCACGTCCTCACCCTGGGGACATCTCGCCAGCGGCCGAGCCGGGGCCGCGCTGCTCCGCTGTGCCTCGTCCCTGCTGGGAATGGGGATGGGTTTGAGCAGAAAAGGCCTTCTGCTTGGCTTCCCAAGAGAAAGGGGTGTGGAGGGGAGGAAGGCACGTGTGTATGTGTTGGGCAGTGCTAACTGCAATTTCCCTTTTGAATTTCATTGGAGTTTCCTGTTGCTGTTTGCTTTGGGAAACGGCTGCGCGGGGTGAGGTGTGAGCCTGTGCGTGTCTGTATCAGCCAGCTCTGCCTGCACTGGAGGTCTGAACTGGGAAAAGGGAGTTGTAGGGAGTGTCTGTGGGTTGTGGAAGCCCAGAGTACCATCTCTCCCTTTTTCTGGGTAAGGAGAGCACCCTCCCTCCACCTCTTCTGCAAGAGGGTCTTCCTTTCTCACTGGCACCTCTTCTCTTGGGTGAAGCTAGGAACCTTCTGGGCTGTGGGCATCTGAGCTGGCTTTGGAGCTGGAGACAAGGTCCCTGGAGGGACCCAGCTCTGTGGGAACAGCTATGCAAAGACACTGCTCAGGCCCCCTCTGAACTGGCACAAGCCCTGACACATTCACACACATCCATAACTGGGTCCAACCTGCCCTCTGCAATCCCCTGCTTTGCTGCTCTGGGGCTGGGCTGGCCTCAGTGGCACAAGGTGACTGTGGTTGCTCCTGCTTGGTCATAAATTGTAGTGACACCCCCATGGCAAAGGGATTTCCCCACGAAGCAGCAGGATCCCCAGCTCTTTGAGGGGGACATCCCTGGAGCACAGGCAGCATGAGGGGACAGCATGCAGCTTCTCATGCATTCATATACTCGTGCTGGAAACAAAAACATAAGTAGCCCAGGACAGCAGGTTATACCTGGAGAAAGCTCTTTCCCTTTGTCCTTCCCTGCTGGTGTTGCTGTGCTGGACCTCAGGCAGGGAAACCACACTTGCAGTGCCACCAGCAGCAGTGTATTGAAGACAGGTGGTGTGGATCACACCAGCAGCATCACTGGAGGGCAGAAAGGGCTGGTGCTGTTTTTGAGATGAGCTGTCTGTCCACAGGTCATGACCAAGCTGGTGCACAGCTTTGCAGCTGCAGTGGGGTTGTTTCTTCTTGGGGTTCCAGGCTGGATGTGGCAGGGACAGAGGTCTGGATTGGTGTTTGCTGGGAATCAGGAGCAGCAGGAATTCTTCCTCTGGCATTCCTGCAGACCATGAAGAGGCTGCCCCCAGCCAGGCTGCTCAGCTTTTGCTGCTGCGCTGCTTTGCTGCTGGGGTGGGAGGAGGAAACATGGTTGTGATTTTTTTCTTTTTTATTATTATTTTTTCATTATTTTTAACAGACCTACTCACTCCCTCTTGTAAAGGCTTTTGCAGGCACTCAGGGGAAGGAGAGTAAAAAAACAGTCTAAGTTAAGAGGTGGTGAAATGTCCACAGAGCTGAAGCAGAGCTTTCTGGCACTGTTGCTGTCCTGTCTGCTCCTGGCTTGGCCCTGGGCAGCGGGTGGGGGACAAGGAGCTTTTGACCTGCCTGAAACAACTATAAACTTCTGTTTTAAATGAAAATGGAAGACTGGGGTTAAGTCTTGTTTTACTGCTAAATGGGATGTGTTTTGTCTTTGCTTTTCAAATGGATCCACTCCTGGAATGTTGCTGGAGATCTGTGTGCTTGCTGGGACTTGAGTCCATCTTCAGTGGAGCAGCCTGTGCCTGGAGCAGACTCATGGTGTCTCCACCTGTGTCCCCTCACGTTGCTGTGTCTTTTGGCAGGTGTCCCCATACTTTAAATAACTGTGCAGCATCTGGCCAGCAATGGCTGAGCAAAAGCCCCTGGTTTTCTCTATCTGCCTGAGGGTCAGGAAAACATCTCTTCAGGTTGTCCTGTGGAAATGAGGCTTCCATGCAAAAGGATGGGTGGAAATTTTGACATGGATACATGGGAGGGACTCCAGGAATGTGGAATACAGCACCAAAAAAGGGTGGAGAGGTGCTTCCTTCCCCTGCAGCTGCAGCATTGCTCCCTGGGACAGTGTCCCTGGGCTTGGGACCTGCGGAGGCGGTGGGAGGAGGCTCACGCACAGCTTTGTGTTTGTTGTTCACCCGAGTCTGCACATCTGTCCTGCTGGGGATTTTGGGATGTCAAGCAGCTAATTCTCGTTTGAGTCCTCTCAGCCCGCTTGGGATGTGCCCCTGTCACGTGGCAGCCACTTGCTTTGCCTCCCTTCTGCTCCCAGTGACTCCCCCACGGGCTCAGCTCCTCTGCCCCAGGGCTGCTCCGTGTCCGAAGCAGCACTTGCCACCTCCCCCTGTGTTGTAGGTTTAATTAAAGTTTCTGTGTTTTGCACTGGTGACTGTGTTGGTCTCTCTCAGACTGGGTTTGCTCCTGCTTTGGGAGCAGAGCCAGTGAAGCCAATGGCTGGAGCCTTCAGCACAGGGAAGAGGCCCTGTGGAGGCACTTGCCATGTCGGTGGTTGACCTCGTGCTTGCACTAAAATTGATTCTTTATTTAACTGCATGATCAAGTACATCTGGTCTGTCTTTGTGTCCTTCCAAGGTGTCTTTCTGTTGTATTGTGTGGTTTATTTATTAACTTTTTTGCTGTGTCCACCCCCCATCCCATCTGACGTTTGGCAGGTAGGTGATGCCTATCTGATCCCAGGCCAGCAAATCTCTTGAAGATCAGAGACTCTTATAACCAGAGGATGTTTGAGCCTTGTTTCTAAGGCAGGGTGAGAACTGGAACC
Source organism: Agelaius phoeniceus (assembly GCF_051311805.1). Classification (NCBI taxonomy): domain Eukaryota; kingdom Metazoa; phylum Chordata; class Aves; order Passeriformes; family Icteridae; genus Agelaius; species Agelaius phoeniceus. The sequence goes on from NC_135285.1 coordinate 6,327,300, forward strand.
TTTTCCTTCAGGTGTTTTTCCTGTCCTGCTGTAGGAGCTGACTCAGGACTTCCAGCATCAGTGTAGTTCAGCAGCTTTGTTGGACTTATAATAGACCTGGATTAAATTAAACCTAGACCTTCTCACAAGTGGTGGAAGGTATTGTAGCTGCGCTTAGCAAATGCTCCTTTTCTTGTCTCCGGGTTACATCTTCTCCATCAACACAGGCCAGCTGTGTGAGCTAAAAGTGGCAGCAGTGTGGAGGGGTGGATGGTGAGCAGAAATGTCATCTTGGATCACAAATGTTGTCTTTGAAGGCTCTTGAATTCATCTTGAGCATGTCCCTCGGTGAACACGCCATGCAGTGAAGGGGAAGCAGACGTAGCGTGGGTTTCTGGTCATCTTCCCCCTCAGCCCACTGACCAAGCCATTTTCTTTAAAATTCAGTTTTCAGAGCTGGATCTTTGGGGTTGCCCTACGTAGGCCAGTTCGTGTTGCTGTTTAACAGCTGTTGCCTTGCACGGGGTGCGTTTCGTGAATCGCCGCCAGCCTTGCCCTGTCTCTTCCTTCACTGCCCTCCTTTAGAAGTGATCGCTTATGGCAGCCAGTGATGAAGGAAGAGTTGAAGCAAAGGGAGAGAAGCAGCCTTGTGTGGAGATAGAAGTAACAGAATAAAAATTAGAAGTTCTTGATGTCACTGCTGCTGTATTAACTTGTCCCTGGTGTGTGGCTCAGTTCCACCGTGCTGTGCTGGGATCCTGTGAGTGGATAAACGAAGCAGCCCCCACAGCAGGACCTGCAGAATCTGAGTGGGCACTTGACAAGATGAAGATGTACCCCAAGGACCTGGTGCTGAACCACACAAGAGCCCTGGACTCTGCACTGTGTCCCTGCAACTGCACTGGCTTCCTGAGAGAGGGAAGGAGGCAGAAATGGGTTGAAGGAGGTGAAAATGGTTGTTAATGATAACTGCTAAAGTTACCTGAACTCTCCTGCTGCCAGCATGCTGGTGGAAACCTTGTACAGTTGAGAAGCTCAAAGAATCTTCTTGCTGCTTCAACAAGGACTCCCCTGGCTCAGAGGTAGAATTTAACAGGGCTTTTGGAGGTCATTTCATGCTCTAATATCCAAGAGGAGATATCTTCATCGTTTAACTTTGCTTCCCCTTCAGTGGATGAGCATTCTTGCCATTGACATTGGAGAAAACTCCTTGAACATCCTGGGGACACACAGGGTCTTGTAAAATTGTGCCAAACTTCAAACTAGGATGAGCCAAATTGAAAAAGGGGCTGTCTCCACATCAGATTCAGCGAGGGCTGAACCGTGACGGGCATCATCAGCTTGGAGATAGGCTTGTTGTGAGGAGCACAAGGCTGTAAGCAGGTTTTGGAGGTTAGAAAAGGCCTTTCAGGGGGTGGAGTGGTTGCTTCTGCTTGCTATAAAAAGCCTGGGCTTGGGAATGTCTACATGGGCTGGCTCTGTGCAGGGCATTAATGCAGTTGTCGCTAAAATTGGAACGAGTCCCTCCCCATGTTCCCAGTTGCAACTGTAACATGGATAATAAATAACATCAAAATCCCTCATTAGAATTGGGCTCCTTAATGCTCGGTACAGTCACACCCATGGAAACAAAAAATCCCCAGGAGGGGGGTCCTGTAGGAGTGGCACTGTGGGGCCCTGACCCACAGGCACCAAGGTGTGGGGTTAAGTCCTCCTGGGCACATTTTCCTTCCTTTTAGAAAGTAGATTAAGGTTTTCCTGACACTATAAATGGAGGAAAGAGAGAAGGCAGAGGATCTTTATTGCTTCTCCTGTGTTTTAAGGCACCTGGGAGAGATAAACCCAAGCAGACTGCACCGCACAAGTCAACTACCCAGATTTTCCATTTGGACGTGAATTTGTCCCAGTTTTATGTGTGAAAATTGGGCTTTTCTTTGAGATGGTGAAGTATGGGATGCTGGACACCAGCAGCACACTCCAACAGCTGTTGGGTAGACACAACACTTCAGGTTTCAAGTGCTGATGCTGCTAAAGGATATCTGTGTTGTATTATGGCTAAAAGAGCAAAGCATGACAATATTCCTAAGAGTTTATGTGTCCTATGATGATACAAACTATAGAGAAATTACTGGTGTGGGTAGAAATTCCAGCTAGATTGTAAGATATGAGAGTAAATTCTTTTATCGAGGACTTGCTGATCACTGGAAGTGATCACTGGAAGGACTGCTCTGCAAAGGGCCTTACTTTTCAATGTTTAGAGCATATACCTTTAAAAATATTAGTTTAGGTATTACATACTCCCTTTGAAAAAATTCCCTTGTAGGCAAGAATAAAACTTACAAAAAGGCTGTTACAGAGATCATCAACTCTCTATTAGATAGCTTGGAATATGCTCCACTAGCACCAGAGTTTAGTCTTCTCCAAATTACTGTAGAGGATTTGACTGTATCTTGCTGATCCATCCACATTTTAATTTCCTCTGCACGGATACATATTGCAGGATGCTGGAAATCCCCAAGCCCACTGGAGCTGCAAGACTGGATGTTTCATCCTGTAACACCAATAAAATGTTAATGCATACTAATAGCAACAGCAAAGGGGTTTATGGAGCGAGCTTGGAAGTATTTTATAATTGGTAGGGTATCTGTGTCACAGAGAATTTGGGGTTAGAGTCATCAAGTATTGCACTTTGTCAACACAGGAAAAGAAAAACCCTCAAAATATACCTCAAACCTACTAATTTTTATAATTAAAGGGGAAAGATGGGAGATGAATCCCTGGGGAGAGAGTCAAACATAAATTTCATATACATGAGAGAGCTGTCACTGGTTGGGATGGATTCAGGATCTGTGTGTTCAGTTGCCTGCTCTGCCTGGAGCCCACTGCAACCTTACCTGAGGACACTGCCTCCCTTTCCCACCTGGAGACCAAGGCTAAAAACACCATCCTGCTGTACAAACCCAGTAAATCTGGGCATGGGGTGACATAAATACATCAATAAGATGAAATCCAGGGAGCTGACCATGACTTGGCTTCCAGCAGCTCATTGTGTGTCCTCTCCACCCAGCCTGGTGGTGTTGTCCTATTTACTGCAACCTGAGGTACCAAAACTAAGGAAAATCTGAAATTGGGGTCAGAAGGACCAGATTTCCTCTGTCTTTCAGGTTTCCATCTGTCAGTGTTTGGTTGCACCCCTTATCCTGCCTATTCCAAACATGTCTGGGTGCTCTGGTCGCTGCCTGTTGTGGTGAGGAGCATGGGACAGACAGGAGATCACACAGGATCAGGACAGGAATTGCTGATCCACCCTGGCTGGCACTTGGCTCCCCTCTCCTCCTGCTGGGCTGGAGCACGAGGTCTCCATGGTCCATGGGCAGAAAGGGGAGAGCCTGGACAACCACAGCACTGCTTGTTTTAATAGATGTGCTCCAAAACCTGAGGACTTTCCCAAGTCAACAGCTCCTAAGCCCATAAGGAATAAGCAAGAGGCACTGCCTGACCCTGCAGGCAGCAGTTGACCAGGCTGAAGGAGCTCTGGATGTGAGTGCTCCTGAAACAACCTCAGGCTGAGTTAATCCAGTGGTAGCTCCAGGGGGAGAAGCTGGAGGCTCAGTCCTCCCCCTCATCTCTTGTGTGACTGAGCCAAGGGCACAGCACCACAGAGCCTGGGCTTCCATGTCCTGGCTCCTGGGGCTTTTCTGCCCTGTCCTTGCCTTGGGAGTGGGAGTGGAACAGCCAGGATGCTCATGGTGCTGTGGGGAGATGGGTGATGGAGGAGAGCAGCCACAGAGCCTGGATATGGGCGTTCTGCCCTGGCTCTGAGCACACCCTGGGTGCTGCTTTATCCCTGTGCAGGATCATCCCCCATCCCAACCCAGTCCAGAGCCTGGACATGGGCGTTCTGCCCTGGCTCTGAGCACACCCCGGGTGCTGCTTTATCCCTGTGCAGGATCATCCCCCATCCCAACCCAGTCCAGAGCCTGGATATGGGGGTTCTCCTGTGGCTCCTGAGTGCTCCCCAGACACCCTGGGTGCTGCTCTACACCTGTGCAGGGTCAGCCCCCATCCCAACCCAGTCCTGCTGGAAGCTGCCTGCAGAGCTCTCTCGCCTCACACCAGCATGGGGCTGCCGAGATACAGCCTGTTCCTTCACACGTATTTTGGGCTGTGTTTGCTCTCCAGCACCAAAGCAAACAAGGGTGAGTTGCTGGCGTGCCCTTCCCTGAGCTGTGCAGAGCAGCCCCGGCTCTGCTGGGGGAGCTCACGGGAAAATCTCCCAATCCTGAGCGCTCCCTGCCAGGCGGGCAGCACCGGGCTGCGCTGGCAGCCGCGAGAGGAGGAGGAGGAGGAGGAGGAGGAGGAGGAGGAGTGGGCATGGGCAATGGTTGGTGTTTTGTTCATCCTCACCAGGGAGAAGAGGAGAAACAAAAGCAGGAGCAGCGCGGGGCACCGGGCTGGCTGGGCGAGGAGGAGACAAAAATAATCCTGCAGAATTTCATCGGGGAGCTTGAAAAAGGGAGATTTTGTGAGCAAACAGTCACCTCCCAGCACAGGACTTCCCAGTCTCCAATTTCAAAATTCCATTCACATCAACATCCACTTTCATGTTGCAAAACCTGGGGAAAAAGGGAGGGAAAAAAATGCATCTTCACATATTTCAATGCAAAAGTCTCATTTTGGTGAGGAAAAGAGGGAGAAAGCACTGCTTTGGGGGTTCTTTATGAGAAATCGAGCTCCCAGAATGGAAATGTGGAAATAATCAGGGACCTGAGGCAGGTGGGGTTGCCCCAAAGCTGCTCCTGTCTGTTGGGGCTGAGCCCAGTGGGGCCATGGAGTGGCTGCTGGAGGTTCCCACATGGGAAAGGTGGGAGCAGGGGCACGGTGCAGAGGCTGTGCCCTGGCACACAGGAGCCCTCATGAGCTTGGGACAGCAGGTATGGGGGGAAAACACATGGATCCAGCCTGATGGGGACCTGCCAGCCAGGCAAAAAGGGGCAGCTTCAGTCCCAGGAAAGGGAGGAGGATGGCAGGGAGCAGGAATGGGCCGCAGCAGCACCATGGATGCAGGGGTTTCCCTGGGAAAGCCCTTTCCCCTCCTCTGGGCAGAAGCACAGATGGGGTTAATGCTCTGCCTCATTCCCTGCAGGTGTGGGACAGGTGATTCTGCTCAGCTGCACCAGCCTTGGGGTGAGGAGTGAGGATAAGAGCAGGCTTTGGTCTCTCTGCTCCTTTATCTGTAAGACATGGAGTCAGTCAGTGTTTTCCCTGAGGAAAAGGAGCCAGGGCAGCTCTGCCTGGGCTCTGCCTCTGGGCTTTGCCCTCTGCTTCTCTCCATGCCAACCTCCATGTGCTGCTTGGCATTGGCTGAGATCTTGGATGGAGCTCCTGCCTGCCTGGCATAGAAATCCCAGAGTAACTCTGCTGGAAATGTCCTTTGCCCTGAGGAGCAGCTGGAGAAGCCTCAGCCTCCGAGGGTCTGGGTCAGCAGCGCTGCAAAGCAGCCCCGGGTCCCTCTGCAGGTGACCAGAACTGGACTGGCAGCACAGCCCCCTCAGCCAGCACCAGCAGTGACCCCAGGGGAGCCAGGGCTTAGGAGAGCAGGTGAGCTCACATCATGGATTATGGATTTTGCTTGGTTGAGCTGTGGAAGTCCCAATGTGAAGTTAGCAGCTGGTTTTCCCCATTTCCCAGCTTGTGGGGGCAGCAGGTCCTTCTCTGCAGACCCCTCATTGTGTTTCTCTGATGGAAAGATGGCAGAGGGGGTCTTTGCACCCCAACTTTGCTGTAGAGCTCTGCTCAGCTTGTGTCTCTGGGGTGCCAGTAAACCCCTAAATCATTTGGCATCAGTGTCTTTTGAATGCTGAGGGAGGTTTTTTGCTTCTCCTGCTGTACAACCGAGCTCCTCGTGCGTCGATGGTGGTGGCAGAGTGTTGCTGAGATGGCTGCTCTGTGCTTAGTGGCTGCTGCTTCTGTGAAAAGTGCTTTTTACTCTAATTTTTCTATTGTGCTGTTTTTGCTGTTCTGTGTGAGGGACAGCAGCTTCTGCCACACAACAGCCTCCTCCTAACTTTCCTACTGCGTGCTGGTAAATCCAGGACAGGCTTAACTCAAGGAGCAACATTAATCATCAAATCTATAAGCAGGATATAGAAAAGCCAAGTGTGAATAATTACTGCTCAGGTGCTAATTACCCAGGCCCAGACCAAACCCACCATATTAAACACACAGCTAACGGCAGCGGCCTCTCGACCACGTTGCTGGGTCCCCCATTGCTCTCCCGCTGCTCTCTCTGCAGGGGACTCCTGCAAACATCTGCTAACATGTGCAGATCCCAAAATATTCTTCTGCTCATTTGTGTTTAAGCTGGGGAGATGAGATGGGAGGGATCTGACTCAAAATCAACAGATGGAAGGAAGGACAGATAGATCCTGCCTGGGTTCTGCAGGGCACAAGGTTGCTGTCCTGAGGATGGGCTGCTGGGACTGGATATGGGCTTGTTCTTGGTGTAGGAGGACATGGAGCTGCTCCAGCTGTGGGGCAGCACCAGGGAATTGGTGCTTGGCTCATGGTGTGAGGGTGGTTTTTCCTCAGGTGGTGCCCAAGCTCCCCTGGGAGCTGGGATGAGCTGGGCTGGGAGATGGGAGCATCAGTTCTCCATCACTGTGTCCATCCTTGTCCCTCCTGGTGTGAACAGACCTGCTGGATGTGCAGTGACATTGGGCTGAACCTCTGGCTTTGGGCTTGATCTGTGACTCCCTAATGCCAGATCTGAGCCCCCCAAGCACCAGGGGGGTGTCGGGGGTGCAGGGCAGAGTCCTGTGACCGGCGGCTGCTGGGTTTGTGCTGACCCTCTGCTCTCGGTGAGCCCAGCCCAGCCCGGCAGCCACCTCTGCGATTGCCTCAGGGTCAGGGAAATCAGGGAGATCTGGACCCTGCTGGGTTCCAGAGGCAGCTCCCGGGCGCTTCCTGCCCTTCCTGCCCTCGGGAAAAGCGCGCTGGGCTCGGGCTCTGCTCCAGCCGCGGGTTGAATTTCTGCCTCTGTTACCGGAGGCAGCGTCCCTGCCCCGGCAGGGCGACACTTTCCCCACACAAGGGGGTTCAGTGTGGTGACATCCAACCAGCGGATCGCTTGTGGAGAGCGTTTTGCAGCGGGAAGGGAGAGGCACACGTGTCTCGCAGCTGGCAGAGGGAGCGGTGTGAGCACGGAGCCGGCTCCCTGTGCCCTGGCACGGGGCAGGGCTCCCCTGGCTCCCCTCATCTCCCGCTGCTGCGGTTCTGAGCCAGCCGCGCTCCCCCTGTCCCTTCCTGGGGACCCCTGTGTGCCTCATTCCCGCTCCGGGGCTGCCGGGCACGGGGCTGGCGATGCCCGTTCGCCCCCAGCCGGGAGAGCGCTGAGGGGAGAGAGGACATGGAAGGGTTTTTAGGGTCAAACTCTTGAGCATCAGCTGAAGGTCGGGCAGTGCTGGGACACGCTGGGGACAGGCGGTGACACGGGAGCAGAGCTCACGGCTGGGCTGGGGCTGCAGAGGTGGCAGCTGAGCTCCCTCAGATTTTGGGTGCTCCACCCTGCTCCAGCCCGTCTGTTCTGCATCTCTCACCGGAGCCGGGGAGCGGAGGGGTGGGGGCGAGGTGGAGGGTGCCCACCGCGTGTTGGGGGGGCACGGCCCCCTTCCCGCAGCACCCAGGGGGTTCAGCCGACTTGTGAAGGGATCAAAACATTTTGTGCCCGGAAGACGAGGAGCGTGTGCGAGAGTGAGGATGGGCTTGTGTTGGGGGGTGCAACCTTCCCCTGTCACCTCCCTTCTAGCCTGAATGCTTCTGCCATCATGATTAATTTATCAGGTACTTATGAATATGCAGATGAGACTCTGGTTTCCAGGCTCTGCTTTCAGGAGAGGCTGTGATGGGCTTTCTGCTGCTGCCGCCTTCGTAAGAAGAAAAATGTCATGTACCAGCGTTTAAAATAAATAAATAACTGCGCCACCGAGAGCGTGTGAGTCTTCGCGGCTCCGCGGAGCTGTGGGATCTCCTCGCTCCTCAGTGACAGGGATTTTTGAGTGTCCCTGTGGCATATGCACCCCGACTCCCCCTCCCCGTGTGTGTACCGGCGATGCGGAGGCGTTTTTGCCAATTCCAGCCCTTGAAACCTTGACTGAAGCCCCAGAAACTTCCACTGTGAAGGCGGGCGAGAGCTGGTTCCCCCCGAGAGAGGGGAGGTTTGGAGGGATAGGTGCGCCTGGGGTGGTGGAGCCTGCAGGAACGGGTGCTCGTCCTGCTGGTGGTCCCTTTATCACTGGAAACGCCGAGCTCTGGGAGATGGGGAGCGGTTTGGGAGGGTGATGTGTGTGCGCATGAGGCTGCTGGACTAAAGCGAGCTCTGACCCTGGCTGGCTGGGCTGCCCGGAGCAAGGGCTGTAGGAAAAGGATTTGGGTTTAAGATTCAGCAGCCGGCAGTGCTGACCTGTGGGCATCCGCAGCAGCACCTGGGTTTTAAAACTTCCCCCAGATACTGCGTGCAGCAGCTATGGGTGCAGGAGCTGCTGCTTCTCCTAATCCCACTGCCGGGGAGCCTCAACTCCCGGGGCAAGGAAGCGGGATGGGGCCGGGGGAGGCCCCCAGGGTCCCGGCCCAAGGGGCCGGAGCAGGAAGGGGGCTTCTCCATGGCCCCGTGGGTGAATTTTCTCTGGTCAAAGCATCCAGCTCTGGTTTCACAGAGCGAGCGCTGGTGCGTTCAGCAGTGCTCCTGCAGTGCCTCTCGCCTGGGCAGGGGGTTACAGGGCTCATATTTTCAATTGTGATTTTTTTTTGAGGGGAGGCTGTTTGGAGGATGAGCAGGGGAGGGGAGCGGCGCTCAGGCCTGCGGTGTCCTGAGCGGGACAGGGCTATCCGGGGGCAGCAGCCGCGGCGTTTGGGGCAACGCGGCCGCCCCTGCCCTTTCCTCTCGGCACGGGGGGGTCGGGGCCGCCCCCTCCCCTCCCTCCCCTCCCCTCCCTCCGCGCTCCCCCGGCCCCGCGCGGCGCTGCAGGTCCCGCGGCGGGCGCCAGGGGGCGCTGCGGGCGCGGGGCGCGGAGCGGGGGCGCAGCCGGGCCGGGGCTCCGGGGGCTCCGCGCTCCGGATCCTCTGCGGCCGCGACCCCCGCAACCCCTCCACACCCCGCAACCCCATGGTTTCTGTCTCTCGGCCCGGGAGAAGGGAAGGTTGCGCTCCCGCGGTGATGAGCAGGGCTGGGAAGGGGGGGTTTTGTCCATGTGTTGATTTGGGGGGGTCCCGGGGATGTTGGGGTGCGGGGGCAGAGGGATGGTTCTATCTGCGGGATTTGAGCTGCATGCTAGAAACTGCACGTTGTGCGCAGGTTAAAAAAATGATATTTCTCCCCTCCTGAGGTGACCGGGGGGTGTTGAAGGGGTGCGGAGCGGCCCCGGCTCGTTCCTGTGGGGTAAAGGAGGGGAGGAGAAAAACACATGCACAAAAAGGGGGAAAAAAGGAAAACCCGCCCGCACCACCCAGCGGCCCCGCGCGGGGATAACAAACTCCAACTTAAAAAAACTTCCCGAGCGCGTCGGGGGGCGCGGAGGCGGCGGCGCTGCCCAGGTGCGGGTCGGGGGGTCCCGGCTGCTCCTCCCCCGGTGCGGGGCGCGGGGACCCCAGCTCCGGCCCCGTCCCCACCTGGGACTCGCTTTGCGCGGCACAGCCTGACCCAAGGGGGGGCTTTTGTTGCAGCCTGGCAGCCGGGGGGGCTGCGGGTGTGTGTGTGTGGGGAGGGTGAATCTGGATGGTGCTGGGGAGGAGACAAAGGGGTTTTTCCGAGGGGGGGGTACACGGTGAGGGGGAGTCGGAGTTTCGGTAAAGGCTCCCCGGTGCAGAGGGGAAGCAGTGGCTCAGGAGAGGGGCTTCAGCGGGCTGCAGGGTGAAGGAAAGCAAGAGCACAGCAACTTTATAATCGACTTTTTATTAAGATTATAAATTTAAACAAATCTGAACAGTTTTACCCGGTGATATACAATTCCATATGCACAAAAATACAGGCTTACAAACAAAGAAAAAGGGGCAGGAAAAAAAAAAGAAGACCCCAACAGACCGTTTTGCAAAGCATCCTCAGTTACACACAGTGCTGATACCGTGAAGTTGGGAGTGGGCAAAAGAAAGAGGAGGGGACGACGACCAGAAAACCCACCTTTTTACAACAAAAGGTTTTTCTTTAAAAAATAATGTAAAAAAAAAAAAATCAAGAGACTCTACAGGAGACAATCTCTTCACAAGACCAAACACTGCTGGTTTTATGATTGGGAAGGCTGAAACCAGAACAGTTAAACTTAAGGGAAAAAAAAAAAAAAAGAGAGGGGAGAAAAGAAAAAAAAAAAAAAGGGCTCAGACCCGGCACACACATTGGAGACGTGAGTCGCGTTACACGGGTACCTGCGGCATCACAAGCACACACCGAGGCGGAGGCTCCGGGCTGCCGGGGGCGGCTCGCCCCTTCCCCGGCGTGGCGGGGCGCAGCCCGGAGGGACCCCCGGCTCCTGCTTTTCCCCTTCCCACCCTTCCCACATTCAGCTCTCAGAACCCTCCAGCGCTCCCCTGGCACAAGCGGTGGGAAGAAGTCACATCGCACACGTTTCTTCTGGGAGGAAAGTTGCAATGTTTTCATTTCTGCCTTTTTTTTTTTTTTTTTTTTTGTTCTTTTAAATATATAAAGAAACGCACAAAAGCGACGGGGCAGCAGCGGCTTTTCCCCTGTCCGCACCCTGAAGCGCAGCGAGCCGGGGGCGGCGGGACCCGCGGGGCGGCCCGGGGCGGGGAGCGGGGCCGGGGGCGCTCCCGCCGCGGGGTCCCGGGGCCGGTCCCGGCTCTCACGTGGCGCTACCGGCCGCCAGCACCGGCCCCAGGAAGCCGCCGCGAAGAGAGCCCGAGCGGACACAAAGAGGATTATTTAAATAGGTGCCTCGTTGTTGGTTTTTTTTTGTTGTTGTTTGTTTTGTTTTCGTTTGTTTGCTTGTTTTTGTTGTTGTTTTTTTTCCCTCTCATCTCTGCAAAAATAAAGTCCCAAGATCTTAGATTTTTTTTTTCTTTATTGTACAATTTATAAAACACTAGCGCGGCTCTGCCCCCCCGCCTCCCCTGCGCACCCCTCGGCACCCCCCTCCCCTCGCCCCAACCCCCCTCCCTGCCTTTGTTTCAGGGTCCCCCCTCCGGAGCCGCCGTCCCTCGGATCGCACCCCCGTTTTGTCAACAGCCCCCCCACACCCCTTCTGCTCCCCCACTTCTCTCTAAAACGCGACGATGGCCCGAGTCCAGGCTCCCAGGCTCGCCAGCGCCTGCTTGCTGCACAGCTGCCCGTTGAGGGGCTGCTCCGAGTCCGCCTGCTGCCGGCTCACCAGCCCCGTGAAACCGGAGCCGAAGATGGAGATCAAGTTGGAGATGTTGGAAGAGTCCTGGGGGTGCTCGGCGCTGTACTCCTCGAAGCGGGCGCGTTTGGTGCACGGGGCGAAGGGGGGGCCGCCCGCCACCCCGCCTCCCCCCGGCTCCCCTTCCTCCACCCCCTCCTCTTCCTCCTCCTGCCCCGGGTAATACTTGCGCTTGGTGCCGGGCGCGGGCGGCGGGGAGGCGAGCCCCGGTGCCGGCTGGCAGCAGCAGGGGCACTGCGAGCAGCAGTCCTGGTGCAAGTACCCGTTCTCCACCGTGGTCACGACGTGAGTGTCCAAATCCAGCACCGTGGTGCGGCTGCTACAGTGCGGGGCCCCGCCGCTCCCGAAGTCACAGCCGGCGGCGTAGAGCAGCCCCGGGGCCGCGCTGCCTCCGCCGCCGGGACCGGCGCTGCCGGCGGCCCGGTAGAAGCCCGGGGACGAGTCTCTGCAGGGCGCTCGCTGCATCTCCGGGGGCACCGCGCACACCGGCACCTCCAGCAGCTCCGCGCCGCCCCGCGCAGCCCCGCAGCTCCGCGCCTCGCGGTCCTGCGTGTCGGCGGGCAGCGGGAGCGCCGCCAGCTCCGGCGGGGCGGCGGCGGCGGGCGGCGGGCAGGCGGGCATGGCGAGGAGCGGGGCGCCGTCGGGGTAGTGCTGCTGGCGGCGGTAGAGCTCGGCGTAGCGCTCGCTCAGGTAGAGCTGCCGGGCGTTGCGGAGCACATAGGAGACGAGCAGGTTCTTGTGGAGCTTGATGCCGCCTCGCTGCGTGCGGGAGCTGTGGATCTTCCGCAGGGAAATACTGATCAAACTCTGCGCATCGAGGGTGCACTCCATCCTCCTCCGGCCCCTCAGCATCGGCTCTCGCCGCCCGCGCAGCCAGGCACCCCGGCCCGCATCCACACGGCAGCCGGGCGGGTGCGGAGGGTCGTAAGGAAGGAGGATAAAGAGGCGGGGGGGAGGGAATAAAGGGGAGGGGGGGAAGGGGAAAAGGGGGGAAAGAGCCTGAGGTCGCTGGAGAAGGGGGGCAAATAGAGAGGGGTGTCTTCAGGGGGCGGCCAGCGGCGGGAGCAGCGCGGGCATCGCCGGGGGCTCCCGCTGCTGCCGCCGCCGCCGCGCTCCGAGCACGGACGGCGCGGGCGGGCAGCGCCACCAGCGCCGCGCGCGCCCCCGCCCCGCCCTCCCGCGCGGCACCGCCCCCCGCCCGCCCCTCCGCGCGCTCCCGCCCGCCCCGCCCACCCGCGCGCGCCTCCCCCCCGCGCCCTCCCGTACCTGTCGCGCAGAGACACTGAACGCCCGCCCGCCCGGCCCCCGCTTTTTATACCGCTGCGCCGGCCCCCGCGCCCCGCCCCTCGCGGCCGGCGCTACCAATGGAAAGGCGGAGAACGACTTGACGGGCGGGCATCGCGGCCAATAGCAGTGAGGCGGGCGCCTCGCGCCGTTCAAATGGTGTCAGGCGCGGCGCGGCCCGTGAGGGCGGCGGGGGCTCGGCCGGGCCGGGCGAGGGACGCTGAGGGCACCGGGGGTCCCGCTCGAGCGGCGGCGGAGCCGGGGCGGCGCCTCCCCGTGCCGCTCCCCTTGCACAGGTGAGCGGGGGGCGGTGCCCGCCCCGGTGGGCGGTCCCGAGCAGCCGCGGGGGCGGGGGCGCGGCACGCCCCTCCCCGTCCCGCCCTGTGACAGCCCTGAGGCACCGCGTATCCTCAGCAGGACCCTCGGTGGTACCGGCACCGTCTGGGAGTCCATCCCCGCGGGTGCGGTGGGATGCCCCGCTCCGCTTTGGGCTGTCCTGAGCCCGGGAGTTGCCGGTTCAGGTGCTGGCCGCACCCCAGTGCTGCCGGACGCCCCCGCGCCCCGCCAGCCTCTGGCGGGGACGGCTCTTGTCGCGCCTGCAGAGCTCCCTAAGCTTACCCTCCTCAACTTCTACCCATACGCTATAATAACTGTAACCGTCTTCCTCACCCTAAACACAAAGTCCTAAAGCTATCTACCCCAATAACTGCACGGACCAAAATCCCATCACCTCCCCGTGTGGAGGGCAGTCAGGGCTTTCCCCCGCCGTGGGGGCAGGACCGTGCATCAGTCACTCCTCACAAAGTGCCCTAATCACACCTGGTTTTCCCCCAGAGTGAGAGCGCTCGGGTTAATTATGGGCTAATTACGGCCTTCCGTCCCGCCCCGGGGCGCGCGGCAGCGTTGGCTCTGCCGGGCAGCGCGGCCCCTGCCCCGCCTCACGGGAGGGCGTGAGGGGAGAGGTCTGGGCTGGTTCCCGGGGGCTTGGGGACTGCAGGGGCTCAGGGTGGGTTTAGGGGATGCAGACACTCAGGGGTGTCCCCGCGTTTGTTGTTTAAAAGCCCCAGTCACCGAGAGACCCAACCACCGCGCCCGGGGAGCAGTAGCACCCACCGAAGCTGGGGACACCTTAGAGCAGCAGTGCTTGTCCTCCAGGTAAGAGCTGGGGGCTCAAGGCAGGGGGCTGCAGTGCCTGGGTGGGAGAAAGGACCCCGAGATGGGATAGCCAGGAAGGGACTGCAGTGCCGGGGCAACGGGAGCTGCTTCTGAAACGGCATCTTCTGTAGAAAGTAGAAGGCAGGGGAGAGAGGGGGGTGTATTTCCACTGACTGCAGAGCTCCTTCAGGCTGGGTGCCTGCCTTGGGGTCACTCTGGCATACATACCTTAGCAGTGGCTATGGGCAGCTTCGTGTCTGCGTGTGGTGGGGAGCCCATTGAAAAGAAAACCTCTGAAGCCCTTGCTCCTGCTCTGCAGCCCAAGCTCCAAACCACAGGGGCAGTGACACAAGGTGATCACCGGGGTCATCAGCTCACTGTGCAAAACCTGAGCTCCATGGGGGGCTTTGAGAGGGATGCTTGGAGGGCTTTCCTTGTTTCCTGGCCTGGCTGTATTCTGCTGGCTCAGCTTGACCATGTCCTCCACTGAAGGAAATGGGAGCAGACCCAGCACCACAGAGGATTTTGTTCCTATGGAAGGGTGGTTGGGGCAGCAGCTGAGCTAGGGCAGCTCACTGCTCCCTCAGGAGCAGCTGGATAAGTCCTGCATACTCATGGAGCAACCTTCTCCACAATCTGCCTTCAGCCAGGCAAACTGGGGTGAACGATTCTCTGTGCATTCCCAAGCTCGTAAGATGCTCTTGTTCCTCGTTCATAACATAAAAAGTGATCACAACCCATCCAAGAGGGTGGCTCTGGGTGCTCAAGGCAGAGGATACAGGCAGTGTTGGAGATGGGGGATTATGCTGTGTCCATGCTCTCCTCCACCAGGCTCTCTCCCTTGCAATTCTCCCTGGCTGCACGTTGGCTTTTCCAGGGCTGTGGCTGCACAGCAGCTGGAGGTTCAGGAGGTGATAACTGGAGCTGGTCTGTGCAGACACTACGGGGTACAGCAGGATTAGGTTTGGACAAATTGCATAGGTCAGTGCTGAGCTTTGGGTGCTTTGGTGGCTTGGGCCAGGTCTTGCTGCTGTTCAGTGTGATCAAAGGTTCTGCCATCATGGGCTGTTGGGGTTGGTGCTTGTGGACTGAGCTGCAGCTCTGCAGCATTTTCTCTGTCCTCATGGGCACTGGGGAACCAGGGCAGCAAGCGCTGCTGCTGCCAGCCTGTGCCATATCCTCCACCCAACCCAGTGCAGGCAGTGATTTCTTCTCCTGCTCAGCATTTGCTGCTCTCTGGCCCATCTCCAGCTGTAAAACTCCAGCCTAGGTGGTCCAGGCTAAGAGCTTGAATTGCCCATTGGCCAACTGTGATGGGGTGGCTTGGGCAGTGCAGATGGGGCCAGGCACAAAGCACTGCCCTGGCAGACACCCTCTGCCTCGAGCTCCTGCTCACCTTCCCACCTACAACTTGAGTGTGCCCTCGGGACACTGCCCAGTGCTGTCCCTCTGCTTTTTAATCACAGAGTGGCCACCTGGCCTCGAGTTGTGGATTTCAGTGAAGGCTCAGGTTTTGCAGAGCTCTGCTTGCAGCAGTGCTGGGTTTATGGAGGTGCAGAGGGTTGTGCATCCTTGGGGCTGGCCGGGCACCACTGGGCAGCCCTGGATGCAGGAGCTGCTGCTGTCTCTGGCTGTCAGAGAAGTGCCCTCTGCTGTAACTGCCTGAGAAGCTTCGTGGCACCAGCAAAACCCGAGAGCACACAGCAGGAGCCTCTAGGAGATGAAGAAGGAATTAAAACTTTAATCTTATTTAGACTCTGAGTAATTAATATAAAGGCTGTAAAACGTGGGCCTGATCCTGGCGCTGGCTGCTGGGCACCGTGCTGTGGCCGGCAGGGCAGCAGCAGCTGCAGGCTGGCTCTCCTCCCCAGCTGGCTCTCCTGGCAGGTGCCAATGTTTTGTTTGCAGACACGGTGGCTTTAATCCTGGAGCTGGGACTGGCTATGCACTGCAAGAGCCACGCTGCTTCAATTTGGCCTGTGGACTCCAAAATCTCCCAGAGACAGGAATCTGGCTGATACCTGTCTTGGCACACGATTGCAAGCTCTGCTTTTTTAAAGAGGATAACGAGTCCTGTCCATTTTCTGGCTCTGAAGCAGAAAGGTGGGGCAGGATAGGTTTGGTGCTTGCTTTTCTCAGGTAAACCTGCATGTCCTGTCCAGCATCCCTATTCCCTGGTATTGGGGTTTGGGTGCCCTTTCCATGGGCAAGGCCCCTAAGGACCCTACTGCTGCAGTGGACAGTTCATGTAAAACCATCTTGGTTAAATATAATTCCAGCTTTTACCTATATGGTGAGGACCATTATTTCCCCAAAGTACAAGAGGATGGGCCCAGGATTTTCTCTCTGAAGCACCGAGCTACACATTTTCTGGTGTGGATGATGCTGGTTGTGGGGATCTGCCTGTGATGTGGGCTCTGTGGGGCTGCTCCTGGGCTGGGGATGGTGCAGCTGTAGCACACCTGGGCCAGCCTTGCTGATGTCCTGGTGCCAGGGCTGGTTTCACAGCCGTCGATCCTGCAGCAGGATCCAGCAGCAAAACCTGGCGGTCCGCTGCTCTCAGCTGCAGAGTAAACAAGCTGGCAAGAGAAACCATTTTGCTTCAGCTAGTAGGAGAAACCCTTTTTAGGTAGCACTTCCAACTGGCACTGCTCTCCTTCATTAACCCCCTCCTTCCCTTTCCAATGAAACGTGAATTTGCAGCGATTGGAGATCAGGCACTTGCCAGTGCAGCTTTGCCACCCAGAGCAACGAACACAGACGTGAATTTACTGCTTGATCTCATAATTTCAGTGCAATTAGACTGGCTGCTATAAAGCAATTTCCCCTTGAGCCTCGGAGTCCTGGGCCTGGGCACTGCCCAGCTTTTCTCAGACAAGGAAACGGAGGCCTTTGGGTATTGGCTGAAACATGAGTTTTTTTGGGTGCACCTGGAACTTGACTCCCTGGAGATGCGTCTATGAGCTGGAGCTGCGAGTGCCTGGCATGTCTGAAAAGGAGCCTGCTTTTCAGGCTTACTTATTACAAGTCAGGCACCCAAAGCTGGTGGGAAAACAAGCCAGAACAAGGTTTTCAGGCTGAGCTCTTGGAGCAGGGCTGGCTTCTGCCACCTTCTCCTCTGTGCTGGGCAAGCTTAAGGTTGCCTGGCTCCCCAGGCTACTCCCCATCTTGGGGGGACTTGTAGGGCAGACCCACAGGTTCTGCTGCAGCCTGTGGGGAATGGGGCATGTCAGCTCCCAAAGCCAGCAGCCTTGGAGAGGTGTATCCATCTGTATTGATTGAGCAGGCTGTGGGTAGTAGGGCTGTCACCTCCCTGTTGTAGCTGTTAGCTCTTTCTCTCATCTTTGGTATCACAGTCGAATACTTTGTATAAACTCCTGGAGAAAAAGGGATTGAAACCACACTGAAAAAGCATCCATTTAATTATCTTTTCTCCATGCTTTTAGGTAGGGAGCTGTGTAATGCCTCCCAAGCACCACCGTGGCACTGGGCATGATGACATGCTCAGTATTTTGATTTGGTCTGCTCCTACCTAAATTCACCAGCTCATTTCTTGTGTTCCTGGGAACCACTGTGCAGGGTATGGGTGCTTCTGTAAGCTTCCCTGCCATTGCTTCATGGCCTTCTGCTGCTGTGTGACCAAGCACCTGTGCTCCACGTGGTGCTACAAACTCTCCTGGTGCCTACTGGAGTGTTGGGAGATCCCTTGGATGGGAATTGTATAATTCTTCTTTTGACTTATCCTGGAAGGGTGGAATTGAGGAGGTTGTTGCTGCCAGGATTCTACTGCTGGTCCTCTTCTGAATGGCCTCTCCTTACCCTGCTGGCTACTCCTACCCAGGGGGAAAATGCTGGCTGTGTTGGCCAGCTGGTGATGTGACCCAAAGGAGACAGGGGCTTCCTGTCTGTGCTGATGTATTTTAGCCCATTGATGACCTGCTGTGCCCACAGCAGATCTGTTCCTTGCTAGAGCTGAGGAGGGGAATGAGCTGGTGATGGTGTAAGCAGAGCTGTGGGTGTTCACGGAGAGGCTGCAGTGTCCTGGTTGGTCTTGGTGTGATTTGTGTGGCTCATCTCATGCCCAGAGCTGCTTGTGTGATGTTCTCCAGGGGCAGCATTGTAAAGCTCTTGGCACAGGCACTTCCCCATGTCTCTAACAAACCTGTCCAGCTGTGCTGGTTGCCGTTGGTGCCTTTTCTCCTTGTTTCTGGCATTTGGAGGCCATTGATTTCCTGCAAAACCATTGCAGGATACTAAAGCTGCAAGATAATGGTGTGTGGCAAGCTCAGGAGCTGCCCTTTTGGGAAGAGGGGATGAAGTTGGGGTCTACTTCTTCCTGTGAGCATTTCACACCTTGGACTGGGTGCTCCCTTGGGCCCTGCCAGCCAAGGAGCTCATTAAACATCCCTGACAGAGGTGGTGCTCACCCTTCTCCTGGGTCATGTGGAATCCTAGGAGTTCCTCTGACACTGTGGCAGAGAAAGCAAGTCTGTGCCAGGGGACTCCCTCTGGAGCTGCTGTGGGGTCCTGCTGCTGCTGCCCCAAAGCATCACTCCTTGGAGCCATGAGGTGCCCGGGGCAACCGGTGCTGTTTGCTGGGCTGTGGTATCTGATAGAGACCTTATTTTAATTGCTAGGTCAGATATCCTGCAGCCTTTATTGCTGTGCAGCCAAGAGTTGATCCCTGGACTTGGTCTGACCCCGAGTTGCAGCTGTAAATGAGGCTGTGCTGGAGCACAGTCCTTCCCCAAACTGGGAAGTCTGTCTCCAACACCAGCATGAGTGAGGCATCTTACCTGCAAATCCTGTTCCCGTCTGTCCTGGGTGGAGCAGGACAGGACTTGCTGGGGACTGAGTGGGATTTGTAATCGTGCTCCCTGCTGGCGATGGGAGCAGCAGCTCGGAGGAGGCCGGGCATCACCTGCTGCAGGGTTCTGGGAGGGGTGGAGACCGGGCCCCTGTGATCCAGGGCTAATCCTGCCTGTTTCCCCTCCCATCTCCCCTGTCCCGTGGTTTCTAGATATTCACCAGGGTAGGGCAGGGCCTGCCTTACCGCACAGGCAGTGCCTGGTGCAGGGGACCCTTGGGTGACTCCTGTGATGGGCACCTCTCATCTCCAGTGACACGACCTGCCCAGGGCTCGGGCTGCCATGCGATGCTTGGCATTGAGGGCAACCAAACCGAGCTCTCTGTTCCTGCCAAATCTGTAGGGAGGGTAAAATCTGCCAAATCTGCTGGGATAAAAACTGTGGTAAAGTTGGAGCTGTGGCTCACCTGGGGAATGAACGCTGGGGCGCTGAATGGCAGTTTGGCCACAAGCGTGGTGGGGTCCCAGTGGGGATCCCCTTCCCCGCTGAAAGTGACTCCAGGAGTGCAGCGGGCTCCGAAAGGGTTAATGGCTGCTCGTCTGTCATGGAACCTCCAGCCTCTCCCGAGCAGAGCCCCTCCGGCCGGGAGCAGCGTGGCCTTACGGTGCCCCGCGGATGGACGGACAGACGGCGGCAGAACTACAATCCCCGGCTGGGAGCAAACCCCCGGGGTGTGCCGGGACTGGTAGTCCGGGGCCTGGCGTGGGGGGTCCCCGCTGCCATTCGTGGCTGGGGCGGGGGGACCCGGAGGGAATGTGCCGGCTCGGGGAGGAGCCAGCGTGTTCACCCACTTTGTTGTTATATACCTTAAAGGAGCAGTGGCTGTGCCCGAGCGAGCTCCCTAGCGGAGCCGCGCAACCCGGGCTGTGGGCTTTTTAAAGATAAAAATCACTCGCGTGGCCTCCCTTATTAACGACATCTCCCGCTCTCAGTAACTCCTTCGGCGCTGGGCATCGCCAGCCGGGCCCGCCCGCCGTGGGGCTGCTGCGCTGCGCTGCACCGCTCTGGTCCTGCATCCCCGCCAGAGCATCCTCCTCCGGTGCTCTCCGTCTGCGAGTCCGGAGCTGCCGGGGTGCGAGTGCCGAAACCCCCAGCGCTCTCCATGCCACGGAAAATCTGTTTCCTTGCAAGGGGAGACATCCCCGCTCATGGTCGCCGCAGATAAAGAGCTCTGGAGGGAAGCGTGGAGTAGCGACGACGTGGGCAGCGCGGCAGATTTCTCATGCCGCTGTGGCACAGCCGTGACCTGGAGATTTCTTCCTCCCTCCGGCATAATTCAGTCTAGCAGCCGGTGCCTCCAGCTAAACACCCTGGCCCGGCCCTGGCATGTGCCCAGCAGACACCCACATCAAAGCCACCGCGGCTTGCCTGGCCCCTCGCCAGCAGCTACCTCTAGACAGCTTGTGCAAACCTGGAGGGAGATGACTGCGGAGCATCCAGCCCTCAGCAGCTCCCGCCTGCTGGGGGGCAGCCGGGGCTGCCTGGGGTGTGTGCTGGGAGCCACAGCTGGGTGGGAGACCCCGTCCTGGGACGGTGGTGGGAGTGTCTGTGAAACATCTGTCCCAGTGAAGCTGGGCAGCTGCAGCCTGGCACTGGCTGCTTTCAACTGCTTTGTCCCTGCTTCCCTGTGCCGGTGGTCATTGCCTCCATGCCCCTCTGAGCCTCGGCAGAGGGGGATGAAATCTCTCTGGCAGGTGAATGTGCTGGAGAGAGGCTGGTGGAGTGCAGCACGGGAACCTTGCTGACTGGAAAAGCAGGAATAACCACCCAAAGGCAACTGGTGTGGGGGGGCTGTGGTGCTGCAGGGAGCTGGCAGCTGAGCTGCTTGGTGCTGGGTGATGCTCTGGGCCTGCCTCTGCTTCCCAGGGTCACACACTGCAGTTCACACGTGGGTTGTCACCAGCATGAAGGCAAGGGGAGGGCTTGGGTGGCAGAGATGAGCCCAGGGTTCTTGGCTGAGCCTTTTGCTCCTGGGCTTCTGGGTGCAGCTCAGCCTGCACCTCCTCACAGCCTGGATGTTTGCCTGCTGAGGGGCTGTACTTGATCCTTCTTCCTTCATGAGTGTGGGTGTTGGAAAGAGCATTGGGAACACATGCTCCTGCCTGGGACTGGGCTCTCACTGGTGTGTGCTATGAGTTCAGTTCAGTATCCAAAATGCTTCCAGTCTGGTGCCTGGTCTGGCATGGCTGGCAGTGGGCAGAGCTGTTGGTCTTGTTTGGTTTTGTCTGGGTGAAATTCATACCCAGAGCAGAGGAACTCTTCCCTGAGGTGCAGATAGCTCCTGGTGCATGAGTGACATGATGGGAGCAGAAGGGCTGAAGCCCATCAGAGCTTGTATCTGGAGAGCTCTGCTGTGCCTGGCCCTGGCTGCCCTGTGTGCAGGGACTTGTGTGGTTGGGTGCTGGAGCACAACCCATGCAGCTGTGACCTCTTGGACACACTGAGGGCAGCAGAAAGACCCTTCTGGGCTGCAGCAATCTGTATCACATCCTTTTCTGTGCAAAAGGAAACAGTGGAGTGGGAGAGGCTGCCTGTGGTGAGCTGCTGGCTGCTGCATCCCTCAAGGAGCCTGGGCTGCAGGGAGCCCATGATGCTGCTGTGCTCTGGATGCAGCCAGCCTGTTGCCTCAGGGATGCTGAGACAAGGAGCCATAGGGGGTCCTGCCCTTGTTGGTGGTGCCAGTTCACAGCAGTCTATGGAAGCACCAGTGCAACCTTTATAGTGAACTGTGAACAATGAGGATCCTATGGAATCCAGGGTAAATGGTAAGGGCTCAGTCTAACACCTCGTGCTGTGCCTGGCTTCTCTCCAGAGTCTGTTCAGGGGCTAGATGAGGTGGTGGGTGCTGTATACTGGGCTGAACCTGGTCCAGTCACTCACTCCCTGTCCTCCTTGGTGCTGCAGTGCTGGCAAACAGCTCCTGCACATGTGTGTGCTGTGCCTGGCCCAGCAGGGAACCTGCCTACAGGGCTGTGGGAACCCTGATACAGCATTTGGGGGGAAATTTTGGGCTCCACAGAGACCTGGTGAAGATCTGTGGTGGAGAAGGGCACAGGGAAGCTCTCCAACAGGCCTGCCTTAGCTTTGTTGCTTATTCCTTTTTGGTTTTCATCCCTTGCCTGCCATTTGGGAGCCTTGTACCAGCAGCCTTACAGCTGCCTAACACATTGTGATGGTTGTGTTGCAGCAGGTGCCTCTAAGGAGCCCTGCACTGAGGCTGCTGAGGTGTGCACCCCTCCACACCCCCTGATGTGATTGCTTCTGACACAGTCGTGCTCAGACTAAGGCTGAGCCTGGACCCTTCCTGTCTCATGTTGGAGCAGAAGCCCCAAAGGGTGAAATGCATCTGCTGGAGGAGGCAGCAAGGACTGTGGATTGGGGGTCTTGGAGGTGAAGCTGTTTGCAAACAGCTCCTGGGTGCGGTGGCACTTTTTACACTGTGAGACTTTCCCACATGCACAGGCATCCCCAAGGCTGAAGGGAACTTTGACTCTGGCAAGGGTAGGAATGAAACGTGGATAACATCGCTAGGCTGGCGTTGCTAGAGGAATTAAGAACCAAGCAACTGCATCCATAGGAACCTCAGTTCTTCCTTTATCCCTTTGCACATCGAAGTTAATTGCATTTCCAACTGACACATCAAGCTGTCCTGCCACGGTCGTCTGTGGCAAAGTCAGCGCATCGTGGTTGCTCTGGGATATAAACCTCACCTCTGGTGTCTCGCTCTCTTGGGGGATAATGTCTTTCCCAGGGCTGTTTGTGGTATGGTCAGGTCTTAAGAGCCCAGGGCTCAAGCTGAGTTGTCTTGTCAGGTCTTTACGGGTATCTCTTGAAGGTGAGACTTGTCAGGCTTAAGCAATGGATGAAATTTTTTTAATGGGTGTTCAGCAGCCACGGTGGAGATGCTTAAGGGCATAAATTTTTTAAGAGCATAATGGATGTTAAGCTCTCAAAAATAAATCCTAAGTCTCTCTAGCCTGTGTTTCCCAAGGTATTGGCGGCTAGCTTAAAATGAGAGAGCAAGCAAAATGAAATAAAAGGCTTTTAGATGGTGCAGATCACCAGTGTGGAGCTTTCTTTGTGTGTCTGAGTTAGCACTTCAGGATGCTGAGGGTCAGGACAGGGAGGTCTTAATCCCTGGTCAGTGTTTTGGGCACCCAGACTGGAAAGTAGAGTTAAAGGGTTTTCTCCACAGCAGGAAAATTGGTAGGGCAGAGTGGACAGTGCTGGGTGCTAGACCCTCTGGCCCAGAAGACTTAGTGATGGCAACCAGAGAGATGGAAGTTCTCTTGATGAAGCAGAGCCAACAAAGTCTGGGCGTGGGAGATGGGCTGGTGCCTTCCTCCTTCGAGCAAGAGGCAGGAGGATCTGGACAGAGCAGCTCTGTGCAAACAATTCCAGGGAGATGACAATGAAGCTGTGAGGTGCCAGGGCTTCCTCTTCCACCCTGCCCAGATGAGCTTTTCCTGTGGAAGTGGCAGCCCTGTGCAGGGGTTTCACCTGGTCCTTGTTGCACAAGGAGCTGGGACAGCAGGAAGGAGATGTTCCCTGCTGGCTGCTGCAGTGCCCCAGAGCTGTGAAATGGAGAGGAACTGGCTTCATCCTTTCCCAGCCACTGTTACCCCCAGGCTGGGAATCAGAGCCACTTGTTCTCCCTCTCCAGCCACAGCAAGGGGAAGGAGGTGGAAGAACGCTGTGCTGGCATGGGCAGCACTGCCAAGGTGCCAGGGAGTGACAGCCCAAAATTTGTTTGATGTTGTTTTCTTCTCCCACCACTGGAGAAGCAAAGACTGCAGCTCCAGGAGCTTGGAGCTCATGCTTGTCTCCTCCTGCCCAGAGGGGCTGGCTCAGAAAAAGTGGGAGCAGCCTTGATCCTGTGCACAACCCTGGGAGGTGGCATGAATGCAAACGCTGCCATCCTGCAGCACTGCACCTTTGTGTTGTTCATGCCAGCTTCCCTCCCAAATCTGGTTGGAAACATTCCTGCATTCCCCATGAGGTCAGCTCTGCTTGCTGAGGTCAGCTTGTACCTGCTGAGGGCTTGGCCCCATTTTATAGAGCTTTTCCATGAGGTGTGCCCTGGGAATGCCCTCCCCTGGGCTGTGGTAACAGTGCTTGGAGATGAGCAGTGATGGTGCCTTCAGGAGGCTGAGGAAGTTGAGGTTCTAGGTGATTTGCACCTGGAATTTCTGTTCCTTTCTGCTCCTTACTGGGGTTTGGAGGTAGGTGTTGAACCACTCTGAGGTGACAGGTTCAGAAACATCAAGTTGGGAGTGCCTTGGTGGCAGGAAGAAGTAAGAAAAGTAGAAGATTTGGAAATGACCAGGGGAAAAAACACTTCTTGAAGTATGGGTTGATGGAGAAATGTTATCTGCTGCTTTTCTACTTCAGCCTAACCCGGTCCCTCAGTTCTGGTAGTGATGTAGCAAAAGTGAGTAGCAAAAACATGTATTTCTGATGTGGACTGGGTCTGCTCAAAGGGCTGTTGTTTATGAAGTCTGACTGCCTTCCTTCATCTCAAAGGCACCTCTGGGTGCTCTGTCCCATCACAGCTAAACCAAGGGACAAAAGGCTCTATCTTCTCCTCTTCCCTAATAGCTGTGAGGATCAGGGCTCTGGCTGCTCCTAAAAACAGAAGGTGTGTCTGCACCAGGAGCCTCTGGCAGGAGACTGGCATGGGATGCTCCTCCTTGCTCTGCTTTGCACATTCAGATTTTCTTTCCTGCTTCTCCAGCCCTCTCTGAGCACTGCCCACCCCTGCTCAGGCTGGGAGAGCCTTTCTGGGTGGTTGCTGCTGGAATGATTGGAGGTGGGAGAACACCCTCCTACCCAGCTCGAGTTTGCAAGTTCTCTGGGCTCCCAGCTGCTCTGGCTGCTGCTGCTGCTGCCTCTTGGGGGAGAACAGGAGGGACTGAGCAGGGGGTCTCTTCTCCTTGGCACAGCTGCACTGGGGCTCTCTGCAGCTCCCAGGAACCAAGCATGGCAGCTCTTCCCCAGATGGAGGACAGGACCCTGGGGGTATTGACAGTCTGCTGCTTTGCTGCCCCAGAAAAGCCTGAGGGCTGTTCAGTGCTGCTGTTCTGCATTGAATTGCACCAAACCCATGCTCCCCTCTGTTATCCCTGAAGATGGATGCAGATGACTCCCCTCCTGACATGTGCGTGATCTGTGTGCGCTTGGCTCTCCTCTCTTCCTGGGCAGCTGGCAGGTTATTTTTGGTTCTGGAGCGGCCCAGATCTGGTTTCTGCTGGGGTGAGTCCCTGCCCAGCACACCTCTTGCATCCTCCAGGCTTGTGGGAGGTGAGGAGCAGTCTTCCCTTGCCCACGTGTCAGCTGGAGCTGGCAGGGATGCTCCAGTGGTCCCCTGCTGAAGGGCTCATCTGGCATCTCTGTGGAATGGCTGAGAGAAGGGGGCATTGGCCAGGTCTATGGGGACTCACCTGGATGTGGCAGCCCAGGAAACCTGATCTGTGGGCCTCTTTGGGAGGAAAGGGATGGGCAGGAGCAGCTGGTGCTCTCTCAGGGCTTGGAAATCCAAGCCAACACCTCGTCACGTGCATCCCTCTTGGCTCACTGGCTGGAGGAACAGCATCCCCCTTCCCTCAGCTCCTGGCCTCCTGCCAGTGTCCTGCAATGAAAGCCCCTTCAGAAGGGCACTGTGGGGGCTGAAGGGTTTTCTGGGGACAGCCCTGGGGAGATGCTGGGGACCCTCTGCCCTGTGTCTCCTTGGGAAGGCCTCACTTGCAAGGCTGTTCCTTCTCTTATGCTCTGTCCAGCTTCAGCACTTTCTTAAAATCAAGGTTTGTCCCAGAAATCCTGGAGCAGGGCTTTGTTCCACTGCAACAGGGTACTGCCCAAAGCATCCTCTCCACATCTGCATGGGGGGATTTTCAGAGGTCCCTGCTTACCTGGAGGGGGACAGAGGAAAAATGCAATCAAATAAATGTTTTTCACATGTTAGACACAGGTTGAATATTCTCTGGGCACCCTGGGCTGTGTGGGAAAGTGAGGCTGCTTGTTTCTCTGTGCCCAGCTGTCTCTGTAGGCTGGTGTAGCTGAGCACCTTGCTGGAGGTGAACATCTTGGTGGAACTGAGCTTTCAGGAGGTGTTTTGAGAGCAGGTATCCACAGTGGGTGTGTGTCCCCAACTGCATTGCTGGCACTGTGTACAGAAATCATTATTCAAGGCTTTTAGTAGGCTGGTGTCCTGTTTATTCCAGGATTTGGTCCTGTGCTCCATACAGGTGCTCAAGGGCCTGTGTGCCAGAGAGGAGGTGGGGTAAGGGCCCCTTCCCAGGCAGTGCTGGCTGCCATGGCTGAGGACACTGCATCCAAACAACGCTGAGGAGAGTGGGACTGAAATCATGGTGCCTATACTTGTAAGGTGGTGGCTGGCAGAGGTGGGCTGCCAGGGATTCTGCAGGGCAGCCTGGCTGTCAGAGCTGCCCTGATGCATCCTGGGCACCAGCAGAGGCTGCAGCACTCCCTGTCCAGTGCTTCCCATCCTCAATGGCACAGCTTTTTGTCACTGAAAACTGTGTCCTTTTCTCTGGGGAGGGAGCATCCACACATCCTCCCACGCTCCTGCTCATCCCTTCCAACAAAATTCTGCTCTGACGTTTCTCTCTGCTCCTGGCAGGGAGTGAAGCTGTTTCCAATCCCTGACTGGGGCTTGTGGTGTAAGCAGACAGGTCTGGGCTCTTGTGCACTGAGCATCCTCCTTTTCTGCTCTGTGTTGGGTTTCTGACTCACTTCTCAGGACCTGAGAGCCTGGCTCTGAACTCTGCAAGACTGGCTCCTGCCAGCTCTTCTGTGGGAGAGCTCATCTCCCCATGAGCTGAGGTCTCATGCTACCGAAAACAGAACCAAATCAACTGTGAATAGGCTTTAACTTACTATTCAGAAATACAATAGAAAATCAAAGAGATGCTACATCTCCTTTGACTGTCTGTGTGCCTGGTTTCCTTTGTTGCAGGTGACTGAAGGAAAGAAAATAGGTTTGTTATGAAAGCACCAGGTCCAAACTGCCCTGCTCTGGCAATCTGGAAAGCAGGAGATGTAGAGGTGCTGGCTTGTGTGGACCAGGGCTGCTGTGGGTGGGACCAACACAAGGCTGAGGCTGGTGCCTGTGTTGCCCCAAGTTGGCTCTGCAGGGTGCAAAGAGCACCTGAGCTCTGCACAGCAGGTTTGAAGTGGGAGATTTTGTCCAGCCTTCATCCCTGCCCAAGCCCTTGCAGAGGACAAGCTGCCTCCTTGTGCCTCCTGCCTTTTGGCTCTACAACATGGAGCACATCTTCTGCCCCTGTGCTGCTGGTCTGTGATCTGTTTCTTCCTTGGTCTGGCTAGTCTGTCGGTGGGCAGAGCCTTTGGCAAAAATCACCTGGACCAAGAGCGAAATTCAAATGCACAAAGCAAAATATTTGCTGTGAGGAATCCTAGGGCCGTTCTGTGCCACCAAGACATCTCATGGGCCACAAAGCTGCTGTCAGGGGTGTGGTGCTGAGCAGGGAGAAGGTAAGGGCTCCTTCCTACAGAGATGAATGCCAAGAACTCTGCTTTTAGGGTGGGCTTGTTGGCAGGGGGCTGAGTCCCAGCCCTGCAACCCCCCCAAGCAGTGCTCCACGTCCAAACCCTCCTCTCCTCTCCTCTCTGCCTTAGCTGGTGCACAAGCCACCCAGGCAAACAGACATGTCCTGCTGCAGGGGCTCGGGAGGGGAGGCAGCAGCGTGGTCCATCCGTGCCAGTGCCGGAGCCCTCCTGCCAGCCCCGGGTGTGGGTGCGGGCAGCAGCCTGTGGTTAGGCAGCGCATTGGACCTGAATGCAATGCGAACTCAGGCTTCCCTTTTGAAGTTTGACACCCGGGATTTTCCCCACCCACCAGGACTGAAGACAAAAAAGAGCAGAAAAGAAAAAGGGGGTGGAGGGAGGAAACCCTCTTTAAACTGCTGGTGAGGGCATGTCAAGGAGGCTGAAGGGGCTGTGGGGGAGGGCTTGGTGCGTGTCTATCTGGCCAGCTCTGACTCACCAACATGTGCAGGTACAGCCCTGCTGCAGCCCTGTTTTGGGTTGAGCCTCGCTCGCCCTGCGATGCCGAGAGGGGTTTGCAGAGGCAGGAGGGAAGCAGAAGAAAGGGAAGAGCTATTGCATCTTGGCAGTGTGTGATGGCCCTGAACTGTGTCCCCTCTCCTGGCCCTCGCAGCCACCCTCCCTTCCCAGCTGCATCCCAGGGTTGGAGGAATCAAGAAGGGTCCATCCAACCTTTGGGGAATCAAGAGAGCTGGGATGTGGCCCCACTGATGGAAGGGTTGCAGGATTAGGCTGCCTTAAACAACAAAGGCCTTGCTCCACCTGTCAGACAGATACCCCAGGGGCAGACTGGAAGGGTGTGGAGTGGAGGCTCCTCTTTGCAGAGGTAGGATGGGAATGTTTTCTGGTCCTGCCTGTCTGGTTTAACACTCCCAGCTGGGGCTTGGATGATCCAAAAGGGAGCTTGATCTGAGATGCAAGGCTACGACTTATTATTATTTAAAACTTCTAAAGCCTGAAGCTGCAAAGCTGTGACTTGGGCAGAGATTCACCTGATAGACTTGATCTGCCAGGGATGGAGTTGTGGACAAAGGTTGGGTGTGATGCCATTTATGGAAGGTTGTGCTGGTGTAGCTCCAAATGAGACCTGCAAATGCAGCATCAGGATCCTACCCTATCCCTCATCTCCACCCAGCTGTATCCTCAGCTTTTGGTTTGAAGTCAAAGCTTTAGGAGGTTGAATGTGGCTGCCTTTAGCATCCCCAAACCCAGGCTTGACTCACATGGTGTGTGCTCATCTCTCTCTGGAGAAAAATGGATGTTTTGTGAGCCTGAGTGTGACCAGATGGGTCCTGGAGGATCTGCTGGATCTCACCAGAGCCCTGAGCAATGCCTGCACCTGTGTAAAGTGACACTCAGTCCAGCTTATACCTCAGCACCGTGTAAAGAGGCAAGTGAAATTCCAGTCCCCAACGCCATCCTTTACCTCTTCCTGTGAGGTGGGAGGGGTGCCAGAGCTGCTTTCACCAGGATGCCAACAGCTAGTGGCAGAGGGGGTTTATGACCAGATGATGTGACATGTCCCAGTGGGAGCTCACAGCAGCTCAGAACAGCCACCCTTTCTGTGACTGCCCCATAAGGTTAAGCTCAGAGACATTTCATTTGTAATACTTTCAGCTCCTGCAAGGAGCTGCTGATGTGCCTCAGGAGGACAAATAGCTGGGGTGTTGTCTGTGACAATGGTGTCAGGACCATGCCAAGCTTTGTATGAGGTCTCTACCTGATGAGGTGAGCCCACCCATCCATGGCAGGAGGAGAAGGGCTTTGTAGTCTTGAGGCAGCTGGGGCTTGGCTGTACTGTCATCCCAAAGGCTTGGGTCCCATCTTCCCTTCTTCCTGGCCTATACCCACTTGTTGCAGACTGTGGAGTTTAGCCTTATGATTTTAGCCCACCAAATGTCATGGTCCACTTCTCCTCAGGGAACTTGCAATGTGCTGCACAACAGAGCAACTGCCTGGCTGTGCCTGAAGGTGTCCTGCCCTTGGCTCCACAGCCATGCCAGATGCCAAAGTCTGGAGAGCAGCACTGAAATCACTATTTCAGCTGGAGCTACTTGCTCCTACCCTCATGGAAGGGATGCATGTACCAGTTGCTGGCTGCAAGAACCATGTGAGCAGAGCCAGAGGAGAGAGCTGGGGTGCCCACTAAGGGGAACAGCAATTCCCCTCTCTTGATTCTGGGTCTGTGAACCACACAGTGAGGGAGGGAGGTAGCCATTCCACCAAAAGGTTAAAATAAATGTGCCAGGATCCTGCTGCCTTCTGTAGCTGGGGTAGAGGAGGGAGGGAGGAAGCTGTTTGTGCAGTTGTTCATAAAAATCAAATGTGAAAGGAGTGGGAATGCTGCGGCACAGCAGAGGGCATCTTGGAGGGGAACCTGCGTGCCACCTGCATGAGGTCCATCAGCATCCTCCTGGTTCAGATGCTGAGCTCAGCACTGCTGAGACACAGGGAATGGTGTCCCTTGAAACCCTCTCCCCACACAGTGTGGCTGAGGGTTTGCAGCAAAACCGAAAAATGCCTCATCCTAGAACCGTGCCTTCTGCCAACTTCTCTTATCAGAGCCTGTGCGTTCGCCTAAAGCCAGTCGCTGTAGGGCTGGGGAACAGCCTGCTCTTACACTGCTCTCTTGCCTGCAGCCTGTTTGCATTCATGATTGCATCCGTGCATTAAAGTGCTTTGAGCTCCTCGTTACCAAAGTGCAGAGTCTGAGTTTTAACGAGCCACCCGTGGGAGCTGGGACTGGGAGAGAGGAGCCGCCGTCCTGCTGAACCGCGGCAGAGCCTGACAACAGGCACCGCTGCCTGGAAACGGTGGGCAAAGGCTTTATTGACCACTGGAGGTCACTTTTTCAATAATGCAGTACAATCCAACTTTATTTTGTCAGTACCTTTCATGCAGGCTGCTTCTGAGCTGCTCAGCAGATCCAGTGCAAAGGCAGGGAGAGGAAAGGCTTGTGGAGCTGGGGAGGTGGAGGCTGCTCAGCAGCACGGGGTGCAGAAAAGGCTCTCGTGCCTCAGCAAAGAGCCAGAGGAGGAGGAGAACAGAAAATGAAGCAGCCTGAATGCCGCTTCCCTGAGCTGTACATGCACCTTCAGGCTCTTCACAAGTGAAGGAGTGTGTTTGGTACTGGGGGGCTGGAGGAGGGGTGGGCATTGCAGAAGGGTGCTGGGGGAAGGCAGATCAGTGCAGGTGGGGCTGGGTGCTGTGCAGGGAAGGTCATCCAGCATTTCTCAGCCTGAGACAGGCAGTTGTTGGGAAATGAAGGCCCTACAGCAGCGTGGTCAGGAATCCAGCTTGCTGCAGCTGTTTGCTCTCCTAGAGTGAAGGAGCTCCAGAAACCCTGTGATTTCAGCTTACAAAAGAGGCTGGACATGGGCAGGCTCAGGCCAATTCTGAGCAAGAAATTTTGCCTGAATCATGTTCCTTTGCTCCCTGAGTGGTGCTGAGCTGTTCCTGGGAGGTCACTGTGATGTCCTGCCCGTACTGCCTGCCTGCTCCAGGCATCAAAGCAACATTTCTGTCCAGGCTGAAACCCCACAAGGCTTGATCAGGCACCTGCTCCCAGCCCTGAATGCTGTCCTTGGACAGGAAGAGCTGTGGGGCACTGTGAAAGGCTGCCTTTGGTCACCCCAAAATCCCATGCAGGAGTGAGAAAGGACATCCTGGGACTCTCTGATGCTGGCAGCTGCTGCTTTGAAAGCACTGGGAGGGTCTCTGTACTGGGAGGAGCAGAGTCCATGAACACAGAAAGGGATGAAGACTGGGGGTGGAAAACCCAGCCAAAAGCCTTTGCTAAGGAGTCATGTTTTTTTTAGCCATGTAGAAAGTTGGTTGAGAAGCTGGTTGTGCCAGATCTGCCATGCAAGAACCACTTTTTCCTGCTGCTCTTTGGTGTTCAGGCTGATCCAGGGACAGGAGTGGCCAGAGGTGGCCTGGAGAGTCTTTGTCAGGCTGCAGACCCCTAGGACAGACAGCAGGGTTGCCTCTAATGATGATGCCTGCTCAATTTGCCACCCCCTGACTCTTTATTCTGAACTAGCTGGTTTAGAAGGTGATGTTTCCATCATCACCAAAATGAGCAGATCTAAGGATTTTGGCCAACTTGGTGTTATCATTTCTCTTTGAGAGGTGGGAAAGGAGTTACTGTTTTCCACATCTGTTTCTTCTACGACTCAGGTGGGAAGGGGCTGGGTTTGCATGGAAATGTCAGCATTGTGCTTGGAGATCTGGGCTGGGAATTGGTGCTCTCCCCAAATTGCTGCAGGACCTGGACACATGTGAGGGCTGTGAGCGTTTAAACACCACAGCAGATGGGACTCAAGAAACGTCAGAGCAAATATTTAAAGATCCATTTTTATAAAGCCACTTTTTGGCCTATAAACCACCCTCCCCACAGCTCCCAGTGCTCATTGCTGTGAACTCCACTGCTTGCTGCTCCTGCTGCTTAGCCCTGCTGCCAACTGGCAAAGCCCAGAAACGTGCTGTTTTGGTCTAGCACTGGATTTTTCTCCTTTCCCCCAAACTTGGGATTTTATTTTATTTGTTTGTTTTATTTATGGAAGGGATTTTCCTGCTCTTGGCAGAGTGGAACAGGAAGTGATTGTTCTAGTGAGGGAGGGTGTATCCTGCTTGCTGCCCAGCCCCATCCCTCTCTCCTTGTTCATGCAACAATTTTTACTGTCTTGGCTGTTGCTGGAGCAGCACATGGTGAATCTCTTGTGCTGGAGGCAGGAGCATTCCTTCCTGAGCTCTTTCCCAGCCCCTGTTCTAGGACATTTTAGAAGATGGGGACAGGATAATGTTGTTGGAGGGGAGCTCTGAGTCTCCCTTTCCTACTCTTTTACCACCTTTTGGGGTTTCTGGGGTCAGACAGACTCCAAGGCTCATTGACATGTAGCCAGATACAGGTGGATGTCTTCCTGCTGCCTCACATTAGTTTTGCAAAAGGCTGAACTGAGGAACATGTCTCCAGAGGGTGGCAAGGCTGGAGCCTTGTGTCCCCTTTTGCTCCAGAATACATCAGGGACAGGTGCCAGCTTCCCAGAAATGATCCCTGGCTTGTTTACAGTATGGAGCACTTTCCATTTTCCTCTTCCCTTTGCTGCTTTGTCTTTTAGCCTGGGCCCTGTGGAGCCAAGAACTGACGTGGCTGCTAACACGGGCAGCTCTGCTACTGAATGAGCAAAAGAAAAATAAATAGCATCTCAAATTGCAGCTTGTGTGCAATGGGCCAGGTTCCTGCTCTCTTTGCAGCCCTGTGACTTGGGGTAGTTACTTCTGACTTGCTTCTGCCCTGAAAGTAAGATGGTAACTGAGCCCAGGGACATTTTGGGATAGAACCAATTTAATCTCCCAGTGCTTCCATTTCTGCCTTGTATTAAAAGCTGCTCAAACTCTCCTAGGAGAGCTGCTAACATAACTGGCTGATGTCTCTGCAGCGCTTGGAGATCCTCAGATGTGAGTGGTTAATGGTTGGACTTCATGATCTTACAGGTCTTTTCCAACCTCGATGATTCTATGATTCTATGGTTACAGAAGCTTTTAATAGCACTTAACTCCTCTGGAACGAAGTCCAAAGCAAGGGGAAATTCACAGCTGATAAGAAAAGCCATGTTGGTGCACTGGGTTAAACCCAGCATTGTGCCCTCTAATTATGCAGCAGTGGCCTGGGCTTCTGGAGTAACCAGGGGAAGACAGGATGGTTGTGCTTGGCTGGAGGGAGCCAGCGCTTGATTTAGTGCCTGTTGAGATCAAGGGGCCTTTGATTTCAATGGGTATTGAATCAGGCACTGCAATATCAAATAGGCTAATCAGATAATAACTTCAGATCGTCTGACATAGATTCTGTCCCTGAGTTGGGGTGGGCAGAGTAAATTGGGCAGCCAGCTGGACAAGGCTGTGAGCTGTGGGCTCATAGCCCATCCCTAATGAACAGGATGTCCAGTAAGGGACTGGTGGCAAAGATGGTACCTGGGATGGGATATGGGGCAGGCATCATCCCTCCAGAGATCCAGCAAGGGGCTGTGCCCCTCTCCCACCTTACTCCCATGTGGGAGTTAATGCAGGGCTGGCATGCAGGATACTGGCTACAGAAGCTAAAGAGAGAGAGAAATTTGGGGTGATCTTGCATTGTTAAGCCCCCATTTCCAGGATTCTGCATGCTTCCTGCAAGAAAGGATTTATTTTTTGCTGTCCTTGGTGTATCAAGCATGCATGTGGAACCGTTTCTGCTGTAAGTGGGGAGACTGGGCACCAGAAGAGGCAGGATGCAAGAGGATGCTGATTGTGGTGGGTTGACTCTGACTGGCTGCCAGGTGTCCACCAAAGCCACTCTGTCTCTCCCATCCTCAGCTAGACAGGGTGGAGAAAATGCAACTTAAGGCTCATGGGGTGAGATAAGGGCAGGGAGAGATCACTCACCAGTTACTGTCATGGGTAAAACAGACTTGACTTGGGGAAATTATTTTAATTTATCACCAATCAAATCAGAGTGGGATAATGAGAAATAAAAACTAAATCTTTAAACACTTTCCCCCCACACCTCCCTTTTCCCTGGGCTTAACATCACTCCCAAATTATTTACCTCTTCCCCCTCAGCAGTGTAGGGGGACAGGGAAAGGAGACTGCAGTCAGTGCATCACAAGCTGTCTCTGCCTGTTTCCTTCTCAGAGGGAGGACTCCTTACACTCTTCCCCTGCTCAGCTGTGGGGAGAGCTCTCCATGAACTCCTCCAATGCAAGTCCTGCCCCTGGGGCTGCAGTTCTTAGTGAACTGCTGCATTGTGGGTCCCTTCCTTGGGGTCACAAGTCCTGCCATCAAATCTGTTCCCACATGGGCTCCTCTCTCCATGGAGCTGCTAAGTCCTGCCAGGAGCCTGCTCCAGCATGGGCTTCCCATGGGGTCACAGCCTCTTTCAGGCATCCCCCTGCTCTGGCATGGGGCTCTCTATGGGCTGCAGGTGGATCTCTGAACCCCTGTGGACCTTCATGAGTTGCAGAGGCACAGCTGCCTCAGCATGGTCTGTACCAAAGGCTGCAGGGGAATCTCAGCTCTGGTGTCTGGAGCATCTCCTCCTGCTTCTTCACTGACCTTGGGGTCTGCAGAGCTGTTTCTCTCACATATTCTCATTCTGCTCTTTGGCAGCAGTTGCTCTCAGTGTTTTGTTGGATTTTTCCCCCCATTTTTGCTGTGTTATCCCAGAGGTGCTGCTTTGTGGGCCTGTCTAGGAGCTGTCTGGCATGGGCTTTGTTGGAGGTAGGTGAAGCTTCCAGCAGCTTCTCAGAGAAGCCACCCCTCACCATGCCAACCCACTACACTGCTCCTCACTCCTCAGGGATGTTAAATTTCCAGGATGCCAATTTGTGGGGTGGTTGTCCTGAGACTTGAGCTTTTTCATGCTGAATCTGCCTATGCTGGCAGGAAACCTGCTCTGTAGCATGGGCTATGATCCTTTTCCAGGATGCTCAGGGAATTGTGCCCTGCTCTTGCAGGAACATGAGATGTTTGCAACATCCCTGATCTCTCCTGTGCTGCACCTGTGGCTCCTTTACTGGGGTTCTTGGTTGTTTTTCATTTGGTGGGTCCTGGGGAGGTGTGTGGTGGGGAACAGGCCAGGGGTGAGGTACTCTGGGTATGGGGAATGTGTCTACAGTGATTGCAGCATCATCTCTGCTACCAGTGCCACAGCTGCCCTGCTGGGAGAGGGGTGGCTACTGTGGTGTGGCCAGGTCAGAAACACCCCCTCCAGCTGTCACCTGAATCCTGGGGTCTCACCTCACTTCTGGCCTTGTGGATGAAAGGCTTTGGATGTGCTGCTTTGCAGGCGTTGGAGCCTGCAAAGCCCAATCCCTCTGGTTTTGTCTAGCAGTTAGGTTTTAAATCACAAGGTCTGATTCTGAAGCCTGTTTTGCTTCCCTGTGTTTGGGGAAAAAAACCTGTAGTGTCCCACTCTGTGTGTTTTATGTGATGTCTAAGCTGAGCTTGAGCCCCAGCCCATCCCAGGACTGCTCTCTGTGGCTGCAGGAATGTTATCTCTGAGGTCTGCACCTGCCCTGATAGACCTGGCTGGAAGTGGGTCAGTAGGTTTAAAAGTTCTGGGAAGATGTGTTGTGATTGTATCAGCGTCACACCATAAAAGAAACAGGCTTGAAGTCAAATTCAAGGCAACAATGAAAACTTGGAGAGGAACGCAGAGAAGAGGCAGCGGATCAGCAGATGCAGAAATCCCTCTGGGTCCTATCAAGTGTTTTGCCAATGTTAAATGCTGAGTAAAATATAGTGTCTGAGAGATCAGATCACTGGGTATTCCCTCCGGATGGGGAGATCCTGGGTTGAATATCTCTTTGGTGAATCATCTTCTGGAGCTGTCGGAGCAGAGATCTGGCATGGGGTTATCGCTGGGTCCGACTGGCTGCTGGAGGTGACGTTGCTTCCAGGCTATTTGGGCAATCCTACTTGAAGAAGACACATAAATAGCATCATCCTGCTCTCTGCCACTGAAGCTCTGCTTCCTGAGTGCTTGGATACAGCAACAGCAAGTGAAACCCTTCTGGGATGGCCTGAGAGGGCATTTACAGGGAAAGGGGATGAGAGGAGTTTTGGCAGGAGCGTGCTTTGCTGCCTTTGTCTCCAGCAGGGCTTGGGGAAGGACAGACTACAAAACTTCTTTAACAGAAGCATCTCAGGAATTTGCAAGACACATTGAAGGGCTCTTCCAGGTCTTCAGCAGCTTCTGGCTGTTTTGCTAGATCTTCTTCTGGGAGCTGAGAGGTGGGTTACTGGCAGAGAGATCAATACAGGGGAAAAAAGCAATTGCTAAATGACCTTCATGAAAGATGCTGAAGGGCCTGTGTGGCACAAGGAGGTATCAGGCCAATGTGAGAGAAATCATACAAGGCAAGCCTGTGAAAGAGATGGTCCAGTTAGATTTTTTGCTTTTCTTTTTCTTTTAATCCCTCACTGTGACTCTTACAAAGGGGAGTTTGGATGTGAAAAGACTGTCTTATGTTGCATGGTGGGAGGGAGAGGACTGTGCAGCCTTCATGGTGCCATGGAGATGGGTTGTCTTCCCCAGGTCTGGTCTGGGGACATGCTGTGAAGAAGAGTCACCTACTGCCTTTCTCCCTTGTTTTGGGGAGCCAGGTGTCAGCTGTAGCTGATCTTGGGGACTACTTGCCTACATTCTTCATCTGAGATCCTTTGAGACAGTCCATGTGGACAGCATGAGAGTTGCAGATACTCCATTTGAAAAGCTGTAGAATTACTAGGAGAGGGAGTGGGTTTAAATTGTATTTCCTTCAATAAGTCAGCACAGGCTGGATCTCCCTGCTCCCATGGGGGCATGTTTTTGAGGGAGAATCTCAACCACCCTTTGCTTTACTAGTCCCTGCTCAGATCTGCCCAGCCTTGCCCCAGGACGGAGCTCTTTAAATACCAGGAGTGCTGTCTGAGGCAGTCAGCAATGCTGGGCTGGCCTGTGCTGGGCTGCTCTGCGACTTCACTGCTCTGAGTACAGACAGCAAGCTGTTCTTGAGCGTGGGCTACCGGTGCTGCCAGGAAAGCTTTCCTCATTCAGGAGAGAGAAATGAGCTGTGCAAAGAGAAGGCACATCTTGTATTGATAGGCATCGCCTGCCAGTTCAACCAGTACGTGACGGTGCTGCTCCATGGAGCTGCCTCAGGAGGTTCATGGGGATGTGTTGGATGTGGGTGACCCCTTGGGCTGGGCAGGTATCGATAAAGGATCCTCCTGGCTCCTGTGGTTAAATTGTATGGCTGACCCTGGGTGGGATTCTGCAGCAGGGACAGAGTGACACACTATGATGTGACACAGTGGAGGACACAGTCCCTTGTGTGCCATGTGAGTGTTAAAAGTGATGTCCCACTGCTGCTCCCAAGGCATTTTCACCCCTTCTGGGCCAGAAAGAACATGGGTGTAGAAATGCCTTGGGCTGCTTTTGGGCTTCTGTTGTCTCTAACATTTTTCCTTGTGTGTTGTTTGAAGCTTGCTAAGGATGCTGCCTTCATACTGCACAAGGAAGGTTTTATTTCAGCCCTTTGCTTGCATCTTTCAGGAGGAAACTGCTGGGAGTTTTAAAAGAAATGTCGACACAATCCTTCCTTTTGGAAAATTTCAGCTCCTGGTGGAGGTGTCTGTTTGTCAAGCAGAGTCCTCGAAGGGTTGGGCGGAGGGTGCTGGAGCCACTCCACGCTGTAGCCTGAGGGCTCTGATTTTGGGCAGAGCCAGGCTGGCAGGGTGCCGAGCTGCGGGGAGGCTCCGTGAGCGCTGGTATCTCCTGCAGATCTGGGATCTGCTCAAGTGTGTCTGCCCTGACGCCAGCCCCTGCTCCAATGGTTGGTGTGTGTGTGTGTGTGCCTGCCCTGTGATTCCCCTGGCCTGTTTTGGAGATAGGAGCTGCCTGTGGGATTGTTTTCACCCCCAGTTTGGCACAGGGGAGTAAGATGAGGGGAACTGGCCAGAGAAGCCGGGAGATTTCAAGCCATGCCTCTGGGGTGGGAGAGGAAATCTTGACTTCCATGTGCCTCATTATATCACATTTCCCTTTTCTTCTGCCAAAAAAGCCCCCAAAAGCTATGGAAGGAAGTGGGAGACGTGTTTCACCCTGACAGCTCTTGTGAGGGAAGGGACCCCAATTTGTCAGGACACAACCCCTTTTCTCTCCCCGTTTTGGGGGGCTGTGGGGCTCCTCAGCCAGGGGCTGGCATCCCCTCTGGCTGTGTTGGAGGCCCCTGGCCCACCATGGGCCCTGTCCCCTGCCGGATGTCAGGGAGCCAGACGGGCTGCCCTGGCCATCGCAGCTGAGCTCCCAGCCCTGAACAATGGGGCCATTGAGGGGCTGGAGCTGGGGGTGAGGCCTGGCTGTGGGCTGCGGACAGGGAGGACAGCTGAGCCCGCTTGTTCCACTCCAGCCGAGTTACAGCCCAAAATAGGCACCTGGTGGCCATTCAGAGGCTGGGCCTCTTTGTCTGGAGGCCACGGCTTGTTTGCATGTGGGGATTTTGTGGAGTATTTATGGCTGGGAGAGGGGGAAGGAAGGAGGGAGCTTGGCAGTTGTGTGACCTTATTTTTATTTGTTTTTTGGTGTTAAAAAGGCAGGACTGATGGTATTTTTGTCTCCACCCCACATCTTCCCGTAGGTGCTTATGCTTATTGCAAGCCAGGCACTTCTGTCCTGGTGCAAGAGCAAGGTGGTCATGACTGCCATGATGGCTGGGCTATGGAGACAAGAGGCAGAGAGAAGAAAAGCTCCATGGTGAGGTTGTGGTTCTCCCAAAAGCCATTGATTGTGATCAGTAAGAGGGATGAGATGTCAACATCTGGTGAAGCCACTGCCCTGTCCCCATTTTATGTTTGCCATCTCCATCTGCCATGCTGGTTGTTAGTCCCAAGTTCCTGTGTGGCTGCCACAGCCACCTCCTGTCCCATGGGTTGCACATGGGTGTCTGCAGACATTGCTTCCCCATCCTCCTTCACCAGACCCCCTCTGATCTGCTTTTGTGAGACTGAAATGGATTCTGTCTGGCTCTGACAGACACTGAGCATCTGCTGTGCCCAGTGACTCCGAAAATCGCGCCTCTTTGGAGCCATGCATGGATTTAAGGACTCCACGTGAGGTGTCTGAAGGGGTGCTTGTGGCTCGAGCCCACTTTGAGTTGTGCTGCTAAAAGCAGGGGTTATATCTGTGTTGGGAAGGGTGTAAAATTAATGCAATGTTTGGATCAGCTCATTAACTAACTGTGCTGGTCCAAATCTTGCCCTTGGAGGCATGTGTGTTGCTGCCAGAGCCATCAACATAAAGCCTCTCTGCAGCACAGCCGGGGATAGGATTTGGCCTGTTTATATTCACGGTGCAAAAAGGACCAAAGGATTAATGACTGATTACTTCTTGGGCCAGCGGGAGCCCTGGGTACCCATCCAGTCTGCAGATAAAATGCAGGGCAGACCAAGACAAAGCTTTGCAACAGAATCCTCCCAATTACCTCACCGATCTCCCCGCACGCCGTAAAATGCACCGTCAGCTCTGCAGCCGGCGCTCAGCCCGGGGACCAAACACCTCCCGACCCTGCTCCGAGCCCCTCCGCGGGGCTTCAGGGAGAAAAGCCTCATCCTCCCTCCGCCTCGCCCCTCTCCCTGACCTGGGCATCGTTTGGAGGTGGTTTGGTGAAGCCTTGGCTGGTCCCTACCTGTCTGTGCATGTGTCTGAGCATCCTATCGGCCCCCCCAGCGGAGCCTGCGCGTTGGATGCAGTTTCTATGGTTACTGCAGCTCCCGGGCCCGGGAAGAGCAGTTGGATGCTGGAGCTGGCAGGACCGACGTCTCCCTCTGGATCAGCCAGAAACTTGACAGGGAGTGTGCAGGAGCGACAAAGAGGAGAGAGGGAGCCCAGGAAAAAACCCTGTGCCTGCTGGGTACAAGGGTTGCCCCCAACAGGCTGTCCTCCAAACAGGCTCCAACACAGAGAGGGGGAGGGAAAAAATAAAAAGGATGATGAGAAAATTGCAGTTCTGGTGCTCACATGAAGGTGACATTTGTTGTAGCATCTCTAACCATCGATTCGGGAATCTAAACACATGGAAGTTTTAACTGCTGCCAGAGCCTGACTAGTCTACCCATATTTGTTTTCTCCCAGCCCTTCTTTCCTCTTATTTAATTCTTTAAGGGTTTTTTATCTTGATATTTTCCTTCCTCCACACACAAGTTTCCTCCCTGTGTCTATATATTCCTCTTCTGTTGGTTAGGCTAAAAGTTCAAGGCATGTTTAGCCCTCACCACATGTGGTGTTGATGGCACTTGGGAATAATTGGGAGTTTTTTGGCAGCCTTGCTGCTGTGGCCACCCTGGTGTCCTGCTGATGGATGTGAGCACTGGTGTGCAAGGTTGCAAACCCAGTTGTGTGTTTACATCAGCAATCAGGTTCTCCCCTTGCCCCATCATTTGATCTACCCTGCCCCAAATACTCATTGTGCCCACCAAATTGGGTTCAGCCTCACAGGCTGCACTTGCAAAACCCTTTCTTTCTGGCTTGGCCACTTTGCCTCCTCGGAACAGCCGTCAGACAGGGCAGTGCCTCCGAAACACGCGTGCTCTAATAGGCATCTCCATCCCTGCTCTTATGGGCAGGGTGTGGGGACAGGAATGAAAATAATTAAGCCAAAGGCTTGGGCAATGAAGGGCTCTCGCCCTGACCTGCTTGGGAGGTAACTGGGAGCACAGGTCTCCCTGTGTTTCCCAGATGAGGAAGGCTGCTCGCCCAGGGAGCTCTCGGTGAGCCCTGAGCCAGTCAGACTGGCTCTCCCATCTCCTCAGGGCAGCTCCGAGTGCTGCTGCTCTCTCAGGGAAGGGGTTGCAATGGGTTATGGCTCTCCCTGAGTCAGAGAGGAGAGGGTAGGCAGGCAGGGGAAGGATTTGCAGAGTTCTGGCTGTTTCCAAGTCTGGCAAGCTGAAAAAAGATCCCTGTAATGCCAGGCAACTGCACCCTGCCTTGTGCACCAGAGTGTCTTGTGGGTGGAGAAAGGATGGAATATGAGTTGAGTGGCTCTCCTGGATTGCCACTGGGGACTTCTGCTGTCCCCAGAACACACTGTCCGGCCCTACCCACCTTGTGAGTGGGGCCAGTGGCTCTTCAGACTGCAGGGGTGGCAAGACTCCTCCTCATACAGGGCCAGCCCAGCTCCTTGCAGAGGGGAGAGGCAGCAATGCCTGGGGAGATGTTACACGACTTCTTCTGAGCTGTGGCCTAGTTTCAAGGGAGCCACTGCCCTCAAAACTGTCCAGCCCTTTCCCCTCACCTCCTCCACACACTCACATCACCACTCACATTCCTGACCTACACTGGGGCTCCTTGCTGGGCTGACAACTGATTCACCCAGGCAGAATATTCTGGACTGATAGGGCAGATACCGAGGTCCCAGGCAAGGTTGGGGATGTTTCTTCAGTGAGGTGGTTGCAGCTGGAAAGGCTCCTTCCTCTCTGTCTCTCAGCTGGATGAGGACCAATATCCTGAGCCTTTCTGTCTGAGGCTGTGCAAAGCCTGGGCTGGATGGAGAAGGGGTCGGCTCCAACTTGGGCGTTTCCACAGGGACAATACCATGGGTGTTCCCAAGGGGACATCACAAGGTCTGCAGCAGCACTGGATACTCTGCTATAGGACCTACCTGTGCTCTCTTGCTTCTCTTGGGTCCTTTGAGAGGTGGTGAAGGAGAGCAAGAAGCAGCAATTTACCCCAGACCCTGTAGCTCAGCCTCCTTGTCCTGACTTTGCTGGATGGACTCTGCAGCCCTGGCACCCAGCACATTCCTGTCAGCAATTCCCAGGCTGCTGCCACCACCAGAGATATCGGTGGGAGGCAGAGAACAGGGTGTCTGCAGGCCCCCAGCTCTCTGAATCACCTGCTGAGCCCTTTGGTTGCCGGGACTTGCAGCTGCTTAAGCCGTGTTTACCCTTCCCCAATCCCTTTTCTCCCTTTTCCCCAGGCAGGCTGAAGCCAGACAAGAAAGGGCAGATGCGTCTCCCCCTCGACAAGTCTCTGCAGGTGAGCCGGGAGCTGCTTGGCACGCACACCTGAGCCACCTGGCCCTCCTGCTGTGTTAACCATTTTGTGCAGGCAGGCAGGCAGGCAGGCAGGCAGGAGCGGGGCCGGGCAGCTCGCCAGGGAATGCGTGGGAGCAGGGGCCGGGGGATGCTCGGGGAGAGGGAACGGCCCCGGTGAGGATCCTCTTCCTGTGGCTGCAGGCGTCGAGTCGGGCCACTCCCAGTCTGGATCGGTGGCTCACGGTGGCCTCTGGAAATGGAACACCAGGCCCATAGTTTTCATATTTTCCCTCCTCCTGCCATGCTCCTTGCAGAAGGGAGCCCCTGGAGAACCAGGTCCATGTGGGAGCAGGAGATGGAAGGCAGAGCTGGGCAGTGAGCAGGGTGTTTTGCACCACTGGAGCTGGGTGAGATGAGTAAGGTT
Organism: Agelaius phoeniceus; assembly: GCF_051311805.1. Classification (NCBI taxonomy): domain Eukaryota; kingdom Metazoa; phylum Chordata; class Aves; order Passeriformes; family Icteridae; genus Agelaius; species Agelaius phoeniceus. Next base: position 6,369,554 of record NC_135285.1, read on the forward strand.
CACTCCTAGCCCAGCATGTTGGATGGTTTGTGTCTCCTCAGCTGAGCTGGACCCAGACTGGTCCCTGTTGGAGGAGTGTCTTGGCTTGATGTTGAAACTGGACTCCCTGGAGGGCATCATGCTGTCTGAATGGGATCACACCTGCAGTGCTTTACATGTGCTTTCCTTGGGTTTCAGTGCACCTGCCTGGGTGGCAGTGGGAACAACCTCTTGGAACTGGGTGCAGGTATCCATCTTCAGGAAAGCTGCTTAGAAAGTAGCCTGGTTTTGTGAAAGAACAAAAGCTTTACTGAAAGTAAGACTTTCCCTCCAATCTACTTTCCTTGTCATAAAGGAGCCATGGTGAATTCTGTTGAAGGAAATGAAACTCAGTTTTGGTTCCATGTTCTGAGAAATATTTGAAATACAATGGAGAATGTCTCTGTATTGGTTTTCAGCCCAGGCAAAGGGCAAAAGTTCTTGATTGATTTATATTTCAAACCTCTCTTGCCCCACTTGTCTGCCTGGAATTTCAAACCTCAAAGTGCCCAGCTCCAATACAGTATTTTGCACATGGGCTCATTTGGGTTAAATTCAAGGCTGTTTTTATCTGCTTCAGGCAAATGTCATTGTGATCCTTTTGGTGTCACTTTGTTGTTCCCAAGTAGGTTCCTAGAGAAATGGTAGGAAGCTGAACATGTACATACATCTCCAAAGCACTCGGGTATTTCCAGATGATGCAACCACAGATTCCTTCCCCACCTCCCCCCGTTCCCCTTTGCTTTAGCCTTTTTTAGCCTCAAAGATCAGCCTGGGTTTGGGGTTTTTTTGTACTGTTTTAGACTTCTTCAGGCAGAGCCTTGTCTGTGGGCAGCCCAGAGTGAGGGTGGTGCAGGCAGGATGGCTGGGGAGATGCTGACCCTTTGGGGAGACGTTGTTCCAGTCTTTAGGCCCATCTGTGACTCTGGCCTGACTATGAAATGCTCCCCTGGCCAGGACACATCATCAGGTGAGAAACAACATCAGCTATTTGCATGCAAGCTAAGCCATGGATCAAGCTGAAGAATGCTGAAGTGCTGTTTTGTGGGCCAGGCCAGTTGCCTTTCTACCAGGAGAACTGTTCTGTGTGTTAAAACAACAATTTAAGTAATTTTCTGTTTAGATGCTCCATAAACCCATTGATTTTGGCCATTGGTGGCCATTGCTTGCTGGAAGGTCCCAGGTTTCTACCAGGCCTACCCTTCCCATTGTGTGTGTCAGTGTTACAGTGCTATGTGACCTCTCAGCCTGTGTGGGAATGCTCTGGTGAGGGGTTTTGCTTGCTGAGGCTTTCACACAGGCTGTTCTCCCCAAAACCTGCCCTGTTGCTGAATGTGTGCCAATGAACCAGCCCAGGGAGGGACTGTTCCAGTTTTGCTCATCCTCCAGACCTGTAACCAGCTGGCAGCAATGTCAAACATGACTTGTCCCTGTAGACAAAGTCATGCTCGACATCACTGTAATTAATCTGATTCCTCGAGGTCGTGGTTCGAGCATAACCTAATTGTCTTGGGGAGGCAACACCCTCTGGATCACGTGGTGTCTCCTCTCAGGTGTAGGTACTGTGTGAAACCTGGCAAGCAGCTGAGCTCAGAGGGGTCTCCTGACCCTGAGTTCTCCCCTCAGTTCTGGGGACTCCAAGTGAGGGGTTGGGAACTGCAGCAGAGCCATGGTTTCGTGTGAAGACCTGCCTTTCTATTGCCCACCTGCCTATTCAGCTCAGTCTCCCCAGGAAAGAAAAAACATTTAAAAATTTGTTTGCTGCTGGGAAAAGAGGCAAGCAGAAAGTTTGTGTTCTCTGCTGGGATGTGGGACTGGAATGGTAAGCCCAGAGAGGGGAAGGAGAGATGTTTTCCCATCTACAAAAATCTTGAAAAAATAAAATCCTACCCTCCTACTGCATAGGACAAACCCTTGTGAAATAACCTGTCAGAAATTTCCAGCAGGGTTCAGGCTTTCTGAGGCATCCTCTGGAATAATGAATGACAGCGTCTGTAGCCCTTGTGTGGGCTGGGGGGACCTTGATGCTCCATGAGGGACTGGCATGGTTTGTTTGCCCTGAAGGCTCCATCCTCCCCAGGACAGACCAGGGTGGACATTCCCTTGCTGTTCCCCACTAAAGCTTTTGTTTTCATTGTGCTGTAACAAGGCATCTGGGCTTGTGTTCCCACCAGCTCTGCCCTGTGAAGGGACACGCGTGGTGGAAGAGACGGGGAACTCCAGTGCCTTGGTTCTCTATTTCCTCTGCTGGGCTTTTATTTCCTGAGCAGCTACAGTTCATTGCACAGGCAATGCCCTGCGCTTGTGCCTTTGCACTGATTTTGTACATGAGGGTAGGGCCCCAATCTCACAGTTTGTCCTGCTGCCACTTTCCTAAAACCCATGGGGGAAGGAGTTTGGGCTCCCTATTTGCAGGGAACAAGAGTCCTGGTGGCGAGGCTGGGATGTGAAACAAGCCAAGCGTTTTGTTTTGTAGCTCTGTACATGGCAGCGTGGCTAAACGCAGAGGCAGATTTCAAGGCACGGTCGTTTAACTACACTGGGAACGTCTGATTCCAGGCATGCTTATTTCACAGATTTTAGTTGCACATTTCCTGGGCAACAGTTTTGCAAATGTAATTCTGCAGGTAGGCTTTGGGGGCTGAGGGCGGTGGGTGCAGCTGGGCGAGCGCTCGCTAGCAAAGGAACATGAAACCCTCTTCCCCCTGTGCCTTGTGGGTTTGGTGTTGTTTTGTTTTCCCTCTTCAGATGAAGAGTTGGAAAACATCTGAGACCAATACTGGGATAGAGTGGGAGGAAGGGGAGATTTTAAAGTCCTGGTCAAGATAATGGGAGCAGTTTCCTTTACGGATTATGAATTTGCTTTCATAGCTTGGCTGTAGTTTGTTTGCAGGGAACATGGTTTGGCTCCCACTGTCTTCAGCAAAGCTGGACCAAAGTGGCCTCAGTGCAAGACAGACTCAGAATTTGGCTTTGAAGGGGCCCATTCTGTTGCTTGTTAGTGGGTCAAATTTTCAGCTCTGACTCAGGCTGAACTTTCAGTGGCTTTTGCACCTGGAGATTTAAATATCTGTCTGCAGGGGAGGTGAGCACCAAACGGCATCCCTAGCTGCAACTCCTTAAGACGTTACCTCCCCCTTCAGCCCCTCCAGCTGTTTATTATTTCCCTTCTGCTGCTGCTTACCACCTCCACGGTGTGTCAGAAGAATGGGACACGAATGCTCCCACCTCAGCACAAAGTCTGGTAGCAGCTTCCTTCCAGCTGCTGGGGAAAGGGGGTTTAGGCACAGCTGCCAGCCTTTGCCCAGGAGCCTCGGAGGAGAGTGCGAGAGCTGTTCCACCGGCGCTGCGCCGGCAGCGGGAGCCTCCGGCACAAGGGAGCAGATGAACGAGCTGCGGGGGGTGGCAGCGGTGTGATAACATCTGGACCCACCCGAGGAGAGCGCATCTCCCGATGCTGTAAGTGCAGGGCTGGGACCTTTCGCTGCTGAGCTGCCCCGGCTCCCACTGAGTTCAGCAAGAGTTCGGGGCGCTCAGCCTCTCGCAGGTGCGGGGTCGTGCGAGCCGCTGGCATTGGGTTTGACAGGAGCCACACCTGAGGGAGCGCGCTGGGACTGCTGCCTGCCGGGCTGGGCGAGTCCCTTTGGGATGGCTCCTGCCAAGTTCCCAGGTATAGCCTATTCCAGTGCAAGAGCGAATCCACCGGAGCCAGCTGTTGAGCTGCAAAGCTCTTCCTGGGATGAGAAGTGGCTAAAGAGCCACAAATAACCTTTAAAAAGAGTTGCTGTAGAAGCCAGAGAGTCCCGGGGGAGCTGGAGCGTCCCCCCACCTCCCTTTGCTGGCTGGAGGGGGGCTGCGAGCAAAGCATTCCCATCGCTCCGTGCAGGGAGACAGCCCCGCGCCTCGCCGCAGCCAGGGAGGCATCGCTGCTCTGCCAGCTCCCTCTTCCCTCCCTTTCATCTTTTTTTTCCTCCTCCCGAGTCCCCCCCCAGCCTCAATCCGACTTGAAAATCTCAAGGCAAATCCTGCTAAATAGGGAGATTTCGCCCGGCTGCGTCCCTGCCCTCCTTGGTCTCTCGCTCCCTTTGCCGTTTCTGGCCTGCTGGGTTTTGTGTTTCAGTTGTTATAAATAAAGCTCCAGGCACTGATTTGGGTATACAATGACACCTTGTGTTATTAGACAGCACAGGACAGACTTTGCAAGGGGAGCCTGCTCGCCCTCCCTCCCTCCCTCTCCGCCGCTGCCTGCGGTCTGCGGGCAGGCTCGGGGCTGGCTGGCAGCAGGTGCTGCTGCCTTCCTGCTGCCGCCCAAAATCACAGCCCCCCGACAGAAATCCCACCCAGGGCATCCTGCTTGGACTGGGCTGGGTTTAAATAGAGGCGCCGGTGGGAATTTTTTTTGCACTTAAAGAAGGGAGGCAGAGGATGATGGGAAAACTCCGGACTCCCCCTGTTTTGTGCAAAAAGTGGGTGGGAAGGGTTTGCAGGGGTGAAGACGGGGATGTCATTGTCACCCATCACCTAAGCCCTGCTGGGAGTGGCCTCATCTTACCTCCAGTCACTCAATGCTGTGGAGCTGGGCAGGATTTCATCCTGTAGTTCAGCCACCTGGATCCTTCCCTGCCTGGCAGAGGTGGGATCTGAGCATCCTTTCCCCTCACATTGCCACATTCTCAGCCCCCAGGAAGGGCTTTTGTCTGGGGAAAGACACTTCACACCAGCCACCCGCTCATCCCCTTCTCTCCCTGGGGATGAGCCAGCTGGAGTGGGGGGAAACTGAGGCAGATGTTAAACCACATGTGCCTGGTTCTGGCTCTGGGCATTTCCTCCCTCACTTCAACACTGAGATTTGGGGACAGGATCCTGGGACAGCTTTTTTTGAGTTATCTCCTGTGTTTCAGTGGTCATCTCTCTGCAGGGAACTGGAGCCAGTCTCTGAGCATTGAAGTTGTGGAGAATTCGAAGCAGCAATTTAAAGGCAGGGAAATAAAAGTGCAGCCTGCAAAGGGAAGGTGGCCTCTCATCAGGGCTGAGTTGACTTACCTAGATTATTTTAATTCTTTCAAAGACTTTAGGAAGAGGGGTTTTTGGGCACTTTTCTAACTGGTTTTGGTTATTACAATTTTACGGATAGTTTAAGGCATTATTTGAATTGTGTTTGAGAAGTCAGTGAAAATACAAAATATTAAAATTTCCCCTTGGAAATTGTTTTTTTTGCTTTTTGGTATTCGTTGTTTGGTTTTTTTATTCCCTTTCTTTCCTGTCACCTGTGCATTTGGGCTGTGAGGATGGGGTATCCCAAAACCCCTTTTGAGCTGAATGAAGGGTGCCTCACACTTGCTGGCTGTGTCACCATGCCCAGAAAAGCAGAATGGGATTGCTGTTTGCAAATTGCCTGTCCAACCTCCTCCTGAGGAACACCATGCAATGGAATTGGTGCCTGGATAACTGCTGATCTCCCCTGTCCCCCTCTCATGGAAGGAAGAACACGTAGCACATGAGGTTTTGTTTTTGTGGTCTTGTGTTCACTTGGCTTGTGGAGATCCAGACTTAAGAAGAAGGTACTAAGAAGGTGCTACTCTTTTCATGGTTTGTGATGCCCATGTTACTTTATAAGGTAAATAACCCAAACCATCCAATAAAATTCCAGCACTGGGCATTAATAGAGTAATGGAGATATTTAATGTATGCAGTAAAGTTGCTATTCCAGAGCCCTAGGCCTGCTTTAGTAGCTATAACAGGAGTGAATAAGATCTTTTCCTGCTTTTATTTATACACATATAATATCAAATATTACTGAGTTGTTGCTTGTTAATGTTAGCCAAAGGGGTTAAGAGAAATAAAAAGGGATTTTGCAACCATATCAGGGGAAAAAGGGCAAAAGTAGGCCCATTAATAAATGAGGGAGCTGAATCCAGCAATGATATTGAAGTGACTAAGTTACTGAGCTGCTTTTAAAATCAGTCTCTGGTAAAATCAGTGGAGACAATTAGGAGACCTTGTCAGATACAATCATGGGCTCCCAAATAGAAGAGCAGCCCATGAGGAAATAGAGAGGCCACGAGGAATAGGGGAATGAAGCCAGCAGCTGTTGAAGTCAGAGGAAAGACTCATGTTGAGTCCAGGTAGCTGTCACTGGGATGTTGTGCCAGCAGGTCAGAGATGTCCCTGCTGTGGGATGGGGGCTTGTGTCTCACCTGGGACACAGCAGAAATGTGGGATGGGGTGGGATGAGAGAGCCTGGAGCAAGGCGGGTTGAGGTAGGAAAATAGGCTGGGCAATTTCCATCTGTCCACGTGGTAGGAAGAGCAGGGCTGGCATGGGGGCAGAATTGCTGTTTCACGCTCCCAGCAATGCTCCTGAAGTCAAAAATTTGCTCCTGTGTTGTGTGATCTGTTGGAGGTGGTGGGATTGTGGGAAGCATGGCATGGCACATGTGAGTGCTTGCTGGGGGTCAGAGCAGCCCAAGGGAACTTAAAGGACACAATATTCCAGTTCTGCCCAGTGCCTCCGGGTGCCTCACTGGAATGGCCGTGGAATGAAAGCTGCCATGAGTTCCTGTAAATGAAATGTGGGTGAACAGGGGTAGGCTGAATGGTGGGAGCACCCAGCACCCATCCAAGGGTCCCATTCTCCATTGTGGGCTTTTTCTCAGGATGGTCAATGTCACTGTTCACATCCCTCTCCCACATCATTGTGAATGTTTTCATTAGATGCACAAAGCCAGTGAAATCAAAGAGGAAAGAACTACAGAGAAAGCCTGGGAAGATTTGCTGTAAGAGGGCAGAAATAGCCATGCCACAAGGAAAATGCCAAGTGGATGTAACTGCAACAGAGATCCAGAGGAAAAGAGCTTCTTGCAGAGCAGCTGAAGAACTGGAAGACTTGGAATAAGTGTCACCAGAGGAATGGAGAGCACTGGTGTAAATGGTGTTGTTGGGGACCCATCTCAAGCCAGTTGTGGTCACAGAACCTTCTGTTGTGTGCATCTTGTGTAAGATTTGCCATTTGATATTTTTGGGGCAACAGATGCTGAGGCCACGTGTCAGACAGCCCTGGAGACGCTGCCCTGGTTCCTTCTCTCTTGCTTGTGCTCACAGCACTTTTCCAGTGCTCAAGTCTGGGCACTGCAATGACAGCTGAGTGCAAACCCAGTGGGAAGGGATTTGGAGTAAAGTACTGCAATGACATGGAGCCTGATGGGTAAGTGCAAGAGGAAAAGTTATAGGAGTTAAAGCCTTGGATTCTGCTGGCTGGTTACTTTGCAGGGATGTCCAAGATGCAAGAGACCAACTGCAGCCCTGGGTGCAGTCCTTGGTGAAATGATGTGTGGCAGAGACTGTCACTGTTGTCTAGAAAAGAAGGGTGTAAAGGCAAAGAAAGGGATTTGGTGGCACCAAGCCTTTCAAATTTCAAGTGAAGGTGGGAGCAGTAGGACTGAATCACACAAAGGAAAATGGAGACTGAATAACAGTTACAAATCCCAGTGAACGAGCCAGCAGCAAGAGTGACTCTCCAACGACAGGCTGGCAGTGCCAGGTTTGAGTTGTTTTAAACACAATTATGCAAAGATCACATATTTAAAGGTGTTTTGCAGGAATATGGTAAAGGGATAGGTTTGCTTCAGCCTTTTTCTCTTTGCTTGCCCTGAATTCCTTTGGCTAAACTTGTTGTTTTTAGAGGAATTGGTTCTTGCGGAGCTCAGCCAGGGCTTGCAGCTGTGCAGAGGGTGAGAAAGCTCCCTTGGAGTTCCCCAACTCCTCCTTGATGGGAGGCAGGTTGGCTAGTTGGTTTATTTGTTTATTTTGGTGCAGAAAGATAGGATTTTGGAATCTGAGTTTGATTCCTGGCTTGTGGGCTGAATAACAAAATCTCTGTTCCTTGGCTATCGTTCTGTAATGGGTGAAGGACCTTTCCCTCCCCACTCCCTGCTTTGTCATCCCTGTCACTTGCTGGGATGGCTCCTGATCCCCTGGTTGTGTTAGATTGACCTTCATGTTTGGAGCTGTGGGAAGGGAAAACTGGGACAGTGTTGCCCAGATCTCTATAAAAGCCCTGTTCCCTCTAACTGCCCCAGAAAGCCTGTTGAAAATGTTTGAAGAATGTTGGATAAGGAGCTTCTCAGTGTTGTGTGCTTCATTTGTTACCAAATTCAAAAGAGGGGAACTGCTGATGAGGTTTGAAGAGATTCCCTTGGAAATGTAAAACCATGTAGGGGTAATATCTTTATTATTTTTTAATGACGTTGGGACAAGGAGGATCCTTGGAAGAATAACAAGACAAGCAATCGTTTCTCTGCAGGTAGGAGTCACAATTCTGATTCCCATGTGGCTGAGGTAGCCTATGCAGGGATGAGCCCCGGACAAGTGTCCATAGAGTTGGGGAGATGCATCAGCTCCAGCTCTGCTGGCTTTTACTGGAAGCTCATACAGGTTGGCCCTTCCTTCTACTCAATCCCATTCCTGCTCCTCTTTCCTCCTTCACTTCAGCTATTTAATCTAGAAAGATTCCTAATACATTTTTAATGTGGCTTCCCTGCATACAGGTTTTCTTTCTCTTCTCTGTGCAGACACTTTTCACCCCCTAATGTCCCTGAGCTGCACCCCGTGGCCCACAGTTGAGGTTGGCCATGGTGGGTTTGCCCTGTGTGCTGGAGTACCAACTACCAGGGCTCTCCTCCTCTCACTTCTGATGTTCAGTGCCTTTCCCCCCTTCACATGACTAAAGTTTGTACAAATCTGTTCTGGTTTAAATCTATATTATGTATTTGAGAGAGAGAGGGTGGAAGAGAGGCATGCAGACCTCACCCTGAAAGCCCAATCCACCCCCATTCCCAGACTCCTTCCAAAAGGAAAGGCAAAAAAGAACCATGTGATCCCCTTTTCTTCCAAGTCTCATGATTTACAATCAGCCTTTGGTGGGAGGCTGCCCCATAGACTGGAAACTCTGGAGGACACTGATTTCTAGTGGTTTGCACACCTTACCTCCTCCCCAGAGTCACAGGAGCCACTCATGAAGGAGAGCAGCACACTGGCCTCAGTGGCACCAGATCCATTTAGTCTCATGTGTGCCCGTTTTAGGGGTTGGAAATGTCAACCAAGCTTTGTCTTTGTGTGGGTGACCTGCCTCGAGTGCCTGCCCTCCTGGCATTGCCTCCTCTTTCTGGGTGGCCCCAATGGGGTGGCCAATGGGGGAAGCCACCCATCTCTGCAAGGTGATAAATCCTGTACTTGGAGAGCCACAGGCACATGGGCTGAATTTTGGGGGCCAGATTTGACCCCTTTTCTCTCGGTTGGATATGTGAGGCCTGGATATGTCCCCAGGAAAAAGTGTCCAGCTCCCCTACAAAGGACTGTCTATGTCTCACTTCAGTTTCCTATTCAAACACCCCTTGCTGCTGGAGGTGACAAATTCCCTGGGTGACCCCCAAGGAGGTGGCTGCCCACTGTCACCGTGGTGGGGACCCGTGCAGGACACCCAGCAGGAGCCCACTGCCTGCCCAGCCTGCAGCCCCGTGCTGCTCCCTGCTCTAGCCTGGCTGAGCCGGGAGCTGGCTGGTGAGCCAGGGAAAAAAGAGGCTGCAGCAAAAGATGGAACAAACAGAATTTTTTTTTGCATCTAGAGGGGGAAGCACAGAGCTAAAAATAAAACGGGAAGATCAGTATCTGTCAGGCTGACGGCGGATTGGCTCTGTGGAAATGCATGTAATTACCAGGCTGTAGGTAGACATTTGCATGGAGCGAATAGCAAGCTACTGAGACAAGGTTATGCTTTAACCTTTAAGTCCTGAATCTGCTGGAAAACTAAGACAGAACTGCAGGAAATTAACTTAAATTAATAGAGTTGCTGTGACTGAGCCACATGTTCCTTCGATGTGTGTCACTTCACGGCACACAGTGTCTTGCTGCCCCTGTGCCCTGGCTCCTGGAGGAGGGAGATGCTTTGGAAGCAAGTTTGGCGTGCGTGGATCTCCTTCCTCACTTGGGGATTCAACTTCACTGGGGAGAGGAGCTGTGGCTTTTTGTGATCCTTATTCCTCCTTTCTCTGCACCATTTGAGTTGCCAGTCTCCAAAGACATTGAAGGAATCTGGGCAAAGGGGCCCCCCCATCCTGGGGGATGCTGTTGGGTGGTGGGTGTGGGTGAAACCCAGGTGTGCTGCTCCATGGAGGGCCAAGGGGGGGATGTAGCTGGGGATGGGTGTTTTGCTGAGTGTCTAGAGCTTGAGCTCTGTGTGCAGAACTCTGCAGGCACTATTTAGTGCTGAAATTGAACAGATTACAGCAAAGATGGTTCCTTTGTGCATAAGAACTGCTCCAGTGAAAAACACAGAGGAACAAAATCACGCCAAAACAAAGCTGTGTGCTCCCACTCTGGGCTCCTGTTGATGCTCCTGATGCTCTTGGCTTACATGTTGCCTGCTTCCCCCTCTTGCTTTGCCCATCATCCACTGGTCAGGCAGCACTGTGTGATGGGAAGAAAGGGACTCCCCACCAGCAGGGGAGATGGAGATGCCATGGGCACATTTCTCATTCCCAGCTGGCACAATCACTAGAGCTGCTGCTGCTGTGGGATGCAGGTATGAGCAGCTTCGTTCAGCTGAGGATGGAGGGCAAGCAGGCTGGAAAACATGAGGCTTTGAAATCTGCAGTGACATTTTTCTTTCTGTTGTCTCTATGCTGCCATGAACCGTAGGTGTGGTTTGGAGAATCCCAATTTTTCCAGCCTCTTTGCTAGCCATGTTGGCCAGGCAATGCTTGTTTCCAAAATCACTGCCTTCTTCCCTCCAGCATGGGGACAATCTTGTCTGCTGTATTGAAGCCATGGCTTGGCTCAAGCTGGCTGCGCTTCTGTGCAGTGCAGCAGATGCTGAAAGTAGAAACAGTGTGGTGGGACCAGGTGGTGCAGAGCACCATCACCCACCTCCCCAAAGGGCTGGGCCACCAGGAGCTCAAGCTGCTCCACTGGCTCCCCATCAGCTTCAGAATCCAATTTAAGGCTCTGGCCCTAATCTTCAAAGCAACTAATGGAGGAAGTGCCAATGGCATCAAAGGCTGAATTTTGTTCTGTCAGCAGCACAGAGGCTTCTCTGAGGCAGTCCAGAGCATGAAGGCTGGGATGAAACCTAGGAGAGCAATTGCAGCTGACCAGGATGTGGCAAAGGTGGACAGTAGTCAGGGCCTCTGACCCTGATTCCGGGATTTTGAAGTTGGTTCTTTGCTCTCTGTGACACTGGGCCCAGGTTCAGGTGCCTGAACACCATGAAATCCTCAAACCTGGTGCCTTGAGGAGTTTCTGTAAAGGGAAGCTGGGGCTTTGTCTCTCTGCCTCTAGTGACCCATCTGCAAAAGACAGATAAGTGCTGCCTCATTTCTTGGGGCAGCCAGAAGACAAGCACCTTGGAGACTGCCAGACTTGAGAATTAGAGACATCATCCTAGGGTGTACTTTAGGCATGAGAGGGAGCAGAGTCTGGGCAAATCTACACCCTGCTTATCATTAGGAAGCAACTCATCCTCTTTTGCTCTTTCATCAAAAGAAGAGATCTTCATCTCCCCAGCCAGGCATTAGACCCAGCAGGTATCTGGCCCCCAAAGGCAGCACTGCTGGAGACTGCACAAAGCCTGGAGGATGCTGTAACATCAGATGTGGAAGGTTCTTCCATGCTCTATCAGTGACCTGGGATGAAGCCCACAGCCTTCCTGCCTGGCTGTTGGAAGGTGGAGGATCAAATTGTGGTGATCAAGGTGCAAAGTTTGGCTCTCCATGTGTTGAGTCCCTTTCTTGCTGAGAAAAGATAAGAGTTAAAATACTCATATATTAGCTCAAGGGATGATTTGCTTTATGACTTCTTCACAATGAGAGTGTGGTGTAAAAGGGACATGAGGATCAGATCTCCCATTGTGCTTAGTTCTCTAATCCATCTGTCTCCTGCCTCCCTGGATCCGTGTTTGAGGAGTGGAGACCGAGGCAGCTTCACACATAGAGGATATCATTGTCTTGAAGTGGTCCTGGAGTCAGATCTTGGAAAACTTTCCCTTCCCAAAGAATGCCAACCTCCTTGGAAATCTTGCTTTGATGGTTTCTTCCCCACCTTTTCGGAAATCCCCCTCCTGGATGCCTTTCTGTTTGAACTCCTTGCTTTTTTCCAGCCCTTCAGCCAGTGGTGTTTTTAACTCAGGGTGCAGCCAAGGAAAAAAACCTGGAACACCCTGTTTAAACTACAGGCTTCTCCTGCCTACAACATAGACAAACCTTAAAGAAAGCCAGTTGTGCCCAAAATCCAGGCTGTTGTTTTTCTGGCTCTGTCAGCTGGCCTGATAAAAGCTATGGCCTCTCCCTTCTCCCTCTCTCAGACTGCCTTCGATCCATGCTCTTTTTTTTTTTGGATGTTGGTTCCTCATCAGTAAGCAGCAAGCAAGAGCCCTCCCTCGTTACAGCAGCACAAGGCAGAATTTAAGGTAGTTGGATCTTTTGCAGAAGGAGAAGGGAAGTCTGAAACAGTTGTTGGAGAGGGAGGTGCTGACAGGGGGGATGACCACCAGCTTTGCTGCAGGCCTTTGTTGAGCGTGCATGGGGAAAGGTTTGTCCCTGTCACTTGTCCCTCTGTTGTAACAGGCTGCTTGTTCCCACAGGCTTTACTATCATTTTGTCACCTCCTTCCTGGGTTCCTGCTTTTGTCGATTGTTTGTGAAATCCTGAGGGGATTGAATTGTCCTTGAGTCCCAGCCACAAGACAGTGCCCCAGGGCATGGGGGGACAGTGGAGGAGGCTCCTGCCCTGCTCTGCCTGTGGCTGCTCACACACAGAGGGATGCACTGCTCATGATGCAGCTCTGGAAGCACCACCTTCCACAGCATGCTGGTTTGAGGTGAATTCCAGTTGAATGCCATGTTGTAAACTATAGGCAAACCCTGTGTCTGGTGTGCCCGTATCTACCTGAAACAACCTTTAAATTAATCTTGGTAGCAGGGCATAAAGGACTTGGTGTGTTGGATAAGACCAGATCTGCCAAGCTCTGTCTCTCTTGGAGTGAGCACATGCTCTACCCATCATTAGATCAAGCTGCTTACCAGGATCAAATACCAGTGCTGTAAACACACACCTGGATGAGCCTGGGAAAGCTGGAGTGCTGTGGAAGCACAGCTGACTTGGTCTGAAGCACCAAGTGCTTGGTCCAGTCTCGTGTTGGGCGTCCTTGCAGCTTTGACGCAACGATACATTTTTGTTTTTGTGGAAATGAATCAAAAGAATGAGGGGAAGTGCTTACAAACTCGTTTTTAATGAAGATCCTGACATGCAGACTGATCCTTTCTCCAGATATGAATGTATTTATGCCGGTGGCACCTTGCCATTCATACAGCAACTTACACACTGTGTAATGTGATAGCAGTGTATACAAGTGAGGCTGGAGTACAAAAGATCGAGAGATCAGAGTTTGGTCTTTCCTTCCCCTGTTCTTCGTGGGGTTACACTGGCTGATACCAGCTGAGGAGAGAGCGCTTTTATTTTTCCTTAAGTTGGTTTAGAGGAACATTAAGCTCCAGTATTTGGTGTTGGTTGTACATCCATGGTACTGTTGTGTTGGGGATGCCTGGTGTGATGAAACCCTGAGCTTCAGTGCAGTTTAGATGCTCAAAAGAGGGTGAAAATCCCAGCTTTCATCTTTTGTCACAAGTAGTATCTGAAGGAATTTGTACTATTTTTACTGTTTGTTTTTGTTTCTCCCCTCCCCTTTTAACTATGCACCTTAGCATTTTCTGTGGGCCCTGTCACTGGGATAGCTTCATTTGGACTTTGAAACAGATGACTCAGCGTCATGGTTGTTTAGAATAGTTTTAAGTTATTTTTGCTATCCAGCCCCATTTTCTATCATCATGCTGCAATTACTGAAGTTCCAGCTCTGCAGGGGAACACTTGCTTCTTTTAAACAAATGGTTTCCTTTGGAATTAGAAAACTTCGTTTATGGAAACATTTCTGTGGGCCTTTGATTATTAATCTATCATGAAGAGTCTAATTCTATTCTATTAAAAATATGAAATTTTAATTTTAGCAAACCTAAATTTGGAAGCAGCTTTTGAACCAAGGCAATTCCTTTAACATGGACTTTGGTGTGTGTGTGTGTGTGTGTGTGTGTGTTTCTTTTTAAAAGGTAAATCTGCCTTTTGTTGGCTCTGTGATATGTGGTTAATCCTGTTGGGCCTGATCTGATGGGACTGGTGCTGGAGGGAGCCGAGCAGGGCTGAGTATCGGTGTGGGAGATCCGATCTCCACTGGGAAGGCAGCCTGGACTGGGGCTGGCTGACACCCCCTGCCCCTGAGCCTCTGTTCTCTCCGCCTGCCAAAGCCCCTGCTCAGCCCTGGGTTTCAGTGATCTTACCTGAGCTGGAAAGGGCTTTGTCTGGCTTTTCCACTTAGTCCAAAAAAGAAAAAAAAAAGGAAAAGCATTTGCTGTTGTGTTGGATCCATAAATGGGACTTTTAAGCTGTTGCAGCTGTCTGGAGACTGCTCAGACCAAGCTGATTTCCAAGTGGGGTGGCACAGGCATTTTTTAGTCCATTCACATGGGTTGATGTAACACCTGGTTGCTGTTTTTCAGAGGTGAGATGTGCTGGTGCCAGCTCTGGAGGTGCTGTGCCACCTTCTCCTGCTCCAGCTCTCAGGGACCGACTTGTGTGGGAGGGCAGAGACCAGATCTCTTTGGGGGACCAAGAGATCAGGAGATCAAGAGGAACCAGGCTGAGAAAGGGGCTGGGGAGAGGCACGACCACTGGGCTTCCTCTGGGCACTCAAGGTTGTCGCTGGCTCTGGATGGGTGCAAGCAGCCATGTGGCAAATCCTGCCTCTGGGTCACGGGGAATTCACACTGACAGACCTTGGAGCCAAACCTCACCTTGAGAGATTTCTCCTCTGGTGATGTTGATGTGAAACTCCCCTCAGCACCATGATTTTAAATGGTGTGAATGGAAGGACTCAACATTCCCCTTCTCAGGGTGCACAATAAGCCTTTCCAGGCTGTGGCTGTCCCCGGGTCCCCCACAGGACCCTCCATCATCCAGGACATGGGGCTGTGGATGGCAGGGGACATCCGGCTGTGCGGTGCCTGGGGCTGTGCTGGCTGCTGGGAGCTCTGATGGCTTTTGGCCAGGGCTCAGGAAGGTCCCCTGCCTCTCCATCAGGCCATGGGAAGGGGAAGAGGAGGGCTGCATTCCCAGGGATTTTTTAGGGTTTTGCTGGGCTTTTTTTTTAGGGAGGGAGTGGTGCTGCATTTAGATGCTTGATTTTAGAGTGGATTCCTCTCTCCCACTGCCTCTGGACTCTTGAGAAGCCTTTTGGCCACAGCAGGGAAGGGGTTAAGGCTTCCTCGCTGGCTTGGGAGCTGCTGCTGGCTGCCTGTTGCCCTTCCGGGGCTGCCGGGCTGAGGTTTGCTGGTATGTGTGCAATGCGGTGCTGGCCGGCCGAGAGCACCCAGCCCTCGCCCCAGCGCTGCGAAATTCCCGGCACAGCCTCCCCTGGCTCGCTCCTGCAGTGCTGAGTGATGGGGCTGGGGATCAGGGACCTGCTGGGAGAACAAAGCCAGGGGCTGGAGGATTGCAGTTGGAAAAGAGTCAAGCTGCAAGGCAGCAGTCTCATCTCCACTGAGACGCTCTTGCACAGGGGAGAGTCCCTGGACACAGCTTTGTGCTGGCCCAAGGTTTCGTAGCTCGCCTGTGCTCATGTCTTCACCTTCAGGATGCCACAGGCAGGGAATGGGAGGGTGACAAGGTGCTTTGGCTGATGCTGTGGGATTACACCTGATGGGGAGCTGAGTTTCGAGCAGGCTCTTGCTTCCTGGGGCAGGGGAGAGGGTTTAGTGCAGACACAGGCAGGAGCTGGAAAACTGCAGCAACAGCAGTAGTGTTCAAGCCGAAACATAGTGAGAAGCCTTGGAGGGAGATGCAGACTTTGAGGGAGATGCAGATTGCCTGGAGTTCTCTCTGCAAGAAAAATTTATGTCCCTTATATAACTGGGGAAAAGCAAACAAAGAAACTTGTCTCCAAGTGGGAACGTGGTGTCACTGGGAGAAATCTCGCAGCAAGAGCGAGGCCTCCGCTTCGCTCTCAGGGCTGTTAACTCTTTGGCAGAAGGTCAATGCTTTTAGTGCTGATTTTCTAGATAAATCTCTTGAATATTCCTGAAGAATTGTGCATGAGTTGCCTGATTTAAGCAAATGGCAGGAATGATTTTTTGCTTTCTGGGGTTCACTGGGGCTTCTTCTGCCCAGGGAAGGGATTGCTGCTGGCTTTGCTGTGCTCCCCCCATGTTCTCCCACCAGCCAAAACGTTTCTGCTGCTGCAGGACTGTGCTTTGCCTTTGATCTTCTACAGCACCACCATTGACATTGGCAGGAACAGTCCTGCAGACCAAGGCTGTTATATGGTGCTAATTTTGTAGTCTCAGATAACAGAGCCTCTCTAAAAATGTCATTTGGGGCCATTTGCGGGGTGAGTTTGACATCACTGACTACTGCTGGGATGCTGTCCTGCCAGAGGACCTGGCACACGTGGGAGGTGGCACTCAGTGTCACTGGGGAGGTTTGTGGACAAGTTTTTCAACAAAACAGTTTTAATTTCTCTACTATCTCTTAACTTTTCCAAACTGACAAACAAAGCCCTTGGTTCCTCCAGGCTCTTGGGCCAACGTGAAAATAAGGTCAGTCAAAAAAGGAATAAAAGGGGGAGTGTGATTCTGGGTTATGGTTACACCATAACTTTCCTATTAACTCAAATGAAGTTAAAAAGAAAATTAATTTAACCAAAGGAGGTGTTTCAGATGCCAGTGGCAATATACTTGATTGTGTTTTTTTTCCTCTGCACAGGCAATTATCAAATTAATCACCTTTGATATCAGCTTAATATTGACACAATCACTAATATAGTTATACTTGTCTAGTGACAGCAATTCAATAAGTTGTTTTTCTGTTGTTTTGTCAAACACCACTTTCTTTTGCCTTCATGTTTCTCTGGCAAGGCAGGGGGACAGTTTCTGGGTGGAAATCCCCGAGTTCCCTCTGTGAGATTCTCACCCACTGCCCTTTCACAGGGCCATTTCTATTGAAAAAAAAAATAAATTCAATCTGAATATAGTTAACAGCCCAAAATGTTTCCAAATTGTGCCTTGCTGTTGGGAGGGGAGCTGGTGTTGTGCAGGGAGCTGTAGAAACCCCCATGTAGAGATGAACCAACCCTTCCCAGATTGTTTGTGCCTGTAAATCCCCAGCAGCTGAGGCGGAGGGGTGGGACTGTGCAGCACACAAGCAAGTCAACAGCTCAGCTGGTGCACATTGCCACTGTAGTCTTACTTTGTTTTGTTTTGTTCTTTTTTTTTTTTTCCCTCTTTCTTTTTTCCCCCTTTCTTTAAGGGAATAGGCCCTCTGTGATCCAGCCTGTGCATGTGTGCATACGTGTCTCTCCTTTTCTCTCTCTCTCCATTTGTTCCCGCCTCCCCCTGTTTTTTACCCAGCGACGAGTTCCAATTACGTTTGGCTGAAGGAAAGAGCTCTTGTGTGGCTCCCACAAGCCTTGTGAAAATGGGTGGGTGGGTAAAGAGAGAGTCGAGCGCTCGATAGCTGCATGGGAACTCAACCCTTATGAGACACCAGAGAATCCACACTGGAAAGGCTACTGGGAAGCCCGTTTTGTTTGCCTTCCCACCCCAAAAGTGCTTGGTTTAGAGGAGCTGGAGGGTGGTAGGGAGCAGAAGATAGCTGAGCGCTGCTTTGCTATCCTGGGCTTGCTGGACCTGGCAAAAGGGATGTTTCTGGAGGTTGATGGGGAAGATCTGGCAGCGTGTTCCCCTGCGTGTCCTTTGGGCTGTAGGTGCAAAGGCAGATGAGGATGAGTCAGCCACGGAGAAGCAGGTGGTTAGATTAGATCTGGCCCTAGCAGGGAATAGCTGGACAAGGGAGAAGAAGGCAGGCTCCAAACAGCCTTTCCCACAGGAGCAGAGGGGCCAAACCCTGCAGGACAGCGAGGCTCGGTGGGCAGGTATGTCCAGTTGTCTGTCTGCAGCCTTGGGATCTTCAGGGATGGACAGCTGAACTTTGCAAGTTCTTGGTTTTCCAGAAGGGACCCTTGCCGAGAGAAGCTGAGAGAATGTGATGCAAAGCAGCAGCTGCTGATACACCACAGCATGATTCTCTGCAGAACATTTACACTTTGTGAGCTTGCACCATGTCAGGGTGTCCCCACTGAACTCCCC
Source organism: Agelaius phoeniceus (assembly GCF_051311805.1). Lineage (NCBI taxonomy): Eukaryota > Metazoa > Chordata > Aves > Passeriformes > Icteridae > Agelaius > Agelaius phoeniceus. The sequence goes on from NC_135285.1 coordinate 6,387,812, forward strand.
TTGCCATTCCTGGTCCTGGAACCTCTGCTCTCCATGTGCACCTAGTGAGTTTTAGTGCTGTGGCTGGGAAGTGAAACCTGACACAAGTAAATACCTTGACAGCCTGTTTTCAGCCAGCAGGGAATGTAAATTATCTCATTTGAACAAGGCTAACGCAGAATCAAGCCGTTGGTCCCAAATATCCCTTATAAGTGCAGATGAGAAATATTCATGGCTTCTTCACTCCCAGAATATTGCTTTTATCTTTGTGGTTCCTTGAGTGGCAATATAAAAGTTACTGATTTTGCACTTTTTATGCATCTGAACCTGCAGACTTTGAAATCAGTAGGTTTGCCTGCGTGATTTGCCTCGTTAGATCCGTATCCTTGCAGACACTTTGGAATGATCTACTACGTAAGCTCCACTGTACTTACTTGTTGTCTTGGGTGTAACATCCTATCTTGGGAACATCCTTAACCAGGGCATTGGGACAAGTGAAGGTGAGGTTGGGTTGGGTCATTCCAGGGCAAGGTAGAACCTGACCATGGGAGAAGCTCGCGTGTGCAGTGCTGTTGTTGCGACTCCTGTGGGTCAGTCAAGCAGCAGTGGCAGGGTGCTGGTGAAAATCCATGGATCCAGCAAAGAGATACTCAAAACTTTTTACCAGAGCCATTCTGGGAGTCATGCCCTCCAGGCTGGCCTTGGTCTGGAGCTTGGCCTTCCTTTCTGGAGCTCCCCATATCTGGGATCATCCAGATCTAAAGAGGGATGTCACTGTTCAGTCAAGAAAGGTACTGGGACACAGAGGTTGGACTTCTTCAGCACATTCAGGCATCACTTATTTCTTCCATGGAGCTTAGCTCAGGCTGTTTCAGGGATGTTTCTGTGCTGCCCTCACCTGAGAGCTTGATTACTGTCAGAACATCTTGCTTCAGCTCAAGTGCAAGCATGGCTGGCATTGGGGATCTCACCAGCTCTCCTCCCATTGGTGATAATGGGAAGAGGACCAAAGGCACCAGTCTGCCTGGCTGGAACCACAGCAAGGGCAGCAGCTGGACATCTCTGGGACCTCACCCTCCTTCACAACAGCCTTTGCACGGCTGTGAAGGTCAGGTTGTCCTGAAACCTTGACAAGTGTTTGCGGGCGGACGTCTCTGGGCTTTGCTTTTCTCTCCATAACAGGTTTTTCCCTTTAAGAACGCACAAGATTGATTCCCTTGCAGGGCGCATCGCCGAGCCGAGCCATGTCCAAATGGTTTGCACGTCTGCATTTTTTACTGCTCTCGTTTAATATGTATGCAAATGCAGTCTCTCCTGTCCTCACTCTCTGTGTGGGTTTGCACAGTCAGGAGCACATTCCCATTACTGCTGCCCATCTCCTGCTCTGCTCGGCATTCGAGGAGACTGCCTTTGAAACGCTGATAGATGGAGGTGCAAGGGGAAAAGAGAGAAATGACGGATTTTTGTAATTTCTTTGCTGGGGAGGGTGGAGGAGTTGGGAAACCAGAGAAAGGAGGTTTAAATATATGCAAAATTGTTTATTGGGAGAAAGGGGGGGTGGGCTCCAACTCTGAGAGTCAGGCAGCGTATTTTGTATGCCATTCCATTTTCAAAGGATTTTAGCTGGAGGTTAGGGAAAAAAATCTAAGCACTGGCAATAATCTTGTGATAGTGGAAATATTCAGCTTTTCTCCTGATAAATAGACACATGTCATAACCAAATCAGTGTTTCAGGCCTGGAAAGCAATGTTGGGTTGCTTATTTTTTTTTATTTTAATAAATAAGAAACAAGATGTCCAGGGTAGTTCCCTACAAGGGTGGTAGTGTATGGCTGCTGCTACTTTGTTTTCCTTCCTATTTTAATGGCTGTATTTTTCCAAAGCACTTCAAAACCAGCACCTGTGAACCCTGGACACTTGTATACCAGGAGCTACATTTTTATAAGTGAAACAGGAAACTGCACTCCAGCTAAGGCCAAAATGTGGGAAGCAACTTTGGAAACATGGAAAGAAGCGGGGAGCTTTTCCTGTCCCCAGTGATGATAGTTTTTTTTAAATTAGGGCATTTGAAGTTGCAGATCTCCAGTTTTGCATCTGCTTGGAGGTAACTGTGAAGGCTGAGGAGGTCCTTGCTCTTGGTGTGGGAAGCAGGGGATGACACATCCCTTCATTTCCCAGGTGACTCTGGAGGGGAAATGGAGGCTCATGCAGCTTCCCACCTCCTGCGGTGAAACTTTAAATTGGGTCAAAGAGACAGATTTTCAGGTGTATTTTAGGCACTTCAAGTCGTTCACTGTTTTAATCTTTAAACACAGAACACCTCTAAAACCTGGTTAGTTTTGAAGCCCATTATGGAGTGCCAAAGCCTTTCCAAGCTGCCATATCTCGTTGGGGGTGGACAGGAAAGGCTGCCCAGAGCTGGGGGCCACATACCCCAGGGCAGGGGGACCCTGGGCAGTCTCCCGCTGCCTGTGCCCTCCACAAGCCCGGCTCTCTCCATGGAACATGGATAATTAGGTTGAAGCCAGATCTTTTTCAACCTCTTCCAGGAGTTCATAGACAAAGTTACTTTTGTTTCTAGAAGCCAAAGGGCCTTGCGTGCTGGGAAACCCCCTCTGCTGCCGTAGGACTTGTCAGATCTGTGGACTTTTGCATCTCCAAGTTGTGTAAGAGCATTCTGTGTCTCTTGTGCTCGATGTTGTGAAACTCCTTTCCATGCAGTAGCACAGAAAAGTCCCTCTGTGGGGGAACCACAGCAGCACACTGACCTTGTGCTGGAGCTGTGGCTCCTGGAACTCAGATCTTGTCTTTGCTTTTGGCACAGAGTTAGAGGGACCAAGGGGCAATGTTTAAGAGGCATCCTGGTGTTTGGAGGTGCTCAGCTCCTGTGGTGGTGTGCAGGAGGGGTTTTCTTCATGCAACAGGCATGGCAATTCTTGCTGTTCAAAGATGAGCTCTACAAGCTGCCTGCTCCTGCCTTTACCTCCCTGAGAACCTGGGAGAAGCTTGCCTTTAGGAATGCTGAGACACACTGCAGCTGCCAGCCCGGGTGGGATCACAGCCTCCCCTGCTCACTGGGTCCACAGCCTGCATTCAGGGCTGTCTCTCACACAAAGGGCTGCTCTTTCTGCTTCTTTTCTTTCCATCACATTTGGGAAGTTTATCCTGTCTCTTATCAACAGCCATGCTCTTGTAGGGCACAGGCACAGCTCCTGCTCCTGCCTGTCCCTCAGCTCCCCTTCCAGGATGGCTGCTGTGAAGCGTCTTGTGCTGCCGTGCCCCCACGCTGGTGGGTTTGTGCTTGTGATCACAGGCTCCAAACTTCCCCTATTAAGGTTGCTTTTTGAACAGTGCCTTTTTATTGGTGAGTAGATTTGTGGAGCCTTTCTACTTCCTTCATCTGTAAATTGTCCTCTACATAACGAAGGAACCATTCTGACTATGTTTTGATGTGTGTGTCGCCCAACAGATGTCTGGGTGGTTAAAGTGCCCCCTGAGTACAAATATCCTGTGTTTGTGAGCTCTTTGATAGTTGGTTCAGGAATCTTTTTGTTCTTTCTTTCTCTCCTCCAGTCCTGGGGGTCTGTAGCAGCTGCCTGCCGAAGTCTCTCCTTTGTTTCCTGCTCCTGATATCTGTGCCCACAGTGTCATTCCTCTACCCTCTCCCTTATCAAATTAGATTATCTCCTTCTCGTAAGTACTTTTGACACATGCAGCCGTGCAAAGGCACGATAAGCATATTGGAACACACTGTTGTGTGTCTGTTGTTCATGTCTCTTGTCCTCCTTGCATCTTAGGGCCAAGCTGGCACATTACCTGCCATTCATACTGGTACCATCAGATGTAAGTCGAGCTGGCTCCTCTCCTGCTTGTAGCCAAGTCCAACACCCCTTTTGGGCACTGCCACAATAACCTGCATGGGAATCCCAGGCCCATTTTGTCCAGGTATTTGCCCAGGTATCCCCTCACTTTTCCTCCCTGCTGTCTCCAGCATCTCCCTTTGTGTTCTGGGCTTGGCTGGTGGCACTGAAGATCCTTCAGGGTGTTACAGGCTTCTCCTTGCTCATTCCTTGGCTCCCTGCCTTTCCTGGTTTCTGCGTGTGATCCAGAAAAACCTCTTTGTTATTCTGTCCTTCCTCCCCATCACAAACTTGTGTTTCTGTTCCATCTTTCATGAAAAGGTCTAAGACTGAAGGTGAAATGTGATAACAGCCTTCAAAAATATGTCAGTGGCTGCTGCAAACAGGACAGGAATAAACGATTCTGCATGTCCTGTGGTGGGTAGGACAAGAAATTATGGGCTTAAACTGTAGTACAAGAGAGATTTAGGTTTCATGTTCAGATATCCTGGGGGTGTTGCACCAGAGGAGGCTGCTGGGGAGTCACTGGAAGGGCAGGTGAGATGAGTGGGGGTCAGGAGAGACTGGCAGTCAAGGGATAGTGGGGTGATCCAGAAGATCATTTTTCATCCTCTTCAGCCCTCTTACCTTCCCTTCCACGTGCTGGAAGCCTCCAGCAAGGGGCTTTTCGTGGCTTGCTCAACCAGGCTCATGCCTTTCTCTATCCTTGCTTTTTGTCTCTGTTGCAGCAGTTCTGGCAAATGCAATTGCAGCAAGCCTGGAAATAGTCAGGGCAAGGCTCTCCTCCCCAAACCTTTCCTTGGTGCTTGGTGGTTCTTTCAAACCCCATACACTGGTGGAGGCAATGGCAGCTGCCATCAGAGCACTGGGACGTGCAGAAGTGATCAAAACAAACAATTTGGTACAGCCAGAAGGGTCAAGGGGGCAGGCTCAGAGGTGCTGCTCAAGGCCCTCCATGGGAAGCTGCTGCCAGCTTTGCAGAGGGATGTGTTTGGCACTGCCAGTGCACAGGTGGAGATGGGAGGGCACTGATGGCTCCTGTCTCAGCTGGTGGTGGTGTGGGGCTCCCTTTGGCTCAGCTCTTGGGCTGACTGTGAGAGTGGGGACACGAGGGATGGGAGCTGTAGCACTGCCAGCAGGTGTGTGCCCACCCTCAGTGGGACACCAGGACATGCAGGAAGCCAGGGATTTGGGGGAGTCAGGGAAGCAGGACTCCTTGCAGAGCTCCCCATCCCCACCTCCTCAGCAGGACACTGCAGGGCACCAGCCAAACTGCTGTCTTTGCCAAAATAAAAATTAGGGAGCCCAAAACTCACAGAGGACTCCATCCAAAGCAAGCACATAAGCAGCCACGTTGTTCCCGACACTGCTGGCTGGGAGGTTGTGCAGTCCCCTGGGCACCTTCAGCTGTCTGCTCCTGACACCCACCTCTCCTCACCCTTCCCCATCTGCCACTGCCATGGTTGTGTTGGGGTCCAGCCACATCTGTGCTGTCCCTGCTTCCCTCCCCAAGCTTCCCTGCCTCCTCTCCCTGGGGTGCTGGAGGGGTCCAGGGTCCTGGTCAGCCATGACCCCCTTCACTCACCCTGCAGCATCATCCCCTTTCACAGCTCCCTACCACGAGAGGCGGGCAGGGAGAAACAGGCAGATGAATAATTTATTATAACGATGCAAAATAGGGTTTTAAAACTCTACCCATATAAATATTTATTTTTGACTCGTTAGCACCACAGCTGCCTCCATGCCCCCCAACCCTTCTCCTTTCAGAAGACCCCCCCCCCAGCCTTTGGGCTATCGTGGCTGGTCCTCCTGCTTCATCTGTCTGTCTATCTGTCTATCCTGCCCTTGCTTTTCACATGATCTGAGCCCTGGTGCCAAACCCTTCCCGGGAAAGAGGAAAAAAACCCAACTCTTTCTTGCGTTCACGCACACAAAAAACAACAAGGGGAGGGGGGAGCCAGAGCAGCACACACACAGGCACATGCACAAAACCCTTTGAAGCCTGTGCAGGGTGAGGGTTGTTTCTGTGGTAACGGCGCGGGGATTGGCGGCGGCAGGCAGGGCCTCCATCCCGCCGTGGTGCCGAGTGATTAATGAGCCGTTGCTGGGCTCAACGGGAGCGCCTGGGCCGGGCTGGGCACCGCGGGGCTGCTCCAACCCCGCCGCTGGACTTTGGACGCTTCTTGTGCTCCCCTGCTCGCCCCCAGGCGTGCTGGCTTCAGCAGCGCCCCACATCTCCGTGGTGTGGGCTCCTGTGGGATGTCAGCCTCTGAGGGATGGGGCAGCCAGGCTTGGGACATCCCTTTGTCCCCTGCCCTGATGATTCCACACCAATCTTGGGGCCGTGGCCTTCATCCTGACACGGGGCCTTGCTCCTCTGCACTGTTGTTGATCCTAGAGCAGGTCTGGCATCTCTTCTGGTGCAGAGATGGACCAGAGCTGTGGGGGTACATGGTGGCATCAACAGGGCCACAAGGCAGTCCCATTTGGTGGGTTCAGGTGAGCCCACACTATTTTGGGGAGTGTCACTCACAGCCTCACCTCGACACCTGCCCTTGGCCCCATTGCTGCCTGTCTCCCTTCCACCGTGCAGCTCCCAAGGCTGAAAGGTGGCTTATGGCTTAGCAGTGACAAGAGCTGTGCTCTCCTTGTCCCATGGCCAGCCTTGTTTTGTGGCACTGCCCATTAAGTGTCACTGGGGCGCTTGTACCATCTCCCAGTGAGAGCTGCAGTTCCCAGAGAACCTTATGCCACTGTGTGCTTTGAAACTCACCTCGTTTTGCTTTCCGCTTTGAAAAGGCAAAGGAGAAACAGGCATCTCTTGGGTGAACAATAATAATGAGTGAGTTTCAAATCTCTTTCCCCCAAAATAGCCAAACCAGAACACGCACAGCCTTCCCGAGCCGCTGTCTGAAACAGATGTGCTGCCAGTGAGCAGCTATTTATAATGTGCAGCATTCCCTTTTCAGCCGCAGCGACTCCAGCCCTCGGCTCTCGCGCTCGGCAGCTCCTTTTGAAGCCTGGAGCTCTAATCCGGGGACTGTTCCTGGTGCTGCTAAAAATCTCCTCATAAACCCACCGGGGTGCCAGCGAGCTGGAGCCCTGCCTGCTCTCTGCCTCTGAAGGGGGTTTATCATCCCCAGGGGCTGTGGGATGGGACAGTCCCAGCCTGATGGAACAGCACTGGGATCTTGTTGGGTGCTGTGTCCCTGACATCCTCACAGCTGCAAGCTCTGCAGGGCACTGATCCCCTCTGCCCCAGGGCTGGGGGTGAAACCTTTCCCAAGCCCTAATTTGAGAGGACTGAGGACAAGGGAGGGTCAGGACTGTGTTGCTGTGGCTGGAATGGGTTTGAACTGGTCCTCAGTGCAGGAGAAGCCTGGCATGATGGCATGGAGGGATGCAGACAGTGTGGGATGAGGGAAACTGGGGATCCAATTAAAGTGGGATTTGAGGGGGTTTGCCAGCACTGGAGCCCACACTTACACTGGGTGTTTGCTGGCCTGGGGATTCTGCAGCACCACTGGAGCTGCAGCACAGCTGTGGGATGGGCACCTCGGGCTACCCACACCCCCAGGGACCACAGGGGGCTTGCAGGACCCTATCCCAGGAGGGGCTGCAGCCCATGGTGCTGCCTCAGCCCCTCCACAGGGATGAATAAGTGTGCTGGTATGTCGGGGCTGAGGGCTCAGCACAGCACGAGCATGTGGAAGCTGTTTATTGCCAGGGCTGCTGCAGGCCCTGCTCTGCCTCCCCCAACCAGCTGGGCCGGTGTGGCCGCTCTGCGTGGGGCCAGTGGGGCCCCAGCCTGGGCTGGGGGTGGGCCACTGCTGGAGACAGGGCTGGTTGGGCCCAGGGGGTTGCTTTTATCACATCCCTTCTTTTCTGTTTGTTTTTCTCCCAAGCAGGGTGTTGGAGGCATGGGAATCACTGGAACCAAATCCTAGGTTTTGGGGACAGCTTGAAAGCTTGTCCTTCCTTCCTGGATAGCCTGGAGTTTTGTACCCAGGCTGTCACAGCATGGTCATCTGGGCAGCTGGGAGATGGGTGATCTGTAAGGAGCTCTTTGGAAAGGGAGATCCTGGAATGCACCCCCAGACTTGCATAAAATGTGCTGCTCTGGCTTTGCTCACTCACTGTTCTGGAGGTGCCAGGGGATGGGGTTCTTCATCAGCAGGCAGAGACCACCCACAAACCCCAAACGCTGTCCTTTGACCTCCAAATCCCATCTTGAGGGAGAGTACTAGCTTGTCCTCCTGAGCACACACCAGGTCAGCCTTGAAAAGAATGTGGAGAGTTCAAAACAGCCCAGTGAGGTGTCTCTAACATAGGGTGGAATTTTGGGAAGGAGCAGAGGATGGGCTGCCTTGGCTCTGGCAGCGTGATGGATCAGCTCAGCCCACTGGGGACACAGAATCAGGTTCCCATGAGGACGGCATCCCTGGCTGAGACTGGATCCTTCCTTGTTTCCAGTGGTAACAGACAAACCTTTGCTCCTGAAAGAGGGACTGTAACACAGCCCATGGCAGTGAAGCCTCTTAAAAGCTGGTCTCATTGCAGTTGTGTTAATTATTAATAGGATATGGGGAAGAAAACACTGGAAAAGCCCAACTGTTTAAGGCAAGCTGCTACCTCATCTGTGTCCAGTGGTGTTGCCTGGCTTTTCCCTGATCCAAGGGGACATTTATGGGTGTCTTTTCCAGTGACTGGTGTTGGCAAGTATGAACGAAGGGGCTTGACCCCCTCTCTGAAAACCACAGCACTCCCAAACTGAGGAGCTAAATAGGTCTTAGCTTGGTCTTTAGCAAAGATTTGCACCCAAGGGATAAAGTCCTTTTAGGCAGCATCTCTGCCCAGCAAGATGCTGGAATTGCAGGATCTGGTGGCACAGAGGCACCACGGATCCTGTACCAGCCCGGGGCACCCTGCAGAACTGTGTGGGCAGGATGGGACCCAAAGATGGTGCTTGAATTGCAGCCACATGGTGAGTCAGAGCTGGAGGATCTCAGCAGGCAATTTCAAGGAAAAACAAAGTAATGGGGAATTTTCATCCAAAAGGCTTGTGGACTTTGAGGGTTCCTTCTGACTGTGGGTACCAGGGCTGTCTCCATATGGGTAACTGGGAGGTGTTTCCATGGAAACCAGCAATGTTGCTGCAGGGGGGACCCCATGGCACAGATTTGGGCCCTTCATCAGTGCTGCAGGAGCAGGGCTTGGCATGGAGAGGCACCAGTCTGATGGAGGCTCTTGGCAGTGCCCTGGCTCCGTGGTGTGCAGCTGGGAGAAGCTTTGCATTGCCCATGGTCCTCCATGTGGGGAGGAGATCCCAAACGTCAGGTGCAGGTGATAGCCATAGGTGCTGCCAGCCCATCTGCCTTCCCACCACCCCTCCCAGCAGTCCCTGCTTCCCCCAGCGCTCTCCCCTCTCCCTTCTCTTCCTTTCCATTCCTCATTCCCTTTCTCTCCCTTTCTTCCCCTTGCTCCACCCCCCTCCAGACTCCTCTATGGGGCATTGATTTTTCCATCCATCAGCGAAACGCTTGAGGAAAATGAAAGAGCATCTTCTTGATCGATCAGGAGAACTCTTCAGCCTGGGGTCAGGAAGGGTTTGAATCAGCTGCTCCTCTGGCATATAATTACCCCCTCTCCCCCGAGCTGGGCCTTTTCACACGCCTGCAGGAGCAGCCACCCCGCTCTGGAGAGCACATCCGCGGGTGCATCCATGCTGGCAGAAAGTGCCTGTGGATGTGTTGGGTTTCGGGGCTGCCAGAGCTCGGGGCTGGGCCGGCTCTGTGCCGAGCAGGGTGTGTCGAGTGGGTGTGAACTGCTCGGGAGCCGGAATCGATCGCTCTGTGTCGAGCTAATTCTGTGCGGAGCTTAGTGAGGGTGGGGAGCTCTGAGGCTGCGAGTTTAGAGAAGCTGAAGGAGAACTAAATCTGATAGGAACCGGGTGCCCAACTCGCTTCTCTGTTTTGAACATCTCATTTGCACGGAGCATCGTCTGGGCTATGCTGCACATACGGGCCGCGTTGGTAGCAGCCTGGAGATGCCTGTGGAAATGCCAGAGTTTGCCATCTGGTACCACGCTGGCCCCTGAGGTCCCACTGCTTGCTGCCTTCCCCCAGAGAGCCAGCAAATAGCTGAGGGAGCTTCTCATTCCACCGTGGGGTGGCTGCATGCAAATGTTGACTTCTTCATGGCAACGGATGTGAGTCACGCTGGGAGCCGGAGGGGGACGTGGTGCCTGTAGCTCTCCTTCTCTCTGCTTGTGGACTGTTGCCTGGTTGCATGGAGGTGTTGGCACAGCCTTCCTGCAGCTCTTGCTGGAGCTCCATCTCTGCTCAGTGGGATGTGCTCACTGCTTTTCTTGTGAGAGGTTCCCAGCGCTCGTATGTGCACTGGTGGGGTTCAGCAGTCGAAGTGTGGGGGCTGTTGCCTTGAGTCTTGGACACAGCAGGGAAAATTTGTCCTTTGGATTTGTCCTAAGGAAAGACCTGAGCTCACATTCCCATCAGCATGGAGGGATATCAATCCCAGAGCCAACACCAGACATTCTAGCACATCCCAGAACTGATAGGTTCAGCATTGCCAGTCTCCACTGACCTGGAAGCTCCTTACTCCCAATTTCCCCTTGTTTTCCATAGGTTTTGATCAGTGCATTTCCTGAGCTACATGAAGGGGTTTCAGACCTAGGGGTGAACAACACATGGCTGGTTGGAGCTTGCTGGGCTAGAACTGGGATACAGCATCTTCCTGTGGTGAGTTGTGCATCTCCATCTAACATCTCTCACTGGGCAGATGCAGCATGAAATCATTGTCTCAAGGGTGATGAGGAACAGTAAGAGAGCAAGGGGGACATGCATTAACCATGGGGTTGTTGCCCCATGTTGTGCCACTTTCGACCTGGGAGCTCAGAGCCATTTAATTCTCCTCGTGTTTCCTTGCTGGTCTGGGAACGAGTATGCATGGAAAGAGATGGGGACAGAAAAGCAGGGTGAGAAACCAAAGCTGAGAGCTCCTGCTCCCACCACAGCCAGTTCTGACCAGCCAGACCAGAGCTCCACTGGAGAAGGACAATGCAAAATTTTGGCTTTCTCTCTCCAAACCAGCAGGCATGAGGCTGCTCCAGCATGGATGTGTTGCAGATGTGCTGATAGCAGTGAGCTGAGTGCTGACGCTGCTGTGGAGGGGCTGCAGGTAAGGCAGAACTGGGTTTATCTGCACCCCAGATAATGTCTTCTGCTGAAAGCAGCTGAAACAGCTGCATCCTGCATTGAGGCACAGTTTATTTTACAACAGGCAATAAGAGCTTGTCCCATGTCCCTGGTAAAACCTTGACAAAAATCCCCATCTGATCAGGGTCTTTTCCCTGGTGGGATTTAGCATCAGTCAGATAGTTGGGGGAACTTTTCTTAACCTGTGAGTGTTGAATCCTAATATAAATGTGGATCTAACCCAGTTTTCTTGAATCTGCATTGCTCCACTGATAGCAAGGGAGAGAGGCTGATTTATGCAGGTGGGTATGGGATCTTCCTGTTATTCCTTGCAAACAGAGGGCTTTGGTGAGCTGTCACCAGGCACTGTCACTGCTGGGTTCAGTGCAAATAATGGGGGTGGGGGAACTCAGCATTCCTCCATTGCTCTGCTGCCCATCCTGCTGACTACCCTTGCTCATATTCCTTGGTCTTCCTGCTGTCTCCTTGCTCCCAGGTCTGTAAAATGAAGATAAAATACAATCCGACTTGCTGAGGAGCTTGCAGCCCAATTAAGAAGTGCACGCTAATTAAAGTGAGCTCCTCCATTCCTGTTGATATCCCATAGCCATCAGTGGGGCGCTGGAAAGCTCTGGGATGTGGGAGTGCGAGGTTGCGACAGAGACAAAACAATACGCTCTCAGACTGCTGAACAGAAAGTGGATCCATGTGTTAATCTGGGAAAAGGAGTGTGAAAATAGCTGCAAATCCTTCACGACTTTGTTGTAATTTCTCCCAGATAGGATACAGCCTGCTCCACACTCCAGCCTCCTTGGCTCCCAGGTCATTACTGAGCTGAACCTGAGGCTGATGCAAGAGGAAACCCTGTCCCATTGCTGGGCTTTGTGCGGGACTGCTGGAAATTTAGGGGGAAAGGGTTAATGACTGCATTGTTTGGGGGCAGCTGGGGTCCCAATGGCTCGAGGATCAGCCAGGTCTGCTCCCTGGTGTGTCTGGGGCAGGCTCCTGGCTGGCTCAGCCTGGCTGCTGGGGGAGCTGGGAGGACGCCTGGGCAGGTAGAAGTGAGAGGTGCCTTTGACAGCAGCACGCTCACATCGGGTGGGTGACCGTGGGGTGTGGAAAGCTGGCCCCTCCCAGTGCCCAGCTGCCTTTCTGCTAATGCTCATCTAATTAAACAGCAGCCTGGAGTGGCTGAAACCAGGGCAGCGGGAGAGCTGAGGTTTGCATTCAATAGGTTCCTGTCTCCAGCTCAGGAACCAGAAGAAAAACCCATTTCATATCGTCAGATCAATACGCAGGTGGTGTTCCACCTCCCTTTCCGTTCACCTTCCCCAGCTCTCCTTTCCCCTCCTGGGCCAGGGAAGCTTTTTAAAACTAAAGCTGGGCTGGGATTGCTAGCTGTTGGTTTTTGCACCTCATCCCCCATCCTGGATGCCATGCATGCCACACATGTGCTGGACAGCTGAGAGGTGCCAGGAATGGTGATTGCTGGGACCATGATCTCAGCAGGTATCTGGGAAAGAAAATCTTGGCTTCAAATCCAGGCATGGTCCGTCCTTCAGGATTTTCAGTCACTAAGGTATCCAAAGAGCCACTGAGCCAATCCACTCAGCTCCAGGACTGTGAATGTGGGTAGGATTTGACCAGCAACTTTTGTCCTGCTCGCCCAGGTACAGGCGAGGGTTAACAAGAAGCGACATTTTATTTTGCTGCATCTTTGGCTTTCTGGAAGGAGATGCTCTTCCTGGTGCTTCTGCTGTTGTAAATGCATTCTTCTTCCCAAGGTGTCTTCTGAAAATGAGCTCCAGCATGTTGTCAGTGGTGGAGAGATGATTATGGAGAAGCAGCTGTCCGTCCCCTCCTGCCAGCTCCCGGCGAGGCAACGGGAGGGGTGGCAGCTCCTCTGGGTGCTTGCTGCTGGCAGCAGATTCTGCAGTGCCTGATCCAGGCTCTGGTGTAAATAAGCAGCTTCAGGCTGTGGCCTTTTCCACCTCATCTCAGTGCACCGGGGCAAGGAACCACCATGCAGTGCCCAGCTCCGTGCAACCTCCAGCCGTGGGGGTTTTTTCACAGTAAGAAAGTTGTACAAATCTTCCCCAAACGTCAGCCTGCTCAGGCAGCCTGCAAGGGGTCGGCTTCAGCTCCTGTATTGTTTCTCTCTGCAGGAGAGAAATTACTGTCCTAATTCTTCATGCAAAAATGAGGGATTGGAAACGGGCTGAAGGGGAGAGGAGCTGGATGGGTGCCCCAGTGACCTCACCAACTCAGAGGATGGCAGCCCTGTCTGAGGTTACCATCTCTCTGTCCCTTCCCTGGTCCCTCTGTCATGAATGCTGAGCTGGATTTATTGGGTTTATTATCCGTGCTCCTGCACCAGGATTCAAACACTGCCCAGCAGTGTCTGAGCCATGCTGGATCACAAACCATCTCGGGATGCTCCAGCCAAGAGGGAAGTGAGCTCCACACCTGCTAGCAGGGCAGGGCTGTTGCAGCCAGATGCAAGCTCTTCCCCTCTTCCCCTTGCCCTAGCCTCAGGCCAAGCAGGAAAAATCCTTCAGCAGACCCCAGCTGGGGCTGCTGGCTGCCGGCTTTCCATGGCAACAGTCCATCAGGGGGTCGGAGTCGACAGCAAAAAATGCTGCCCCCCCTCGTTCCCCCGCCAGGGCTGCCGGTCGCTATTTTGATTGCATTCCTGGGGAGCTGGGCTGCAGATGTGGTCGCCTTATCTTGGGAAGGTCTGAGTCAGTTTTTCCCTGTGTGACAGAGCAGGCAGCTGAGGGCTGGAGGGAGGAATAAATAACTCCTGAGGTATGCCAGGGACGTCTATCCCTGGGGACAGGGTGCTGGGCCAGGAGCTTCCACCACCCCAATCCTGGTCATGGTGTCCATGTGTCACAGCACATACCCAGGGGACAAGGGAGATGTCTCCTCTGAGCAACCTTCACACATCCTTGACATCTCAACCAAGGGAAGAAGGGGGTTGGCCCAGGAGCATCTGTGCTGTGGGCTGGATCCTGCCCCCAGGAAGACCTGAGGAACCCATCCATGGGGAGGAAGCTCCTTCACCCCACAGCACGTGTCCATGATGTGTGTGCTCACCACTCCTCCACCCTCCCTGGTGTGTCAGTGCAGGACTCTCTGCTGCTGTGCAGGGGGTGACTGAGAGCAGGATCAGCCCCATGGAGCAGGCACTGACTGTCCCCCAGTCCTGGTCTGCATCCAGGGGCTGTGAGCAGAGCTCAGTGTGCAGCACCCATGGTGCTGTGACTGCCTGGCTCTGGTGTCAGGGAGGTGGGACAGTCACTCTGGATCCTCTGATGCTGTTCTGAAAGGGGAGCTGCCTCCTTCCCTTCCTCAGGGAGATGATGTCCTCTGCTTTTCTGCTGAAGAAGCTCACTCCTGGATGCTTCACCATGGAGATGTGGTGTCTCCATTCCCAGCAAAGCTGTTGGTGCAGCCCTGGTGATCAGTGCAGGTTTCATGCTGAAAGCTGAGCTCCTTCTCTAAAGCAAAGACCTGAGGCACAGCCTGCTCAGAGCTGAGGGAGGGTTTTATGTAAGGTGCTGTTATCTGCCCAAAGCATTAACCCCTCCAGAGGTCATGCACTGAATAATTATCAGTCCAACTTAAGAAAAAACAGATCTACATTAAGTGTTAAACACATTACAAGTTTTCCTTCTGTTGCTGGGATCCTCAACTTGGGTTTTCCAACATTTTCCCAAAGTCTGGCAGCTCAGGGAGCGATTCTGCTTTGTTTTCATCTCTATCTTCCTTTCTCCAAGTGAGAGCAGGGTTTGTCACACAGCCCTTGGCTCCAGGAGCTGGTGGTTAAAGGCTTTCAGAAAGGGTGGCAGGCACAGAAGACCCTTCAGTGATGGAGGGTGGGAAATGCAGAGCCTGGGGGATAACAGGACACCAGGGGCTGCCTGGTGGTTGTGGTGGCCACCATGTCCTCCCTGCTGCAGTGGGACCTGGGGCAGCAGCAATGGGTTCAGGCCATGTGGGACTGCCTGGACACCATGGGATGCACCAGTGGCACCAGGACTGGGCTCCAAGCTGGCTTCCAGGCTCTCAGCTTGGAGCAGCAACCAGGAGCCAGGGCTCGGGAGAGGGTTTCTATAGCAACAGCTGCCACTCACTCCCCATCTTGGATGTAAATTAGTTAGGATTTTATTAGTGTGCAGAATTTCAAGAGGCCAGAGCTGGCAAAGAGGCCTGATGGATTTGGGACAGGAGTGTTCAAGGGGAGCATCTTTAGGAGTTTGGGCTGAGGCAGGGTTTGGGGTTTCTGAATGGTGGGAATGCCTGGTTCTTCACCCCAGGGACAGCAGCCACATCTGAAATGGCTCTGGGATTTCCACACCTCAGGCAGGGTGTTGGATATGGAGCACCTGCTGCCAGGCCCTGGGCTGGGCAGCTCTGTGTCTCCAGGTGGAATTTCAACACCTCTTTACCTCTGTTGTGCAAAATGGTTCCTCAAAAGGGCTAAAATTGTGAGACCATCTCAAGAGACCACAGCTGGTGCAGCTGCCTCTGGAGGGTTTTCAGTTAACAGCTTGATGATGAAGCTGCCTGGTGGGTCAGCAGGAGAGTTGGTGGGTACCAGTTACCTTCTGGGCCAAAGGGATGAGAAACTGGGGATTTTTGAGAGTCATGGGTGGGGTTGCAGTCTTTGTTAGGGGGTCTCCATGTCTGACATCCCTGGGCCATGGGGCTCCTTGTTAGAGGGATTGTGTCTAGGTCATGGACATCTTGGATGTCTTGGATTTTTGCTGGAGCTGACTCTGCTTGGAGAAGTGCTCCTGGTTGTCAGTGCTGCTCTGTTGGGAGCTCTCCTCTTTGTGTGCTCAATGTAAGCACATAAGGAGCGTGATTGTAATGCCAGTTGTTGCCCCCAGATCAGAAATCTGCTATAAAACTTGTGTGAAAAATTCTGATTTCTATGTGTTTTCCCTTTCCTGTGTGGTTAGGAGCTGTATTTTCAGAACTCATATTTTCAAGTCTTTGCCTCTAACCATGAGGGCTGAGGATTTTCCTGTTTAATGAAAGAAGAGGTTTGGTTTTTTCTTTTTTTAAATTTTTCTTCTATAACTTCATGGCTCTGGGAGCAGGGGCTTTCTGGAAGTCAAAAGGTTGTGCAACACCTTGTGATGGTGCTGTGATATTTGCCAACACTGGGTTATAGCTGGATGGTGATGTGTAAGGTTTATATTTCTACTGTAGAGATAATAAAAATGTGCTTGTGTGCGGCAAAAAAAGAGGGCTGGAAGCACCCTTGAAATACTAGAAGTGTGGGGCTGGGCTGGCTGCTTGACAAGTGTCTACTTGATTTGGAAGCTGGATGGGGGGTGGGGGGAAAGCCAGATTTTTTGTTTTAGGAGTTTGTCATGCTGCAAAACGACTTCCAGAGGAGTGGCTGATGCTCAGCTTGGATGGGTTGTGCTGGGATCAGGAAGGGAGTGCTCCTGCCCCATCCTGTGTGAGTGGGGCTGGTTACAGACAGACCCAGCTGCACTCAGTGCTTGGGGGGACCCTCTTGGCCTCATCCATAAATACTGACATTATAATTACTGTAACAACCTGCTGCTCTCTTCCTGCATGGCGTTCATTCCCTGGCCTTAGGTAATGCTTTTTTCTTGTTGATTTGCTCCCTCCTTTACCTCCCCCTCTTTTTAATTCCTCAACACACTGTGGAAACATCAATTAATTAATCTAAATAATAGTTATTATTCAAGAACCAATTTGCTATCATGGCTTGCACTGGTGTGGTGAAAATAACCCATCCAGACAATGAGAAATTTGGATTATTGGAGCTGGGGCAGTTCCTTCTCTGGGTGTGTGCCCCACTACAGGGCATGGTTGGTGCTGTTGGGTATAGCAGGACTGTCTGCCTGCCCAAGGTGCTGCCTGCTGGAAAGAGCAGCCCCCAAGGCAGGGTTTGCTTTCAAAATAAATTGGCCTTTTGTAGGGGACCATGTCTTAAGCATGATGAAAATACTAAATGTGCTGATAATGCAACTTGAGACAGATCCACAGAGACTTTGCACTGGTGTCCTGAATGTGACTGTGAGTAGAAAAGGAATTGGGTGATGTGTAGGGTAATTGGGCTGTGAACTCTGCAGGTGTGTCAGCAGTGCAGGAGGGCTGGAGCAGGGGTGCTGATCAATGCTCCCCCCTGATTTTGGGGAGGACTTGATTCCTATGAGGAAGTCAGTGCAGGCTGTGTTAGCCAGGGCAGCAGGCTCTGGAGACTCTTTCTGGTGCTCTGAGGTCAAGTTTGGGCTCCAGGTCTTGGGGTGAAGTGACCCTGAGATGGTCATGTCTGTCCCACTCACAGGACTGAGCAGAGTGTGCACAAACACGAGAGAAGAATTCTGCCCTTGAGCTGAGGGAGACTATCTGAGTCCCCACTGTCCTGATGGGTTCCAAAATTAGACCAAGCCCTTCCTGGGCAGCAGTGCCAGGGCCTTTGGGCAGGCAGCTGCTCCACTGCATGGGATGGGGACCACACAAACCTGGTGCAGGGAGAGTGGTGTTTGCTTCATACCTGGTGTTAACCAGCACTTTGGAGGATGGCTGTCCCCAGCAGCAGTGGGCTTTGCATTTACAGGAGGAGATGTGACAACTTGGGGACAGCCAGGTGCCTTCCCCAGGTTTGGGTGGGGGCCTTGAGCCAGCCCCATTTCAGAGAACTGACCTTGGTGAAGGCAGCTGATGAGGCGAGGACCCTTGAGCTCATCCTTCAGCTCCCCTGAAGGAAAGAGACTTTTGGTGCATGCTTGAATTTAAGTGCATGGTGAAGTATGTTCCTGTTCCTGGGCCTCAGACAGGGCAAAGATGGCTGCAAAAATTGGGACATAGTGTGACAACACAGCCACAAGCTCATTCCCATCTCACACGAGGCTGACTCTGGGGATTAGCACTGGGCTGCTTATTTTGCAGCCCCAGCGTTGGGGCTCTGGAGCTGTCCCGCCTCTTTGTCATCTCCTGAAGCCTCTCTGCATCCTCCTCCTCATCACAGGCTCCATCCTTCCCTCTCTCTGGCGTCAGCCGCTCTCCCCAAGGCTGCTCCATCCCTGCACTGCCATCCCTCTGCCTGCAGAGCACAAAGCTCGTGGCCCAGATATTTTACTTCACATCAGCACAAACCTAACCCAGATCTTTCTCCGCGATGGCTCAGCTGGGCACTGCATGGGCAGAGCCTGCCCTGCAGCCAGGTGCTGGGGGGGACCCCCGGGTGCCCCTGCCCCTCTCTGGGGCTGCAGTTCCCCCTCTGTGGCCGTGCATCTGGCTGCTCTGGGCTGCCTGGGAAGCTGGAGCCTGCCATCAGCTCGGGAGGCAGCAACAGCAGCCTCTGCTTTTCCACACGTCGGTATTTTTAGCTCTGCTGTGCATTAGCGTGCAGGAGCTCAAACTGCGAATCCTGGCTGAGGTTTTATCTGTTGTGACAGCCCTTAGGGCTGTAGTCAGACACTCTCTCGCTTGCTCGCTCCCTCTCTCTCATTTTTTTTTCTTTTTCCTTTTTTTTTTTTAAAGTTTGGAGCTTGAATCTGCTCTCTCCCCACGGAGAGACTGTGCAGCTGTCAGGACAAGGGACCAAGGGTGGGGAATAGGGTCCAAAGCGTGGTTTGAACCCCTTTACAAGGCAGCTCTATTCAGCTCCTTTCTGTATTTTTCCATTCCTCCTTGCTGCCGCTGTCAGAGCTGGAGTGGTCAGAGCTGATCCTGCAGGATTAGGTTCTGCCTCGCCCCTGCTGCCCTGCCCCAAAGGGTCCCCAAAAAGCTGTGCTGGGTGACAGCTACATGACTCCTGGGGACAGCAAAGCAGAGAGCAAAGGCCAGCCCTGTCCAGCACGCTGGGGGTTGGCAGAGCTAGTGCTCTGTCTGCTGCTGCTTTTTCCAATTTCCCTTTTCCAAACAGCACAAATGTTGCCCCTGTTGGGGCTGCTTTGGGCTTCTGACACCCAGAAAATTGAGGAGAAATCAAAGCCCCTTGTGAGGGACTTGCTTCAACACAGAAGGTTTTTACTGTGCTTAAACAGCGTGCCTGATCTCCCCCAAGAGAACAAGACCCATGAATTCACCCCTCATCCTCGCTCCATACAAGCTCCTAACACTTTGGTTTGGTTTCTTTAAGGAGGGTTTTCTTTATTGCTTCTTCTCTTCCTGGACACCTCTCCCCCCACCCCCAGGACGTTTTCTAACTCCTGGAGAGCTGCACAAATATGAATTATCTTTTTGCCACCCCAGTACATATGAAAAATCAGCTGGAAGTGAGGTGGCAAAAAAGGCAGCATTGGTGATGCCCTTTGGAAGGCTGAGGAACCAAAGTGCTGAATGGATTTTGGTTTTCCAGCCCTCTCAGTGACCTGCCATGCCAGGCTCTGCCCACATAAGTGTGGGTCTAAAGGGAACAGAAGTTGTCTGAAAATCTGGTGCCCCTGGAATTTGTCCAAGGTCATGGGGGAAGTTGTGGACAGAATGGGAATGGGATCTGGCTTCCTGTCCCACATGTCCAGCCTTTCTCTCTAACCCTTTGCACATGCCTGCCTCTCATCTTCCTGGCTGGAGCTTCCTGCACCCAGGACTTGGGACGTCCATGCCAACTCTGCTGTCTCTTGGAAGAGAGAACAGAACCTGTGCAGGGATTCCTCCTGCTTTTCCTTCTTGGGAAGGGCTTCTTTAGGGTGCTTAACCAGAGATTGTTGAGGAAAATCTGTATTTAGGTAGTAAATAGTGATTTGGTGTTTTTAAGGCTTTTAATGCCTGAGGAGATCACAGCAGCACTCCAGTGCTGTGGCCCAGGGCTGTGTGTCCCCAGGAGCTCAGTGTGCATGGGTGCTGAGGGGGCTGGAGGGAAGCAGAGAGGGGAGAGATGTTTGTGATGGGTCACAGCTCCTTCACACCAGTCTGCCCACACCACATTTCCTCCCGTAGCTGCACTGTTTGCAAGTGCAGCAGGTTCAGCATTCAGCAGCTCCCACATCTCAGTCCCAGACGGTGCTGGTGGAGGCTGCAAGGCTGCAGTGAGGGGTCAGAGGGCTCCAGGAGCACCGGGGGCCAGCCTTGTCATCTGCTTATCTGGGGACAAATCCAATGGGGAGCCTCGGATATCCCCCTGGCTCCGCCTGCTTCATTTGCATTGATACGGTGTGGAGGGACATCCCAAAGTTTGTCTGGCAAGTCCACAAATGGCGCAGCTTTCCTAATTAACTGTCCCTCACTGTGATTCCTCTGTTCTCCCCACCAGTTCCTCCCTCTCTGGCTGCCAGCAGCCAATACTGAGAGCCACAGAGACAAACTGCACAGTGCTGCCAGCTCGACCTGCAGCATTTCCAGGGACTGCTGGAAATATCTGGCGCCTTTGCCCTTTTGCAGGGAGCACCCAGGGATGAGGATTTTGCAGCTCTGTGGTGCAGAGCAGGGTGCGTGGGGCTTTGCTCCAGTGGCATTTTCTCTGTGCAGCTTGTTTGTGCTGTGTGTGTCCTTGGGAGCAGCCAGAGCTCTGGCATCTCCACAACAGCCCCTGAGCAGCTCTGTGGGGCTGGGTTGTCAGCTTCTCCTTCTCTCCCCCAGCCTCATGGGGAACCTCACTGATGGCTGCAGGGGACAGAGGCAGATACTCGGCATCACTGAAAACCCCGTACAGCAGCTCAGGTTTGGGGCTGCTTCACCCTCTCTGGGCTCTTCCTCTTGCTGAGGGAAGCTGCTAACAGCAGCTGGAGCTGTTTCCTGGTGTGCACAGGGGTCTCTGTCATTGCAGTGCGGGGCCAGGAATGTCTTCCTCTCTTCCTTCATCCAGGGGCTGTGACACCTGAGTAGCTGGATGAGGTCTAAAGGAATTTTAACATTGCTGGTTTTATTTGTGGATGTTAAACTGGGAGATTAAGAAGGGGGGAGTGGGGATGGGAATAGAGGAAGTTAGTACTTTAGGAGTTTTTAAACTTTAAAAACATCCTATGGCACCCGTGTTAATGCATCTTCTTGCATTAATAGTGTCCTTACACAATTCCAAACACCCAAAGAATTGGTCCCTAAACTGTTGGCTGATGTCCTTGTGGATGCCAACAAGGACTCAAAGGATGATGGCTGCCATAGGGCACTTTGCCCCTGAGCCAGCTGAGCTGTTCCCTGGCTATCAGAGCAGTCCCTTGGGCACACCAGCTCTCCCTGCCCTGTGTCCTGGAAGGGGCTGGATATAGGCAGCTCTGTGTGGGGGCTCTGGGTGACTCCAGGTGCTCATGGTGCTATAAATCAGCCTCTTCCCTGCTGCCTGATATCCTGAACTTCCCAGGCTGCAGACAGTTCCTCTGCCTATCCCCAAAGCCACCCACTTTTTCCTCATCCCACTCCTCCCTGCTCCGGAGCTGTCTGGGGCTCTCGGCGTGGCCGATGCCTCAGTGCTGCCAGGAGTTTGATCTCCAAGTGCTTCCCCCCCCCTGCATGTGGGCACCAGGAGGAGCTGAGAAAGTGGGGAAGAGATGAACAGCAGGAGAAGAATTCTTAAGTGAGGGGATGGGGGAAGGATGAGGAAAGCAAGGAGGGGGGAGAAAAAGTGAGAACAGGGAGGAGGAGGAGGAGTGAAGGATGCTGCCTTGTCCTTGGATTTATACTGGTTGAGTTGCACTGGATTAGCTAAAAGTGGTGCAGAGCTGCCTTCCCCTCCCTTTTCCTCCAGGCACACGCTCCTGTTTGGAGCTGAATGCCTTAATTCACTTCAGCTTCAACCTGCTCCTAATTGACTTAAACCACATGGAAAGAAACTCTGCTTCCCCAGCAAGCGGCTGCAAAATTGCACCTTCAGTAAGTCAGTGTGATTCTGCATTTAAAGAGACCCAGAGTCTGGCAGGGATGTGTGCAGGGATATTGGTGCCAGGGGGCTGTGCTGAGCTCTCCAGAGCCCCACTGGGCTGCTCCTCTCCAGAGGGGTTTTGGCCTCACTCTGAGCAAGTTGGGATTTGGAGGCGATGGGGGGCTTTGAGTCATGGGGATTTGGCTGTTAGAAGAATTGCTGTTTCTTCTCATTCCTCTCTCCTCTATCCCTCTTCTCCTGCTGCAGATTCTGCTATAAAAAAAGAGAAGAAGGGGGGAAAAAACCCCACCCTCCCCAAATGTCATGATAATGCTCACTGGAGGGCTGTTTCTGCTGCACATCTGATATGTATGACAGGGTCAGATTAACCGAGCCTCTGATTTCCAACCACAGCTATTCTGAAGGCACCAAAACCAATGCAAAACACCCCAAAGGGACTCCTCTGTGCTGAAGAGGAGCTGGCCAGGCAGGATGAGCTCATGGTGCTCTGGGGATGTGCCAGCCCAGTGCTAGGCAAGAAAGAGGAGAGCATGCTTTGGAGATGAATCTGGTCTCCTCAAACTCAGGCTTTCAGGGAGGCAGAGATTTTCCTTTGTATTTAAGGTTGGGGATTTCAAAGACAGAAGGGGAGCAGTGCTGGTAACTACAAGAAGGTGTCTGATGTCAGGGGATGTTCTGAAAACTCCTCTGCCTTGTCAAGGGCTCCTGTCCCACCTGGACACGCTGTCTGAATGGAGGGCAGGAACGCCTTTTTATTCCTTCCTCCTATTCCCTCCTCTTCCGACCTCTCTGCATCCTCTGTCACCAACTTTGGCTTTGCTACATTTCTCTTCCTCTGTTTAATTCTAAACCTGAGGATTTACCCAAGGTTCTGGCTCAGCTGTTCTTTTAATGAGACATTTGGCCATTTTGAGGCCCAGAAAACAGGGCTGGAAGTGACCTCTGGGGACTGATGTGTCCTGGTGGCAGGAGTTATACCCAGACAGTGTTTGACTTTTCCCCAGCAGTGAGTCCACCACCCTGCACAGGGCTTCTTCCAGGTTTCCCTGGGTGATGTCTGTGTCCCAGGGCAGCACTGGGACATCCCATTCCTATGGGATGCCTGCCAAAAACATCAACACCCACTCCTTGCAATGGGAGATGTTTGGGGGCACTGGGGCTGGAGATGCTAAAGGGGGAAATGTTTCCCAGGGCAGGATAGCAAAAGTGTGAGGTGTGGGGGACCCCCTTGGCACAGGGCTCTGCTCCCAAAGCCTGTCCTGTGCCTCACTGGGTGGGTACCCGACCCTGCCTGGGGCTGGGAGGGGCTGCACAGCCCGGTCCTGCCAGTACAAGGGACACCTTATGAGCGCCCCTTGGAAGTCTCTGGTCACCACTGGCTGAGAGTCCCCCTGGGATGGGGCTCGAGCAGGAAATCAAGATGAGAAGAAGGGGTGGGAAAAAAAAAATAACAACCCAAAAATCCCCACGGAGCGGGAAGCAGAGTCGGGAGCGGAGCCGCTCAGCTGATGGGGTTGCCATGGCGACGCGGCGGTGAGGAAAAGGAAAAGGCAGAAAATAGCCCGATGCCGGGCTGAGACCTGCGGGAGCCTGGCCCGGCAGCCTCCTCCATCCCCGGCCCTATTTCTGTCCTCCTTCCTTTCCCTTTTTGCTTTCCTCCCCTCACGGTGTTTGATCTGCTCCAGCCCCTCTCCGAGGAGCCATCAGACGGTGACTGGGGGTTCTTTCTCTGCAGTGCTGGGGTGGGGCTGAAGGGAAAGTGTGAAGGGGCCTCTTCTGTAGGGCTAGATGTGGTCAGGTCTATTCCTTTGGGGGAAGAAGGTTTGGAGGCAGCCAGGTCACACACAGAGCACCAAAACGGGTGCAGGGTTAGGGCCAGGCTGTTGGGGGAGCATCTGGGATGGTACCTGGAGAGCCCAGGGACTCACACAGGTCTGAGGGAAATACACTTTACCCATGCAAGCCAAGTTTTGTTTCTCAGATCTTGGGTTGTCTGTTGTGTCCTGACAGGTGGTGCCCGGTTTTAAGGATGGACAGAGGTTTTGTTTCTGGATTGTTTTCCTCTCTGGGAAAGTGATGCTTCATAACCACAGCGAGTCATTTCCTCTCTCTGAGTCAGGCTGGGGCCTCTTGCATGGTGTATATTGGGTCTAACCCTTCCTAGCTCACTGCAAAGGAACAGAAACCCAGACTGGGTAGAAGAAAAGAAAGTGTTGTTGTGCCAAGCCCTGGGGGATTTGCCCCACAAAATGGAGACACCAACCCAGGTTCTTTGCTTTATCACAGATACTGACTTTAAAGTTAAGATTACAGATTCTGGTGGCCATGAGGAGATCTTACTTTTCAGTAAAAAAAAATAGTGTTTCGACCTCCTGGGGCCACAGCAAAAAGCAATAAAAGTAAATATGACCTTATAAAGCATCAAAAAGCAGAAGATACACCATAACCAGCCAGCTGAGCACTCTTTGGACACAAACTCCTATAGACCCTCCTCATAATTTTGTTTGGGGCTTGACAATGACAGATGGATGCCTGAAGCTGGCAGTGCTGCAGATGAGGAACTCATCCTGCTTCTTCTTCCTCCTCCTCCCTCCACCTCTCTCTTTCCTTGCCTCTGCAGCAGTCGCAGGGCTGTGCCTGGATGTGAGCACCTCTGCACAGAGCTGTGAGTGCAGATGCACTCTGTGCACCACTGGTGTGTTTGTGTTGCTATCCCTGAGCTCAGTGTGCCCTTCCCTTTCTCCTTCCCTTTGCTGGGGTTCTGCTCCAGCTGAAACCTTCCTGGAGCTCCCACCTTCTTCCCACATGGGAAGAAGCCATTGCAGTTTCTCCCACTTCTCCCTCCTTGTGTGCCTGTGCCACATCACTCTGTGGTCTCTGATACCTTGTGCTGATGCTTGGGATGCAGATGGCCCAGCTAATGGGGCTGGAGCAGTAAATCTCCATTACTGGGGCCAGTTTTGCTATCCCTCTCTGTGGCCCTGACCCTCACCTCACCCAGGCTCTCATCCCCAGAGGGGAACAGGAATTCCTCCTGGTGTCAGTGATGTTCCTGGCACAAAGGGAAGCGTTGGATCCTCCTGGCCTCATCAGCTGTTATTTTGGAGGCTGGCTCCTCTTGCAAGGTTTGTTCCTCCCTTCCCTGTAATTCCCAGGGGTGTTCTGCAGACACCCCAGCTCTTCCTCCCAGAGGAGGTGTGTGAGCAGCTTTACCTGGAGGTCTCACACCTCTGTGTCAACCACCCCCTACAAACTGTCCCTGCACTCCCTTTTCCCTAAGCACAGGGGCAGGAAGCAAGCATGGAGAGGTTTCCAGGTGTTGGGGTTTTTAGTGGGAATACATCACACTGAGGAAGCAGAAAGCTGCCTGGAACTGGAAAATGGCCTCAGAACTGTGGCACATGGTGCATCATCAACCCTTTCTGTTGACTCCCCCACCACAGCCTGGATGTATTTTGAACATGAGCATTTCTCTGTGCAGTCTAAATATTAAGCATAGCTTGACTAAAAGTTCACTTAAACCAGAGATGGACAAATATCTGAAGGTCATAAACACACAGCTGAGTAATTATTTAGAGTGGTCTGAGGGATATAACTATGGGTAATGGGATGAATGGAGGAAAGGAAAATGCAGTGCAGTTGTCAGAAAATGCTCCTCAGGTCCCTGCTTAGTGCTGCAGAGGGAAACATGTAGGTCCTTGATAAACCTGGAGGGATGATTTATGGATTGATACATGAAATGATGGCAAAATCCCCAAGGAGAAGTGGTGAATGGGCCATCTCCTGAGACTCTGCAAACTCAGCTTTGCAAATCTAGCAGCTGAGAGGCCACGGAGCACCAGGGCAGGAGAGGAGCTGTTTCACTGACAGATATTGTTGGCTGATGACCAAATGACTAGAAAATGCCCACAAGTAAGTTAAGGCTGAAAGTGAGGAACTGATTTCTGGTGAAGGAGGGGATGACACTCTGGGCCAGCCCAGGAGCAGGTGAAAAAGCTGCTGGGTCTGGAGATGGAGCAGCTCACGTGTGGGGCAGAGCCAGCTTTGTGACCCAGCTGCTCACAGGTGACAAACGTGGCAGCCTCCAGGCTGTCCTGAATTCCTGTGTGATGTGCTCTGTGAGGCCAGGTCCATCCTCATGTCACCACTGTTATGCTGCCAATAATAATCAGAGCTCAGGGAGAGCAGCAATCTTCCTTGGCAAACATCTAGACATTCCCCAGTGCATCTGGAGAGCTTCTTCTAACTTTAGTGGATGATGCATCTTGTAACACTGAGGGCTTATGTCTGTATCTTGTGAAAACATACCTAAAAAAATTGCTGGAATTGGTTTGAGGGATGTGCTGAGTTACCTTTGAAATGTTTCTACCTCAGCATCAGTTGTCTTGGAGATGGCTGCATCCTCTACCAGGGTGAGATGGGTACCAAGGACCAAAAAGGGCTCTTCTCATTCAATCTCCCTTTCTTCAAAAAGTATCTACAAGAAAAATTAAAGTACAGTGCTGTTTCTAGAAAGCTCTTTGCACAGCTGTGTGTGGTGTTTCCAGAGGATCCTCCCTCTCCCAGCATGTCCCACTCCTAGCAAGGATGGGAGTTTGCTCTCCTGGCACTTTCTCCTCTCCACATGGATGGTTGAAAGATGTCCTGAAAGGACCTGGGGAGATGAAGGGCCGTGAGTGTGAGGAGTGAGGCCAGGGGCTGACGTGGTCCTTTTTGGTGTCTTGTTCCACATATTGTCCCTCAAGTAGGTGTGAGGCAGAATGGAGGGTGAGGCTGCTCATGTTCCCATACCCCTGCCCCACAGGAGGACAAACAGCTTGAGACAGACTCTGAGGAGTGAGGCCTTTGGGGGCTGCCCTGTGAGGGTTTTGGTGTCCCCTGAGCATCCACAGTGCTGCTTTCCTGGAGCTGTGGGTTCCTGGCTCCTGATGCTGGCAGGAGCTGGGCTCAGAGCACGGCCATGCTCCATCTTCCTCCATCCTGGCATGGCATGAGCATCCCCTCCTGCACTGGTTTGTGCCACTTTACTGCTTCCTGCTCCCCAGCAATATTTTACATCTTCCCCAGTAATGCTTGGTTTCCTTAATAGCGTCTCATGTGGGATTTTTTCAAAGGCTTTAGGACAATCCCAATAAATTATATCTAGTGATTTCCCTTTATCCATAGTTTTGTTGATTCCATCAGAAATCCTCTCCCAGAGAGGACGTGCAGGCTTTGCCTTTAGAAGCCAGTCGGGCTTGTTCCATTTCTATCTTAGCCATTTCACATTTCAATTAATTTTGAAACATTGAATTATTGCTCTCAGTAGCCCTTGGAAAGAACAATCTGAGGAACACCACTGCCTTGTGCTGCACCTTGAATCTGCACACAGCAGCCATAGTTCCTGGTCAAGAGGGGATGCTTTTGGTGGGATGTTTGCAGAAGTGATGCTCGTGTTGATACACCATCCCCACTTCCAGAAGCTGGGATTTTTCCAGCAGCAAAGGGATGCATCTGAAATAATCTGCACTCCAAAAGAGCCCAGCTCACCTCGGAGCACAAATGCAGGAGGCTGCTGGTCCCCTGCGATGTCAGCTGACCACCAACTCGCTCCGGCTTTGTCCTTGAAACCCAGAGTGGGAGTTTGCCGCCAGGCTGGCTGCGGCTGCGAGGAGCGGGGAGGAGGCGGCGAAACCGCCCCGCCAAGGGTTAATAATTTCCATTGCAATTGTGTCATCTCTTCGGGGACCTCTCGCTCATTTCGCGAGCGGGCGCTGAAAGCCGAGGCACGGGGGCTCGTTCTTATTCAGCTGCACGCAGCTCCAGGAGCACCGGACGGCCGCGCAGCTGGGCTCGGCCACCTCGGCCTTGCAGATGGATGGGGAGAAAGGATTTGTGTGCCTGCGTGTGCTTTGCTTGCGTGCGTGTGTGTGTGTGTGTGTGTGTGTCTGAAACCTAATTGTCTGCTGTCTAATCCGTCAGCCAGGGGGACAGCTTGCACAAGCCCCTTCCAGGCAGGCTGATAAATGCAGCGCTGCCAGGCCCCTGTGCGAGGCGGTTTGGTTTAATTGGGATCGCTGCGTGCCCGGATTTGGCGGGCGTGGAAGGGATGCTGCGCGCAGGGAGGTGCGGCCAGGCTCCCAAGGGATGGCCCCTGTGTCCAGCCACCTCCCAAGGGATGGTCCCTGTGTCCAGCCACCTCCCAAGGGATGGCCCTGCCTCCAGCCATGCTCCCAAGGGATGGCCCCTGTGTCCAGCCACCTCCCAAGGGATGGCCCTGCCTCCAGCCATGCTCCCAAGGGATGGTCCCTGTGTCCAGCCGGGCTCCCAAGGGATGGCCCTGCCTCCGGCCAGGTTCCCAAGGGATGGCCCTGCCTCCGGCCAGGCTCCCAAGGGACGGCCCTGCCTTCGGCCAGGTTCCCAAGAGATGGCCCTGCCTCCAGCCATGCTCCCAAGGGATGGCCCTGCCTCCAGCCGGGCTCCCAAGGGACGGCCCTGCCTCCGGCCAGGCTCCCAAGGGATGGCCCCTGTGTCCAGCCACCTCCCAAGGGATGGCCCTGCCTCCAGCCATGCTCCCAAGGGATGACCCCTGTGTCCAGCCGGGCTCCCAGGGATGGCCCCTGCCTCCAGCCGGGGTCCCGGGCGGGTCCTGGGAAATGATGTTTAGTGAAGAGATGTGAGTGCAGGCCAGTGCTGGGTGGATGAGGTTAAGAGTGGCTCCATTTGTGTTAAACCAGTGACAGCAATAGTGGCACTGTGTGGTCCCACTCTTAGGGACTTTGTACTTTGGAGCAGTTCAGTGTCCCCAAGACTGGGCTGTAAATACACCCAGCTGATGGGACCTGGGCATCACCCAGAGGGTGACACAGAGCCTGTGGACATCAATGTGCTGCCTTGGAGATGTCAGCTGCCATCTGCAGGGTAAGGAGCTGTGCAGGGCTGTCGCCACTCCAGCTGTGCCCTGCCTGTCCCCACAATGACCAGGACCTATGAATCTCTTGAGCATCTCCAGCCCTGAGCACGTGGCAGCTCAGGGACTCCCCAGGCTGAAGTGGCATTTCATCTTTAATACCCCTCAATGGATTTCCCATGAATTTGTCTAGTTGATTTTTGTAAACATGTAAGTTTTAATCATCCCCAGAGAGCTGTGGCAAGGACTTCACTGCTTAACCATGCACCGTGTAGGGAACCGTCTCCTCTCGTTTCTTTTGAACCTGCTGCCTCTTAATGTTATTGGATATCTCCTAATTCTTTTATTGGGAGACGCAGCAAGCAATCAATCTTGGTTCACCCTCTTGAGGCCACAAGTGTGCCTCTCTGGCTGCTGCTTTTCCAGGCTGAGATCTTCCTCCTTTGGACTAATTTTTTTTTTTTTTTAATCATCCTGCTCCAGATCTTTTTCCAGCTCTGCTGGTGATGTCAGGAGTCCGTATGTGGCGACATCCTCATCCGTTGTGTAATTAAAGGTGATGTCATGATTGTAGCAGATCGTATTTGCATCAGCTCTGGTTGCTTAGTGCATGTTGATGTCAGGGGATCCTTGTGTCCTGCCCAGTCACGAGAACTTCTCAGAGGCTGCTGATCCAAAGCCTGAGGCTTTTGTAATAATATTTAGCCTTTGGGTTCCCTGTCTGAAAGAGACAGGGCCAGGTATTATTTATCAGGGATAACCCACTGTGCTTTGCAAGACATTCTTGACTTAAAGGAGTGACATGTCCATGTCATTTCATCCCCCGGATGCAGTCACCTGTGGATTGATACCCACCAACTCTTCAATCATAAATGTACAGCTGATTTGAAGGCATTGTGCTTGCAGGTGAGGGATTAGAGGATGCCAGCCTGGCCACTTGTGTAGGCATCTCCCTCATGGCTGGAAAATTTCAGTGTGGTGCTGCTTTATCCCAGACCCCAGCAGGGTCCCAGACTTGCTGCAGGGTTTGGAAGCCAAGAGGGAGGGGAAGGGTGCCCAAGTCTGGGGCTGCCCTGGCCCAGACTGGGTCACGTTGTGGCACCTCCAGCCTGTTCATCCTGTGCTCCCCTGCCCATGGCTGCCCCTGGCCTGAAGGTGTGACCATTTACCAACAAACCCCACCCAGCCCCCTGCCCTCCTCCTGCTCTCTGCTTCCCCACCCCTCCTCCTGCCTCTCCCCTTCTCCCTTTACCCTCCCTTTGCTTCTCTTTCTCTCCACACCTGCTCCTCTCTTTCCTCCCCTTTTCTCTTTCCTCCTCCTCCCCTTGCTTCTCTCTCTATCCTCTTATCTCATCCCCTTGTTTTTCTCCTCTCTGCCTGTCCAGCTGATTTGCATGCAGGCTGCGTTGGAGCAGCTCAGCTGGATCTAATGCCTCCTGCCGTGAGGAGCGGAGCCATCTCCGGACTCGGAGCACAGCGGCCCTGGGCAAGGGCTGGGAGCTCCTCTGTGCCCCCCACCACCTTGGCCCATGCTTTGGGCCCTTTCTGCATCACCTTTTGCTCTTCATCCCTTCTCTTTCCTTCCTATATCCTTTAGCTGATGCTGCTGCCCTTGCTGGTGTCTTCTCCATCTCTCCTGCCAGGTCCCCAGCCCATGTGCCCACTCCATCCTTGCTCCTGGGTGGGTGCATGAGGATGGACCAAAGCCCTGCAGCCAGCCTGGGGGATGGTTTTTTACGACTGGTGCCATTCCTGTGGCCTTGGCACCAGTGATGACCTGAAAACCTGATGCTAAATATTCCCTGATGCCGAATATTCCCAGGTGGAGCCCCTGGGTCCCCCCTTCCTCCACCTGAGTTCTGATATGGGAGCCTGGGGCAGCTCTCCTGTGCCCTCATGGCCCTTGATGCTCATGGAGCTGGGATCGATGTGTCTGTGTTCTTTTCTGGCTCTAATCACTCCCGTTTCCATTCTGCTGATTTGCATTTCCACAAGAGGAAGATGCCCTGATTAATATCCCCTCAGAAGAGCTTTATTGCAATGGCTCCTGCCTCTCTAATTGGAAAGTGGTCTTAACCTTTCATGCAAGTGGCTGGGACACTCCCTGACTGCCAGAAATTCCATGAGGGGTCTTGCTTTTCCTGAATTCCAGGGGAGTGGTAGGTTTGGAGAATCCAACTCTGCCTCCAAAGTGGGTTGGGGACCCCCTGTGCCCCTGGAGGACTCTCCTGGGCATCATACCTCTGATACCAGGGGTGGGAGCATCCCCAGCACAGTGGGCTGTCTAAACAGGACTCAAGGAAAGGGATTGGAGCAGGTGGATGTGCTGGGATGATCCAATCCCAGCCAGCCCTGGGCAAGCAGCTCGGTGCTCCCCAGCTCACACCCACGTGCCAGTGAGGGGCCCATTGAGCAGAATGCTCCTGTGGTGTCAACAGAACTGTTGCCATTTACCTTCCCATGGCTGGGAGGCAGGATCTGACCTGGCAGCTGGGATTCTACAGCTCTTGCTCCCTGGGGAGTCCCAGGCCCACCACTAACCCACACTGGCAGCTTGAAAGCCTGCCTTGCACTTAGCTGCTTTCTGATCTTCAAAGGCTCTGAATGCCCAAGGAAATCAGACCTCATGCCTTTTCTTTCCATGCAGTTCCCAGATCCAGACTCTCATGCAATTTATTATCCCTGACACGTGCCACTCCCTCCTTGGCTGAGCATGGGGAGGGAGCACACCCTTCCTTGGGTACCAGAGCTGGCTGCCCTGGCCATGGTGTGCAGCTTCTGCTCCTTGTGTGCTCCCCATCCCATGAAACTCAAGGCAGAGCCAGGGAAACGTGCTGGCATTGGCACTGACAGCTTCACCCTGGTTTCCTAGTGATGTGCCCTCTGGCTGAGGCTGGCAGCTGCCTGCTCCAGGCAGGTTCTGGGGTCTCCTGACAGTGGGTTTTGCTGCTCTATCCCTCCAGCCAGGGTTGGCCATCCCCACTGTGCCAGCTACAGAGCCTGTTTTGCCTATGCCTATGGCTATTTTATCAAGACCCTGGCTTTTGCTTCCCCTTCCCCAATCCCTCTCCTTCTGAGGTTACAGAAAAGATTTTGGGTTTATTTTTAATTATTATTTAATTTTGGTATTTAAGCTGGTTTAGCGGCTGCAGCAGCGAGTGTTCCTGATAAACAGCCCCGGAGATCCAGAGAATAATCTCTCTGCTTGGTGACGGCACAGGCGCCTATCACAGCTGCTGGCAGCACGCTAAAAAGCTGTCTTCATCTGCTGCCTGCTCTATCAGCCCAGGGAGGGAGAAATTGCCTCCATCCTTAATCACAGAATTTGAAATCCCAGCTAGTCTGCACCTTTTTATTCTTCAGGTTCACAGTGTTTTGCAGGGTGAGCATGGGGAGAAATATGCAGCCCTTAGATGGAAGCAGGAGTTGGGGAAGGGACTGGGAAGAGGTGGGTGAGCAGCAGCTTTTTCCCTTTGCCAGGTATCTCCAGGACTTGCCGCCCCATGGTGCTTTCATGGAAACTCTCCTCAGGGAGGTGGGTTAAGGCTGTATTTTTGATAGAGTCACAGAACACCATACTCAGGGACTCTTGTGTACTCTGAAGGTTTGTGGTTGGAGAGACTGTGTGCACTGACAGCCACAGCTCCAGTTCTGGAGCCCCAGTGCCAGGGCAGCTGAGGGAAATCTGGTAAAAAGGGCAGATGAAAGGATGGAAAAACACAAGGAAGAGCTGAGATGCATTGTTATTTCCTCACCAACAAGAAAGATGCTCAAGCTTGTCCCTGTGTCATAGACCAGGTCAAGTAAAACAACTGGGTTTGTGGCATAGGAAGGGCCCAGGTTTATGGACAATGTCCATAAATGTCTGGTGTGTGATGTAAGGTCCCTGGGCACACAGGTTATGAGCCCCACCCAGATGCTGAAGCCATAATATCTGTCAGGGGTGGTTCTGGGGTGCAGGAACACCCCTGAATACCCCTCAGTGAATGCAGAGCAGTGAGGGGATGGAAGGTGCCTCTGCTCCACGCTCAGTGCCACTAAATGACAGTGTGGCACCCGTGGGCTGTCACTGCTGACAGGTGCTCAAGCCAGCAGTGGGAACAGAGGCGCCTGCTATGCCAGAGCCTGGAGTTGGAGTTGTTGGAATTGCCTTTAATGAGACAGATAAAGCAAAATGAAAAGCAAATTAAGATGCAGGGCTGTGGGAGCTGTCTTGAATGCAGCGCTGTGACTTTCCAGGGGGGAAGCTGGGGTTGCAAATGATGGTGGAGGCATTGGAGAGGCAATTGCAGGAGATGGCCATCTTGGATGGGCTCAAAGCAGAGAGCTGTGGAATCCTTCCCAGTGCTTTTTGCAGGTACTCTACTTCTCCAGAACCCACTGTGAGATATGAAACAGACCCCTGTGTTGCACCTTTGGTCTCAAAGTACATGAAAAATGGTGTCTCAGCTGCCCCCTCCTGTCCTTCCCCCATCTCCAATGGCTGGAGTGGGTTTGGGAAGCCCTGCAGTTGCAGGAAAACTTTTCAACCATGTCCCAGTGATGCTGATGGAGGTTGCTGGCTCCCTGCAGCAGGGCTGCTGTGGTCCAGGGCTGTCTGGGAGGTTGGCAGTCCATCCTAAACTTTCCATTGAGCTCAGAGCATCTGGGCTATTTCTGCAAAAATCCTGTGCTGGGTCAGGAGGCAGGAAAGGGGCATCTGCTGCAGCCAGGTCTGTTCTTAAGCAGAGAATGTTTAACACAAAAATCCCTCCTGTTTCTCAGCAGAAAAACACTCAGGCATTGACTATCAACGTGAGCAGCATTGCTCAGGCAAATGCTGTTTACACCCCGAAGCCTTCAGACTTTCTGGATTTTACCTGCTTCTCTGCAGAAACCCCTTGAGAAAATGTTACTGAACAAGGCAATACTTGGGTGGATAAATTGCCTGGAACAAACGAGCTGGAATTTGTACGATCCCATTCTTCATGTAAGAAAGATGTCACTCCTTAAGCAGTCCCTGGAGGAAGTGCCCACCCCGGGGAGCATCACCCTGGGCTGCCTGTGTTGGCTGTCCCCTGGTCTGGACTGAGCTGCTTGGGCTTCCATGCACTGCAGTGCTTTCTGCCATCCCTTCCCAGCAATCATGAGTGGAATCACAAACAGGGGAAAAGCAAGTTCTCATTTCCCTCCCCAGCCCAGCTGTTGAAGTGGGGTGTCGAGAGGGAGGTTTGGTGCTGCATTTTGCTGGTTCTGTGGGAGCTGATCACCATGGCCAAAGGCATTTGGGGACACATCCCCTCCAGTTGTCATTACTTGTCCCTCTCATGGTGCAGCTATTTCTGCCTCAACTTCCCAGGAAGCTGCCTCCAACATTCCCCAGTCTAAAACCACGCTGGTTTAGAGAGCCAATTTCATCCCTGCTTCCATGTCTCATTTGCATATATTTGCATAGCACACAGGTTTATGGGAGGGGAGGAGGCGCTGGAGAGGCACGTCCTTTATTCCTCTTGTTTTCTTTTTTCTTCTCCCCTTTCAGCAGAATTGTATTTATTTATTTAAACCCAGTGCTGCTGCTCCGAGGGGCTCACTCCCAGCTGGGCCCCACAGGTGACTCGGTGCTGGGTGACCTAATGCAAGCTGGGAGTAAACTCACAGAATTTTCACTCTCTATTGTGTGGGGCCTGGCCCTTGTCCTTCTTCCCACAACATCTCTGGCAGGCTCTGGTGCTCCCTGGCTTGGGAAGGGGGTAAAGATTTCCTGACCCCTTGTACCTCAGTTTTCCCCAGAGTTTGCTGATTGTCCCTCCCCTGTCTGTCCATCTCTAGGTTTTAGTACTTCTCTGACACTCCTGAAGGGCTGTTCCATCTGAGATTCAGCAGAATTTGACACTGCTCTTGGGAAACGACAAATCCTTTCCTTTGGGATGGGTTTCATGAACCCCAGAAGTGGCCATTCTGATCCTGAGAAAAGTACCTCATTTCCCTCCTGCCATAAGCCTCCCCTCACCTCAGGATGCTGGGAATGTGGACAGATGGAATAATACATGCTCAGGGAGATGTGATGACCCCAAAATAGCTCCATCCCTTTGGGCAACCAGGAACTGGGCAAACGAGGTGGTGATTCTTGGTGTTTTGGTTCTCATTTGCTGGTGGATCCAGAGAGATTTGGGAAGTGTGGGGTCATCCTGATCAGTCACAGCACTTCTGGGATACAGCTAATATTGCTTGTCATAAAAAAAAATTAAACAGGTGGACCCCACCGACTCCTCCGCCTGTTGCTCTGTCCTCCTTGGCCTTGGACACATCCCTTTGTGTCTCTGCCACACCGTCCTTTGCTCTAAGATGGGTGAGATCAAAGAGCTCCTTTCCAGCCTCCTGAGGGAGAAGGGCAGATCAGCAGGACAACATCATGTTGGGCTCTTGGTCTGCTACCAGTGGGGCTGTGCAGACACTGGGCTCCCTTCAGTTGGATTTCCTCCTAGCCCAGGGCACGAGGAGAAGGAGAGACCAGCACAGGGCAGGTGAGAGCGGCCATTGGCACAGGGGGTGAGGATAGCTAAGTTCCTGGAGCAGTGAGGTGCAGGGTACTGGGATGTTGTGAAGCAGCCCCGGGCATGTGGAGCTGTCTGGAACATCTTGCATTTGGCTGGAGTTTAGTTTTTGATGCAGAATCCTGTTTGCAGCGAGCGCGGTGCTGCGGTTCCCGGTACCGCAGAGTGCGGAGGCGAATGCTGAGCTGAGAGCTGCCTCTGGCTGGGCAGGGGGAGAGCAGGCTGGCTGTGACCAGCATGGCACAGCACAGCATGGCACAGCACAGCATGGCACAGCATGGCACAGCATGACACAGCACAGCACAGCATGGCACAGCACGGCACAGCACAGCACAGTATGGCACAGCATGGCACAGCACAGCACAGCACAGCACAGTATGGCCCAGCATGGCACAGCATGGCACAGCATGGCACAGCACAGCACGGCACAGCATGGCCCAGCATGGCACAGCATGGCACAGCATGGCACAGCCTGGCACAGCATGGCACAGCACGGCACAGCACAGTACTGCATGGCCCAGCATGGCACAGCATGGCACAGCACAGCACAGCACGGCACAGCATGGCCCAGCATGGCACAGCATGGCACAGCACAGTACTGCATGGCCCAGCATGGCCCAGCATGGCAGAGCATGGCCCAGCATGGGCCAGCATGGCACAGCATGGCACAGCATGGCACAGCACAGCACAGGACAGCACAGCATGGCACAGCATGGCCCAGCATGGCACAGCATGGCCCAGCATGGCACAGCCTGGCACAGCATGGCACAGCATGGCACAGCATGGCACAGCACAGCTCGGCTCTGCCATCCCCAGGCACCGCAGAGGCCCCTGGGCAGGGCGGTGTGGCCAGCAGGGCTTGGCTGTCACCGGCCACAGCTGGGGTGTGCAAGATCAGGGCTGGCAGCTCTGGCACAGCAGGGCTTGGCACAGCTCCGTGCTGGACAACATCTCCTTGAAGACCTGGACTCAGAAAAATCTGGAGCATCCCCTGGAGAGAGGGCACAAAGGGCCCAGCCTGGAGGGGCAGAGGGCTCGGGGCACAGCCTGCTCTTGGCTCCGGTGCCCTCTTGCTCCCGGAGCTCTCCAGGCTGCCCGGCTCAGAGGCTGTTTGTCTGCAGCTTGACCGCCTCCCCCGCCCGTCTCCTCCGCTTCCTCATTCTCGGAGCTGGGTTGAGCAAGAGCAGAGCGGAGCCTCCTCGGGATCAGGGTGAGGCCGGGGGGGCCTCCAGTTCCAAGTTCCTTTTTTGTTGATGTTGGTTTTTTTCCCCCCTCTATTTTTTTCCCTCCTTCTTTGCTCTGCACACAAAGCTGGGTTATGATGAAACTCCAGCTCTGCCTTGCTCGCAGCATTCATGCACGGCACATGCTGGAAATAATTGTCCTTGGTGGAGCTCTGCAAACTGCAGAGCTATTTAACTGAAAAGAGGTGGAAAGGAGTTTTATTTCTACACATGTTGTTTGAGGCTCAGTGCAGCCCCAGGTTCACCTACAAGGGGGATTGGAGGCAGGCGTGGGCTCAGGCTGGATCTGCAAGCCCTGTGACCGTGGCCAAGCCTGAGTTAATATCTCTTGCTATTCAGGAGCATTTTTTACACTGAGCTTGACATGGCTTTGGTCTTCTTAGCCCTGAGCTGGGGCTGACTGCAGTGCCCCATGTTGTGCAAGCACTGCAATGGGCTCAATATCAACCCTCCTGTTGGTTTCTCCAAGTTTAGGATCAGATGCTACAGTGGGAATTTCTGTAGGTGCCAAGTCATGCTGATAAGGGAAATATGTTGGGTGCTCACTGAGTGTAGAGTGTTCCTCACAACCTGGCCTCTCCTTTGCATGCCTTAAGCCACAGGTGATTTTGCAAATCTTGCTTTACATTTTTAGGTGTACAAACTAGCTGGGAACAGCTGTCTTGTCCATTGCATTGTTTTGATGGGCAGAGGGAAGCATAAGCTGAGAGAGAAGGATTGGCTCCAGGACCTTTTGGAGGTGTTTGGAGCTAGGATTTTGTCTGATCTGCTTTAAGGAGAGGGTCCAACTTTACACAGCACAGATGTAGAAGCCCCACCATAAAACCACTTTGAGACTTTATCTTGCCTAATGAGAGCTCCCTGTCGTGTGCCAGCAGGAGTTGTGTGTGCAGAGTGTGCTCCCAGCACCATTCAGGATATAACTCATTCTCTGGTTTACTCATTATTCATACCACGTCCTCCTTCTCCAGTTCACACAACAGAACTGCAGTTTGTCAGGATGTGTTGTGGAATTTCTGCCCACAAAACTAATTTTTCTTCAAACTTCCCATTCTTTCCAATTGCCAACCCATTTTCCTGTGACACTGCTCTTGGTCACTGTTGTTGTTCATCTCATCTGGCTTAGCACTTTGCATCTGGTCAAAGTCAGATGTGTGTGTTTTCTGATCCCATTGGGATAAAGACCAAATCCTTTTGCTGTGAAAACTTGGGGCACAGCCATCCATCCCTTGGTGAGGAGAACCTTGCCGCCTCTTTTTTGGTTTCACCAAATTCTATTCTCTTCTCCTCTGGTGTGAGGAACAATGCACAACCTCCAAACTGTTTTCTCTTACCAACTCAGGAAGATGTGACCTCACATGTTCTTCTTGGAGCTCTGCAGAAAGAGGCTTTTGCATTATTTACTCTCCTTTGGAGCTGGAGCCAGACCTGACTCTGGGCTTGTTCAGCTCAAGGCAATAGAGGTGGGAGTGAAGCCCTCCCAGTAACACCATCAGAGCCACTGGAGCTGGGCTCAGGTTTCTTCCCTGGCTGGTTCTCCTGGCTCAGCAGAGTCCAGCCCTGTTCCCTCCTGGTGTAACGCTGACACGGGAGTTTTTAGCTCCGTTCAGCCCTGGTGTGGCTTCCCCAACCACCACCCACCAGTCAGGCTTTGTGCTTGGGGTGCTCCATCCCAGCTGACCTGGGGCCAGCCAGCCCTTTGCAGGCACTCGGTGGTGAGGCAGAGCCAAATTCTTGACTTCTGGCCCTTCAGCAGTGGCCAGGGTCGGTGTGGGGAGGGGAGGAGGAGGAGGAGGAGGAGAAGGGTTCAATGTCAGCCCCGGCTGGAGTCCCCCCACCCCCACGCCCAGGGAAGAGATGCCAGTGAGGTTCTTTGCCCGCTGGCAGCCGACTTTGCCCCCATCCATCCACCCTTTCTGAAGCATAGAGCCGGGAGTGGGGGATCCATTCCACACCTGCTTTCCTCTCCCCTTCCTGCCGCCCTTCTCCCCCTAATTCCCCCCCGCCCCCCCCAAAAAAAAATCTTGCATCATCTAAAAAAACCCCACATTCTCTCTGGCTGCTTTTTCTTGCTAACCTCCGCTCGCTTTGCCTCTCCTCCCCTCCCTCCCTCCTCTCCATCTCCCTCCCTCCCTCTCTCTGGGGGGAAAAAAGGTCATTGCGCAAATGATTAGTCAGAGCTCAGTTGCTGTAGCAACCGGCTGCTGGAACTGGGACAGGCGTGCAGCGAGGACAACGGAGAGGTCGAGCATCAGCCGGGCTGGGGGAGCCCAGCCTTTGTATGTGCCCGGAGCCGGGGCGCTGCGAGCCCCCGCTCCACGCCACGCGTGGGGCCCTTCCAGCA
This sequence comes from Agelaius phoeniceus, assembly GCF_051311805.1. NCBI lineage: Eukaryota > Metazoa > Chordata > Aves > Passeriformes > Icteridae > Agelaius > Agelaius phoeniceus. The sequence goes on from NC_135285.1 coordinate 6,426,687, forward strand.
CCAGCCCCGACCGAGCTCGGCCACCGCACGTTCTTTGCCGGCATCTCGATGCCAGCGTGGGGTCGGTATGGCCTTGGTGTCTCTCCGGTGTCCCTTGGCGTGGTGGCACCGTCCCTGGCCGGGAGGGAGGGTCCTGCCCTCGGTGGAGCGTCCATGGAGAGGGGCACGTCGTGGGTTCCTCCCAGGGAACGCATGCCCTGGGGTTCAGGGCTCCTTGTCCTCTTGCAACATCCCACACATGAAATATGAAGCCAAGTTCCTCCTGATCCTTCACGAGGAACCAGGCGTTAACTGTGTCCTGCCCAATTCCAGTTCCAGAGCGCAGCAGTCCCTCTGCCTTCAGTCCCCAAGCAGCTTCAGACAGAGGCTTTTCCAAATCTCCCCTCTTTCCTCCCTGCCTTGAACTTGAGGACAGCAGCCTGGCACGCAGCATCCATGGGTTGCTTGGCCTTGGAGTGCAGAGCAAGGGCTCTTCTGGGAATGCTCGGGCCACATGCACGGTGGTTTCCATCGCTGTGGTCAGGATCTCCCAGGGGTGTTTGGTGTTTTGCTGGGGGCCCTGCAGCACTGGCTCAGCCTGTCCCAGCCAAGCCCTGGGCAGTGGGGCCAAGGAGGGTTGGTGGCAGAGCCAGTGGCAGCACAGGCACAGACCCCTCCAGCTGTCTGTGGGATCCTGTGCTGCAGGACCAGGGAGGATGGAGGGGGGACCCCACCCCAGTCCCTGCCCTGGGCACTGCAGCACCTCAGCTCTCCCCTACAGCCCCCAAAGTGCTGCTGCACAGGCCCTTCAGGGGACCCCCGTGTGTGAATCTGTTCCAGTCACCAGCTCCCTGCTCTGGAGGAAACATCATTCTAAATTGTGTGGGGTGAGAGAACCTTGACACTGGGCTGTCTCAACCCTTGATGTTCCCTTTGCACGCCAGTCCTTCAGGGGCTGAAGACCAATTTATTTCCCAGTGTGCACTGCCTGGGTATTTGAGTAAACTGCTCCTTGTTCTTTGTGTGTTGAGCAGTGATTTGGGGTCTTGCTTCCATCTGGGATGTGCGTGGAGTGTGAATGGGCTGGAGGTTGCAGGGGCTTTGAGACACCCAAAGGAAAGTGCTGGGGTGGGGTGATGTAGGGGGCAGCTGGAAGTTGGTGCAAGTGCATCTGGGGAGGGAATGTAAAACCTCTGCTATGGACTCTGGGCAGGATTTTGGGAACGTCTTTGGTCTCTTGCTCAAGGTTGAGCTCTGTGCATCCATCTAGAAAGCTGTGGGCTGGCGTCCTCAAGCCTAGGAAATTATTTTAGTCTGACTTTGTGGGAAACAGCAGGAAAGGGCTATTTATGCAGAAAATGGCTTCCAATAAACACGCTTCCTTTGGGAGTGGAGAGAAACTGCTGAGATGTGCTGGAAGTCTTTTCCCTTTCCTGGGACTGTCCTTATTGCCAGGAGCGAGCCAGCCACGCGGCACGGCCACGCCGGCGACGTTCCCTGCCCTGCCTCAAACCCTGTCCCCAGCTCTCCATCACCCTGGGGGTGCAGAGGGGCTTTCAAGGACACCTCTCGCTCTGCCTCGCCCACTGATGCTCCTTTTGGTCCTATCAATGGTCCTCCAAACCTCTTGAGATTTCCCTTGGATCCCAGCGTTTCCTTCTCTCCTCCATGTTTGTGGAGCTGTGTGATTGCAGAGCACTGGCAGGAGGGTGCTGGTTTCAAGGCTTCTTACCTCATGTAAGAGGAGCTTAGCAGAGTGATGTCAGAGTGGCCTACAGGCTCGAAAGCCAACAGGGAAATAAAAGCAAGGCAACTGGTCCTCTTTCTTTTTTCCTTTTTTCTTCTTCTTCTCTCTTTTTTTTTTTCCCTTGCAAATCTCATTATTTTAAAGACTCTTCCCTGTTTTTTCTAGTGTCTGGAAATCTTTGGGAGCTCTAAATGTTTGGGGTTTGCCACGCTGTTTTGCTGTGTTTCAGTCCTTTGGAGGTGGTGAGTAAACCCTGCAGATTCAGCCCAGCTCACTAATATTTCAGATTATCGAAAATAACAAAGGAAAGGAAGAGTGAATGAATCTGAAGCCTCCTGGAGAGGGCCAAAACTCCCTGTGACTCACTCAAACACTATTTCTGAGCTTGAAAACAAAATGGTGCCTGTTTCTTGTTGCTCCTTGCAATGGGCTAGGAGATCATAACCATCCAGGACATGGTTTGGGTTACAAGGCTGCCAGGTTCACATTTTTTTCTACAGATTTTTTCTCTCAAACCCCTCCTCTCTCCTGAAGGACCCCCAAGGTCCCAGATAGAGATGGTTGTGTAACCCTTTGAAGGCATCAACCTTATCCTGAGCATCCATGAGCTGGAAGAAGAGTAGAGAAAGAGTGGAGGGTTTTTCCCTTTATGGATGACATCCAATTAAGGCTTCAAGTAATCAGCACTGTCTGATAATTTGGAGCACATCCATGACTGTATGAGAGCTTCCTGCACGGAAAGGACATAAGAGGGGAGAGCTGGGGAACATTCTAGTGACAGAGGTGGTGCAATCCAAGGGGATGGGGAAGCTTTAAAGCCATTTGGCAAAGAAAGTGTTTGCAGCTTCACCCATAGCCCTGCAGCACTGCTCTTCACTGGGAAGCATCTGCAGAGCAGGATGTGTTCCCTGCCTGCAGAGAATCCCTGAAGTGGGGTGGGATGTGACCTAGGCTGGCTGAGCCTCTCCTGGCAGGAGCAGCTGGGAAGGGGAGCACACGGGAGAAGGCGTGCAGCCCTTCCCTCGGCTCTCTCAGTGAGTGTGTGCTCCTCCAAAGAAATGTACTCGTGAGCATTTGTCAGCGATTGCCATGGAAGGAGGCAAAAATCTATAACCTGGGGTCAGGCCTTTCTTCCAGGCTCTCATGTCATGAGATTCTCTCCACCTCCTCCCTCAAACTGCAGGGAGCAGCCCCTCTGTGCTGTGTCTCATCTCGCTGACACGGCTTGGCTGTAGCCCGTGTCCAGGAGGTCGCCGGCAGACGTCGGCTGTCGCTGGAAAATAGCTGGAGTGGTGTCCTGGGGATGCCAGGGGTGCAGGCAGCTCCAAGCGACCCCGTCACTGCAGCTGCCCTGATGGGCGAGTGCCACGCGCTGCCAGCGCTGCCAGCCCGGGCTGTGCCGCCGCGGGGTGGGCGATGCTCCTCGCTGGGGTCTGTCAAGGGAAACCCAGCACGGAGTTAATGTGTGCTCTGCTCCCAGCCCTCCTTTGTTAAGGGGTTTGGCCCCGTGCCACGCGGGGAGCGCGGCAGGCAGGGCTGGGGGCCGGCAGGGACAGCTTTTGTTCAACGTTGTGGCTCCTCCATGGAAAGGACGGTTGGCCAAAATGGGGCGCGTGCGAGCGCGGCAGCCGCTCCGCCTGGGGAGGAGCCCAGCTGCTCTCCCTCTTCGGCACTGAATCCCCTGGGGCTTTGTGGGAGCACGAGGAAGCTGCTCACTCCCAAACCCCGCTGGAGATTTCTCTCATGCTGTGGCAGAGTGCTGCTCCCCGTGTCAGCCGAGTGGGTGCTCGGGTGTCCCATCTGTAACGCCCGGGAGAGATCTGCCTCGATCTTCCCTCGATTCAGTGGCACTGGTGCAGTGGTGGCTGTGACATGAGACAGCTCCTCGGCCTGTCCTGGGCCAGGGCCAGGTCCTGCTCAGCTTTAAGCTGAGCACAGCTAGCAGACCGCCGGATTTGGCCATCTCCATCTGCTGGAAACACTCCCTGTTTTGCCCAGCCTTTGTTTCCTCCCAGCTCCTCGTTATTTTTCATGGCGTTTTCCCTTCTGACTCTTGTGCTGCTCGAGGCTGTTGGTGCAAGCTCAGCATTTGGGCTCGTGCTTGTTCAGCTGAACACGGCTCTGTGCGAGCTGGGTTCTTTTGTGTGCTCCCCAGCACAAGGGGTCCCAAAGAGCGAGGCTCAGCCCCACCTTGGCTCTTTAACAACAGCGGGAGCAGCACGTCCACGTGAACCCGAGCCCCAAAGCGGCCCAGGGGAATGACGCAGCGAAGGTGAAATTTCAAAGGGAGACGGGAAGTGCATGGCAAGAGCAGGGGAAACAGAGGAGAGAATAGCCGGAGCTGACCTCAGCAGGGAGGGGAGCCCGGCCGCACGCATGGAAGGGAAATGGGAAAAGGATACAGCTGGGACCGGCCGTGACAGCCGTGCGCTCTGCCCCAGCAGTGTCCTGCTTCCCGCCTTTCCCCCAGCACGGCCTGGGGCCATGGGCCGGCTCAGGGCTGGCTCCCAGCGCACCGGCGCTCCTGGAAGCATCCGCCGGGAATTGCCTCAAATGCACCCATCGGGGCAGCTCCGGAGCGCGCCCACCGGCAGCCAGGGGTGCTCCTGGGCATCCACATCCCCATGTGCCAGGAGCTGGCAGCCAGGAAACAGCCCTGCTCTGGTGACCGCCAGCTCCGGCTCGCTGCGGACCCGCCCCGGCTCTCTGGGTGCTCCCGGGGCCGGTCCGGTCCTGCCAACCTTCCCCGGCCCGAGCGGCGGCCGGAGGTGTCACCGCCACCAGGGCCGCCTGCCGGGAAGCGGCACAAACCGTCCCAGGGTAGCTGCTGTCCCTTCCAGCGCTCTCGGTTTTGCCCAGGGACGGATGACTTTTTTTTTTTTTTTTTTTTTTTTTTTTTTTTTTTTTTGGAACATGTGGAGTTTTATTTTTAGCTGGAAAAAACCCCCAGCCTTTAAAAAACAAACGCACACAAAGTTTTGGTTGTTTTTTGGTTGTTTTTTGTTTTTTTTTTTTTTTTTTTTTTGTGAAAAATACTCAACATAATGGAATTTTTTTCTTCTTCATGAAACTGAGTGTGACATTTCTAAATGAACGGTTCCTCCTGTCCTTCTGCTCTTCTCCCCTCAATCTTCAGTGAAATTTCTCCTTTCCCCAAGCCCCCATTTTTCTCCTCAGGATATGCTCTTTCAGGAGGAGGCACAGCAATTATAAAGACTGTTCTGTTTTTTCTGGATTTTTTTTCCAAAATAGTGGAAAATTTATTAAAACATCCCTTTTGAACCTGTTACAATGGAATGAAATTAATTTTGTTTTTTCCCCCTTCTTCCAACTAGTTCTCATCTGTTCTTAGTCTTTAGGGTGGGAGAACTGGGATAATAAATGGCAGAAAGCAGATCCTACTCTTTCCTTACTCAAGGGGAATATTTTTCCATCCCAGTTGAACTCTTCCTTTGGGGACGGAGGGCACCCAAAAGCCAACATCTGGAGAGGTTCATGCTTCTGACCTTCTTTTCCCTCCAGTGAAGGGATGTACAGAAGGCTTTGGGGGTCTGTGGGACTGTGGGAGGGCTGGGATTGTCCCAGGGATGGTCAGGGTGGATGGGAGGACTTGAGAGCTGGACAGCAGAAACCCTGGTTCTGTTCTGGGCTCTCCAGCAGCATTTCCCAGGTGACCTTGAGGAAGTCACTTCATCACTCTTCACATTAATTTCCTTACCTCAAGAAGAGGAGAGCACTTTCTTTGCACCTGTGGGCTTAGGCAGGCATCTGATACCTTTTGATCACTGAGTTGCCACAGGAATTTGATCAGCCCCCATTGACTCAGTTGAAGCAGAGGACAGTAGTTTTCCTTCCAGGCTGGAAGTACATTGGCTGCTTTTCAAAAGTAGCTACTGGTTTCTCAGAGCTGAAGGCACTGGAGGTGGGGATGCTTCTATCCTTAGACAACACAGCTCTCTGCACCCTCTTGGCACCCAGGAACATCCAAACCAGCATCCGCATTGCAGAAATTTATCCTCCCTGGTGATCTGAGGGTCTCTCCTGACCCAGCCCAGGAGCCTTCACACGGCTTGGCTGGGATGTGGGGATATGGGGCACAACTCTTGGGCTTTAGAAGAAAACACTTGAGACCAAAACAGGCTGAGGTCACACCTTCCAATGCAAAAGTCTGGGCTCAGTGAGCCTAATTCAGCCACCCAAATTAAAGTCATGTCACAGACATCCTGCCAGAGTGGATGCTGCTCCTCTGCCTTGAATACACAGCCCATCACTTGGAGGGGGACCTGATGAGAAGCTCTCAGGACTGGACTGGTGCTTGTGTGCATGGGAGCCTCTTTTCTCAAACTCAGGGGGAAATACTGGGCTCACAGACAGCAGCGGCTGCAGCCCATGAGGGAGCCTTGGAACCCCTGGAGCAGGGAAGGGCAGCAAAGCACCCGCGCTTTGTCCAGGCTATTTATTTTGTGCTGGGGTAAGGGTTTTTTTTTTCATTTCAGACATGCGATGAGCGTGTTACTCAGCCATGACTCGAGAACTTGTGAGCAATAAAGTCATCCTGAAGTCTGCCAAAAAAAATCTTCTTAGCACACCCACCTCATCACACGTTCCCACTGTAGCTACTTTGGTGCGATCTGCCGCGGGAAGGCGGCTACCTCGCGGGGAGGCTGCGGTAGCCATCTGCCTCGCGGCAGAGGCCCAGGGATGAACCCGTGCCCATCGGCACACTGCCACCCGTGTCACCTGCCTGGTGGCTGGGACCCTTCACAAACATCCTCACCAAGATGGTGGGCTGGAGCTTGCTCCAAAATCCGAGAGAAAACAGAGCTGGAAGGGGCGGCGTAGACTGGTGTGATTTTCCGTCTGCAGCAAGGGCTGGGTTTGGGGTTTGGAATGTTGATTTTGACCTTTTGGGGTCAAGATTGACCTGAGACCTCCATGAGGAGGAGAGCCCTGGACACATTCCTCTTCCTGCCCTGAGCTAAACCAGCTCCAGCAGGGTTGGCTGGATGTGAAGATGACTTGAGGCTCCAGAGCCCTGCACCAGCCACCTCTGCAGTCTGGGAGTGGTGATGAGCAGTGGTGCATCCTCCAGACTGCAGGAGAGGAGACGTGCACTGGCAAACCAGGAGAGTGCTGTTGGAAATGCCTGAGAAAACGTGCATTGGTGCTAAAATTTGCGTTTTTGGAAGCTGTCTGGTCCCTTGGATAAGGAGTCAGGGTTCAAGGTCCCCATATGTGAACCCTCACCCTCTGGGTGGCCACTCTGCCTGTTGGGTAGTGCAGCCCTCCACCGGTGGCTCTGGAACTGGGATGCTCCTGGAGCTGGATATCTTGGCTTGTTGTGAGGGGAAGCCCTGCTCTGCTGAAGGCAGGATGGGTCAGGGATAGAAACCACCCCATGTCAGTGGGGTGGGATGCAAGGGATGGTCTTGGGGACATCCCAGCACCAGTGGGGAGGTGGGACCATGCAGAACCCCCTCACCTGAACTACCAGGGTAAGAACTGCCTCTTCCATGGCTTCCTCTCCCCACCCCTTCCCTGCACCGAGGCTCTAAATAATTGATAAGACTGATAAATAATAGATCTTGTATTTGCTCCTTGGCTGTCTCTGGCAGGGCGTGTGCGCTCGCAGCCTGGCGCTGCTGCAGGAGGGTTACGGGGATGGGGAGCGCGGCTGTTGGGCCGGGGTAGGGAGCTCTGCAGCGGGGAGAGCATTCCGGGGAGATAAAGGGCTGGTTTGATGTGTGTTCATGTGGCGGGGCTGTTTTGCCTTGCATGCCTTTCTCTTTTGCTTTATTTTTTTCCTGGAGTGAAGCCTGGCGCCAGCAGTCTGGAACCAGCCTGACAAGCTTTTGAGTTATGGAAAGGGGGAGGAAGGGGGGAGGAGAGAGAAAGAGGGAGCGAGAGAGGCAGGGAGGAGGAGGGCGAAGGCAGAGGGAGGCAGCTGGGATGTGGATTATTAGGGGAGAACAAGAATACACACAAGAGGCTGGTGGGGTGAGGGCTGGGGGCTACCGAGGCTTTCGGGGAGGGTATGGAGCTGGCTTCGAGCAAACGTTTCAAAGGAGATTTTTTTTAATTTTTTTTTTTTTTCATGGAGGGGAGAGGGGGAATTGAGTCATTTTGGGCATGAAACGCAAACCTCGCCGCGTCAAGGAACAAGGAAGTTTTTTAAAGCGCCAATTAAAGGGCTCGGAGAGGTCCGGGGCTTTTAAACAGCCTTGGGAAGGGGGGGGGTTCCTGGCCGGCGTTCAGGCTGCCGTCCCATCAGGACATTCCTTTCTGCTGAACGCTGCTGCTCCCGGCCCTCTTCTCCTCCTTTTCCAAGCTGCCGTCGAATCCTTTCCAACTCCCGCGTCCGAACCCGGGGAACTTTGCTCCGTTTCATCTCTCGCCGCCCGCCTCCCCCCGGCCCCGGCCCGTGCTTTGATCACTGAGCTGCCTGCACAGAGAGCCCCGAACCCCCGCACTCTGCACCCCCGGGACGCAGGCGCCAGCAGCCCCTCCAGCGGCTGCCATGGCCAAAAACTCCCCCCTGCCTCGATGGAGACCCCCGTCTGCCATCACAGCCCTGCTCAGGGAAGGCAGCTGCCTCATGGAATTGGTCGCTGCAGTGCTGGGGGGGAGGGCTCGGTGCCCAGGGACAGGGACCTGGCCCCACAAAAGGGGAGGGGGAGAGCTTGCCCCATGGGGGCTGTGAGGAGTGGGTGAGGCAGCGCGTTTGGAAAGGTCCCGTCAGGGTGCCCACAGCTGGGAGAGCCATGTGGTACCCATGAGGCTCCTCCTGCTCTGCTTTGGGGGGGGTCACAGCGCTGGCAGCAGCACAGCCTGGAGCAAATTCCCTGGAGCAGGGGGATGGCAGCAGGGGCTGCCCAGCTCCATGGCATGTTTTCCACTCTGAGACCCCCTGATCACCTCCTGTGGGTGTCCAGCAGCAAGAGGCACAGGAGGGGGAAAGCCTTGCTGCTTCAGCCCACCTTTTGGAGTGTGGAGAGAGCCGTGACACACCGAGGAGTGCCGTGCCTGCGCTCCGGGGGAAATCCTGAGTGCTGGCCAGGGGACGGGGATTTGGAGCTGCTTTGCAGGGGCTTTGTTTGGTTTGGTTTCAGCGCAGCCTATTTAACTCCAACAACTGGTGAAGGCTGGGGAGAAAAGAGCTCTTTGTTACAGGCTGAACAGCCCCAGGTCTTTAACTCAGCTTGTGGGAAGAGCTCTGAGAAGTTGAGATAGCCCAGGGACGGGCTGATTTTGGGATGGGCAGATTTTATATCACTCACACCTCTAAAGTGAAGAATGAGAGTGAGGGTTTGAATACCCAGCTCCCAAAAAAAGCCCAGCACAAGCCCTGTGAGCACCACCACCATCTGCCAAGTCTTTGTCTTTGCAGAGGAGGTGGAAGGGGGAACACCCAGTTTTCTGTAATCTCCATTACAGGTTGCCTCTGAGCTGCAGCTCTTCACAAAAAATACTTCTTTCTCTGGGTTTCCAGGAAGCAAAATGTTGCCCTCCGCTGTTTGCAGCGTTGCTGGAACAGAGAACTCGCTGCGTCCAAGCCAGTCCAGCACTTTACTCCAGTGTCACATCCGTGGCACTGGTCAGGGGATTTGGAGAGAGACAACTCCCACCCAGCCCACAGATGCTGCAAAGACCTGCAAAAGGTCCCATCACCCTCCCTGAGCCACCAGGAGTGACATCCTCCCACTCTCAGGGTGAGCTGCTCCTGCCCTGGCGCCTCGGCACGGGACTGAGACGCGGGGGTTGGCCATGGTTCAGCTGGGTTGTCTTCACACTGAGGTGGGTCCAACCAAGACCAACCTCCTCACACGTCGTGTTTCACAAGAAAACAATGCCAAGCAGCTCAGTTGTGCATCCTTGGTCCAAATTCCTCATTTTTCCCTTCTCTTTTTCCTTGGTGGCTCCTCAAGCTCCTTCTGGTAACTTTAGAGCTATGCTGGCAAAATTGTCCCCCTGCTCCTCCTTGCTAGAGATGCAACACAGATGGATTCATGCCTTTTATAGACCTTCAACATCTGAGTGCTGGGAGTCTTAAACCAGTTAGTGGAGGGAGTGACTACTTTTTTTTATAGATGTGGAAACTGAGGCATAGGCTACTTGTCCAAGTGAAAAGAAATCAGATTTTAGGGCCAAGGGACACAATTTCACTTAGAAACCTTTGCTTCATCAGCTTCCCTGACATTTCTTGAGATGTTCCCATGAAGGAGGAGACCCTTTCTCCCTTCGTCTTGCCCAGAAAGGATCAGGAGTCATGGACAGAGCTGACAACATGGCACCACGGCCCATCCCCAACCCATGACCTCCCTGCTTACACAAGGGGCAGCAGGCAGTAATAAAACACAGTTCAGGGCTGGTGGAGCTCGGGGAGCTGAGGAAGAGCAAGATGAGTCTTGGTGGGGAGACCATCCTCACCTTTCATATTCTAATGCCTTGCCTTTTCCTGATTTGTGAGCTCTTGGGAGTCCTGCTGGGAATTCGCTCGAACGGAGGCACACGCCGCCGTCCCTCGGTAAATTACACAGAGATATAATGAAGGAGGAGAAATCAGTTACTCTGTGACTGTGGCTCCCCAGGGGACCTTAATTCAAATATTTGTGGAGCTGAGCAAGTGGGGCGTTGGGGAGCCGCCGAGTTGGAGTGTCTCTCGACAGGTTGCTTGCAGGTGGTTGGTGATGGGGAGGCAGCACTGTGGGATACAGGATGCATCCCCAAAGAGGCTTCAGGTTCTTGGAGGGTGTCCTTAGGGTTAAGGTTAGGGTTAGATGGAAGAGGAAGATACTGGGGGAAGGTGGGACTGAAAAAGGGAGGTGGGGTCCAACCTGCAACTGGTGGCTGTTGGGATGGAGCAGTCCGATGTGTCCCTTTGCCAATGGCTTTGAATGGTGTGAGGTGATGGGGGCACCATCACCTGTGGCTGGGCTCTGCATCATCTCTTGGGGAGGCACTGGGACAGTGACCTGAGAGGAGATAGGGAGGATCAGGATTTGCAAAGCCAGGACAGTTTTCTGCTGCCCACATGGCCTCTCTTTTCAGTGCTAGAGGTAGAAAGGGTTAAACGCTGCATGGCAGCAAGGAGAGTGCAAACCCCACATTGCTCAATTTAGGAATGAGAAATCGATTTACCTCCAGCTCCATTCCCTCTGTGTGCCCTTAACCCAGGCTTCCTGCCCCTCTCCTCAGCTCCTTGGACCTGAGAAAACAAATGGGGTCCAATTTGCCCATCCAGAAACCTGCACCAGTAGCTGGGGCACATCTGGGGGAGCAGCCCCTTGCTGGGTCCATGCAAGACTCCTTAGGTCCCACTTCACCTTGATGGCCAAAGCAGTGGTTCCATCAAGGACACAGTGGCACCGTGGCTGTGCCATGGTGCTCTCACCTGCTGCAGCAGTGGGTGCTTTTGCAGGAGCATGAAGAGCTGGGGTGCAGAGTGAACTGGGCTGTAGGGTGAGCTGGGCTGCAGGGTGAGCTGGGCTGCAGGGTGAACTGGGGTGCAGGATGAACTGGGGTGCAGAGTGAACTGGGGTGCAGGATGAACTGGGCTGCAGGGTGAACAGGGATGCAGGGTGAGCTGGGCTGCAGGGTGAGCTGGGGTGCAGGGTGAGCTGGGGTGCAGGGTGAACTGGGGTGCAGGATGAACTGGGGTGCAGGGTGAACAGGGATGCAGGGTGAACTGGGGTGCAGGATGAACGGGGATGCAGGGTGAACTGGGCTGTAGGGTGAGCTGGGCTGCAGGATGAACTGGGGTGCAGGGTGCTCAGTCCCCAAGGAGAGGTGGTGCTGTAGGGGCTGAGGGCAGCTGCGTTCGCCTGGTGCCATTCTGCACAGCCCCATTCTTCTCTTGGAAGTCCTACAACATCACCCCAGCACTCAGAAGCGATGCTGCTACCAGGAGCTCTGTGTGTGTGTGAGACACATTTCCCCCGTGCTCCGGCTCTCCCTCGTGTGCCAGCATCAGTCCCCCAGTGGGGGCAGTTTTACCTCCGGCTGCCGGGGCTGTGGCAGGGGCAATCCCGCAGCCACCCGCATTCCCAGCCCTGCCACCGGCCGGCACAGGGGCCTCCCCACGCCGCGGCCCCTCGCACGCCCGGCGCCTTCGGGGCTGCGCGCACCCGGATCCGCAGCACGCCAACTGTTGGGAAGGGGAAGGGAAAAAAACCCCACCGACTCAGCCGAGAGAGGTGGGGGGGGAAGAGAGAGAAAGAGAGAGAGAATGACAGACTGCAATCCCCCTTGAGTGCCTAGCCTCATGAATATTAATAAGGTGGTAATTAAAATGCAGGGACACAGCAGGACGGATGCAGGCGCTGCCTTCGGAGCGCTGGGAACGGGGGGAGCGCGTCTTTCCAGGCAGGTTTTGATTCCGTTCTCTGATGAAAAGAAGAAAACGGAGCCTTCAACTTTAATCAGTTTAGAGTTTTTTTGACACGACATATCTTTAATTGCTGATATTTCTGCTCTTCTCAAACCCGGCTCCACCGACTCCAGTCTAAGCGGAGATAACGAACCACGCTGAAGTGCCGTGGATTCGTGCTGTATTTACGCCTCGACTTGTTTGCTACTTTCTTGGGGTTTCACCTCTCTGCCTGGGGTTGGAATGTACAGCCCTGCTGCCGCTTGCCTCTGCAGCCAGGTGTGAGGGTGGAAATGCAGCCCTGCACTCTGCCTAACACCCCCCTCCTAACCTGCTCCACTGCATCCTTAGGGAAAACTGCTTTTTTTTGTGTGTGTGTGTTTTGTTGTTTTGGTTTTTGTTTTTTTTTTGGTAGTAAATCTCTCTTCCTGGGGCTGTGTGGTGAGCTGAACTCGGGTGTGATGCCACCTGTTCTGGGTGGTGGGGTTGGAGGATGTGGCATGGGTGATGGTAATGAGAAGGATGGGTAGGGTTGGGTTGGGTTGGGTTGAGTTAAATCGGGTTGGGATGGGTTGGAAATCAGATCTCCTGAGAAGAGACTCTATTCCCTGCTCCAGAGGGGTTCCTGGAGGGTCCTGGGAAGGGTGCACGGGGCAGGCTCCGAGGTCTGTGAGGAAGGAAAACCAAAGGGTTCATCTCTCTTGGAGAAGGGAGTTACTGCAGTGGGTCTGGTCCATTGGTGGAGAACCAGGTTCTGGAAAAATGAATGGAAAGTCCATTTGGTGCCCAAATGGAATGTCTTGTGTGTGGGAATTGGACCATGCCAAGAAGCCAAAACAAGGATTTAGTAGGCAATTTCTGGTAAAATGAAAAAGAAAAGAAACCACAAAATACCCCATCCCTGTGCAAGCAATTGTTTTAGGTAAAGCCAGAATGTTCGGTTTAGCCTGAAATGTTTTTGTTTTGTTCTATTTTGTTTGGGATTTGCCTAATTTACTTATATCTCTTCTTTTACGTTGAGACAATTTTTTTACTTGAAAAACATAGGCTTTTTTTTTTTTTTAATGAAGAAATCAAGAAGATTCTTTTAGAAAATAACTGAATACAACAGGTGACATGGAAGAAGGTGGTTTACATCTTTAAAGCCATCTCCTCTGCCTGGCACTGGCATTTCCTTTTTTTCATTCCAAAGAGTTTTTCAATTTCACCCTGAGTTTCAGGATGATTCAGCCTTTTTGAATCTTCCAATTGTTTGTGAGTTTGCTATTCCCTCAAAACCAAACAAAGAAAATCCCCCTCAGCTCCTAGAAAGATGAGAGTGACCAAGAGAGTAGAGCACAGTGCAAGTCCCCATCACAGCCTCCCAGCTGGTGCCTCCCTGCCAGGGCTGGAGCTGGCCATGGAAGGACAATGGGGACACTCCTGGATCATGGATGGAGAATAAAGGTTTTGCCCCACCTTGGAGAGACGGTGCTACCCAGAGAGCAACTGAGTTTCAGGGCATTGCTCAGATGTGTTGGTTTGCTCCTGCATCCTCCTGAGTCCAGAGGTGTGTCCCAGGAGGATATCCTGGCCTCCAGAGTTAACTGCACTCCTGCAGTGCTGTTTCTCCATCCTAAGCTTTGGAATTTTCTCTCACCTGGCAACATGTCCTTGTGCCCTACCTATGGGAGAGATAGAAAAGAAGAGCTGCAACATCTTGGACCCCTTGAGATTTTGTTGTCCAGTGTTGGAGCTGTTGGTGCCATAGGGTCTTTTCCATGGTGTTTTTCTCTAAAAATGTGGGATCACCTTATCTACCAGGGGCCTGGGTGTCCTGGGTGTCCTTGGATGTCCTGGGTGTCCTGGGTGTCCTTGCTCTGCCCATGGCAGGCTGACATCTCCCTGCTGTCCTCCCCATAGCAAGGGAGCAGCTGAAGCAGAAGCAGCTTTGGGCTTTACTGGATTTAACAGCTGGATCTATCCCCTTTTGCTCTGTTTTTCTTCACCCAAGGTAAACAATTTCCCACGTGAAGGGAAGGCTGGTGAGCCTGGATTGAGGTAGGGGTTGGGAATTGAGCTGAACTCCTTGGCTGGCAGAACAGGTAATTTTGTAGGAATGCCAGCTAAGTTGGCTTTCCTTAGCCATGCTGGAGCTGTGAAATGTGAGGATGAGCCCATCAGGGATCATGGCACACACAGGCAGGTGAGGGACTAGGAGATGGGAGCCACAGGGAATACAGCACCCATGGAAGGGGCCATCTTGGGATCAGCCAGCCTCAGCCTCAGGGGCTGGTGGATAAACAAAGCTTTGGGTGTTTAGTAGGGGGAAAAAAAATATTTTTCCTGTGTTATTTTTTTCTTCTCTGCTTCTCCTCGTTCATCGTCTCCTCTCTCCTTTCCTGCAGTGCTACAACAGCTGGTTTGAGGCAGGACAAGGGAATGTCCAGCCAGTGCCTGAGCTCCCCTTCACCCCCCAAACCTCCCACTGCTGCCATCCAGGCTGTGCTGAAAAACCTCGGGAAATATGAGGTGTGCCCTGCAGATGGGGTGAGGGGGCTGGGGCACTGTGGGGACAGGGACAGCCCTGGGCAACAGCCTTGGGCATGTTGGCAGCGCAAGAGCCTGGGGTGGAGAGAGGGAGAAGGTATCACCGTGCTGTTAAGGGAGGATTTAGGTGGTGAAACACAAATGGCACCTGGTGACTTGTGTGGGGAACAGAGGCTGGGGTTGGGCTCAGCTGTGAGGAGCATGGGAGGGAGGGCACAGGATGGGCCCCAGGTACTGATTCCTGGTGACATCCCCCGGCAGTCCCAGTCACCCCCGAGTCACATCCTGCTTGTGCTGGCTCATGTCTCATCCTGCTGCCTGCAATTTCTCAATCCCTTTCACTCCTGCCAGCGTTTCCCGGCTGCTGAGGTTGCTGCAGGGCTTGTGGGACAGGCAGTGCTGGAGGGAGCTCCCAAGGCACCAGAGAATTTGGAATGGGAGTGTTTTTGCTCACCTGGGGATGGTCAGAGCCTGGCCATGCTCTGGCTCCTGGCTGTGTCCTGCCATCACGTCTTTCATGCCCTGACTCTCGGCTGTGTGGGGCCACAGGGGCTTTGGCCATGAATCTCCTGGTGCAGAGGGAGGGCTCCCAAGTCCCCCACAAACCCATCCTGCTGCCTCCAGCCCCAGCTGCCAGGGCAGGCAGCTAAGTTAGGACTGAACTGGAGGCTTATTCCCCTCCTGTGTCCTGCCCTGAGCCCTGCACCGAGCTCTGGCTCTGCAGGGCCGTTTGGGAGAGCAGAGCTGGGGCTGCAGATCCTGCTCCTGCAGGGCTGAGCCAGCCTGGCTCAGAGTCCCAGCTGAGCCGTGCTTGGGTCCTGCAGAGAACACAGACACTGAGCTCCATCCTACCCTGTTTCACAGCAGAACTGCCATTTAAGGGAGGATTTGGAGAGAAGACATCTTCTTCTTTCAGATCCCTTTTGCAACGCTGGACCTCGCTCTAGAGACCATCCCAGCAGCTCAGGGGTGATGCTCTGGCAGCAGCTTTCCCGTGCCTGCCGGGTCCCTGCCTTGTGCCCAGTGCCCTCTCCTCCTTCCCAGCCCCATCTCCGGCGGGGCTGCGCTTGCAGCTCTCCCGGCGCGGCTCCGGGAAGGGCAGTGTCCTCCTGGGGGACGCTTTGTGCCCTGGCACGGGAGCGGCGGGGCCGAGCCAGCCCGGGCGGGGGGTGAGCGCCGGCCCAGCCGCTGCCTCCTGGCTCCGCGGGGCTGCTGAGCTTAGGATTTCTGGCCTTGGAGTCCTTCTGCATTGGCCAGGAGATTTCAAGGGGAGTTTTTGGCCCAGCAGGGAGATGCTGCAATACACCAGCAAGCTGGAGCCTCGAGGAGGCAGAGGGGGGGGTCAGTTCTTAGCTCTGCCACAAACTCACTGGGGTAACCTTGGTCAAGGCTTTCTGCTGTGCTTGCCCTGCTGTAAAGCAGCGCCCTGTGTCCCACAGCTGTGCTGGGAAATGTGCTTGTGCTCAGAGCCTGGCTGGCAAGGGGGGAGAGTGGAGGGGATTTAGCCTCGGAGGAGCTTTCCCCCTGTGTGGTTTTTAGCCAGGTGTGACCCCACCTTTTCTCCTGCTTCCGACTCCCTGTGCTGAAGGAGAAGCCGAGTCCCAGCATTCGGCACAGGGCTGCCAGCTCCTGCCAGGGCTGCACTGCAGCAGGGCTGAGCCAGGGATCCCTGAGCCCGGGGATCAGTCCCTGCAGACCTCACAGCTGTGGGGCTGGAGCTGCTGGTCCCTCTGTGACCTGTGAGCAGCATCCTGTGGGATCACAGCTGCCACCCTCACCCAGCTCTGAGGCCCCTGGCAGGTTGCAGGCAGGGGTGGGGGTGCCCAGGGAGCACCTGCGGCTGCATCAGGAGCTCCCACGGGCCAAACCACGGGGACCATGGTGCCACATTTTGCCTACAGGAAGGCAGGATACCTCCGAGGGAGCCCAGGAGGGTTATTGCACCCCTGTAAGTTTGGGGCTGAGAGCACCACTCACCGTGCATCCCTTCCTCTCCATCATCCTCTGGGCAGCCCTCAAGGGAGAACGGCCGGGCAGGGACCCAGACCAGGGGTCCCGGGAGATGGGGAGAGGTCTGGGCTCTCCACTCCTCCCCTCCAGGGCACGCAATGGTTAAATTCCTTTCCAGCTGAGCTGGCAAGCAGAGCCCAAGCATATTAGTCAGATCCCTGTAGGGGGTGGGGAGGAGGAAGGAGAGAGCAGCGAGGAGGGGCCGGAGCGAGCCGAGCCGAGCTATTCTCCGGGGCGCGAGTGCAGGGAGGCAGGCGCAGCAGGGCTGCTGCTTCCCAGAAACTTGATTATTTTTAACCCAGGAAGAAGAAAGGAAGGAAGGGGAGGAGGGGGGGGGGGGGGAAGGAGGAGGAGGAGGGGGTAAATCTGGAGGAACTGGAAAACAGGCAGTTGGCATTTGCAGCCAGCTTTGCAGAGGGGAGGGATGGAGAGCGGGAAGGTGAGCGAGGGTCGTGGTGTGGCACAGGGGTGCCAGGGCCGCCCATGTGCCTCCCGCACGGCCCCGGCCCTGGCGCGGTGCTCAGGACAGGACAGGACAGGATGCAGAGCCGTGCCAGGTCTGGCTGGTGCTGCCCCTGCTGCGGCCAGAGAGCTCCGGCTGCCCCGCGCCTTCTGCTCCGGCCTCTGCCGGCACACGGCGCTGCCCGGGCCGGCCCGGGGGCAGGATGGGACCGGCTCCCCTCGCACCGCCACTCACACGCACACACACACACACAGCACGGCACAGCACAGCACAGGACTGCACAGGACTGCATGGCACGGCACAGCACTGCACAGAACAGAACAGCACCGCACGGCACAGCACGGCACGGCACAGCATGGCATGCACAGCACGGCATGGCACAGCACAGAATGGCACTGCACAGCACAGCACAGCATGGCATGGCATTGCACAGCACAGCACAGCCCAGCACAGCACAGCACAGCCCAGCACAGCACAGCACAGCTCAGCACAGCACAGCACAGCACAGCACAGCACAGCACAGCCCAGCACAGCCCAGCACAGCTCAGCACAGCACAGCACAGCCCAGCACAGCACAGCACAGCACAGCTCAGCACAGCACAGCACAGCACAGCTCAGCACAGCCCAGCACAGCACAGCTCAGCACAGCCCAGCACAGCACAGCACAGCTCAGCTCAGCACAGCTCAGCACAGCTCAGCTCAGCACAGCACAGCACAGCACAGCCCAGCACAGCCCAGCACAGCTCAGCTCAGCACAGCACAGCACAGCACAGCTCAGCTCAGCACAGCACGTACACCAGCGGTTGTGGCTTTCCGGATCCCTCCTCTCCCTGCTGCTGGGAACTGTGGCTGTTTCAGAGAGCTGGGGACACGCAGGGGACACTCAGGAACCCTGTGGGGCTCTGACTGTGGGCACATGTTGGTGGCTTCATGGGCTGCTGGGGGACCCTGCACCTCCCTGCAGGGCTGAGCCTTGCAGGGGCTCTGTGGGGAGCTGGGGCTCCCCTTCTTCCAAAGGCTCAGCCTGCCCAAGGGAGGAGCACTGGAAGTGGCATGGAGGAGAAGGCAAGGCCTTTCTTTCTTGCATGTCCTTCCTAGGCTTCAGCAGAAGTCTGGCATTGGAGACTGGCAGAGAGGCCTCAGTGGCAGCCCCAGTGCATTTCATGGCTGTGTCCATTCAGGTCTTTGGGAAAACACTCCCCCAAGCCCACAAGTCAGTCACAGGTCTGGGTCAGGGTGAGCTGGCCAAAATCTCCTTGTGAAGGTCAAAGCCCAGGCTCACAAGGGGAGGACCTGCCACTGCTCATGTCACATATTTGTTTCACTGCAGCCCCCACTTGTGTTGGAATCTCAGTGTCCTCCATGGCTGGAGCATTACCAGCCCTGGCTGTGGAGCTTTGCTGGAGCTGGACACCCCATCTTGAGATGCAGAAGCCCGTGAGGGAGCTGAGCACCCACAGCGTTGGGAGCTGAGGACACCACTGAGATGGGACATGAGCAATGGGCAGAGCTGGCATCCCCCTCCTCTGACCCTGGGACCCCTGCAGTGGGAAATGGCATCATCTCCACACACACACCATGGCCAGCCAAGGAACAAGGGGACAAGTGCCTCCCCAGGCAGGTTTTGCCACCCTGGCCCTTTGTGCTGTCACCTCCTCTGATCTGCCACAGCAGCCAGATCCTGAATGAGACTGATTTTATCCACACAGCAACATCAGTGCCATGCACCCAGGGGAGAAAAAGTCCTTGATTTAGCAGACATGACCAGACCTGGCCAGAAAATTGATATTGTTCCTCAAAGGCAGAGGGGGACAAGGACAAACAGCTGAGTTGAGCCGGTTTGGGGTCAGGCATTGCTCACAGTACAACCCACGCTGGCAGAGCATGCTGGCTGCTGGGGTTTGCTACAGAAATGCCTTCTGACAAAGGTGTCCCTGCACTGAGGGGCCCAAGTGGGGCTCACCAAGGATATTTGCCATGGTTTAGACCCCAGGGCAAAGTCACCCCATCCCAGCTGAGCAAGCTGAAGCTGGGGAGCTTCCCTGTTGCCAGGCTGGATTGCTAGTGAGGAAATCATGTCCAACCTGCTGGGTATTCCCTCGAGCCTCCTTTCCAAGCATTAAAAGTGCTAATTAAACCAGAGCTGCTCCAGTATCTGGAGGGATCAGCTGCCTTTCCCAGCAGACAGGCCAAGAGCCTCTGCAGGGATGGTGCTTGGTGCCATCCAGCAGTGGAGAAGGTCACTTGGCCATGCTGCTTGGTGCACCCAAATGTAGGAGATGGGTGGCACAGCCCTGGAGCTGGGGATGCTTCCAAAGGGGCTCATCTGCAGGGCAGCCCCGTGGACAGCTGAGTGGGATCATCACCACCCCCAAACCCATGGAAGTGATTGACACAGGGCACTCAAATTCTCCTGCTCGCCTCTTCCCCTGTGAGGTATTTGGAGCTGGCTGTCACCACAGGGCTGGGGGGGCACGTGGCGGGTGTTTCCAGCAGGAGGCAGGAATTCCTGACTCACAGCCAGTTCTGGGTGTTAATTCCCTCCTGGGAGCCTCAGCCACATCCCAGACCTGCAGACAGCACAAAAACCCCTCAGATGGCAAAGGGCTCCAGAGGGGAAAGGGTAACTCCTCTAGCTGTGGGTGGGGAGGCAGATGGAGGAGAGGACAGGAGGGATGATTTTTATTCCTGTGGATTTGCAGGAGTGACCTCCCATGATTTCCTGAGACCCAAAGGAGCTGAGAGGAGCAGTGCACACTTGGGGTGCCCAGCTCTGGGATTCACATCCCCTCTGCTTGGAGAAGGTGTGTGCATCCCCTGGACCCTGGGGTGTCCATCTGACCATCAGCTGTTGGTCTGGGGAGCAGCTCCACGGGCACTCACAGCCAAATGCTGGGGAGCTGCCCCTCCATGGGACACCCCGACCTCCCTCCATGGGGACCCTCCCCACCACTGCCATGCCCTCAGCCCTGTCCCCTGGGAGAGTTGGACCCAACAGCTGCTCCCCAAAAGCAGCCAAAGGCCCAGGGCTGGCTCAGGAATTGTTTGCACCCGTGGCCTCCTCCAGAGCCGCTGCTGTGAGGGCACCTGGGGCTGGGGCTGGCGGGGGGCGATGGAGGAGCCTCCGGAGAGCCCCTTGTGCTGGAGGGAGCCCAGCTAACCGCCGGCAGGGTATTTTTTTTCTCCCTCGCTCTTTGTTAAGCTCCCTTTCAGCTGAAATGGCAATGCCTGGGTGTTCTGAGCTGACAATAATTGCTGCAGTCTAGACACTGTCTGGTATGAGGCACGGGGAATCAAAGAGGCCCCTTCTCTCACTGCGACTTTCACACATGCTCCCTCGCTCCGGCTCCTTCCTTCTCCCTCTCCCATGTTCCCTTGGTCTTTGCCTTCCTTTTTTTTTTCCCCCTTGTTCCCCTCTATCTGCCTCTCTCCGAGATGGAGGAGAAGCGTCAGCATCTTCCCCCCCACGCTCTCCCTCTCTGCCGTCTGTTCCTCTCTCCCGCTCCCCCTCTCCCTCGCTCCTTCTCTCATCTGTCTCCTCTCTCCTTCCTCCACTCTTACCTTTATGCTATTCCCTTCCTCCCAAAGTTAGCAGAGAAGCAGGAGGGAGGGCTGGCAGCGCCGGGGTTTAACTCTTTCCTCACCCTCTCGTAGGTTCTCCTCCCCATCCCAGCCCCTTGCTGGGGCCCAGGGTGTCTCTGCTGTTTTGGGGTGCTGGGCTCCTCTCTGGGGCTGTGCCATTGGTGCTGGTGGGGGTTAAGGAGGTGCTGTCAGGGCTGGTCTGGGTCAGATGAGGCCTGGTCAGGGCAAAGGGGGCTGGACCTGGATCCAAGGGGATCTCCTTTGCTCTCTTTTTGCCTTCCCCACACCACAGGTGGCTCTGGCTGCAAGGCAGCCCATCCTTGGGGACACAGGTTCTTCCTTCAAGTGCTCTAGAAAGCCAAAGGGGTTTTTCCCACCCACTCCAGACCTCAGCAGAGCTTGCTGTGCTGCTGGGAGGTTGATCCCAGCTCACACATGGCTCACAGCAATGCTGTGCCTCAGGCTGAGCTCAGCTGCCCTGGCACTGCCCTGTGCCCACTGCGGGCTCCAGCCGAGCCACGTCCCCCTGGCATTTCCATGGATCCCGTGTGGTCAGTTCCAGTCATGCTCAGGAATTGGGCTTTTCTGCTACAATGTATTAACAGGTCATTTCCAGCTCAAAACAGATCATTTCTATTAATCTCTGATCCCTGTGCAGAAGATCCATTTTCTATAAAGCCCAACAAACCCTGTCAAGTTTTAGTTCATGTGAGATCTTATTGCAGAGAATGGACCATAAGTGGGGAAACTGAGGCAAGAGACTGTGAACAAATTGGGTCAAATCTGCCACAGGGCGACACAATCCCCTTCTGTGGGACCCAAATTTGTCCATCCATGGACACAAGTGAGCAGCTCTCCTGTGACCTCCAGCATCTCACCTCCAGCCGTGCTGCTGCTTACCACGGAAAAGTCACATTAGGAAAGTATGTGATGTATTTTTAACTGTCTATAATGCAATTGAACAGCTGGAAAGGAGGAAGAACGCCAGCCCCATGCAATCCAACAGATCTCTGCTGTCTGCAAGCGAGGGTTCTGTGGACTGAAGGGATTTTGGATGGTTGGAGACCTTGTTTGGGAAAAGGGCAGGAAACAACCTCATCCTCGAGATGGGCTCTGACTCATGAAAGGCAGCGTGTGCAGGATGGAGGTGGGAGCTCCCAGCACTCCCAGGGTGACATGCCTGTCCCCAGAAGCCACCATGCTGAGTGCTGTGGCCAGGCTCAGTTCCCCAGAGAGCTCAGTCTCTTGGCAGTGCTTTGGCTTTGGGATTCTTTGCATGCTCTGGCAACGGGACCTGCAGGGGAGGGTTCTGGGATCCCTCTGCACTGGAGGCACTCACCACAGGATTTATTTCCCCCTGCCATTCCCAGGTTCCTGCCCTGCTCCCAGGGCTGGGTGTGCTGTGGAGGTGGGTGCTGCTGACTGCACCATCACCCTCCTCCCCCAGGATGGGAGGGGTGTGTGCCCCCCATGCTGCTCTCCCAGCCAGCCCCCAGCACCCTCAGCTGTGCAGGGAGGGAGCCCAGCAGGGCTCTGCTGTGAGCAGGATGCTGTGCCCAGGGTCTGGTGCATCTCCTGCCTTCCCTGCCCACATCCCATGGGAGCCTCTGCCCCCAGTGCACCAAGAGCCTGCCAGTGAGGGGTAGAATGGTCCATGTTTGTGTTCCTCTGTGCCAGCCAGGTGGAAGTGCTCCTGCTGCCAGTTATGGGTCTCTAGTGGGGCTGAGCTCTAATGGGGATCCTCTACAGTGTGGTGGCTCTTTGGACAACCACAGTAGGGTTTATCTGGGTTGTTGGGGTTGTTTTGCTGCCTCCAAGCAGCTGGGTGCTAAAAGGGAGTGAGTTTGTTGCCATCACTGGCGTTACTCCCCTGTGCTTCTCCTTGGAGGACTTCTACCCCACAACAGTCCCCAGTACTGAGAGGCAGAGAGTGAGACCCATCCTCAGCCTCATCCCAGGGGACACCCCATGGCAAGGCTCCTGTGAGGCTCTGATTTTTCCCAGGACAGTGTTTGGGGGCTGGAAGCTGCTGGCAGCTGGTTCCTATATTCAGGCTTTTGCACACACACTGAAAAATGAGCAAGGGGATGGCCCAGCAGGGAGGAGGCTCAGTGAGGGGGGTCTCTGCTGAGCCCTTGGAGGATGGAGGACCCAGGGATGCTCAGAGCTGCTGCCATTTGCTCACGTTTTTGTGGGGGAAGTTGTGAACTCAGATGGAGTCTCCTTGGGCTGGGGCAGAGCATCGCTGGGCTTAGGAAGGGCTGAGAAAGGGAGAGAAGCAGAAACAGGGAAGGGAAAGCAGGCACAGGGAAGGGAAACAACTCACTGAAGGTCATCCCTGGGCCAGTGGCACAACCAGGAATAAAATCCAGGTGTGCTGAATTGGTCCTTAGGTTGTATTCATGCGTGTGGTTGCATTAACACTGCTGTCCCTGAGCAGGAGCCAGAACTAGAAATTGTTTCCCAAAGCCCCTGGTGCCTTCAGAGAGCCACAGTGCTGGCTGTGGGGCTGGGAGAAGGAGAGGTCTGCATGTTTGGGGTCCCTTTTCCCCTAGAGGGTCTTCCAAGCCTAGCTGTGTGGACGGGGAATGCTGTTGGATGCTGGCTGATAAGGCAGAGTGGTTCAAAACACTGCCTTTATTTGGAAGCTTATCTCCAAATCCTAATGAAAACACAGAGGGAAGCCAGGGACAGCAGAGGGGGAGGACTCACACCCCGGCGTGGTGGGGACCCAGCTGGGCCATGCTGAGCAGGGCAGCCTGGTGGGGGTGGGAGTCTGGGGCTTTAAAAGCTTTGGGACAAAACCCAAGGAGCCAGGGCAGGACCATGGGTCCCACACCCGAGCAGGGAGAGCCTGCAGGGGCAGCTGCAGCCCCGCTCTGAGGGCCCTGAATTTGGGATTCCTCCAGAGTTGTTTTTTTTTAATTAGGGGCTCAATGAGGAAGAAAAAGCTTGAAACCAAGGAAACAAGGGAGACAGAAAGGGAAATGTCAGCTCCTGCAAGACAGAGCGAGCTGGCTCCAGCACCCTGGGGTGAGGCTGGGTGCTGCCCCTGCTGCCCTGACCGCTCCTGCGTGGCTGTGGTGCAAAAAGGTGGCCAAATTGAGATGCAATGAAGAAATGAGAAGGTGAAAGGAGGTCTTGTGCAAGGAGGGATGAAGGGCTTTGCCCTGGAGGGTGCTGAGCTGCTCAGGAGAATTTGTTTTGGTGCAAGAGGGATGATGGAGGAGGTGAGCAGAGTTTTTTAGGGTTTGCTCCAGAGCAGACGGCAGCTATGGTGGGCTCAGCAATCTGAGCTGGACTTCCCAGACACCAAAATAATATTCCCAGACCAAAAGTTATGAGGTAGAAGGGCTGGGAAAGCTGGGGATGAGACATGTGCGTGTGTGTGGATGCAGCCGTGGCTGTGCCAAGCCCCATAAATCACAGCAGCGCGGCCTGAGCCTCCACCGGAGGAAATTCTTCCTTGCCAGGTCTGAACATTTCCCCTCACCAGCCTCAGCTTTCCCCACCATGCAGCAGAGACTGGAGATCCTGATGATGGCAAGTGCAAAGGGTTTCTGGGAGCATCCCGGAGGAAGGGTTCTGTGCCCCACAGCCCAGGGCCATGGGCAGAGCCCTGTTCTGCCCCTCCCCGGGGCTGATCCGGAGCGGCTCTGAGCCCCTGGGGGTGTTCACCACCATCGCCCCATCCCCTGCTCTCCTTCCCCCATCCACGGCCGGCCGGGCCCAGCTTTGCTGTGCTGGGGGAGCGTAAGTTGATATTTTCCTGCTCGTCCCCAGAGGGTTTTTTCCATTACACAGGCAGAGCGGAGCTGCCTGCTCGCCCGCTCGCCCGGCTCCCCCGCCTGCAACCTCTGGCACCGCTTTTCCAGCGGCACATTGTGCAAATGTAACCTTTCAGCGAGCCACTCCTACGGCAGGAAGCCGGGGGGCTCCGCTGCTGCCAGGAACGCAGCCGGCGCGGAGCTGGAAGGCAGCCCGTTAATCAGAGCCGGCTGACAGCGGAGCGCACAGCCTGGGCAACAGATTTCTGCTCCCTCTCCCTCGTTCGCGCTGCCTCGCCTGCCCGCTCCCGCTCGCTGCCGCTCGGCTACACGGTCTGCCCTGCCATCCCGCCTGCCTCCCCATCCTCATCCTCATCCTCATCCTCCGCTTCCTCTCCATCCTCATCCTCCCCTTCCTCTCCATCCTCATCCTCCGCTTCCTCTCCATCCTCATCCTCCGCTTCCTCTGCTTCCTCATCCTCCGCTTCCTCTCCTTCCTCATCCTCCGCTTCCTCTCCATCCTCATCCTCTGCTTCCTCTCCATCCTCATCCTCCGCTTCCTCTCCTTCCTCATCCTCTGCTTCCTCTCCATCCTCATCCTCTGCTTCCTCTCCTTCCTCATCCTCCGCTTCCTCTCCATCCTCACCCTCTCCTTCCTCTCCATCCTCATCCTCTCCTTCCTCTCCATCCTCACCCTCTCAGGGTGCCAGCAGGGCTCCTGCTCCCAGGACTCGCTTTCCCTCCCGGTGCTGAGCAGGAGCTGCCCGTGGCTCTTGCAGGAAACCTTTTGGGAGGCAGGTGGAGACCTGTCCCAGTCGCCACCGTGAGGAGGGGACCGCTGTGACAGCCGAGGTGAAGCACACCAGGGATGCTGTGCCAGAGAGTGGGACCCTGTGTGGCTGCAGTGCCCCCCAGGACCTTGCACAGTGTCCCCAGTGACCCACCCAGCCAGGGGCTCCCTGTGACACCCCAGCCAGGTGTCTGAGCTGGGTCACAGCCCTTTTTCTCTCTCTTGGAGGCACCCAAATAAATGGGTGCCTCTCCAAATAAATGGGAGTTTTGTGTTGGCAGCAAACACATTGAGGGGGCTCCGTCTGCACCCACACTAGCCCTGGCAGCCCCTGCCCCTCAGGAAGGTTTATCCCTGGCTCGTTGCCCCTGGCTTGTGGCAGCCCCATGGGCCCAGTGTGGTGTCTGGGATGGGCAGGATCCCCTCCCTGGTAAGAGGGGCTGGCTGGGGGGAGCCAGGCTGTCCCATCCAACCCCCGTGGCTGTGCCCCACTGGGGAGGGCTGGGCTGGGTTGAGGTGGTTGCATTGGCCAAGGCAGAGGCTGGTGGGGCCAGTTTGGGTGGTGTTCCCCAGGTGCCAAACACACCTTCATGCCCAGGTAAAGTCCAGTGAGAGGAAAAGGCAGAAGAAATCCCATCATCACCTGTGCAACAGGCTCCCTTTGGTGCAGGCAGAATGCAGGGCAGTGTCAGTGCTGGGCACTTGTGCACCCTCACTTGGGCTTGCTGGGAGTAAAAGGGCACCAAAAATGGTCACATCCAGCCCTGTTCTTGCCCAGTTCCTCCTGCCCCTGCAAGATCAAACACTGAATGTTTTTCTCCCCCAGTGAGGTTCTGCTGGAAGCACCAGGGATCCCTTCAAACAGGGACGGCTGCACAGTGCTGTGACTTTGAGGCAAAGATACATCTCCTCCTAATTGCATAAAAAACACCAGTCTAAGCACTGTGTGGGTTCTGGGCTCACAGGCATGGCTGAGCAGAGATGCAGGGGGCATTTTTATCTGTTCCTGGAAGTGGGTTTGCTTTGCTGAGGATGAAAGGTTTGATTTTTGGAGCAATTGAGCTGGCATGGGCTGGGCTGTGGGTTCAAGGGCTCTTCCAAGTGCCCTCAGCCTCATCGCCAGCCCAGCCACTGCAACCCCCTGCATTTATTTTTTATGTCTGATTTCTTCCAGCGTTTGAAACACAAAATGTGCTGCATTGTAGCATCTGTTTTTGTGGTATTTCCAGCCCAGCTGGAAGCAGGAGGCACTCAAAATTCAGAGATGGAAAAAAAAGAAAAAATCTGGTGAGATTTTGTCTTCCTGCCAAACTCACCAAACCCGGGATGCCAGGAGAGCCCTGCTGTGGGCACAACATCCCAGGGCCTCAACTCTTCCATCCTTTTCTGGTTGTCTGCTCTTTGCTCATCCCAAACCATCCTCTCATTCCCAAATCACTTTCAGGACGCTGCACAAAGCCTGACCCTGCTGTCGGAGCTGCGGACGGGCGGATAATACAGTCGCTGAATTTATTTCACCTTTTCCTCTGGTTGCGAATTGTCCGGGAGCAGATGGCGATTTTCTCAAGTGTATCCGTTATTCGAAGTCACTCACTGAGACAGAGATGGCTCAAACAAATCCCAGGCCCCCTGCAAAGCCATCATTTGGTCTTTCCATCTGCCCGGCCGCCGCTGTCGGCGTGGGCTTGGCGTCCGCCCGCGCGCCGGAGGGGAGCAGGAGCCCGGAGAGCCCCTGGATGTGGTCAGCCCCGCTGTCTGCACCTCTCTCCCACTTCATCTCTATGGAATGCTGAGCTCTGAAGGGTGGCAGGAGGGCCTGGGATCCACATCCCACCTTTGCTGGGCTTTGGGAGGTTTGGGGCCTCACACGGTGCCTTCCTGCGCAGTGACGGGGTGAGGGGAACTCACTGGGACAGTGCCCAGCTGCAAACTGGGAAGCTGCTTCTCAGGAGAAGATGCCAGAGGCTGTTTCTGGTGCACCTCCCCTCCTGGCCCCGGAGGAAATGGGTGTTTTTAGGGTGGTGAAACACCGAAACAGCCCCAGGAAACCTGAGACCTGATGTGTGCGGTGTCCCTGCGGCACAGGCTGGTGTCACAGCCAGGGCTGGAGGTGCTGAGGGTTTGTATGTGCAGGGATGCCCAGCTCTGGGTGATGGATATGGAGAGGGGACCTGCAGAAGCAGCCTGAGGATGACTGTAGGTGGCCAGAGCCCTCCCTGTGTTGGTGGCACCCTCTTAGAGAAGCCTGGGCAGGGATGGGCTTGGACTGGTGGCTTCTGCCAACTTCCCAGGAGATCTGTGTGCCTGGGGCTCTGCTCTGGGTGTTGGTAGATTGGGAAGGGGTCAGGTGCAGGATTTGATTATCCATCCCCAGGATAATCCCCACCCCAAAAACCTAACAGTGTAATTGTCAAAATGAAGACAACCGGGGAGAAACACGTGAATTCTCAAGCTCACTCTCAGCCCAGCAGTCAGTCCCTGGAGCTGGGGCTCCAACTTCCCCACCCAGAGAGGGGCTGAGCCAGAGAAATGCTCCTGCAGCGATGATCTGCTCCCTCCTCCTGGCCGCATTTCCTTTTTTTTTTTTTTTTTTTTTTTTTACTTTCCACATCTTTCTTATTCCCTTCCCAGCAGAGACGCGGAGGTGGCCGGAGGGGACTCGGTGTCCTCTCACAGGGATACCAGGGCCATGCAGAGGGCACTGGGGGGGCTGTGAAGGGTTTTCAAAGGGTGAAACACTTTGAAATGCAGCTTCCTCTCCCCTCTTCACCTCCCCCCGGGCTAAACAAATACCCCCCGGCCGGGAGATGCCTCCCGCATCCCGCAGGCTTTTGTTCCCAGGCTTTTGTCTGGGGCTGGGAAAGGGGCCAGGATCCCTCAGCCTCCCCAGGGACACACATGCAGACAGGGTCTTGCCTGCTTGGGATGTTGAGAGGCAGGAGGGAGGTGAGAGCTGCCTGTGCCCGCTGCCACAGGGCTTGGGGACATCCCATGAGCCGTCCTGGTGTCCCTTCGTGGCCTCCAGCCGTTCTCCCCGTCGCCTGTCACATCACTGGCACTTTCTGCCTGTCCCTGGGAGCTGCTCATGGCACAGGTCCTGGTTCATCCTGTCCCCTGTGTGTCCATACTGCCACCAGCACACGCTGCAGGCTCTGTGCATGGCCAGTGCCACCAGGTCCCTGTGGCCACCCCCAGATGCCAGCTCAGAGCCACTACCTGTGGCACCTTCCAGCAGAGGGTCACTGGCTGCATCCCCATCACAGCCACACTACAGAAGCCCAAGCAAAATTGTGTGGGTTTTACAGTGACCTCTGGCCCTCAGGAACCCATCACCTGGCTTTTCATTTACATCCCAAAAGCCACTTTAATTACCTCGGGGAGGGATCACTTCAGGGAGCTGATTTTTGGGGCAAAATGTTGATGGGAAAAAATCCTATGAACAGTCAAACAACCCTGAAGGGACCGAGGAGACTCGAGAGCCAGCCTCAAGCCTGTCCCTGCCAGTGACAAGAAACACCTTGATGAACTCTGAGCAAAGGTGAGACTCCAAACAAACCCCTTGCAACCAAACCTTCTGGAAACCAAACCCCTTCTTTGCCCCGGGGCAAAGTGTTTCTCCGGTGACTAAGTTTGGAAGAAAACAGGATTGTTTGAAATGTCCCTTGTTGTTCCTGCCTCCCGCCAGGAATCACAAAAAAGAAAATAAATACCCGATTATTGTTATTGAAACTTTGAAAGTTCCCCTGGGAAGAGCAGAGAGCGTTTGCCCCAGCCCAGCCCCTCGGTGCCCCTGTCCCTGCTCCAGCCTCCCCGGGCAGCTGCAGCCAGAGATGTGCGGAGCCTTTCCAGACAACAAAAGCTCTCTGGCCGCCTGATTTCCCTCTGCCTTATCTCCCTCCGCGATAGCCAGGTTATCGGGAAATGGAAAAGGGCTCAGGACAGCCTGACCCCAATCCCTGGGGGACAGGAGATGGTGGCGGGTGCGGGGGCGAAGCTTTGCATGGGCGGGGGGCTGTCAGCACTCAGGGTCCCGTCCTTTTCCTCCCACTGACGCCTTCCTCGCGTGCGGTGGGGTGAGCAAAACCTCTCTGGGGAGCGGCTTTGGAGCTGGGTGGGCGCTGGGAGCTCCGGTCCCTCCCGGAGGCGGCCGGGGCAGGCGCGGGGCTGAGCCCCGGCGGGGTGGGCCCGGGGACGGTGGGAGAGCAGCCCCGGCCCCGCGCTTGTCACCCAGACAAGAGATCAATAACTAATTTCACTGCAGCAGCAGCGCCGGGTTTTTTCCAATAATTGTGAGCCGGCGGTGGGGAATGAGGCTCTCAGCACCGCTCCACAGCAGCCTGCACCCGATCAATCGCCACACCGCTGGGGCAGCAGGAAAACTCATTTTTCTCCTTTTCTTCCCTCTCCTCCCTTCTCTCCTTCCTGATCCCACTCCATTCCCTCCTCCTCCTGCTGTGGCGCTGCCTGAGCTGGGGGCTGTGTCCCCCCCACGCTGGGTGGGATGTGAGCTTGGGCTTTCCCGAGCTGGCCCCACGGCGCTGGGGACAAGGCTGAGCCTCCTGCGCTGCCTCAGCAGCCCGGAGCACTTTGGTCCCTGCCACCCACAGGCTGGACCCGGCTCCTTGTGCAGAGCACCGGCCCCAACAGCTTGGGTGAAGGTGGCAGAGGTGAGATTTCTCCTCTCCTTGTGGGATAAGGGGCTCCCAGGGATGCTTTGGCTGCTGTGTTGTGACTTTTGGTGGCCTGTTGGTGCTTTTGTGTGGTCCAAATGTGACTCTTACATTTTATGGCCTTTTTTCCCTGGGTTTTTATTCCCTGAGTGATTGGTTTGTTCCAGGTCAAGGATCCTACTGAGTTTCTCCCGTAACTATCCTTTATCCCCTCTGCTTCTGCAACCCTGCAGTGCCTCAGTTTCCCTCTATACCTATGGTAGAGGGGACTGAGAACATCCCTGCCTGCTCCTTCCCATGCTGTTATGAGCCACCATGAGCTCCATGTCCCAAGGCAGAAGGTGTTGCTGGTTCCCAGCTCACAGGGCACTGTGTGGTTTTGGGGTTCCCAGGACCATGGAGTCCCTGTGCCTGTGAGGTGGAGTCAGGGGTGCTGCATGCTCAGCATCTCCCTGGGACTCAGAGATGCTCCAGGGTGGGATCTGGAGGCACCTCTGGGTTGTGCATGAGGTGCTTGGGTAGGGCAGGGAGCAAGGCTCAGCTGTGAGTTTGTCACTGCAGCACCTTCCAAGCCCATCCAAGCCCTGTACACCCCATGAGGGTGGCAGCAGTGCAGCCCCTTGTTCTGCTCCCTTATTTAAGAGCCCTCTCACTGGTTCCCCAGGAGCATCCCCATGAATTAAAGACTGCCTTTGCTGTGGAGCATGGAGAGCTGCCTGCATAATTTCAAAGTTTTATGACTTGCCTTGAAGGCTCCTATTGATTGGGGTCCTCTCTGGCTGATGGAGCATTTAGTATGGCCTGGACTGGGCAAGCAAGGCTGGAATCTCAGCCTGTCCAGCCCAGCTCAATCACAGCTTAAAACCTCTGTGGCATGAGCTGCTCCTGGGAGAGTCTCCATGTGCATGTCCACACCAGAGCTGTTTGCACTTTGAGGGGCTTTTTGGCTTCTCAGTCTCAGCCCAAGAGCTGAGGCTCCCCATGGGGCCATGCCACATCCCACATGGGTTTAACCTGGGGAATTATTTCCCTGGGTGGGTTTGATGCAGCTTTAGGAGTTGGAGTGAGGGCATCTTGAGGGGTTTCTGTCCTGCTGAGGCTCCAGGCACTGCTCACTGGGGCAGCAGAGGGATGCTCATTGGGATTTGGGGTTCCTGTGCAGCACCCACTGCTGGGTGCCAGCAGCAGCTTCCCCCTGGGTCACGCTGTGCTGGCACAGACACACACTGAGGAATCCAGGAGCATCTCTCCACAACCTCCATCTGCCCTGTGGCTTGGACAGGAGCTGGCACCTTCACTTTCAAGCTCTCCCTGCTACAGCTGGAGCCTGTGGGGCTCCAAGGGCCACGGCACAGCCAGGGAGGGCCACGGACCCTCCTTTGTGCTGAGAGGGAGGTGGGAGCACCCCCAGCCCAAGCACCCCCACACCTGCCATGCCACCACTTTCTCTGGGCACCACACACAACTGGGGCTTTGCCCCCTCCACCCCATGCACAGAGCTGGGGCTGCTGGCCAGGAACCCCCTTCCCAGTGCCTGGTTGACCTCAGAGAATGCACTGGAGTTGGTGGCGAGTGTGGCCAACCTGTGACTCTGCGGCCATAGAATTGGCTACTTCCATCCTCTCCCGATTTTTGTGTCCTTGGGGGGCCCCTGCTCTCACTCCCTGTTCCCCCCAAGCCCAGGGGGGCCAGTGCATGGCTGGGCTGGAGTTTGGGACAGCGGGAGGGAGGTGGTGGGAGACCCCCTGGCTCCTTTAAGAAACCCACAAGCGGCTCCAGAAAGCAGCTCAAGGTCACAGCGGGAACCTGCGGACTTGGCAGCAGCCAGCGAGGGAGGAGGGATGGAGGGAGGGAGGGAGGCAGCCCGAGATCAAAATGAAATCACAGCCAGGGAGAGGGGCTGGCTGGCAGCACAGAGCAGGCAGGAGGGAAAGGGGGGAGCAGCTGAGCAGGACACGAAGGGAGTCCCACCCATGGGTGTCCCCCAGGATTGCTGCAGCCCCAAGCCAGCACAGAGCTCTGAAGCTTCTCTGTGCCCCCCAGCTCAGAGCCCTGTGCCCTCTGCAGCTCCAGCCAATGTGCCTACGGTGATTCAAGCCAAGGAAAGTTCCTTTGTGCCCCTGGAGCCACCCTGGGAATGCTGGAGTCACTTCCCTCCCATGGGACTTCCCAGGCTCCACAGGAGGTTTTCCAGCTCCAAGAGGAGCAGAGCAGAAGGAAGCTGCTGGCTGGGAGGGTTGTATCCTGCAGCTCATGGCATGGTCCACTCCCAAACTTTTACCTTATTTTCTTTTAAAGCAGCAGCTCCCCGAGTCCTGTGATCACTGCTGAGTCTCTGCCTTCTTTTTGGGCCAGGAGAACCTTTGGAGCCACCTTCACCAGAGATCACAGTGGACAAAACCAAGTCTTTAAAGGCTCAAGGTAGTTAATACAAATTAATTAAAAGCTCACAACGTTTCATTAAAAAAAAAAATTGCTATTGAAATGAACCTCACAGTTCTGGGTGCTCACTTGCCCTCTGGGCAAGTAAAGCTGGGTGAAGTGAAGGCACCAGGGATGAAGATGAACACTGTTGGAGGGAGGATGTCCACAGCAGGGTTTGCACATCCCTTCACAGCCTTGGGACCTGATCCTGTCCCAAGACCACACAGGGAGCCCCTGGCTGAACCCACTGGGGGTCTGGGGGCACAGGCAGACCCAGCCCAGGCTGAGCTTGAGCTGTGGCTCCAAAGCTGCTCATTTTGGGGTTGGCTCAGCAATGCCCAATTTTAATTTTCATCAGCAGGATTAATCTGTGGAGTTATTTTCCCTTCCTCCCCCTCCCCTTCCTCTCCTACCCGCTTTATTCAAAGAATTTGATCATTTCTCCCAGGAGCTCGGCACCATTAACATTCACTCCCAACGCGTGTGAGCTGTGCTGCATCCCCAAGTGCTGCTCTTGCTGCCAGCCCTGGTACCCAGCCTGGTCATCAGCTTCTCCTTCCAACAGCCTGGGCTGGGAGAGCCCCTCCACCCCCCAAATCCACTCCTGGAATCCCCCAAATCCACTCCTGGAATCCCCCAAATTCACACCTGGAATCCCCCAAATCCACACCTGGGATCCCCCAAATCCACTCCTGGAATCCCCCAAATCCACACCTGGAATCCCCCAAATCCACACCTGGCTGCTGTCACAGCTCTGCAAAGGAGGATGGCATCCTGAACTCCAGCTCTGCTCTGCAGATTAAAACCAAGGGGCTCTGGGAAGAACACCCAAGGCAGAGGAATGGCCAAGAGTTACAGGGTTTGGTGATTTAAGTCAAGAAGATTGGTGACCTGGGGCTTTCCTGGAGTGACAATTTGCAGGCTTGCTTTTCATTAATAACAGTTAACTAACAAATGACTGTTGCTATTATTACTATTATTACTGTTATTATCATTAATGTTATTAAATATTGCAGGCCAGGCTGCCTTCCCTGTGGTTAGCACAGCCTCATCCATCCAGCCTTGGCTCTGAGTGCTCCATAGGTCTGGGTGCTGTAGATCCATGTGCAATCTATAGAATCTATACAGGAAGGTGTTTGATCTCAGTTTGCTTTCTTTGCTCAGATGAGCTCTGAAGGGGGCCCAAGAGCCTGGGAAATTGGGAAAAGAGGAAACTGGAGCCTGGTGGGTTGAATGGTTGGCTGGATTGTGGTGGGGAGCACCATGACCTGTGCCCAAACCCAGCTGGGTTTCACCCCTGGGGTTCCCCAAAAGCTTTTCCAACCCCATTTCAGGCCCTTTTTTCCTCACAGGTGCCCCAGCAGCAGCACTAACCCACATGTGCAGCCGCTTGCTTTACATCCAAAGGGATGCTGATGGGCAGTGCCAGTGCCAGGCAGGAAAAAGGAACTTTTGCAGCATCTGCTGCCTGTTGGATGCTGTGAAGGCAGCAGTGGCAGCACCTGCCTGTGTGCAGGCACTGAGCTCACCTGTGCCCACCACGATGAACCATTTCCTTCCTGAACATGAGCCCTCCCGGGATGTCCTGCCTGGGAAATGAAATCAGCTCTGAATGGGAAGTGCAACCGAGCTGGCCCAGCCCAGGAAGAAAAAGGGCAGCAAAAGAAAAACAAATTCAGAGGATGTAATGGAAAAAAAAAAAAAAAGTTAAATGCTGTGTGTGCTGCTGTCCCTGTCACTCCCCCCACGCCCACAGCCGTGGTGGGAAGGCTGGCTTGTCCCACCGAGGCGGTGCAGAAAGGGTGATTTTTCCTTTAGCAGGATTCCTGCTTCACCACGGTCCTTTCCTTCCAGTTCTGGCTCTGGAGCAGGGAGCAGCTGGGTGCTGAGCCCGCCGCAGCCCAGCCGCACTGCCGGGCGAGGGCAAAGAGGCGTTCGCTGAGACGGGGAGCCGAGAGCTTTATTTTTAGTCTTGGTTTAACAAGTATTAATTAATAAGAGTGCAAATGCTAATGCCGAGATGACACAAACTGCGTTGCCTGAAATGAATGTTTGGGGCTTGTCTGTGCCAGGATTTACAGCCGGGTGGGTTCACAGGGGCGAAATCATTGCTCAAACTGCAAGGATAAGCTGAGCCGGCTTCTTCCCACCGAGAGCGGCACCGGCCGTGCCGCAATGGGATGTGCCGGGGGCTCCGGGGCCGCGCCGGGGCTCGGGGCTGGGCTCGGGGCTGGGCTCGGGGCTGGCTCCGCAGCAGCGCCTTGTGGTGCCACACCAGCTCATCCCTGCCTGCCGAAATCTCCCGGGAAGTTTTGCAAAGTGAGGATTATTTTAGGCTCTGCCCGTCGGAGGTGCAGGGTCATGCCTTGCAGAAGGATTGTTTCACCTAGTGAAGACCTCGATCTTTGGAGGAAAAGATTCTCTTTCCCCTGGTCAAATCCCTCTGTCCTGCTCATTCCCTGCCTGCATCTTCTTGCCCTGAGAGCTGGGCTTGGCTGGAGGGATGGCAGGAGAATGAGGAGGTGAAGAAATTCCCCATGGCAGCAAGACTTGAAGAGTTTTTCCCACCAGCACCAACATTCTGTCTGGTTTTGCTGCTGGCATCACAGAAATTATGAACTTGAATCTCCATCACTGTTAAGGCTGTTTTAGGATGTTTTTAGGTTTCCAGTGAGGTGCTGTGAGACAGCGATGGTGGCTTGGGGTCCTGTGGGTTGTCCAGCGACTTAAACCTCTCCAGTGGGGCTTTTGAATCAGAGGGAAGAGCTCAGTCAGGCCAGATCCAGGCCAGGTTTTCCTCTTTCTTTCTCCTCTCGGCTGCAGGCAGGAGGGAGCTGCTACCTGCCTGACACAGCTGCTGCTGCTATGGAAGCCCAGCTGCCTCCAGCGAGCCCTGCTCACCCGGGATGGCACGGCAGAGAGCTGGGGAGTGTGGCCAGGGCAAGCTGGGCACGGGCCATGCACTGGGAGCCAGGGACACTGCTCGGTGCCCACACTGCATCCTCCCTCTGCATCCTCCCTCTGCATCCTCCCAGGGCACACCTCATCCTCCCCAGGGTGCTCGCTGCATCCCCAAGCAGAGATAGGAGCTGGCAGGACTCCCATAGAGGGATGGGATCCCTCAGCCTTCTCATGCCAGGGGTGTCCCTGTCACCTGAAGGGGCTCAGCTGCCATTTTGGGAAAGTCAAGAGGGGCTGAGTTGTTTTTTTTCAATGGGCTGGAAGGATGGAAGGATGCAGCACTGACAGTGGGCAGGGAGGTGTCACTCACCAGGGTGATGTGGTGGTTCAGGGTGAGGATGGGACTGTGGGGGGCTGCACTGGGGCTCAGCAGTGCCAGAAAACCCCTGGTCTGGGGTTTGGGTGGTAGACTGGAGCCACTGTGTCACTGGAGCAGGTTTCTTGGATGCAATGGTTAGATCTTAGAGATTAAAGCAATTTAGCCCTGCCTCATCCAAGCCAGCAAACAGCACCAGGATTGGGGCTGAGGATGCTCTGGAATCCTCCCAGCCCTTCACTACCCCACAGGGACCCAACCAGGGCACTGGGGACCACACAAGAAATCCCCACCCATGGCCTCACCAAACTCAGCCATGTCCCTGGGGCTGGATGAGGCTGTGCCTGGGTTTTCCAGGGAGGGATGCATGGCAGGATGGCGTGGCCGTGGCCCAGGGCTGGCTCCCCAGACAGCGCTGCCACGCTGCTCTTCAGCAGCTCTGTTCTATCATCGAATTTTAATTTAGTTAGTTGAGTTCTTTAAACAGTGTGAACTTGCTAAGTGCTTTGCATATTTTATACTCATGAGTAACATTTATCAAACAGAAAGTACAATTAATCAAAGAGGGGAGCGTTTGTAACTTGGAGCAGTTTGTATTCTCTCTCTTTTCCTCCCTGCTGTACCTTTCCTCTGTGTCTCCCTCCTCTTCCTCTTCACTGCCCTGCACTGCCCAGGGAGCCAGGACATACACACTCCCTCTTTCTCTTTTCCCTCACCAAAACCTGTACACCACACAAACACATTAAAATGTTTTTTTATATTATGTATGTGTGTATGTATATCTGTACATCTATATATCTATATCTGTGTACCTATACATATGTTTATACCTATATCTATCTGCTATCTGGTATACAAATACATGTGTATATATGAATTATGTATATGGTATGCTATATATATATAATATATGTAGGAATAAATGGTTCATTTACACTATATGTTTGTATATATACACATATATACACAATTATATTCACAATATTATGCACACATTGTATTTATATATATACTTATTGTATTTATAGATATATGGTATTTATATAC
The DNA here is from genome assembly GCF_051311805.1 of Agelaius phoeniceus. Classification (NCBI taxonomy): domain Eukaryota; kingdom Metazoa; phylum Chordata; class Aves; order Passeriformes; family Icteridae; genus Agelaius; species Agelaius phoeniceus. The sequence continues at coordinate 6,463,338 of NC_135285.1, forward strand.
ACAGTATTTATATATATATATATGGTACTTATACACATAGTATTTATATATATTCACTATACACATTATCTACTAGCTGCAGTTTATAGTCTATCCCATCTATTATACTACATATAATAAATATGGGGTTTATATTTTGGTCTGCTGGGGGATTCAGCAGTGCTGGTGGTGGTGCTGCAGCCTCCTGACAAGAGCCAGCAGCCAAAGGAGTGAGGTGGGATGGACAGTTCCAGCTCTGAGCTGTGCTGGGTGCACACCTGGCCAGCAGAAGTGCCTGACCAGCTCCAGACTGTTTGGGGACAATGACCAGTGGCTGGTGACAGGGACATGGGAAGCTCTGACAAGGGCAGAGTGTGGCTGCAGCCCCCCAGCCCATGTCCCCTCTCTTCGCTGGGCAATTGGGATGAGGTGCAGACCAGGGGCTGCTTCTGGAACAAACACTAAAGGGACAATGACCTCTGTCCCCAAGGCATCTGTGTTTAAGGGCAGAATCCCCCAAACCCTGTCAGTTTTTGGCTACAAAGGCCCTTGGGCAACATGGGTGAAGCCCCTGCTGGTACCTGGATAAGGACTGGCACCAGTGCTGGAAGATGAGAGGTGACAAAGGACCCGTGTCTCTGCTGTGCTTCTGAGTGTCTTGGTGGCTCTTGGCAGAGCATGGAGAAGCCCTGACCTAATTTATTCTGACTTCCCAAGCCTTGGCCATGGCACAGCAGACCTGGCTGAAGGAGCTGGGCAAACATGGGCATGGTTTGAACCATGTTTGGCCAGGGTTGAACCCTGCTGGGGAGGCAGAGCAGAGGAGATGGAACATCCCCTGTGGTTCCCAGGAGAGTCCCTCAGGGCTCTTCCCATGGCCTTGGAGGTTTCAGTGCTCTGTTAATTGCCATTAATGGCAGCAAACGGGGCAGGAGGTGCCCACCTGGACCCGGGTTAAACGGCACTGAGGGAAGGGCCGTGCTGGCACTGCAGGACCTGCCTTGCAAATCACCTGCAACAACATGTGCCGTCCTGGTCACCTCTTCTCAAAAATGATAGTGCAAAATTAATTAGAATTAATTAATCAGAAAAGGGTAATAAGGGTGATTAGGCACCTGGGGAAAAGAAAAAAAATATTCCTGAAGAGCAATCGCAGCACCATGATTGCCTTGGAAGGTGGCGAGCGAGTGGGAGCAGGAGGGAGGGTGTGCAGGGAAACAAATGGGCTGGACAGAGGGGTCTGGGGGTGTTTTCTGTCTCCTCACACAAGGAATTACTGAGTGACAAGATTGAAACCCGTCAGAGGAAAAGCATTTCCCAGCAGCAGTGACCACGGGGAGGCAGCTGAGCCCAGGAAGGCACGGGCGGCTCTGCGGTGCGGCTGGAGCTGGGGCTGCTGCTGCTGCTGCCACTCTTTTTTGCAGATTTGGCTTTGCACAAACTGGCCCCGAGGTTGGAGGTGTCTCCAGCAGAGAGTGGGACTCAACAAGGAGTCCTCAATGCTGGGACCCTTCTCCCCAGCTGGGCTCAGAAACACGGCAAGCTCAGGGACACTCACTTTAGTTTTCCTTTCAATTTTCAGCCACACTCTGTTACCTCAACGAAATTAATAACAATAATAATATAAAATCAAAGGTAACATTTGCAAACAAGACCTGCCCCTGAGCTAAGGCAACTGCTGCAGGTTTCATTGTAACCTGAGGGGCCAAAGCAGAGCCCCAGCCCCCGGAGAGGATGGCAGCAGCATTCCCTTCCTGCCATCATGAAGGGTTTGGCAATAGGGAAGGATGGAGGAGGTGGCTGGGGCTTAATGGAAAGAGCCTTCAGGAGCCCCAGTGCAGCTCAGTGAAATAAAGGATAAAAGTGCCTTTTGTTGGGGAAGCAGAGGCAGCAAATACTGCAGGCACCATGGAAGACACGTGGCATGGATGGGATGCAGGTGCCCATTGCCTGCTTGAAAACACAGGTGACAACTGGAGCGATGCAATGGCTGCTGGCAGCTTCAGTGAGGGGAAAACTGGTGGGTTTGGGTCATTCAGGTGCCTGTGCATGGGGACACTCACCCCCATGCACCTCCCAAACACCCCTCCTGCCTGTGAACAGCAAGGTGCCACCGCCCTGTGCTCAGTGTCCCCTCCCTGGTGACAAAGAGCCTTGTTTCTTTAAAACGTGGAGAACAAACTGCAAAAAGCAGTGCTTTTTGTGCACAGAGATGCTCTTACTGTGTCCCCTGCTCTGCAGTTGACTAAACACACTCTCCTGGTGTCAGCACTGAGCCCCCAGCTCAGGTCACTGCTGTCCCCAGCACACTCAGGTCCTTTCACAGGGACTCAGGGGACCTGGGGGCCCAAAACCTGCCCCAGGCTGATGTTTGCTTGCCCAAAGGTAGGGACTTTATTTCATATGTCCCATGGTAAGGGGGTCTATCCCTGAGGCCACATCCTGGTTGTGCCATGGATTTCTGGATGGCCATGGGCTGAGCAGCTCTGTTCTGGGGACAGCAAGACCTTGTTTGGGCCATTAGGACATTTTGGGAGAGGCAGGTCCTGGGAATGGGCCCTGCTCCCCCTGTGCCCATGCAGCACCGCCCCTCTGGCCACTGCCCTCTGACAGCTTTGGGTGCCTTCAAGCAGATTTTGTCCCTCCAAGTTCTGTGAAACTCGGTTTCTGGGGAAGTTGAGGGAAGGACTCGAGTCATACTAAACAGCAGAGAATCCCCACCAGCCTCCATTCCCCACAGACAAAACTGTAGCCAGCCCAGCCTTGTCACTGTCACTGTCCCCACAGTGACACTGTCACAGCCCCACAGATCCTCTTCCGAAGGCCTTGGGCACCCCCAGGTCCCGTTAACCCTGTCCTGCTGGGGTGGGGTGAGACCCCGAAGGGGCTGGAGTGAGCTGTGCTGAGGAGGGGACACAGCTGTGCTGAGCCCTCAGCCCTGAGCGCCCCGTGCTGGCCCGGCAGGAGCGGCCAGGGGAGGGCACCGAGAGCGGGGGACACCCGGAGCGGAGGGGCCAGTGCCGAACTGGGCACCGGCACAGGACGGGGCGTGTGAGGGGCCAGTGCTGGGGGTGTCAGTCAGTACCGGGTGTGCCGGTACCGGGTTTTGGGTTTTGTTGGTGCCGGATTCTGTCGGTACCGGGTGTGCTGGTACCGGGTGTGTCGGTGCCGGGTTCTGTCGGTACCGGGTGTGCTGGTACCGGGTGTGTCGGTGCCGGGGTGTCAGTCGATGCTGGGTTCTGTGGATGCCGGGTGTGCCGGTACCGGGTGTGCTGGTACCGGGTGTGTCAGTGCCGGGCTCTGTCGGTACCGGGTGTGTCAGTACCGGCTGTTCGGTGCTGAGTTTTGTCGGTACCGGATGTTCGGCGCCGGGCTCTGTGGGTGCCGGGCTCTGTCGGTACCGGGTGCGTCAGTACCGGTGTTCGGTGCCGGGGCCCGAGCGGGTCCCGCTCCCCCTCAGGACGCTCCGAAGTTCCCGCGGCGCAACGGCGGGACAACAGCGCCCCCTGGCGGCCAGGACGGGGCACGGCGGGAGGGAACGGGACGGGACCGGGACAAGGACAACGACGGGACAGGACCGGGGCAGGAGCAGGAGCCGGGACGGGGACCTCCGCGGCTACTTGTTCTAGCGACTCTGGGTCCCGTCACCCCCGTGCCAGCCGGACGGGCTCCCGTGGTAGTCTGCCCCTCAAGAACCGCGGGATATCCGCGGGCTGCCCTGGGGCTGCCCGGTCCGCCCCAGTCCTCTCCGGCCTGTCCCAGTCCATCCCAGTCCTCCCCCGCCTGTTCCAGTCCGTCCCAGTCGGTCCCAGTCCCTCCTGATCCGTCCCAGTCCCTCCCGGTCCGTCCCAGTCCGTCCCGATCCCTCCCAGTCCGTCCCACCACTGACCACCCCCGGCTCGCAGCGCCCCCGCGCGGGCAGCAGTGGGAGAGCAGGGCAGGTCACGTCCGTTGCGTCACGGTGACGTCATCGCCACGCCGCCGCCTGGTTGGTCCCCGCGGCCGCCCGTGCCGTGGGGGGGCAGCGCGCGGCCGCCGCCGGAGGTAATGGGGGGGCCCGGGGGTCGCGGCCGCGGCCCGAGGGAGCGGCGGGAGCGGCACCCCCGGCACCCCCGGAACGCCTCTCCACGGGCCGCGGCCGCGGGGAGGGCCGGGAGGGGCCGGCGGAGCTGCCCGGGCCGGAGCCGGGGTAGGGCTGCAGCCGGCGGCCCGCGGGGTCCGCAGCGCCGCGGGCCTGGAGCGCGGGGGGGGCTCGGCCCCGGTGGGCGGGAGGCGAAAGGGCCGGGCCGGGCCGGCCTTGCAGCGGGGAACCGCCCCCTCGCACCGCACGGGGCTGCTGTAACCCCCCGGGCCCGGGACGGGACTCCCCTGGCGGCACAGCCACAACCCCTCGGCCTGGGGACCCCCGGCCGCGCACCCTCGGCCCTGTCGCTCCCCGGCCCCTGCCAGCGGCCCCGGGGCTCGGGCCCCTCGCCGAGGTGACCCCTCCACGCCGTGTGACCTCCCCCCCACGGCTGTGGCGTCCATGGGGCGAGTCCCGGCCTTCACCTGCCCCCAGTTCCGCGGGCCCCGGCCGCGTTTCAGGGGCTGCTTGGGCAGCAGGAAGGGTTCGGGTTCAGATTTAGGTTCGGGTTAGGGGGGCTGGGTGCTCTCTGCTGGTAGGCTGTGACACCCTGAGAAATGAGTCACCAGGGATTCACCAAGCCAAACCCAGGCCAAGGAATGGGGTCACTGCTGGGAGGGTGAGCCTGAGTCCCAGCCCGTGAGATCAGACAGGAGCACTGTCCAAATTGGAGTACAGGCAGGAGCACTGAAAGAGAACCCTCCATGCACTGGCTGCACTCGTCACTCAGCCTCTGAGCTAAGGGGCAGCAGCAGCTCCTGTCCCCCAGCCTCCCTGGGAGTCTGTCTGTGGGGCTGGGGTGTCTCTTACCTGTGGTTTCCTGGGGTCATGGTCACACTTACAGGACTAGAGGAGTGATTTGGTTAAATCCCATCTTCTCTGCTCCTAGATCACAGCGTAGACCAGCTCCTGGCACCACTGAGCCAAACTGGATTTCCACCAGTGACCTGTAAGTTGAGATGCCATGTCCCCCTTTCCTATCCCTAGGCTGTTCGATGCCACATGGGGCCACCAAACCTGTCTAAGCTGCCATAGAAAAGGTTTTGTGTCTAATGGGGTATTTGCCAGCAAATTCAAGCCATGAACTCTATATATTTCTTTATTTGGTAAAGGTGTTTGAAGTCCTTGAATTTACCCTTTGGCCACCTTAAATCTAGTTTCTAATCCCCAGCGCAGTTAATCAAATCCATAGTGGTTTGAATTATGAGATGCCTGGGGGCAATTTATAGCTTGTATTGCTGATTATACCTTGACTTTATTATATTGCAAATATCTAACTTATGGTCACGGCTGAGATTTACAATCCTCAGGTAGGTGCTCAGGATAACTTTTAGCAACTCGAGATGTAATTGGAGGTGACTGATGGGGTTGTCGCCACACATAAACATGGAGTCTGTAAAATGTTAAGACAGGGAAAGAGGCAGAATAGGTGAAAAGGGTGCGTCAGCCTTAAAATATAATTGTATAATTGCACGTATTGCTGAGCAAGGCTCTGCCATACCTGTTCTGGCTGAGGCATCTGCTCAGGGAGTGGTTTTGGGCTTGTTGGTCTCCAGAAAATACCAGGATTTAGATCTTTGTTCCTTCTTGCTCTCAGCTGAAGGTTTTTTTAGTTTGCAGTAGCCCTGGGGAGGGGGAAGGGGTGATAAACAGGTGTGAGGTGCTGCAGAGCTGACTCATTCCTCGCTGGTTTGGGTTCTCCCATCCCAGGGGAGCAGTGAGTCCCGTGCGGGCCCGTGCGTGCCCTCGGCCAGCATGACCAGCGAGGTGGTGGAGAACGAGTTTGAGTTTTACTCCAAGGCAGAGAAGTACTGGAAGGATGTGCCCGCCACGGTGGATGGCATGCTGGGGGGCTATGGCCACATCTCCAGCATCGACATCAACAGCTCCAGGAAGTTCCTGCAGAGGTTTCTGCGGGTAGGTGGCACAGTTTGTTGTGTTCCTAAAATCCCACCCTTCTCCCAGCGTGGAGCTGGGCTCTTCCCTCTGAATTGCTCCATGGGATCCTGTGTGTGGCTGTCCCGTTTCTCCTCGGTGGGTGCCTCCCAGTGGGACTCACCACTCACGGTGGCTGTTGCAGGATGGCCCCAACCGGACGGGGACAACCCGTGCTCTGGACTGCGGGGCTGGCATCGGCCGGATCACCAAGCGGCTGCTGCTGCCCCTCTTCAAGACAGTGGACATGGTGGATGTGACAGAGGACTTCCTCACCAAGGCCAAGAGCTACCTGGGCGAGGAGGGCAGGCGGGTGCGCAACTACTTCTGCTGTGGCCTCCAGGACTTCAGCCCTGAGCCAAACTCCTACGATGTCATCTGGATCCAGTGGGTCATCGGTGAGGGTCACTGTTTGTGGGGTCTTTCCAGCCTGTCCTGTTCCCTTGAGAGGGCAGGTGTCCTATGCACCTTCATGCAGCTTGAGGTCTGGATGGAGGATGAACATCACAGCATGGGTGAGGGCCAGGGGTGGGCAGCTCATGGAGCCCCCATGGAGGGGCCCTGTGCTTTTTCTCCCAAGCCCTCAGAGGCCAGAGCAGAGGTGTGGGTCGGATGGAGTTGAGTAGTGAGACACAAGTTGGACACCCCCAAGCTAAAGCTTTCCCTGCAGATGTCTCAAGTATTTGGTTCTGGAGGGATCCCAAATGCAGCCTCTGTGTTTCCTCCCCTTGGTCACCTCTAACCCCTGCTCTGCCCCTCCAGGACATCTCACTGATAACCACCTCTCCGACTTCCTGAAGCGCTGCCGTGCCGGCCTGCGGCCCAACGGCATCGTGGTCATCAAGGACAACATGGCCCAGGAGGGTGTGATCATGGATGATGTGGACAGCAGCGTCTGCCGGGACCTGGACGTGGTCCATAAGATCATCCGCAGAGCTGGGCTGCACCTCCTGGCTGAGGAGCGCCAGGAGAACTTTCCTGATGAGATCTACCACGTCTACACCTTTGCCATGAGATGAGGGCAGTGGGAGAAGGTCTCTCCCGTGTCGTGACTCCCCTTCCAGGGGCCGGTGACAAGGACGGGACTTTGTCTTCCAAGTTGCTGCTGTTTGTGAAAAGAGGTGTTTGCCAAATACATTTTCCTGCTGTTGCACTTCTGCACGTGAGGTCTGTCGGGTGCATGTTGGCTCCGTGCCACCCTCAGGGGCTCCGGACAGGAGCAGGAGGGTCTCCAACGCATGAGGTGATCCATGGGCAGCTGCAGGTTGCTGACTGCAGTGCACAGGGCTCCTGCTCATGAACTGGAGCTTGGGGCACCTTTGGCATGGACTGGGCTCCATTCCTTGCTTGGGTGTTTGACCCCTTGCTGCTGCTCAGCAATGAGCTGGGTAAGGCAAAGGGGAGAAGCCTCAGCTGTGTCCCTGTGGTGGTGTGGGGAGGCAGCACCGGGTTCTGGGGCTTTGAGGGGGCCTCACCTTTAAACCCCTGAGCAGGTCACCCCATGGGCAGCAAAAAGGGAGGTGTGTGTGACCCCGAGTCCCCACATCCTCCTGCAGGGATAGGGGGACAAAGCCTTGCAACCCTGGGAGTGCACTGGGGTGGCCTGAGCTGCTCCCAGACCCATCCAGCCCATCACCTCCAGCTCCATCGCTGTGACACTGTGCTCCCCCAACACCCCACACCATCACCTGGCTTTGAACATCCCCATCTCCTCTTTGGCCATGTTCCCTTCATTTACCCAAGTCTGGCCTCTGGCCCAAGGTGGCCAACACTGGCACAGCATCGTGCCAGGGTGAACCCAAGTGCAGAGTCAGCTGCAGCTCAACCCTCCAGCCATCCCCCCATTCCTGTCCTTCACGCCACCTCTCCTAAGGAAAAACAAGCCCCTTGTTAATAATAGTGCTGTTATTATAGAAGGCCTCGTTTAATAGTTCAGTTCCCATTCCAGACAGCAGGACAGAATTTGATCACATTACTGGGTTTTTTTAAGCACCAGTTCATCAGGACACACAGTTCCAGTTCCAAATGCCAGTGAATCCCAGATCCACCTGATAAAAACTGTCTTTAACCAGAACAGATTTTTCCTCTTCATCTACTGCATCCATCCCCCATGAAAAACAGTACAAACCAACAAAACTGTGTGGGGCTCAGCTCTGTGACCAGCCTTTGGCACGTCACAAGGAAGCAGGTGCCTGGAAAGGGGAGCCAGGCAGCTGTGGCAGGGCTGGAACATGAGCCCTCCAGGTGCAACAATTCCTTCTGGGAAGGAGGCACTGGAGAGTAAGATTCTGGGAGTGGTCACCAAGAGAAAGAGCCAGGGAATGGGGAGGGAGGCACAAGGCACTCAGCTGCTGATTGCCCATTCCTCCTCCTTGCACAGGGATTTTAGGAAACATCCCTTTGATGTGTTTTGCAGTGCAGTAACTCTGAGATGTCCTTGGTGGATGTTCCTCTGTGCCAGGATGGGGTGCAGAAACTCAGTCAGCCCCATTTCACTCCCATCCCCAGTGTCAGAAGCCCACACTGAGCAAGGAAGGCATCCACACCCACAGTTTGATGCCGGACCTGCTTCCACCACCAGGATCAGAGGCAGGAAAGCCAGAACACCTCTTCCTTCACCCAGCACCCTGAGGCATCTCTCAGCTCACTGGACACCTAAGGCACTGCATCACCCACCCATGGCAGGGCTGGGAGAGGGGACAGGCTGCCTGTCCAGTCGCAGCCCCCAGGCCTTTGCTTAATCTCCCTCCAAACCAGCCCAGTACCCAGCTCCCCCATGCCCAGGAGCTCTGCCTGCCTCCCCATGACGTGCCCCAGAGCAACGAGACCTTCACAAACACAGCTGTGATGTTGTGCCCAGAAAAACACCCCCAGAATGCCACAGAGAGGGACTCCATGGGCAGCACCTCTTGCTGCAGAGAAAGCTGTCTCAGAGCAGAGCTGCAGTGGCTGTAGGCACAGCAGGGCTGTGGAGGGAGCAGACAGAGGCACTGCCAGGCTCACAGGTCCTCGTGGCCAGCGGCAGCGTGGTCGATGAGCAGGTACCACTTCAGCCGGTCTGGGAGAGGCAGAGCCTTGATTTTGTCACCCACAGGCCAGGGTTTGAGGCGCTGCCGGATGAACACCCTGCAGAGGTGTTTCAGTGCCTGCGGCGAGCGCTCCAGCTGCTTCAGAGAGCAGAACAGAGTCTGGACCTTCTCCCCGTGGAACCTGCAGCTGCTGGTGTTGACCTCAAAATTGCTGGGCAGCTGGATGGCTTGTGAACTGGCCATCATGAGCTCCAGCAGAGTCTGACCCTTCTGCATGAGGTCTGAGGAATAGGTTTCATCGTTGAAGCGACTGAGGTGCCAGCAGAGGTGCTCAAAGACGATGTGGAAGCCAGACCAGCACGAGGGACCGTGGAGGGAGCAGTTGTAGGCAGCACCTGACTCCAGCAAGAAGCGCAGCAGTGGGAAGTAGTCTTTGAAGCTTTTTAAGCAGAAGTGTGTGAGGGACTCTGAGGCTGGGCACTGGCTGGGGTTGGCACCGTGGGCCAGCAGCAGCTGCGTGACACGGAAGCAGAAGCGCTCGATGTCCTCGGCCTCCTCCTCGCTGTAGCTGTACGCCATCTCTCCCAGCAGGTAGATGACATAGGTGAAGACAGTGTCACCATCCTTGGTGGCAGCCCTGACATCTGCGCCTGCAGGAAGGGACAGAGAATGTCTGACACTGCAGAGTGTGAGGTCAGGCCAGCACCAACTCCAGCACCCCTGGGCTTTACTCTGACTCCATAAAGGAGTCAGGAGGGCAATGCCTGGTGCTGCACAAATAATCAACCAGCCCAGAAAGAGGAGAGGGTTTTCTTTACCTCCTTCCAGCAGGAGACGGATGCTGTCGGTGTTGTGGATCTGGCCACTGTCACTGCTGGCCAGGGCATGCAGCAGGGCGGTCTTCCCTGCAATGGAGCAATCAGTCAGTCACAGGACAACAGGGTGACACCCCAAAAGGCAGGAAGGAAAACAATCCACCCCACCCACCAGAGAGCCAAACGCAGGGAGTGACAACCCTTCTTCTGGCAGAGGCTTCCACTGTTCCCATGATGGTGCCCAGCTGTGGGCACAGTAACAGGCACACAGGCAGGGTTAGTGGTGGTCTCAGTGGGCATATGTGCCACGGCAGAGTGAGTTTTAGAGCAAGTGGGCACCACAGAATGACAGAGGCACAGCCCCACCCCACCTCCCCTGGACTGCACAGAGCTGGGTTCAGCCCTTTTCGCACAGCCAGCACACCAGGAGGAAATACTGAGTGCAGGGAGGTTCTGCCAGCTTCCTCCCAACTCCCAAACCCGACTGAGAGCAGGGAGCAGGTGCAGCAGCAAATGGCCCCAGCGCTGTGCCCTGCCCTGCCCACCCTCAGCTGGGGGAGCTGGGTGGGGTGCACAGACCGTTCTTGTCAGCAGCGTTGACGTTGGCCCCCAGCTGCAGCAGCCGCCGCAGGCACGGCAACCGCTCGGGCTCCTCGCTGGCCAGGTCCAGGGGACTGCTCTCATGGATCTGCACAACAGTTAAACACAGTTAAAAAACACTGGCAGATACTGAAGACTGTGAGTGTCTGCAGGGAGTCGCTGTTGGGGTTTTATCTTGGCCACAGCAAGAGTCTCTCCAGCCTCCTCCCACATTGCTCCAAGGCAGGGGCTCAGCTCAACCTGACCTGCCTCAGCAGCAGAGCACGGAGAGCGGGCACAGGGATGTGCCAAGGGGGAGCAGCACGGGGTGAGGCCTGGGAGGAGGGAAGCAGGAGGGCTGTCCCTCACACCAGAGCAGTCAGGCCTGGGGGCTCAGCCAGGAGCGAGGCCGTACCCGGTCTCTGCGGTTGATGTCGGCGCCGTGCTGCACCAGGAGCTCCACCACGTCCGGCTGGTTGCGCAGCACCGCCATGTGCAGGGGCGTGTAGTACGTGACCGGGTCTGAGGACAAAAACAGTCAGAGAGAACAAAACGGCCCCAGAGCCTGCCAAGAGTGGAAGGGGACAGCTGGGGAGGGCCCTGGGAGCACAGTGATGCCTGGACCCCAGGTCCTGCTGCTCCAATGGCTCCATCCTGCCAAAAGCCCCCGAGTCCCTGGTGTCCCTCAGTCCATCCTTGTGGCTGGGTCTCCACAAGGCACATCCACACTGCTCCAGCAAGGAGCAGGAGTGTCTGAGCTGGTAGCACCCCCTCTTTCTGCCCCAGCTATCCCCCCGCTCACAGGGCAGCTTCTCATCTGCTGGTTCCTCCTGGCCCAGCCCCCTTCCGACCAGCCTCACCTTCAAAGCTGAGGTCAGCACCAAATTCCAGGAGGATTTCTGCAGCTGGGACAAGCCCCAGCTCGGTGACCTTCAGCAGGGCATAGCTCACACCTTCCTGATAAAATGGGGAGTGGGTCTCCCTCTCCAGGACTCTTCTCACGGCTGAGAGCTGGCTCTTGTCACTGTCCAGGCAGGCAGGGCTTGAGACACACAAAACCCCAGCAGTTACTCAGTGAACATAGCTCAGGTGTGCGAGGGTCAAAGTGGCACCAGGGAAGAAGGAAAATCCCTGGTTTTACCTCTGGTCCTGTACCCAGTGGGTCTCTGACCTGCTGGCTGTGGGGTTACAGAGCAGCCTCAGGGCCTCAGCTGAGCCCCACTTCAGCTTTGTTGCCAGGGGTCAGGCAGAAAGGGCCTTTCCTGGGGAGCCCCCACAGCTCCTGTGTTTGCCTTGCTCCACCTCCACATTCCCGAAGAACAGAGGGTCTGTGGGATGAGCTGCTCCCCAGGACTGGGGGCTGTCCAAGCCAATGCTGTCCAACCCCATCCACCTCCCTGAGCTCCAACCACCCCCCAAAACACCCCGGGGTGTTCAGCCCCCTGCTGTTACCTCTCCAGGGAGCTCTGCCCTTCGGTGTCAGGCGTGGCCAGCAGCCCCAGGAGCTCATCCACCAGGGGCTGGTACTCCAGGACGATCCTGCGGAAGCCGTGCAGGAAAGGCATCGTGCTCTGCCCGTGCACCCCCTCCTGGGGGCCTCCAGCACGGCACCGCTGTCCTCCCGCACCCCGGCCCCTCTCCGAGGGGCTTCTCCCTCCTTTCAAAACAAACAAGGCTTTCAGCAGGTCTGAACGTAGAAAAAAACACAGCCTCCCCCTCCTTATATAAAGGCAGCCCAGCCCAGCCCAGCGCAGGGATCTCCTCCCACACACGGATCTGGTGCCTCCAAATTATCTCCCGCACACAGAGCTGCACACTGCGGTTATCTGGGCACGGCCAGGATGGGCACAAAGCCCCGGGGCCAGGAGCCCCCTTTTTGTGTGTCTCAAGCCCTGCCTACCTGGACAGTGCCGGGAGCCCCAATGCTCCAGGGCCCCGGGGGCTGTCACCAGCAAAGCAATGCCCGGCCTCTATGGGACAGGGGTACCTGGAGCCACCCCAGGGACACCGAGCCCGCAGGCCCCTCTAAACCTCCCTGCACCCACGGGAGGAAAGGCCAGGAGCCCCCAGACCCCAGCGGGAGGAAAAAGGAGATAAGGAATAGCCCTGCCTAAAGATCTCTAAAGCATACATCTTCCATCTTCGTTTCCTTATCGTTCTTTACTAGAGTTAAATAGTCCAATTAAAATAAGCGAATAAAAAATAAAACTAATTTGGTTTTTCTGTTCGTTTTACAATGCTTTAAAGTCAGAGTATTTTTGTTATTACCAGCTCGTAGGTGTAAATAAATAAATAAATAAGGGTATGCACCACTCCTGACAGGTTGAGTGGGCTGCATCCATACATTTTTAGATGCATTAAACACGCTCATCACACCTTTCTCTGAGGAGGTAGATCAGGCTATAGCGGGGGGGACAAAAACCCCAAACGAGTCCATAACCCTCGGTTCATTTTCACAAATAAACGCTCACAAATTCCACTGCAGCCCCCGCCGGCGGCCCCGAGCTCCCCGAGCAGCGCGGGCAGGGAAAGGAGGCCCCGGCACCGCCCTCCCCTCACGGCTCAGCCCCGGCCCTGCCGCCCCTCACCTGCCCGGGAACCGCCACCGGAACCGGAACGGGAACCGCAACCCGCCGGGGGCGGGGCCTCGCCGATGGGTGTGGCCGCCGCGGGGGGTGTGGTCGGACGGGGCGTGGCCCAAATCGGAGGGTGTGGTCTCGGCATGAGGGTGCGGTCAAATGGGGCGTGGCTAAAGGAGGGCGTGTCATCGCTGGAGGGCACGGCCTCATAAAGCGGCGTGGTGTGTGGGCGTGGCCTCAATGGGCGTGACCGTGATGGGCGTGGCCTTGGCGGGCGCGGCCAGCAGGGGGCAGCACGCGGCCGCACGCCGGAGGGGGGGGCCCCTCGTGTCCCCCCCTGTCCCCCCCGGGTGTCCCCTCTCTCACGGGTGTCACACCGCGAGTATCCCCTGCCCCGGTGTCCTCCCCCGTGCCAGGTGTCCTTCCCTGCCCCGAATGTCCCCCTCCCACCATGTGTCCCCCCCATGTGTCCCCCATCCCTGGGTGCCCCCCGATGTCCCCCGTCCCTCTGGAGGACCCGCCCAGGCCGGGCTGGCTTTGCTGGCAGCTGGCACCCAGTGGCTGCCGCCTCCCCGGGGCTCGGGGTGACTCCGGTGCCGCTGGCCGGACCCTCCCCTGCTGGAAGAGCTACCAGGGGAAACATTAGCCCGGGATTTATTGGTGCTATTATCATAATCATCATTATTTTTATTATTATTCTGGCGGAATCCGCCAGCGCGGGGAGCTCTGGAGAGCGGCAATAACTGAAGCCGCCTTGGGTTTCCTATTTACGTATTTATTTTATTCCGGTGGAGCGCTTCCAGATTCCAGCAGGCAGCCGTGGCCCCGGGGCAGAGGGGGCGAGGAGGCCGCGCCGGCTGGGCATTTTTCTGACATTCTGTCACGGTCCCCCCTGTTTCCCACCCTTCCCTTCCCCGCACAAAATGGGGTGCCAGCGTGGGCGACCCCGGTGCTTGCAGCTCCTGGACCCCGAGCCCACCTTGAGGGCAGGGCAGGGCTCTGCAGGGTGGCTGGTGGCCCTGGTGCCACCGGGACTTGGTGCTGTGCAGTGGCACCTCGGTGGGCAGCTGGTCTGCACCCCCCCTGCAGCCCCCCGGGTGGGTTTGGGGGTGCCATCCCCGTGTTTGCCTGAGGAGGGGTGGAAATAACCCCATCCAGCCTGGGCAGGGAGCAGAGGGGGCGAGCAGCAAGGAACAGAGGGGACTTGTCCCTCTGCATAGAGGGCTCAGCTGGCTTCAAACCAGAGCAGTGGGGCTGCAGGGACCCCCCTTTGGGTGGGCTGGGCAGCTGAGACCCTCATTCCAGTCCCAGGTAAAGCCAGACCTTGGCCCCTCTGCATTCCCAGTAAAGCCCAAACCCTCCAATGTCCAAGAAAACCCTGGAGCCTCCACAGTTCCAGTGGCAGCAGCAGACACAAACCCCGTCCCTGTCTGTGTGGCACTGGTGGGGACCCTGCAGGTCCAGCCCTCCACAGGCACCATTTTGGGGGGCAATCACTGCTCCTTTCCTGCTGTTGGCTGGGAAAGGAGGGCTGCCCAGGCAGGGTCACCCCAGTGCCACCTCTGACCCCAGCCATGCTGTCCCTGAGGATGAGAGGGGACACTGGGCTGCCCCAAATGTGCCGTGCCAGCCCAAAAGTGCCTTTCAGGAACCCCACAGAGGCTTTGCCCCCACCCTGGTCACCCCCAGCTTGAAAAGAGGCTTTGGGGACACAGTGTGGGACCAAACCTGGATCTAAACCATCCCTGGGAGGTGACAAACCAGGAGAGCCACGGGCTGAGCCCTTCCCTTGCCACCCGCACAGTGGGAACCCTCCTCTGCCACGAGCACAGCACAGGACATAACCCAGGGAGGGGTCCCCAGCCCCACATTTCCTGGGAGCAGAGGTTTTGCAAGCAGGGCCATGGCTGGATGAGTGTTGGGGTGCCTGGCTGGGGTAACAGCACCAGGATGGGGTATTTGAATTCCTGGCTGGGGTAACAGCACCAGGATGGGGTATTTGAATTCCTGGCTGGGGTAACAGCACCAGGATGGGGTATTTGGGTGCCTGGCTGGGGTAACAGCACCAGGATGGGGTATTTGAATTCCTGGCTGGGGTAACAGCACCAGGCTGGGGTATTTGGGTGCCTGGCTGGGGTAACAGCACCAGGATGGGGTATTTGGGTGCCTGGCTGGGGTAACAGCACCAGGATGGGGTATTTGGGTGCCTGGCTGGGGTAACAGCACCAGGATGGGGTATTTGGGTGCCTGGCTGGGGTAACAGCACCAGGATGGGGTATTTGGGTGCCTGGCTGGGGTAACAGCACCAGGATGGGGTATTTGAATTCCTGGCTGGGGTAACAGCACCAGGCTGGGGTATTTGAATTCCTGGCTGGGGTAACAGCACCAGGATGGGGTATTTGAATTCCTGGCTGGGGTAACAGCACCAGGATGGGGTATTTGAATTCCTGGCTGGGGTAACAGCACCAGGATGGGGTATTTGAATTCCTGGCTGGGGTAACAGCACCAGGCTCTGCCCCTTCCTCCCCGTGGCCCTGGCGGGGCGGGCTCAGGAGAATGCGAGCTGGCCATCCATCCATCAGGGAGACACAGCAACAGCCAGCTGAAGAAAGAGGGGCATTTTAGGAGGAAAGCCAGGGAAATTTGATCATTAAGAAATCCTCCTGGCTGTCTGGGGGAATTTAATTAAATTGCTGGAAAGGGCTGTAAGCACATCTGGATCCAATATGTGCCGCTTTGATTTTTTTCTTTCTTTCTTTCTCTCTCTCTCTTTTTTTTTTTTTTTTTTTTTTTAGTTCACTCTTTTCCCATCTCGCAGTTGAAGGAGGGGGGGGGGAATAAAAGGGAAATAGCAGAGCCACAGAGTATTGGTTCATCTGGGACTGACTGGGATTCCTGGCAGGGAAAGAAAGAGAGGGAGAGAAAGAAAGAGCAGAAGAGAGGCAGAAAGAGAGGGAATGAGAAAGCTGGGAGAAAAATCTTCACCAAGGGTCTGGCTGGGGTGTTTTATAATGCCACCACAGAGACAGGGAGCTGGGAGGCAGTGGGGGGAGTTGTGAGGGCTGCAGGGGAGAGGAGGAGGAGAGGAGCCAGCACAGGTCATGCTGTACTTTTGGGGTCTGGCAGGGATGGAAGGAGAAAGAGGAGCTGCTCAGTAAATCCAGAAATACCATTCCTGCTGGGAAAGGCAGGGCTGGGCACGGGGGACTCCTCCAGCAACTGGCCCAGGCTGTCACCCCTGGTGGCACTGCCCTGGCCCCTGTCTGATGCCCTGGGGGTGGAGGGGGTGCTCTGATCCCCAGCCCGGGCAGGACACAGGGCTGGGCACCCAGAGCTGATTTCTGGCCCTGGCCGGGCTCTGCCAGGCTCCCGCCATCCCCCACGCTCCCCTCTGAGCATCCTCCAGAGCAGCTGAGGTGCAGCTCCACAGCCAGAAAATCCTTCAGCTGGGGGTGAGCCAGCCCAGCCTCTCTGCACCAGAACATCCACACCTGGGTGCCACAAAGAGCAGCACCATCCCATCCCAGGCAGTGTCCAAGGAGGCTGCACTGCCCCAGCCCACGGTTCTGGGGTGAGGAGGGGCTGGGGCTGGCAGAGCACATCCAGATCCCTGCCATGCTGAGCACCAGGGAAGCACAAAGTGTTGGCACAGTGTGAGAGAAATATCAGGAAACCCCTAGGAAAACACAAAGTGAGATTACCAAAAAAATTATAGTATTTTCAACCTTTTTCTTTTGAGAGGAAGATGAAGGACTGGCAAACAGAAACTCATCCATCCCAAGGGCTGCAGAACCCCGAGGAGCCCAGCACAGCCCTGCCAGTTCAGTGCCTCTGGTTCATCAGCCCAGAAGCTCTGGCCCAGCAAAGCCAGACTCAGAGCTCACACCCAGCTCAGCAAAACCCAGCTGCTGGTGCCAGGCAAAGCAAACCTGCTCAGCTTTGCTCCTGCCCCAAAACCCACGTTTTGCCCAAAGCCAAGAGTCACCTTGCCAGCTTCGAAGTCCACTTTAAACCACAATTTTTACCAAAAAAATAAAGGAGAAGAGCTTGCACAAGTGGGTTAGGAAACACCAGGAGTGTGTGTTTCAAACAACCAGGTCTTGCTTGGGATGCCTCGTGTGGCTGGTGGTGTTGAAAAAACAATGCTGAGGGAAAAAAAGGGCAAATCCTACAGCTAAAAAGGAAATTGCATTAATACAGATTGTTTTATTTAAAAAAAGCAAACCCTGACCTCTACTTCAAAAAAGTCATTAGACATTCTCCTTCTGAAAGGCCGACAGGGGATATTACTGAAAGGCCAGTTAATTTCTCAATGACTTACTGTTCTTGCTCTGCTCATGGAAATGTGTAAAGAGTTGGAGGGTAATTTAAGGCACCCTGCAGAAAGGTGTGTAAATCTTTGCATGTCTAAAGAAACTTTACCAGACCGCTAGGACTGGGAAAAAAAGAAAATGCTTGCCCTCTTTTTTTTTTCTTTTTTTTTTTTTTTAAACTTTCCTTTGGAACTCTGATCCCCTTTGATCATAAAAAAGGTCATATTTCAACCAAAAAAATATCAGCAATCACAGGGCCCGAGGAAGTGCGAACCCAAGGGGGTTTCACCGACGATTATTCCCTCCATTTAATTATTTAATGCCACGGACCGAGGGAAAGCTGTCTCCCCTGGAAAAGCCAGACAGTTCAAGAATAAGGTCTGGCCCTAAACAAGGAGGAGGAGGAAGAGGGTTATAAACGGGGATGGGGCTGCTCCATCCCCCCTCTCCTGCCCTTGCCCCTCCACGGGCCAAGAGCAGCCACCCCCAAAATAATCACAGCAAGCTGTTCCCAGCCCTGGAGCCAAGAGGGGGGGCTGGGGCACCCCGGGGAGGGGGGTCCCCACTGCCCTGGGACAGCCAGCACCCACTGCTGAAGGGTCACAGCCAGGGCTGGTCCTGGGGCAGCTTTTCCTGCACATGGGGACATCCCCATCCTGGGGAGGGTCTGTCCCTGCAGGCACGGTGGAAAAAAGCAGATTGAGAAAGGGAGGGGTGGCACGAGGCTGTGCTGGGTCCCGCAGAGCCTGGTGGTGCCAGGAGTGATGCAGCCATCCCCTCCCTGAGTAGGAGCAGCCAGGGGGGCTGCTGGCAATTTATTTGTGTTCTAAAATGCACACGGAGTGCAGAAGTGCAGTGGGCACGGGGGGGACAGGGCCGAAACTCCCATCCTTGGGAGCATCCCGGGGGAAGGCAGGAGCAGGGACAGTGTGACAGCGTGACAGCAGCCCGGGATTTACACAGCCGAGGACAGAACCCGACAGCGGGGCTGGCTCCCAGAGCGCCCCTAGGGCCGCAAACCGGACCGACAGACCGACAAACGGACCCCCCCACAATGAAAAGGGGGAAGGGAGGTTGGGCTGGCTTGTTTGCACACTGGAGGAGCCCCCCGCCGAGCTGGAGAGAGCCAAAATCTGCCTTCAGCTGCACCCCTTCCAAGCTGGAGAGCTCTGGGAAGGCGCTTCCCCGTCAGGAAGATCAGATTTGGCAGCGCTGGCTGCCTTAAAAATCCGCACGCCTCCGACTGGAGGGGAAGGGAGCGCAAGAAAAGCTTTCGACAAATGTTAAAATAACTCAGCCAGGGGTTTGCCTCCCTCGGCCGTGCTGGAGCGGGGATGTTTATGAGCTCAGAGCCGGCCCACCTCGCTCGGAGGTTTCGCGTGGAACCCAGCGCAGCCCTGTCCAAATGTCCCTGCAGCGGCGGGGCAGGAGAGCGGCTGGAATCGAGGGGAAGGAAAAATTGTTTAACCTCTTCGATTTCTGCTCATCGCCCCGAGCCCAGCGCTCTCCGGACACCAGCAACCAGCCCCGCGGTCTGCCCCTCTCCTCCCTCCCTCCCACTGCCTCCTCCCTGCATATCTGCGTGCATGCATACATATATATAAATATATATAATTTTAAAGAGGAAAAACTCCTTTTTCCCGGTGGCTGGTTTTCATTAGGGAGGTTTCTTTCTAACCCCAAGGGAAGCAGCCTATGAGTTTTTAACTGTGGTGCAGGACGTAATTATCTCATTAAGGCGAGAGAGCCGGGCTTTTCCCAGGGGAGGTGACCTTGCTGCGGGGTTGATGGGGACCGGAGGAGGGGGGTGGTTGGAGGTGGAGGGGGGCCGTGTCCCCCGCTAACCTGCGGGTCACCTCTCCCTCCAGCCCCTCGGCCAGCCCACCCCATCCCTCCCCACGGAGCGCAGCCACTTACACTTGTTGATAGAAGCACTTAAAACAGGGCTGGGGGGGGTGATGCGGATGGGATAAGGGGGGGAGAGGAGGAGGGGGGGGAAGCGGCTCTGCCCCCCTCTCTGCCCCCCTCTCTGCCCCCCTTTCCGCGGCTCGGCTGCCGGCGGGGCTCGGTCCCTGGCAGGGGGGCAGGTCGCAGGGCCGGGGGGGTTGAGGGGCCGCCCCGCTCGGCTCAGAGCAGGGGCGTTTGTTTGAACAGCTCCAGAGCAAAGAGCCGGGGAAGAAAGTTTGGGCTGGGAGCGTGGTTTTTTCCCCAGACGTCAGCACAAGGCGGAACAGGGGCTGGGGAGGGAGCCGGACTCAGGGCAGCCGTGATTTTTTTTCCCCCTTATTTAAAAAGAAAAAAAAATTATAATTATTTTAAATTTTTAATCTTTTTTTTTTCTTTTTTTTTTTTTTTTGGTTGGGGGGGGTGGGTGGGAAAGGGGAAGGGGGCCGGGGAGCGGCCCGGCACCTCGGGCTGGGCTGCGGGCTGGGGGTGGGAGCCATGGACTCGGCGCCAGCCTTTGCCATGGACAAGCCGTTCGCCCCCGGCGCCGTGCGCGGCCCGGAGCCGCCCGAAAACGCTCAAAGCCGGAAAAACTTCAGCGTGAGCCACCTCCTGGACCTGGAGGAGGTGGCGGCCGGTATGAACGGGACCCCCGCGGCCGGTCCCCCGCCCGCCGGTGGCGGCAAGGCCATCCCGGAGCCGTCGGGAGGCAGCAGCGGCAGCGAGGCAGCGCCCCAGGACGGTGAGTCCCGCTGGGCCGGGATGGGGCAGCCTTGGGGATGGGGTGTCCCCGCCGTGTCCCCCTGCCGCGGGAAGGGCACCCCGGACTAAGGGGGTCGGTGTCCCCCGCAGTGGGGTGGGAGAGCGGGGGGAGCGGGTGGAGGCGAGCGGCGAGGTGGCGACCCCCCGACGGCTGGGGGAGAGGGACCCCGCACCGTGAGAGACGGACCCCGCAACCGGGACAGGGACACAGGGACCCCGCACCCGGGACAGGGACACAGGGACCCCGCACCGGCCGCCTCCTCGCCGGCACCGGAGGTGTCGGGTCCGGGGCGCTCCCGGGAAGTCGCTCCGTGCCGGGGCTGCGTGGCCTGCGGGGTCCTCATGCCCCCCGGAGCTCCCGGTCTCGGTTTCCGGGCGCGGGGAGCGGGGCCAGCCCGGCGGGGCCGCGGGCACCGGGACACAGAGGGGACCGGGACACCGCGGGCACCGGGACACTGCGGGCACCGGGACACTGCGGGTCCCGTCCCGGCAGCCGCAGCTGCGCGACTCCGGCATCAGCGGGGACAGAGCCGGGGCTGGGACAAGAGAGCGGGACCGAGCCGGGACGCGGTTTCATGGCGCTCGGTCCTGGCCGGAGGCGCGTTTTTAACGGGACAATCCCGCCCGCATCTCCGCCGGTCCCGCGCATCCCCGCTCCGCTCCTGGCGCCTCGGTGAGCAGGGTTCGCCCCATTCCTGTGGCAAAGCCACAGAGACGAGGCAGCCGACGGCCCCCAGAGCCCCCCGAGGCCGAGAGTCCCCTCGGGACACAGAGGTGACAGAGGAGGGGCAGAGCCCCCATGCCCAGAGCCCGGGCCGGGTGCCCTCCCCGAGGGGTGACATTCCCCAGAACTGTCCTGGCTGGGCTGTGCTACCCCAGGCTTGTTTCCTACAGCCCTGGGGTGCTGACAGCCCAGCCGGGAATCTGTGCTGCTGAAGGGGGCTCAGTCCCTTCAATCCCCCCGGTGCTCTCTGTGTCCCCTCCCGTGGCTCCTACACTGTGTGCAGCTCTGCAGCATCTTTCTGCAGCCCACAGCTCATTCCCTGCACAACCTCCTCCCTTCATGGAGCAACCCCACTGAGCCCCCAGCCTGCCTCTGCCTTGCTGGGGGCTGGGCGCTGCTTTTTGGGATGGTATCTGGTATTTTCAGTGTTATTTTCCTCCCTCCCTTTCCCTTGGGTTTTGTGTGTACTTTCGGCAGTGGCTGTGGGGCTGTGGGGAGGGTTTCTCCTGCCTGTGGGGCTGTAGGGGGACAGTATTCCATGTTGGGGTCAGCACAGCTTTGGGAAACCCAGCCCAGTCTCACAGGGCTGTTTGCAAAGCAGCAGAGAAACAACTGCCCTGCTGGGCTCCTAATGCACCCAGAGAACCCAGCGTGGACCCAGCGTGATGCAAAAAACAGAGTGAGAGGCTGCACGATCACCACCAGCCTGTTCTTCACCCTAAAACCCATTCCTCCCAGGCAGGGGCCCTGGGGTTTGCTCTGCAGATCCCAGCAGTGCTGGCCCACGTGAGATATTTCCCATTAGCACCTGTTCTGGCAAGCTGGCATGGATGGAGGCACCATCAGCATCTGGGATGCTCTGACAGGCTGAGCAGCAGCTGAAGCATTTCTGATGTTGAAAAGTACCCAGGAGCTGAGAGCAGTGGGCAAGAAGAGAACAAGGAAACAGAGACAAGAACCTGGGTGCACGCAAAGCTGGACCTTTGAGACCCTTACCTGCTGCCACTGCCTTAACTGGGATGCAATTTCCTAAATTGAGATGGGAAGACCCAAAATACCAGGCAAATGTTCTGCCTTTGTGAGCATCAGCCTTTTGCTCCAGATCTGCGATGACAGCAAAGAAACTTCTACTGGTAACGCTATCTTTTACTGGCATCCTGAAATAGAACAGCCTCTTGGCATTTGCTCTCCTCTTCCTCTTCAACCATCGTGGGGTTTTCCTGCCAGAGGCAGGTGTGGAGCCCCACAGTTGCTGGCAGTGGGTTTGTTATGAACACAAGTGGCCACGGTGCCCCTGCATCTCTGCAGGATGTGGCTCTGAGCTCCAGCCAGGAGCCCTTCGGGGTCTTTGTGCTGCTGGGTTGGAGGAAGAGCAGCCCTGAAGCTGCTGTGAAGCTGTGGGACCCCTGAAGCTGCTGTGAAGCTGTGGGACCCTGCCCCAGGCAGGGCTCACCGGGGCTGTGCTGGCAGAGCTGGCACAAGGATGCTTCAGGCAGCCCCAGGCTGTGCCCAGCAGGCTGAGACCTCAACAGAACCCCCTCCCCTTCCCCAGGGAAGCTGCAGTGAGAGCTTTCCCGAGGCTGGCACAGCCAGAGGAGCTCAGGGCAGGGATTTATTCTCTGCAGAAGGGGATTCAGCCCTGGAGGCAGCCTCATGTCGGGGGCCCTTGGCACACGTCCCCTCCAGGAGCCCCTTGCAGGGCTGGCATCCCTTCCCCTGGCACTGTGGAGGCTCCTGGGGACCAAAGCCATGCCCAGCTCCCTCTCTACCCAGCGGGCTGCTCAGCCCCTGCCTTGGCCACAGCCCCAAACTGGCCCTGAGTGTACCCAGAGCATCCTCCTGGGACTGTGAATACAAATATCTGTGCAACACATTGCTCTCGTGACACCCAAAAATCAGAAATCCCACAAGCCAGGCAAGAGCAAGGAAAAGTCAACAGGGTGGTGAGAGCTCATTCACACCCTCATCTTCATCTTCATTCTCCCCTGGAGTGGTGCAACAGCCTCCCATGGAAAACCTTCGGCACAACTTCTGAGGTCTTGAAAGCTTGTTCACCTCCTTTCATTAGACTAACAAATAATGTGTAACGCGAAACATCTGTTAACAACAGCCCTTAATGTTCTCAAGATGATAAAGCAGGAGGGTAATTTTAGCCAGCAAGCCTTGACTGATGGCTTTTCAAACAATGAACTTACTTTTGGTGCCGCCTGGGGATGGGAGAGGGAGTCGTGCACTGGCTCCGGCACCGCTTTGGGGCTGAACACTCAGAAAGAGTCACTTTTGTCACAGCTGAGCTGTGGCCCCTCCAAGGGGATTTTTTGGCATGCATTGACCATTTATTTGGCTACAGCCACTGGGACCTGGCAGTGGGATGGGGAGGTGTGGTGGCCCCCGGACACCCCACTTTCAGAACAGTGCCTTGAGCCCCTTCCTCATCCCCTGGGACCCTCTGACCTGTTCTGGGGCTGTGAGGATGCTGAGCTGAGCAGTGATGCAGGAGAGGAGAGGAGAAGCAGCACCCAAAGGGGCAGAGGGCATTAAGATGTTGTTACAACAAATTTGCTTTAATTTATGTAAACCAGAGCAGCTGAAAAGGGAGAGGTGAGGCAGGGAGGGACAGGGACTGGTATCAGAGGGGAAAGGGGTCTTGGTCCTGGAGTTAAAGTGGTGGCTGATTGCCCCAGGTAGCCCCAAACACCCCCCAGGGCTTGGGTACCTTTCTTGAGGCAGAGCCATCCCAGCTGATGTCCCTGTGGTGTCCAAATCCAGGGACTGTGCTGGCCCTGGCTCACAGGACAAGGTTTGGCTGTGCTGCTCTGCCTTCCCAAGTACCACTTGTCCCCATCAGCCATGGGCACAGCTCGGGGACACCTTGGCCTCTGTGGCTGTGCTGGCAGGAGGCAGCTCTGTACCCCCATGGCCAGGATGTGCCTTTGGGGACATCTGTGCACAGAGATGCCTCAGCCACAGCTAAACCCAGTGTCATTAACTCCTGGCTGATCCCCCGTGCTCAGTGAGACTGGGCCATGGGCACAGGGACACAGCTGAGGCTCCCCTAACCCCAGACCCACCAGACCTCTCTCTCCAGCACCCACCTGCTTTCCACAGCCCCAAAACTGCTGGGCACCCTCCAGGCTGCTGTGCTGGGAGGCTTTCCCTGGTTTCTGGATGCCAGACCAGGGACATGCAGTGTGTAGGGACCCAACACAGCCCCCGTGGAGGGGAGGAGGCTTTGGGAATTATCTGATGGATGTGGCTCAGCTCTCCAAGGAGAGGTCCCTGCTGCTCAGGGTGGCACCACTGTGCTGCCATGGCCTGTGGGATGGGGTTGGGATACACTGGAGGGGGCAGCAGGGCTGGGGTGCAGCATTTACAGCACCCATCACCCCTCACTGCTCCCCAAAACAGCCCCAGCTGGGGGGGCCTGGCAGATCTCCTGCAGGGCCCTGGCTGGGGACAGTCCCTGTTGGCATCTGGAGCAGAGGGGGAGGTGAATCCTCTCTGTCCTTGTAAGGCCAGCCCAGCCTGGTGGGTGGCACCAGGGCAGGAGCCATCATCCTTGCATCCATCCATCCTTGCTCTCAGTGACAGACATCACCCTCCCTGTCCTCGGTGCCTGCCTGGGGACCCCCCTGCCCGGGGGGCTCTGAGGGTTGCAGACCTCAGGACAGGGGTTTTTCCCCCACGTGCCCTTGGGGCTGCTGGAGCAGGATGGCCCCAGGGGAGGGGACAGTGCTTGTCCAGTGTGTGGTGCTGGCAGGTCCCCAGTGCAGCATCCAGCAGCAATTAGTGAGTAAGCACCAATTAATCCGTGTGGGAGCTCCCCAGCCTGGCCACCTCCCAGCCCTCCACGGTGGTTTTTGCTTACTGTGAGGATGGATGGATGGATGGATGGATGGATGGATGGATGGATGGATGATGGATGGATGGATGGATGATGGATGGATGGATGGATGGATGGATGGATGGATGGATGATGGATGGATGGATGGATGGATGGATGGATGATGGATGGATGGATGGATGGATGGATGATGGATGGATGGATGGATGGATGGATGATGGATGGATGGATGGATGGATGATGGATGGATGATGGATGGATGGATGGATGATGGATGGATGGATGGATGGATGGATGGATGGATGGATGGATGGATGATGGATGGATGGATGATGGATGGATGGATGGATGGATGATGGATGGATGGATGATGGATGGATGGATGGATGGATGGATGGATGGATGGATGGATGGATGGATGATGGATGGATGATGGATGGATGAGGGATGGATGGATGATGGATGGATGGATGGATGGATGGATGGATGGATGGATGGATGGATGGAGGGATGGATGATGGATGGATGATGGATGGATGGATGATGGATGGATGATGGATGGATGGATGATGGATGGATGATGGATGGATGGATGGATGGATGGATGATGGATGGATGGATGGATGAGGGATGGATGGATGATGGATGGATGATGGATGGATGGATGGATGGATGGATGGATGGATGATGGATGGATGGATGGATGGATGGATGATGGATGGATGATGGATGGATGATGGATGGATGGATGATGGATGGATGGATGAGGGATGGATGGATGGATGGATGGATGGTGGATGGATGGATGGATGATGGATGGATGATGGATGGATGGATGGATGGATGGATGGATGATGGATGATGGATGGATGGATGGATGGATGATGGATGATGGATGGATGGATGGATGGATGGATGAGGGATGGATGGATGGATGATGGATGGATGGATGGGTGGATGGATGATGGATGGATGGATGGATGATGGATGGATGATGGATGGATGGATGGATGGATGGATGGATGGATGGATGATGGATGGATGGATGGATGGATGGATGATGGATGATGGATGGATGGATGGATGATGGATGGATGATGGATGGATGGATGGATGGATGGATGGATGGATGGATGGATGGATGATGGATGGATGATGGATGGATGGATGATGGATGGATGGATGGATGATGGATGGATGGATGGATGGATGGATGGATGGATGGATGGATGATGGATGGATGGATGGATAGATGGATGGATGGATGGATGATGGATGGATGGATGGATGGATGGATGGATGATGGATGGATGGATGGATGGATGGATGATGGATGGATGGATGGATGGATGATGGATGGATGGATGGATGGATGGATGGATGGATGGATGGATGGATGATGGATGGATGGATGGATGATGGATGGATGGATGGATGATGGATGGATGGATGATGGATGGATGGATGGATGGATGATGGATGGATGATGGATGGATGGATGGATGATGGATGGATGGATGGATGGATGGATGGATGGATGGATGGATGGATGGATGATGGATGGATGGATGATGGATGGATGGATGGATGGATGGATGGATGGATGGATGATGGATGGATGATGGATGGATGAGGGATGGATGGATGATGGATGGATGGATGGATGGATGATGGATGATGGATGGATGGATGGATGGATGGATGAGGGATGGATGGATGGATGGATGATGGATGGATGGATGGGTGGATGGATGATGGATGGATGGATGGATGATGGATGGATGATGGATGGATGGATGGATGGATGGATGGATGGATGGATGATGGATGGATGGATGGATGGATGATGGATGATGGATGGATGGATGGATGATGGATGGATGATGGATGGATGGATGGATGGATGGATGGATGGATGGATGGATGGATGGATGGATGATGGATGGATGATGGATGGATGGATGATGGATGGATGGATGATGGATGGATGGATGGATGGATGGATGGATGGATGGATGGATGATGGATGGATGGATGGATAGATGGATGGATGGATGGATGGATGATGGATGGATGATGGATGGATGATGGATGGATGAGGGATGGATGGATGGATGGATGATGGATGGATGGATGGATGGATGGATGGATGATGGATGATGGATGGATGATGGATGGATGATGGATGGAGGGAGGGCCTGACAGGTCCCAGCTCACCCAGAGCTTTCCAGCCACTCGCAGGGGGCCCAGCCCATCCCAGTCAGGTGAAGGGGCTGTGGGGAGGGATCCCTGCTGTGCACCCCAGGCTGATGCAGGGACAGGGGACAGGGGACAGCACAACCTGCAGTGTTCTGCAGCCAGGCTTCCCCTCCCTAACAGCGACACCCTCACCGTGGTTCTTGTCCTGCACGTGGTCCCCTGCCCTGGACAAGAGGAAAGTGATTCCTCAGGTCTCATCTACCCAGAAGCTGCTGTGGGGTGGGAGTGCTGCTCTCCCATGGCACAGGATAGGGGCTGAATGGGGTCAGCTCCCTGCAGAAGCAGCCAGAGCAGCACAAACCACTGCCAGGCACAGGCAGGGCTGGGGGCACAGCTGGGAGAGACCCCGGGGCTCACAGAGCTTCTGGCCTGGGGTTCACCCTGGTTCCACCCCTCTGTGCTCCCCTGTGCCCCCAGCCCTGCAGGGTGACACACACTCACCACCCACTCCTCCCACAGTGACATCCACGCCCCCTCCTGCTCCTCCTGTGGTGACACTGGGTCACCATCCTGCCCTTCCCTGTGCCCTGGGCTGCTCTCAGGCTCTTGCTGACATCAGGACTCTCATTTGGGGGAAATTTGCCCCCGTATGAGCTGAGCACCCCCGCCTGGGCTCCAGGCTCCCCCTGCCCCAGCTTGGGGGGCTCTGGGCTGCAGAGGGGCCCCAGGAAGTTGCCCTGCCCACGCTGAGCCCTCTCCAGGGCACAGCAAACACATCCCAGCACGTTCCTGCAGCCCTGCAGGGCTCTGTGGGGTCCCCACAGGTGCTCACTGCTGTGCTGGGAGAGCTGCTGCCAGAGGGCAAAGGGGAAAAATCCCAAACTCAGGACCTGGGGAGATGGGAACCCTCTGGCTGGGGGAGCCCAAGAGCTGGAGCAGCCTTGGCTGGGCCAGGAAAATCACTTTTCTCCCCAACTTCTCATTGCTGGGATTTTTCTGTGCTCAGCACCCCCAGTGAGCTGGGTTTTGGCAGGCATTGCTGTGGGGGATGCTCCTTCTGAAACCCTTTCCAGCAGGGAGAATCACGGCCTGGCAGTGTCCAGAGGGGACACTGGAGGGGTCCTGCATGTTGTGGGGACACTGGAGGGGTCCTGCATGTTGTGGGGACACAAAGCTTTGCCCCAGTCCCCTGGGAGCCCTGGCAGCACCCACTGATGTGCTTTAGTCCCCAGCAGCAGCCCAGACCCCCCTGAGACAGCCATGTCCAGCCCAGGAGGGTGCTGGGGTGCAGGGACACCTTGCCTGTCCCCCCCTGGGCTGTTATGTCTCACTCGACCAGCAACAGCTCAGTGCAAGACTATTTTCCCTCTCTTTTGGGCTGTTATTTCAGGGAATGGGGCTGATTCACAGGAAAAATATGAAATTTCGACTCTGTGCAGCCAAGATGGGTGAATTTCAACGAATCAGCATTTTAAGAGAGCCTGGGCGTGTGTCTGTAGCTGGGAGGCTGATGAAATGATTTGGGGCTCTGAGGCTGTGTGTTAGAAACCCTCCTCCCTCCCAGGGAGTGGGGCTGATCCCCCCCTCACCCAGGGCTGATTTCCTCCAGCCAGGGGGAATTCTCTCCCCAGAGCTGTCAAATCCTTGAGCTCAGGGGATGAGTTTGAAGCAGGATGGGACCCGGGTGCTTTGGAGTTGGTGTCCCCACACTGGCACCTCATTCCCTCCCTGCAGCATGAGCAGAGGCTGGAGGGAGTTGCTGTTCCAGGATGGAATCCCTGAGCCAGGGAACTGGGTCAGAGCATCCTTTAAAATGCTGGGGCATTGGGTTATGGCTGGGCTGAGCGAGGGTTTAGACCAGGCTTAATGCAGATCAGGTTTTTCCTGGCTGCAAAAAGCAATTTGGAGCAGAGTGGAAGTGTGGTGGGCAAAGGCAGCCACCCCTGCCTGGCTTTGGTGATGCCAGAAGGGCCAGGGAGGGTGGGAACAGCAAAGTTTTGGGGAGAAAGGCCTGATTTGAGGTTTCAAGGCAGTTTTCCGATGCCTGTTGACCAGGACTACCCCAAAACCACCAAACTACTTGTTTTTCACCGCACAACCCTGAATTTCCGAGAACTAACACAGAAATTCCTCCCCTCGCCCTCGAGGCATTCCCGATGTTCGCCTTTGCCCGAGGGACGCATGACCGCGGGCGGTGTTTTCCAGCCTTCCCACGGCTGACAAACGCCCTGTCCGTGCTCAGCATCCCTCGGCAGAGCCTCCCTGGCCCCGGCGTCCCGGCAGAGCCAGCCCCGGTACCGGGACCCGCGGGGGCTCCGCGGGGCAGCCCCGAGCCCCGGGCAGCTCCCGGTGCTCGCTCGGGGAATTGCGGGATAAATGCGATGCTGATGTTGCAGGAATTGGGGGAATTGCTGCAGCTTGTGGGGTTGTGAAGCCATCCTGGGGACACCCTGGGGACATCCTGGGTCCCCTTTGCCACCTCGTCCCTTCAGCCCCAGCCGTGCGCGGTGCGGGTGCAAGCGGCAGCTCGGAGGGTGTTAATTGAGCAGGAGGGATAATGAGGCTGCTCTGCTGCTCTTTCCTGCGGTTTGGGGGGGAAAGCAGCCCCTGGGAGGCTGGGCAGGGCTGGGGGGACAGTTCAGGTCCCGGGGGATGCCGGGCGGGCTGGGAGCCTTCAGAGAGCGGCAGCGCCAGCCGCCGGCCCCCTCCCCTTCCCTCCTCATCCCCCTTTGAGCGCATATAATAAAGCAGCTTTTCAGCTGCGGCTGCAGTGATAGATCAGGAAGAATTGTATGAGTCTATTAAAGTCTGTGTGTCTCTGAATGGAGACTGTGGCTAAGCCAGGCGCCAGGCTCGCGCATTGAACCAGATGTGGAGAGGCGCCATCCTTTCCAGCCACTGAATCCGAGAGGCTGCAGGCTTCACACGCAAGGAAACTGGAGTGCACATGGCAGGGGAGCCGGGGGAGCGGCGGGGAGCACATGGCAGCGGGGCACATGTGGGGAGGGGGCACAGCCCGGGGCTCCCCGCAGCCTCCGCAGCCCGCCCGGGGCAGCGCTGGCACCGGAACAGGGGGGCTCGGGGGCCTGGGCCAGCCCGGGCTGGGAACGGCACCCCCGGGATGGGAACGGCAGCCCCGGGATGGGAATGGCACCCCCGGGATGGGAACGGCACCCCCGGGATGGGAACGGCATCCCCGGGATGAGTAGGGCACCCCGGGATGGGAATGGCACCCCCGGGATGAGCAGGGCACCCCGGAATGGGAACAGCAACCAGGGGGAGCTGAGCTGAGCCTGGGGCTGCTCAGGGCATTGCACTGGGTGTTTGGAGGGGCTGCTCTGCACCCCAAGGTGTGCAGGGGGTCGGCATTGTGCCAGGTCATGCAGGGCATGGCTGGGGCAGGGGGGGATTGTGCTGCACCCCAAGCTGTTCAGGGCAATGCCAGGTGTGTGTGGTGACTGTTCAGGGCAATGCCAGGTGTGTGTGCTGGGGTTCCAAGGCACCCCAAGCTGTTCAGGGCAGTGCCAGGTGTGTGTGCTGGGGTTCCACAGCACCCCAAGCTGTTCAGGGCAATGCCAGGTGTGTGTGCTGGGGTTCCATGGCACCCCAGGCCGTTCAGGCCGTTGCAGGGGGTGGCATGTGGCACTGAGCCATTCAGGGGAATCACGCTGTCCCCCAGGTGCTGCAGGGCATTGCCAAGTGGGGGGCTTGTGTTGCACCCCAGGATGCACACGGGACACTGCCAGGGCTGTCAGGGGTCACTTGGGGGTGGCAGTAGGGGAGCACTTAGGGGACCCCAGGCACAGCACTGGGGTGCAAAGGGCTTGGTCCTGCAGCAGCACAGCTGAGGAGGGCACAGGATGGGTCATGGGCAGCTCCTGTCCCCAAAGCCACTGTGCTCCATACAGGAGACAAAAATGGAAGGACAGAAGGAAGGCAGGAAAGACAGACAGATGCCATCCTGCTGGGGACAGCTGTGGCTGGCAGCTCATGGGGCTGGTGGACCCATGGGTCCCATGCACCCAGCAAAGGTGTGAAGCAGAGTCTGTGCAGGGGACACAGGTGACACGGGGACGGCCACTACAGGGCTGGGCTGGGGCAGCTGCCACGCTCCTTCCTCACCAATTTCACTTTCTCATCTGGGCTGGCCACATGGCTGTAACTCGGGGGTTGTAAATACCTCAGGGGAATTTTTAAATTTAAAAAAACTGTTTTCATTTAAATTAAAAGACACTCAAGCATTTCTATTAGTATTAGAGGTTTATAAAACATAAAACAAATGTTGAAACTAAACTACCAGGCAATGCTCACTTCTGGAAGCCCTCTGCATGTTTGACATGACCCAGTTACCCCTGGGGCAGTAAGTTTTAGTTCTGTATGAGAGTGCCAGGGTGCCCAGTGTGGCAGGAGGGTCTCCCTGGGGACCTGGAGGGACGAAGGCTTGGAGGGATGAGGGTGAGGTCTCAGCTCTGCTGACCTTTGTAGGAGCAGGACCCTGATGTTCCTGTCTCCATCCTGTCATGCCCATGGCTGGCACCTGCTCCCAGTGACCTGACTGTGATCCTGTCCCCACTGTCCCCATCCCCACCATCCCCACCATACAAGGTCCTGCTGTAACCTGGAAACAGTTAACCAGGCTGGGTTAAAAAAAAAAAAAAAAAAAAAAAAAAAGATACGAGCCACTTATTAAAATGAATGTTTTACAATAAATTTGGCGAGAGGCCACCGACCTCAAATGCAAACCAGACTGGAGGACAGCGGTGCTGCTGCTGGCAGGGGCTGCAGGGACGTCTGTGCGTGCAGGGAACCCCTGGAGCAGGGCTGGGATGGGCTCCCAGGGCTGGGATGGGCTCCCAGGGGGGCTCACACCCACCCCACACCCAGCCAGACACGCTGGTTCCACAGCTGGTGGCTCTCAGCAGGTGCTGCTGCTCACTGATCAAATGGGTGCTCAGTGGTTTGCTGGCCTGGGTGTGAAAAACACCCTTTGGGCCTCAAAAAGAAAAGGGATTTGGGGCAGTGGCAGTGGGCAGCAGGAGGGGACAGCACGGGAGTTCTCATCATTCCCCCTTGGCCCTGCCTGCCTCCTTCCCCCCTTGGCAGTGACCCTGATGCAATGGAGTCTCTGCTTTAACCTCGTGGGGCTGGTGTTGGGTTTCAGTGCCAGATGCCACTGGGGCTGGCTTGCTTGGGCTTTTGCCTATTAAATTTCAAGAAACCACCTTTTTGGGGGGGCTGTGGAGGAGAGGAAGGCTGGGATCACCATGCCAGGGGTCCCTGGCTGGGAGCCAGCCCTCCACACAACGTTCCTGCTATGGAGCCCTGGCTGATTTAGTTTTATTTTTCAAACACTGAGCAAAAGTCCCAGGGAGCTCTCAATAGCTGTGATGGCCTTAGGGACTCCCCATCCCCTTCCCAGCCCCCAGGAAAACTCACTTTGCAGTTAAATCCAGGATTTTGGTGGTGCTTTGCAAAGCGGGTGCTATCCCGGGCCAGTGCTTGCACAAGTCTCATTAGTGTTAATTAATTACAGGTCTGTGCCCAGCTGGTAAGCCAGGTAACCTGTTATATCACATGTGAG
Organism: Agelaius phoeniceus; assembly: GCF_051311805.1. NCBI lineage: Eukaryota > Metazoa > Chordata > Aves > Passeriformes > Icteridae > Agelaius > Agelaius phoeniceus. The sequence continues at coordinate 6,495,744 of NC_135285.1, forward strand.
TGATGTTGGCACCTCTGTGGCTGCATCGTGGATGCACCAAATGGTGCCTGGAATGTCTGCAGGATGGGAAGGGAAGCAGCTCCTGTGCTCAGCCCCGATGAAGGGCAGCAGGGCCCAGCCTCTGTCCCTCCATCCCTCCTCCAGTGCCTGTGGGGAGCCACCGTGGCTGCTCCCTCTGCCCAGACCCCTCGCTGTGGTGCCTGGGGCTGACCCAAATCCCAGCATTTTGGCCACAGGCTCTGGGCTGGCTCTTTCCCTGAGCCACAGATTCACACATCTGTGAGCCACCACGGCTGTTGTAAGGAGCTGGCAAAGGGGGGAGGCTGCACCCCCGAGGGGCAGCGTCCCCAGGAGCAGCCCAGGCCGCTGCAGTGGTGTGAGGAGCAGGAGAGCCCCAGCACTGCTCTCTTCCCACCCCAGGAAGGGCTCCTGGCTGGGAGATGAAAGCAAGTGAATGTCTCCTTGCCGGGAAGGCTCCTGGCTGGTGCTGCCTGGGGTAGAGCCAGAGCCTTTTGTTGGTCCCTGGGCCTCCACCGTGGGGGTTGGCAAATTCACAGGAGAACAAAATGGAAATTCCTGCTCCCCCGTTGGTCGGTGCTGCTCGGAACTTGGCTGGGATCAGTCAAACCCACCACGCTGTCTTTCCCTGAGGCACTTGGCTGTGCTGGAAGGGCTTTGGCTCCTGCTCCCCCCAGCCCTGCAGCCACAAACATCCTCCTGAGGAGCCCTTTGGTCTGACACAGCCTCTCGGAGCATCCCTGCATGAAGGCAGGAGCACCCATCCCGATTCCTGTCCTGTCTCCCCTCTCCCTCTTTGGCATTTGCAGGGGACACCCAGACTGGCACCACCGTGGATGAGTTTTTGGAGGCTCTGTGTGACCCCAGCCCCAATTAAGAAAAGAGGGACCCTAGAGGGGTGCAAACCCCCTTGAGTTGCACATTCCCCTGCCATGAGCAGGGACGATGCCAGACCCTGCCAGATCCTGACCTCTTCAGGCCGCTGTACCCAGCAAATCCGTGCAGACAGTGGACATTCCAGGAGCCTTTCCTCCTCACTGTGCCATTCCTCGAGGGGCAATTTGGGTACTCGTTGCGGAGCAGCTTTGCCCCAGCTCAGCTCCCCTGCAGCTCCCTCCCCTTGGAGCACTGACACAATGCAGGCAGTGGTGGCTCTGGAGCCGGGACAGCCCATTGTGTCGGGCTCCTGTGAACCCACGGGGTGCTCCTGGCAGCTCCCGAAAGCCCCGGGCCAGGCTGGGTCCCCCCACGCTGGCAGAGCCCTGGGAGGGAACATTTCTCTCGCAGAGCTCCGAGCCCGGGGGATGCGCTGGCGCTCGGGGCCGGCTGCGCTGGGCCGGTGCCACCGCCGGGGCACAGCCAGGCAGTCTGAGCCCTGCGGGCCCTCCACGGCCCCACAACGGCCCCACAATGGCCCCACAATGGCCCCACAATGGCCCTGCTCCAGCTCCGGGGTGCAGGAGCCGGGCGGGTGGGGAGGCACAGCCAGAGCCGCGCTGGGCGCCGGCGCTGTCACCGCTCTCGGGGCTGTCTCCAGAGCTGTTTCTGGAGCTGTCAGGGGGTGCTGGTGGTGCCAGGCTCTGTGGGCTGCATTGGGGCTGGGGCCAGGAGGCTGGGCTGCATCCCCAGCCAGTGATGTGTCCCTGTCACCTTCCCCAAAGGTCTGTGACAGGCAGTTCCCAGCCCAGGTAAAGGGTGGGTGATGGCACCGACTCTCCCAGATCCCAGGGAGAGTGGACAGGAATTTCTTGTGCTGCTCAGCCTGCTCCTCTCACTCCCACCAGAGCTTTGTGGCCAAAGATGTTCTCCAGCCCCTTCCTGAGGCTTGACAGCATCCCACCAACCCTGCCTCCTCCTTCAGGGAATGTGGCTGCAATTAATTCATTAAATGCTTCCGCTGACGCAGGAGCTGGCTGTGCCAAAACACCATTCCTGGGGCCTGGCCTCAGCTGGGTGAGCCTGTGCTGGGCTGTGCAGGAGCCTCTGGCATGGTGGGAAGTGCTGGGAATGTTCAGGGACTCCTGAGCACTCAGGGCTTTTGCTGCAGCCCTGTGGATTTCAGCAGCTTTCAGCTTCCAGGGCATCGTCTTTAAATCACAGCACAAGAGTCTCCAGCATCTGCTTCCCTTCTTCATTCTTTTCATTATCTTCCTCCTTCCTCACTTCCTCACTTCAGGAAGTCACAGGTGACTTCCTGATCTTCCCCCTCTTGTGCACCTGGGTTTTGCAGCTTGGCTGCCCTGGCTCCAGAGCCAGCTCTGAAGCCACTCACAGCTCTCAGCAGTGAATTTGGTGGCTCACTCTGGGCTGGAGCCATCCCTGAGGGAAGCAGTGTCTCATGACATGGGGATCTTCCTTTTCATAATCTTTCTTTTCCCAGTACCCATCTAAGCATCATGTTCCCAGTGATTTTGCTGCACTAATAATGAGCTGAAGAAAGAATTCAGTGCCACCACTGGGTTACCAGCACGGGCTGGACACATCCCCTCTGGGATGCAGGGATGCTGCTGGCTCAGCCAGGACCTTCCTGGCTTGTTCTGTCTTTTAGCTGGATGTGCTGTGATGGGTGCTCAGACACCACACACCATTCAGGGGTGCAAGGGGAAAACCTCCTGAGCCCTGGGGGTGCAGGTTGTGCATGGAGCATCCCTGGGGCTGCAGCACTGCTGGGCAGGATCTTCCCAAGTATTGTGTGTCTGTGTGGCTGGGGGTAGCAAGCTGTGGTGCTGGGTGGTTTCTAGCTGGTGCAGAGGCAGCTCTATAACCATAAAATAGGCTGCTGCTGCCTGTCAGTGAGCACAGGCTAAGGCCCCCCCGGGACAGCCTTGGCCTCTTTCTTGGTCCAGACTTTTGCTGCTCCTTTTTAACAGAGACACTTTTCCCCCAGCAAAACTGGCAGCCTGTAAAAACGTGTCAGCGTTTCAGTTTTTTCACAATTAATGAGGTGAAACATCCTCGGAAACATTTCGCTGTAATGTTTCTCCAGTAGCTGGGACTTGCCCCTCTCTTAAATTTTTCATGTTCGCCACTTGAGCCGGGAAAGTTTCCTTCGGACTCAGCACATTTGGACCCCCCCAGCTTCAACCTCCCCCCAGAGCCTTCAGCATTCCCGGGGTCTTTGTGAGGCTGGGCTGGGCTGGAGGGGGCCAGGGAGGGGCAGTGGGTGAGGATGAGGAGGTGGGAGCCTGGGGAGGGGCTGACAGCCCTTGTTCCCCAGGGATGCCCTGTCCCCCATATCCATGGCTGTTCCCAGGATGGGTTTGGACCTCATGCTGGGGCTGGTGTCCTGAGGGCAGGGCTTGGTGGCCCCCAAAAGCTTCTCCCCTGGGTACTGGGGTGAAGCAGTGCAGAAAATGGGGTGAAACTATGCAGAAAATGGGAGTTTCACCAATGTGGTTTTGCTGGTGCTGCTCCTGTGCACCCAGGCTGGGCTCATGGCTGGGTGCAGGAAAGGAACCGTACCTGGGTGACTCAGCACATGTGGAGGGGCAGGTTCCTGGCTGCTTCTCAGCCCCCCAGGCTTTCCAAGGTGATTTGGGGAGATTAAAGACCTGTTGTGGTGTAGGCATCTCCCACCATCCCTACTGCCACAAACCCTGCCCTTCCTGTGCCCATGAGCAGGGACAAGTGCCCAACTTCCCTTTGGCCTCTGGAGCATTCCTCCTACTATTCCTCCTCCCTGCAAAGCCCTGGTATGGGCCTGTAAACCCCCCTGGGCTCCCAGGCTGTTCCCAGCTGCATCCCAAGGCAGGGCAGTGTTGGAAGTGGCTGCTGGAAAGAGGCGTCCCCTGCACTTGGCAGCCCATGCACCCCCAAATCCCACCTCAGCTGAAGGCTGTGAAACAGAGCAGAGCTGGAGTGGGCACACACCATGGAGGGGCCATTCCCAAAGCCCAGAGCTCTGCTCCAGCTCTCTGCAGTCCGAGGGGAAGCGCTCCCTCCCCATGATTTAGAGGAGAAGTTAAACAATTGCACATGAAGCTCTGGCAGACGTCATGGCCGGAGCTCTCCTCGCTCCCCCGAGTACGAAGGGATGAAGGGAGTGCACATGTTTACCGAGAGAGACCATGGGAGAAACGAAAGACATTGTTTTTCCAAAGGATTTCTTGGCTGTAAAAGACCTCCACCACCCTGCGGCTTCCCTGATGAAGGCCCAGCGTTAATTTGTTAAATCCACATCAAGTGCCCAGAGAACCCATTGTTTATTTTTGCTAATTCAGCCGGCCGAGATCAAATTGGGGTTTTATTTGTTAAGGATAAACCTTAATTAATAAAAGCTATTTATTTGGCTAGAGTCGGCCGCAGCCTGAGGGTCAGATATGCCACGATCATTATTTCAAGTAAAACAAACCCAAAATGTCTCTCAACAGTTTGAAAAACGTAGAAACTTAGAGGGCTGAATTTATTTGTCTTAGGAAGAATTTACAGCTAATTCCCTCCAGGCTATTTCAACCCTTAAATTATACCCAAGAAGAAAAAAGAAGGAAAAAAATGCCATTCCAGGCGTAGTAGGGAAGTAAATGGTACAGCAGATTTGATCATTTTGGCTGGGGGGGGGGGTGTGAAAAATTTAAAGCTTAAAGGGTCTTTGGCAAACTGCTCCAAATAAACGGAACGTGTGAAATAATTTAATGACAGAAAACGTTTCAGGGCCGTGGGGGCTGCGGTGCAGTGGAAAATGAAACACGTTGGAGGAGATGTAGCCTGGGCTTTTTTGCATGAGAGGGTTGAACTTGCTGCCTTCTGACCTGAAAAATGGGGGAACTTGCACCCCAAAGCCGAGTGGTGGAGTTGGAGTCAGGAAAACTTGTCCCAGATGTGGTGGTACTGATAGGGAGTGGGGTTTGCAGCATCCCCGGGGGAAGAGACAGGCTGGCAGCTGGCTGGGGTAGCAGGGGTGGTGCTGGACAAACACCTCACTCTGGATGGGCATTTTGCAAATAAACGCCCCAAACTGGGTGTGCAGAGGGGAGACTGAGCATGGCTGGCATTAAAGCCCATCCCTGAGAGACATCCCAAGGCAGGATCCCTGCCTGTGTTTCTGGGGTCAGGCAGGAGAGCTGCTGGGGCTGTGGGTGCTGGTTGATCAGGATCACAGCTGCTCTGAGCCCATTTACGGTGCACTAATGGAGCTCTTAGTCAAACCCAAAGCCTTGGTGGAAATCCAGTGAAAATCACCTCTTTACAGTGCTCAACAGCAGCTGTGGGAGGCTGGGGGCCCTGCCAGTGCAAGGGCAAGCCCAGCACCAAGGCTGAGACTGCTGGGTCCTTCCTGTGGAAAACTAATGGAAGCACAGAGGGCAAAGGCAGGAGTGGGAGAAGGGGGCTTGGTTGGTGCCCAGCTGAACCAGCCCGGCTCTGACCCGGGGGTGGTGCTGCCTTTGCTCCCAAGTTCTCTCTGTGGCACAGTCCAGGCTTGCCAGCACTGGTGCTCCCACGGGGAGAAGGGTTTTGGGGTGACCCCAGCACCCCATGGCGTCTGTAGGGCACAGAGCTGTCCCCGGGCTCTCTGCAGCTCTCAGGCAGCACTGCCTGAGGCAGGACAGCCCAGAGAGGAGGCTGGAGGTGACCCAGGCCACATCCAGCACCCCAAAACTCATCCACACCACGGGTGGAAAGTCTCCTGTCTTTCCTAACAGTCTGGGGCAATTTAAGGCTTTTTTGTGGTGCACATTGGGCCCATCCTGCTCTGTGCAAAGCCCCTGTGCCTCCCTCTCCCCATCCTCCCCCTCATGTCATCTTTCGTTACTCAGTAACGTTATCCCCCCCGTTTTCCCCCTTTCCCTGCATTTCTTTTCCTTTCAGCGGAAATTGTAATCAGTGGAAGATAAATACAGGGAAGGAGGCTGGGGGGAAGGCTCAGGAGCCCCTCTGACCTCAGGGTTGGACAACCAAGCTTGTCCCTTCAGCCCAAATGAACCCCCAAATTATACTTGACAAAGGCAAGGGTTTGGCTTTCTCCATAGCCTCCCTAAGCACTGCTTTGGGACAGAACAGTGATGGTGGGAAGCTGGTTTTAACTTTGTGCAATTACAAACTCTTATTCCTGGGTGCCCATCAGGCTGGGGAACTGGCTTTTAATTCTTCCATCAAGGTGTCAGCAGGTCTGGTTAAATCCAAGTCCCCCTGATGGCAGTGAAAGGACAGGGTGTCTTCAGGGGACTCAACTCATCCCCCTTCCCATCCCTTCACTGATGCCACAGAGAATTGAGCCATGCTCCTTTTTGGGAAGTTGATTTGGGGTTATTAAAGCATCTCTGATAGAGGAGATCCTGTAAACCTGTCAGACATTCACCACCAGCAATTAGGGTGGCATCTGCCTGCTCCCACAGGCCTGCAATGCCTGAGCTAATGAGGAAAAGATGCTGATGCATTACCAAGGCTCATCCCTGGGCAGAGCAGAGGATCCAGGCAGGAACTCCATGTGTGGAGCTGCCTCCCTGCCGTGGAGAGATGCCCTGGAAAAGGTGTGGAAGGTCCCTCCATTAAAAGCAGCAATAGGGGCTGAACAAAATGCCCCAAAACCAGCATGGCCCAGGGTTTGCAGGTCGCCAAAAACCCAGGAACAGCTGGTGCTTGGACACATCCTGATCCAACTCCAGTCCTAAACTTCGACCCCAGCATTACTGCCAGCCCCATATGGGAAGCACTCAGCACCACTTGTCTCCTGTGGCTGTTTAGCTCTTCCTTCTGTGGGTTTGGGGAGATAAAGACCAGCCAGAAATGTGGGCAGATCCTACAGAACTGGATTGAGAGTTAATTTCAACAGACTTTCCTCTTCCTCCTTTCTTTCAGCCAAATTAGAGTGGGCAAGGGAAATCATCATTATGGAAAAGTCCTATAGCCAGGTTTAAATTGAGGATGGAGCCAAAGGGGGTTTATAAATTTTATTTATACATTTCCCAGGGTTCTGTTGAAATCACTGCCAGTTTGGTGAGGGGCAGTGGGTGCCCTTGTGACTATTTTCAACCAAACCCTGATGTACCATGAAGCCCTGTGGCATGGTCATAAACCCACAAGGAAACCTCTCACCCTGTTACATCCTGTATGTAGCTCTTTCCCAGCCTGATGGTTCCCATTTCAGTCCCAAGCTCCCAGAAAACTCAGGGACAGCCATGGCTGGACTTCATGTATTTTAATCCAGCGGCTCGTTAGCTCGCTGGAGGAAAACAGGACCAAAAAAGGAGTTTAACTAAAAGGGGCAACTGGAAAGCAGAAACTGGCAGAACATTTGAAGCTGCAGGAGGAAGTGCTGGAGGGAATTCTGAGAATTTTATTTGTGAGCCTTTAGACACGATTGGTGGTGAAGGGCAGCCCGTGGTTTCCTGGCTGGGGAAAGGGTCTCAAACCCACACATATTTCAGGCACTGTCCATCGTGTCTTCACCCAACCAAGAAGACCATGTCCAAAATACAAGATCACAGATTGTTGATGGTCAACCAAGGCCAAGTTGCACCTACAGCACAATTAAAGACCCAGAGAAATACCAGTGGCTGCAGAGAGGCCTTGGGAGAATGATGTAGTTGGGCACATATAGGAGTCCTAGGGACTTGATGAGAAACTTGCTGTTGGATGTTTCATGGCTTGAATTATTCAGAGTTAAGGTGCAAGAAGGTTTTTCTGGCCTTAAAGATCTTGGAAGTTTCCTCCTGCTCAACAGCTTGATGGTGTCTTGAAACTTTGTTGCTCAAGCATTATCTGAAAATGCTAGACTTATTAAATAAGTATCACAATTAATATTATTAGCAAGTATTAAATTTGTGAGCATACCAAGGGAGTGGTGAGTTCTGCCACCCTGGCCTCTGCAATGATACAGAGCAGAAAGCCCCAACATACCCCTGCCATGAATCAGGATGCCATAAAAATATTAACATTTCAAATAATTCCAGAATGCTTTCCCACCAGTAGGTACAGATTGGATCCAGATGCTTTATGAACAGAAAGAACCATTAACCAGTACCTCCACAAGGGAGAATGACAGCGAGCTGTGCTCCCCATGGAGCCTTTGCAGGAGCTGACTGGGTGTCTCGGAAAAAGGCTTCACGAAATTGCCCAAACCTTATGACATTAGTGACAAAGAGGAGATTAATCTCAGCCTGGCTGACAGCCCAAGATCAATACTGAGAAACCAGACTACACCCTCAGCTTCATGTTTCCATGAGGCAGCAAAGCCAGAAATAAACACTGCGGAGGCTGAGCCCTGCGAGACGCGGTGCCGCTCGCTCCGAGCTCTGAGGAGCAGCATTGGAAGAGCAGATGCTTGGCTGCAGTCCTGTGTCACCTTGGGGACATGCCACAGCTGGGGCCTCGGGGGTGCTGGAGGTGGGAGCTCAGACCCACATCTTGGGGGTGTTTTGGTGCTGGATTTTCATCACCATTCATGAAAGCTTGACTTGAAGTCTTAGCAAGAGCTGAGCTCCAGTTTGGATCAAGTGCAGCCTGGTATTCAAAATCAGGTCAGCATGGTTTAGCCAGATGTGAAACCACCACAGGCCTTGGTAAATTTTGGGGTTTACCCTAAGCTCCAGCAGGTCCCAAAACAGGTTTTGATTCTCATGGACATCACAGGGTTGCACATATCCCCAGAGAGTCCCAGGTGCCTGGAGGGAGCATGGCTGGCAGGACACTGCAGACCCTCAGGAGGGCTTGGGCTTGGCTGGGTCAGGGGGTCTCACACGGGTCTGGCTCTCATGTGGCTTCTGTTCCTTCCCCACAGGTGAGAGCCTGAGCCCAAGCTGCGGGGCAGCCAAGAGGAAGAAGAAGCAGAGGAGGAACCGCACCACCTTCAACAGCAGCCAGCTGCAGGCTCTGGAGAGGGTCTTTGAGAGGACGCACTACCCCGACGCCTTCGTGCGGGAGGAGCTGGCCAGAAGGGTCAACCTCAGCGAGGCCAGAGTCCAGGTGAGCACAGGTTTGTGTGGGAGAAAGCAACAGCTCTGCCTCACCCCAGGCAGGAGCAGGGACTGTCCCTTCCCTTGTTTCATCCTGCACATCACCACAACCCATAGGACAGATGGTTGGGACATCCCTGAGTGCACTGGGTCCCCTCTGACCACCTTTCCACCTTTCCCCATCACAGGTGTGGTTTCAGAACCGGAGGGCCAAGTTCCGCCGTAACGAGAGGGCGATGCTGGCCAACAGATCGGCATCCCTGCTCAAATCCTACAGCCAGGAAGCAGCCATTGAGCAGCCCATGGCACCACGACCCACTGCACTGACCCCTGAGTATCTCTCGTGGACCAGCACCTCCCCGTACAGGTAGGTGGAGGCTCTGGATGAGCTGGGGAGGAGGTGGCCACCGGGCAGGGCTGCCTAGAGACCACTCCACTGCCCCAGGAATGCAGCCCTGTGCCACTGCTGGGGATTTGGGGAGTTTTATGAGGCCAAAAGGAGCTCGTGTGACTTGGCTTTGGAATCATTTAAACTCTGTCTGAGCATCCACTGCCCAATGCTGAGCAGGCTTCTCTGCCTCCTTGCATTTTGGGGCTGGAGCAGGCGCCTTGGTCCTTGCAAGGGATTTGCTTGGCCTCGTGCTGACCCTTCCCACATCTCGGCACAGGAGGTGGCATGGGTCCCTTCTGGTTCCCAGCTGTTCATGTTCAGCCATCACATCCAAAAGCACAAAGCAGGGCCTCCTGGTGCATAGTTTGAGGGGTTCCCACATCCATCCAAGCCCATAAAAATGCTGAAGCCTTGGCTGTTCTTGTGAGAGATCTCCAACATGGAACAGCTAGCCTGGCCTGGGAAGCCAGCAGGACCACAAAGGGCATGGGGTCTTCTCCATGGGCCATTCCTCATTGCTCCCTGCTCCCTCCCTGCAGCACTGTGCCCTCCTACAGCTCCAGCGGGACCGCAACGCCCGCCCAGGGGGTGAACATGGCCAACAGCATCGCCAGCCTGCGCCTCAAGGCCAAAGAGTTCAGCCTCCATCAGAACCAGGTGCCGACCGTAAACTGAGCAGGGCAAAGCCCATCCCGTGGCCTCCTCCAGGATACAGCGTGGAGCTCCTGTGCCAGGCCTAGGACAAATCCGCCACCTGCCCAACACACATGCCACTCATCCAATGTCTCAGCATCTTCTCTCCTCTTCCCTTCCCTTCTGAAGGTAGAGTCAGTCCCAGGCCGAAGTGGCACATAATTATAGCCACATATGGAGCGAACTTGGTTAGAAACTTGCTTTTCCGCACACCCTTATAATAACGGCTATATATACACACATACCCCCCACACGCTCTTTGAGGACAAACAGACTTGCCAAGGGAACAAGAATTTGCTTCCAAACATGGAAGGATCTTGGACTATTGGATTTGACCAATTTGGGTATCTTGCCCAGAGAGCCAAAGAGTTATTGGGTCTTCTCCTCCCGCAGGGACACTGTGGGAGGATCACGGGCCCCCCTTTCCACCAGGCTGTGACTTGTGGCGCTCAACTGTGTGTGCCAAAGCTGATCCATGTGTTTGTTTCTTTGTGCAACCCCAGCCACAGTGTGGGGTTTGGGACCTCCCCAAGTTTGGGGCTTTGGGAAGCTGATGGCTCACCCATGCCATGGCCAGTCTTGGCCAGCCCTCTGCACTGTGCTTCCTGCATTTATGAGCTGTCTATGCTGATAGCATCAGGCTTTGTCCCTTCCCAGAGGGGCAAGCAGAGCTGCAGCACCTCAACAGACCCTCCTGGAGCCTGTGAGCTCTCCCGTGAGCTGGGGATGCATCGCCAATCCCCATGCAGGCACCGCTGCCCTGCCTCGGTGGATTTGCCAGCTATTCTGCAGAGCCCCAGGTCATTGAGCAGTCCCAGGGAATGAGAAAATTGGAAAAAGCTGTTGGGTTTCAGCTGAGTAGGCGGCTCCCAGCGCTTCGTGCCAACGAAGGCTTCGCCTTCCGGAGGCACAGCCTCCCCATCGGCAGCTCCGCAGATGTGCTCGGGGCTCTGGGGCCGGCGGCTCCATGGGGGGAGGCTTTCTTGGTTTTGCAGAAAGGAAATGGTTTCCCCCTCATCCCACCCTGCTGCGCAGCCTAATGAGGTTCCAAGGTGGGACGTGCAGGGGATGGACACGGGGTGGGCAGCCTGGCCCTAAGCCATGGGGCTGAGCTGTGGGGAGATGCAGCCTCCACCTTCCCCTGCCAGTTCCACAGCTGGGGTGGTGGAGGTGTGGTGTCCCTGTGGACAAAGCCCACTGGAAACCACATCACCCTTTCCTCACCCACTGGAAAGAGCCACCAGCCAAGCATGGGGACGCCACCAGCTCAGAGGGGTGGCCTGGGCAGAGAAGACACAGCCCTGCTTCCCTAGAAGGGGTTGGTTTGGGGGCTACAGCAATGGATCTGAGGACAAATAGAGCAATTGCTGAGGTGCCTCCTCCAGGTAAACATCCTCTGGCTGGTGACACCGAGGCTGAAAGTGCCACAGCTACAAAGTGCCCACCTGAGTCCCCAGAGCTCCCAGGAGCATCCTCTCCCATTCCCACTGAGGCTGTCACTGCAGCTGCATGTGGGACCCGGTGGCTGTGACACCAGGGCCATCAGCTGCACCCCAGGCAATGCCACCATGAGGGGAACTCACCCAGCACCCAGAGCTGGAGACCTGATGGGAGAACCATCTCCTGTGCCTGGGGGTGAACCAGCCCCTCCATCCTGCCTCCAGCCCCTGCCTTCTCTGCTCTACACTCGGGAACAGCAACGTTCTCCTCCTCAAGCCTGGCAGGCAGGGAGAGGGCACAGCCTGCCTGACCCTGTCCACCTCCTCCAGTGTCACCTAAATACCCACCCTCTGCCCCTATCCGCATTTCCAGGGCTGGGATCCCTCCCATGTATCATGCCAGCTCCCCACACTGCACAGGGACCTGCCAAGCCAGGGGGAAGAGGGATCCACTGTGGATCAAATCATCCACCCTGAGAAACACCATTGGGGCAGGAGGAGGGGGCCAGGGGGGTCCTATTCCCATGGAAAGCACAGGGCTCTTTTTTCAGTTATACAAGATGAAACCACAGGGATATAAATGTCGCTGCCTCTTTGAGAACATTAATGAAAATAAACCCATTTAATAGTTTGCAGATGCTGTTTCTGTAAACCTAAAAAAAGCAGGGAATAAATATTTCTTCACTAAATATCTATATGTATATATATATTTGAAAACATTTGCTCCTAATCTTAGGGCCCCTCCTTTGCTGTGCTTTTGGCAGCTTATCACAGCTTGTCAGTCAGTGCTGAGCTCACCAAGAAGAGATACAAATTGCACCCATGGAGGGGTAGCAGGACCGAGGGATTATTGTAATCTAAGCTCTCTCTCGCCCTTTCTATTTGTACATTTCAATTACTTGTAACAAGATCCGTGGTGGATTTGGTTTTTTTCTTCTGCATGTCTGTGTTTTGGAAATTTTTGTAAGGTTTTTGTAAAAACAACTCTTGTGAAATAATGGAGGAATAAATATTTTACTGAGTAGAGACGTGTCAGTGCATGTGATAGGGACCTGAGTCTTCCATCACCAGCCTCTGTGCTTTCCCCACCTGGCCTGGACAAGCAGCCTGGGCAGAAATTGAATTAAGAGGCAGCAAGGAGGGTCAGATTCTGCACAGAAATTGAGCTGAAAGAAACCAAAGGGTAGAAATAAACCATCAGATTGTAGAGCACTTTCCAGGGAGCAAAGGCCCACAGGTGCAGAGCAGGCACTGAGCACCCAAAACAAGAGGAATCAGTGGTCAGGCAAAGGTGATACCAAATAGCTGAGACAGCCAAAGTTAAACAGGGCTCCCAAAGCTCACAGTGCTGAGCTATCAAGCAGAAGATTTAATGCAATGTGGAGAGGTGTGAAGATGTACCCAGGGGAAACTGCCCAGCACATGCTCAGACTGAAAGGCAGCGAGTCAAGAGGCAGGAATTGCTAGAAAAGGATCAGAGAGCAAGGCAGAAAGTGTCCTCATTGTCCAAATAAAGCCTGAAATTCATTGCTCCAAGATACTGTGGAGATCAATGCTATGGTGCATTCAGAGAAGGAGAGAAAGTTAATGGTGGGTGTGTGTTGGTGCAACGTGGCAGGGACTCAACTGCCTGTGCAGAAATCTGCTGCCCTGCTGACTCCCAGGAGCTGGGAGGAGAGGAGACACCTGGGTTCCCATTGTTTCTTTGACTTGCCTTCATCACAGCAGCCTCCATGCAGGCCAGCTCACATGGTGCCACTTTCAGGATGTCTCTGTCACCTCCTCCTCTCCAGGCCATCCTCCATCCCCACACACAGCCAGGGGACCACAGCCCTGTCCCCTGCACCCAGAGAGGCTCAGCTCCGTGACAGCCACAGGATCAGCTCCCTCCCAGCTGCAGCCTTTGTCCCTCCCATCACCAGTGGCTGTTGGGACACGTGGATCCAAGGCTGAGGGAGGAAGGATCCCTAAACAATGTGCTCCAGCTTTCCCTAGAGGGGAACAAGGCTCATCTCACCTCATCCCAGCAGCACCCAGCAGGAGCAAGTCCCCATACTGGACATCACCCCAGGCCCACCATGGTCCCACACACTTGACCATCCCTGCCAAATGCTCTGCTGCTGCTTTGTAACCATTATTTATTCACTCAGTAAGTGGCTTGTAGATCATTAAGGCCAATTGTCCAACCTCCTGCACAAAGAACATCACCCAAGCAGCATCCTCATGTCCTCAGCACGTGGCCAGTGCAGAGCATCCCTTTGGAAAGCATCCAACCCTGAGTCAAGAGACCCTTGGAAGTGATGAACTTACAGATCCCAGGGCAGATTCCTCCAGTGACTCACCACTGTTGACTGCTGGAAATATGTCACTTATTTCCTGCCTGAACTGTCTCAGCCTCAGTTCATCTGCCACTCGAGCAGAAGGTCTCAACCCATGGTCAGCCAGCTCCCAGGGGCTGATGGGCATCTGAGGGGCCTCAAACCAGGAGACAGAGCATGGAGAGCTGCAGCTCACCTGGCAGGGTCTGCACCCACCCCACGGGGGAGGGAGATACTGGGGGAAGGCTGTCAATGAGGAACTCCAAGGTGTTGTGCAACCTCTCCCCTTCCAGGACAGGGGAATTTTTCCTCCCTGGAAGGGCACATCCATCACCAGTTCTAATTTGGGCAGGAGAGCTGTTCTCCATCCATGCACTGCAACTTTGGGAGTGGGGGAAGGTTGCAAAGACATTTGCAAATGGTTTCCTTCCTCAAAGCAGTTGGTTTTCAACCAGGTGAATCCAAAAGGGTGGGTCTCAGGTGATGGCAGGATCTTTCTGGACCCCCTTTCCTTGTTTCTGACTGCCCAGCCTGGCACTTGTGCATGACTTGCTGACTGATGAAAAGTTGAAGTTTGCCCCTAGAATATTTTGATGAGAACAATTTTGTGTTGTCATCAGCATCGGCTGCTGCAGCAGCAAGACAAAACAGAGCTCACATTTTCCAGCTCAGGGGGACACCCGCCTGGTTATCCCTGTCCAGAATGAATTACAGACATATCGTGGTCACAGCATCCTCCTTTCCCTTCATCCTTGTGCTGCTGAGCCCTTCTCCCTCTGGTGGCAGCGGGAAGGTCTGAAGATGGTTGTTGCACCATCCACAAACTGGAGGAGCACATGTTCCTGTGACAGCACCGTGCCACCTCCCAGCAGCAGAGCCCCTCCTGCCCTTTGGAGCAGTGCTCCTGTCCTGGGGGCCGTGATGCTCACCCTAAACTCTACATCCCATATGGAAGGAGCATCTCCTCCCTGCAGCAGGTATTTTGCTCGCTGCTGCTTCTTTCCAACCCCACAGGGAAGCAACCTAAGGCAGCAGAGAAGCTGGACAGGAGCTATGCACAGGGGTGTAATGCTTTATAATTACCTGGGAAGAAGGGGGGAAGCAAAGGTTCCTTTTGTAGCTGGTGTCACAAAACCCAGGAAGAGTTATCATGTGTAAGGAGGAGCTACTGCATGGAGATGCACAGCGTTGCATCCATACGCCACAACTTCAGAAACAGGGAAGGTTTGCAAGGATATTTACAAACTATTTCTCCCTCAAACCACTCTGTTTTCAACCAGGTGACTCCCAAAGAGCAAGTCTGTGGTGATGGGAGGATCTCCCTGGAAATGGCATCGCATCTGCCTGTTTTGGAGAGGCTGATGGGCACTGGAGCAGATACCAGCCTCCTCCTCCTCAACCAGTTCCCTAAGGAATGACACCCTCCATCCATCCATCCCAAACAACTCCATGCGCACCCCCAGCAGACGGAGGGGAGGGCGGAGGATCCGGGCAGGGTCCCCGTGTCCCCCGCAGGGTCCCGCAGCCACACGAGGGTGCTGCAGCCCCGCGCAGCGCAGCCCGCGGAGCCCGGGGAGAGCCCCCCGCGCTGCCCCGCTCTAATCCCGCACCCGGCCGCATCCCGAGCTCCCCGCTCTAATCCCGCACCCGGCATCATCCCGAGCCCCCCGTGCTGCTCCGCTCCAATCCCGCACCCGGCATCATCCCGAGCCCCCCGCTCCGCTCCCCACCCAGCATCATCCCGAGCCCCACCCGGCCGCATCCCGAGCCCCCCGCTCTACCCCGCTCTAATCCCGCACCCGGCCGCATCCCGAGCCCCCTGCGCTGCCCCGCTCTAATCCCGCACCCGGCATCATCCCGAGCCCCCCGCTCCGCTCCACACCCAGCATCATCCCGAGCCCCACCCGGCCGCATCCCGAGCCCCCCGCTCTACCCTGCTCCACTCCCGCACCCGGCCGCATCCCGAGCCCCACGTCTGAAGCAGGGCTCAGCCCCACAGCCCTGTTAGGAAACGCCTGCCGGAAAAAGTTTTCCCGGTGCCAACTTCATCCTCGTGTGCCAGAGAATGGCGCTTCCCTGCTGCTCTCTTCTCCAGGAGATTTCTGAGTGCTCATGCTTGTAGAGCTGGCTCCTCTCATTTCTCTCTACAAGTCGCAGGAATCCCAGTTCCTCAAGAGGAGTAAAGGGATTTGTGTATCAAAACCCCACCTGCTAGAGGGAATGGGGATTTTGGAGTGATCTGTGTTAAAGGTAACCTGCCCAAGAGAGAATCTTGGTCCAGGTCCCACCAGGGAATGGTCTGGATGACAAGAGAGCCGGGGAGGGGTGCAGGCAGGTAAGGGAGAGGTGTGTCCTGTGCTCAGGGGTGGGACGGATCCTGGAATCCTGGGGCTTGAAGCACCTGAAGGAGTGTGGGAGGGAAAGCAGCCTGTGCCGGGGCTCCACTTGCTCTTCTCCCAGCTCCAGACACCGTGAGGAAAGACACGTACCGTGGTGTGAATCACATCCACACATTTAACCACAGAAGGGAGCAGAATGGACCTTAAAGATCACCTTAATGGACCTTAAAGATCACCTCCTCCCAACCCACCAACCCACAGATGGAATTAGACCAAAGTTGCTCAAACAACCTGGCTTCGAACTCTGCCGGGGCTGGGGCATCCACAGCCTCCGTGGGCAGCCTGTACCAGTGTCCCACCATCCTCACAGCACAAAAATTCTTCCTAATCTCTAACTGAAATTTCTCCTCTCTCAGCTTGTACCCATTTAAGCACCAGATTGTTGTTCTGCAGTCCCAGGTGGGTTTCACAGCGTTGCTGCTTCTTGTTTGAGCCAGGTGTGGAAAACAAGTTGTTGGACATTCAAAGCACACCCCAAACCCCAGAGACTGGGGGGTGCAACCACTGTCCTTGCTCTCCTGGAGCAGCAGGAGACACTGGGCACATCCTTTGCCTACACTGATGCCAGAGCAGGAATTTGGGAGCTGTGGGCTGTAGATATTAATTGGGAAAAGGCAGGAATGCCTCTCACATGCAGCAATCACTGGCAGTGTCCAGGAGAGAGCCAGTGGCTCCCAGGAGAGCCCTGATGGGTCTGGTGCTGCCCAAGCAACCGAGCCCAGCTTGGTTTTGCTTCCCCCCAAACTTCCACAACACTTCAAAATAAGTGCAATGCTTGGGCCTCTCCTAAGTTTGCCTTGCAGGCTTTTTGTGTTTGTTTTTTTTTGAGCCAGGAGAGTTCACATTCCCAAGCTTTTCCCTGCAGCCAGTAAGCAGAGTTTATTTTTTTTTTTTAATAAAAAAGGAGAAAGCAGAGCTTTGCATGTAACCTCAGATTCCCTGAGCAGGGCATCAGCCTCAGGCACTGGACAGGCAGCTGAGAAGAGGCTGAAGCAGCTGGCAGATCTGGGGATTGGAAGGGGGTTCTGGAGCTTCCCTTCTTCCTTCCTATGCCAAAATCTCCATCCCAGCCACATCTCCAACCTCAGCAACATGTACTGGAGAGAGTCCATTTTATAAAACCACTGCTTTTCTCATTTGAAAACAAACAGGGTAAGAAAAGAACCAAGTGGAGCCATTTTATAAAACTAACACAGACACTGACTGGGCAGTACCTCCCAACCATCAACAACTTTAAAAAAAATAGGGGAAAACCAGAGAAATGAAGCATTTGTTTCCCAGCAACCCAGTGGGCAGCAGCTCCCAAGCACCAACAACTGAAGAAAATACTGGAAAACCAGGGAAATGAAGCATTTGTTTCCCAGCAACCCAGTGCAAAAAAAAAAAAAAAGGGGCTACTTATCTTGGAAAACACAAGCAGCTCCTTTATGAGTCATAAGAACAGAAAGAAGAACAACTACCTCTTACCTGAGCTTCTCCAGCCCTCCAGGATTTTTGGGTGAACACCAAGCTTGCTACTCAGGGAAGGGAAAGTGAGCAGAGCTGCTTATAATTCCCAGCTCTGCTGGATTTAAAGGATCAGCACAAATAATGCACACCTGGAAAAGAGGTTCCTCTGCAGGGCAGGTGAGTGCAGAGGAAAGGGATGCCTCTAGAAGTCCCAGGACACTCCAGGCTCTGCAGTGGGGTTTAACATCCTGCTGAGGATCCATCCTGCTGGGGCTGGACCCAGCTGCTGCCCAGCTGCATCTGCTGCTCCCCAAGGAAGGATGGATCAGAGCACAATGATTTGTTTTTATTGGGAATATTTGCTTCCTGCCACCAGGATGCATGTGCAGCAGCAGAGAAACATACAGGAGTGCAAGACCTTGTGCACCATGTGAGGCAGAAAAGATTTGTTAAGAGGAGTCTGTGTAACCCAGACATCTGTGGGAAGGAGAAGTGGCCAAGAGTGAAGTGCTGAACGTGCAATCCTGCCCACCTTCCTCGCAGTGGGAGAGCAAAGAATTCCACTCCAGCCTTCACCACACAGCTCAGCCTGAGGCCACAGCTGCACTGGGATGGAGTTACTGGTACAGAAACTTCTACCTGAGCTGAGCAAAGGCTGAGCATCAGTGTGAGCAGGTGTGTCCCCAGTGCTCAGCAAGAGATCTCTGAGCAGAGCAGAGTCAAGGGAACAGCCTTAGTGCACAGGACAGGTGGGAGGGGAATTTCTTTTCTACTCATTCTGGCTTTCCCCTGTGATGCTATTCAAACTCTGTGCTGCCCTCAGAGGAGGGAGGAGGCACTGAAGAGCAGAGGTTTCCTCCTCCTTCTCCTCCAGAGGGATGCTCCATTGCTGCTGCTGCTGGGAGCAGTTCCTGGCACCTGGGGACAGCTGTGTGGCAGAGGAGCTCCTGGGCCCTTGTCACCATGCACTACCCTGGTCCCAGCCTCTCCTGTCCAACACAGCACTTCTGGGTGACCCTGCAGAGCAGCAATGCTCCCTTCAAAGCCCCTCTGCTCATTTCCAGAGCTTTCTGCAAACACCAGCTGCTCCAGGCTGTGAATGGCGTGGCAGCAGTGGACAGCAGGAAACAGCTGAGAGAAAACTCCCCTAAGGCAATCAGGGCACATTTCCCACATAGCAACGGCAAGAGAAGGGCTGAAAACAGAGGGGGAGAAACTCAGTCTGATGCTCTGGGGCATTTTCAGGTATTAGTGGCATGTGGACTAGACTGGCCTTCGGGAGAAAACCCTGTCTGCAAAGCCCCTGTTTTGTGCCAGCATTTCAGACATTCCAGAAGTCCCAGAACTTTGTGTCCAGCAAATGTGTTCAGGCTGTGTGTCCAGGGTAAAGGATTCCTGCTGGCTTCTCCAGGCACGTCACTCTGCATCTTGCTGTGGTGAGGCTGAGATGGAAAAGCCTCAGCTGCTGCTGGCTGGGAGCTGCCAGGAGCTCCAGCTCCTGCCTGCAGTGGGGCTCCTGGCAGGGAGCTGTGTGCTGTGAGATGAGGTGGCACTGGGAGCACTGAATGCTCCAGTGGCCTCACAACATCACCCCTGAGATTCTGACTTCCCTGTCAGCCTGCCTGGAATGCACCTGCCTCCTGTCCTCCTTGGTGGAGAGGGAACCTAAGGGACCAAATCCTAAGGGACTGACATTCCCAGAGATGCACATGGCTGGGCAGGAGAAGGGTGGCTGCTTTATAACCTCTGCTACCAACAACATCTGCCGACTAAGAGACTTTGTGGGACCCTCATGATTTTCCCTGCCTGATTCATGGGATATTCACAACCAGGAGGAAAAGGTCACAGTCACAGTTCCAAACTCAGGAAACCTTCCCTTCAATGACCCCATTCCTCAAGGGGGAGTCCATGTGCTTTCCACCTCTCATCCTCAGCAGGAGAAAGAGAAACCTGCCTCCACATCCCCTTCTTGCACTGCCCTTCTCTCTGGTGCCTCCTCTGACAAATCCTGATGGCATCAAGGCTGCACTGAACATCCTCGGGGTGCAGGTGAACTCCCTGCTGACATCTCACACACACACACTCTCACTCTCTCCCACTCCAGGGGGCCCAGCAGAGTCAGGATGAGGGGGTTTGGGTGCTGGGTGTCTCTGGCTGTTACCAGTACGGGGTGGTGGCCAGCAGGATCTGCAGGGCCATGGAGAAGCAGGGCAGCTGGGCCACGCTGTAGGCCACGGAGCGGGTGGGTGCCCTCAGCTGCAGCAGGTAGGCAATGGTGTGCACGATCCGTCCCACACAGAAGATGAGGAAGTGGATCCTGGCCACTGTGGGACTGGGATCCAGCAGGGAGTAGACGGCTCCGAGGAAGAGGAAGGGAAAGATGTTCTCCATGTCATTGCGGTGGGCCCTGAAAAGCAAGATAAGGTTGTTTCCCTGTTTTTTCTCATTCCTTCTACCCATCCCTAGGTGCTGCTGGGCTTCTTCCCCATGGGATGGGGCAGACACAGCCCCCAAAATGTCAGTTCTCCCCTACACACAGGAGAATTTCACACCCTGTGTCTCTCCCTTGGGATCCTGTGCTCCTGAAACTTTCTCTCCGTGACTGGGACGCCTTTGGCACAGCAGATGACAGCTCCAGGGCTGGAGCTTTCAAATAAACAGAGCAAAACACAGACCCTGGGAAGCTGCAAAAAGCTCAAAACTGGTGTGGTGCCAGCACGGCAAGGCCCCAGATGTGGCCACGCTACACAACAAAAGGCAGTTCCAGACCACAGCTTCTGCAGTGGAGAAACTCACAGGATGAGAGGGGCTGTGGTTTCACCTCTCTCCATAAATGCATTCAAAGGGGACTGGGGAGGAGTGGCCCAACAACCCCCACACTGTGGCTGGAGGGGATTCTGTGGCCATGTGGTGACACATCAGCACTGATGGAGCCAAGCCCTGTGCTCCAGCTGAACAGGCACCTGCCTGGGTGTCACAGCATCACTGCCACCACCCACAGCACCAATCAAACAGGACCTGGTCAGGCCATGAGTGAGGGCTGTGCCCCTCCTCCCCCAGGCACCATCCTCTGAAAAAACCCCAAGGACCTGGGGGCTCAGCAGGGCTGGGAGGACAAATGGAAGAAGAAGGAGGAGAAAGGAGAGAGCTGTGAGGCAGCCAGGGCCTCTTTCAGAAGCACAGGGTAAATGTCCTGCCCTGCTCTGTGCCTGCCCTGCACAGACCCCTGGCTCTGCTCCCCTCCAGGTACAGTCTGAGATGAGAAGCTGACATGGCCCTGCTCTGGGGAAACACCTTGGATTGAATGTGTCTTCAAGGCTGTAAATACATCAGCAAGGATGGGCTCTGAGAGCTTCAGCTACCCAAGTCAGATCCCAGGCTGCCCCAGGTTTTTGCTGCAGCTCTAGTTATTTATTTTTATGGAAGTTTGTTTATCCTGAATAATCAAAAGAAGATTATGATTATTATTTCTGCTATTATTTTATTTTTGCTAGGAAGGAAATAGCTCATTTTCCATTCTCCTCCTCCCCCTGGCAGTCCAGCAATTAGGTGGCACTGGATGTTTTCTAAAGCAAATGCTGGAGGCAGGGGGGACATGAGCAGTGAGGTCCCCATGCACAGCCCAGGGCTCAAGGACAGCAGGGCACAACTCCAGCCCCTTTCCTGCACATCAGCAGCAATCCAGCCCAGCACTTGGGGCACCTCCTTCAGTAAGGGGGACAGCAAATCAAGCCCAGGGCTGAATAACCCTGTGCTTTACCTCTGAGAAAGTGTGATTCTCACAGAAGAGGGGTAACATTCAGAGTTTCCCCAATCAGAGAAGCAAAAGTTATTGTAATCCTGTTCAGCCTTTTCCCAGATCCCCAGAAAGGGCAGCTGCCTACAGCACTGGGAGCAGTCACTCTGTTGCCTGTCCAGGCTCTGCAGGGATCTGGGGTCCTGTCAGAGCAGGACACAAAGAGCCTTTGAGTGTGGGTATGGGGTGAGGCACTGGGAATCTGTGGGACTTTGAGCACCTGGAAAAGAGCTAGTCAGAGTTGGATGTTGAATGCAAACCCAGATCCTTCCTTGCTCCAGTGCACACCATGCTAAAGATTAAACTGCTCTCGTGAGCAGGGTCCCACAGCAGAGCTCGAGGCAGCCTGACCATCTAGAATATTACTCAATTAGTGAGTCCTTTAACTTCCCACTTCTTGTTTGCCAGCAGCTGGTGCAGAGGGAATGGTGGCACCAGGAATGGTGGCACCAGAGGGAATGGTGGCACTGGGAATGGTGGCACTGGGAATGGTGGCATAGAGAGGGAATGGTGGCGCCAGGAATGCTGGCACCGGGAATGGCGGCACCAGAGGGAATGGTGGCACTTGGGATGGTGGTACCAGAAGGAATACTGGCACCAGAGGGAATGGTGGCACCAGGAATGCTGGCATTGGGAATGCTGGCACCAGGAATGCTGGAACCAGAGGGAATGGTGGCACCAGGAATGCTGGCATCAGGAATGGTGGCACCAGAGGGAATGGTGGCACTGGGAATGCTGGCCCTGCTCACCTGAGGCACCGCTCCACGTCAGGGTCCTGGCGGTAGAACTGCAGCCCCCCATTGCGCAGGGCATCCTCTGGGTTTGCAAATGCCTGGAAGAGACAGTCAGAGACAGTCCCCACCTGCTTACAGCCTTCAGGAACCTCATAGGTAGAAGCTTTGCCCCTAATCTTGAAGTCCTGTGGGGATTTTACCTCCCCAAATTTGTTACCACTCTTCATAAAGACGAGGGTCACTGCACTTCCATGCACACTGTCCTGCACCTCCCAGGAGTTTTCCTTGTCCTCCAAAAATCCCAGTGCTGCCTGCTGAGCAGGTCCCAAATGAGGGTTTCAAGGGAGCTCCTACCTCACCCCCATCCATGAAACCCATTTAGAGACTTTCCAGCCAGTGTTGCTGGCTGAGAGCTTGCAGACACAATGCAGCCTCCAAAAGATAACCAGGACTGACAGATTAGAGAATATTCCCTGGCTGGCTTTTTGGCAGTGGCACTGTGTGGCTTTCCCACAGGGAAATGGGATCCTACACTAATAAAGTTAAAAATGAAAGTTATCTGTGTGAGCTCCTCATCTATGCTCAGAAGCCATTCCTCAGGGA
The DNA here is from genome assembly GCF_051311805.1 of Agelaius phoeniceus. Taxonomy (NCBI): domain Eukaryota; kingdom Metazoa; phylum Chordata; class Aves; order Passeriformes; family Icteridae; genus Agelaius; species Agelaius phoeniceus. Next base: position 6,518,475 of record NC_135285.1, read on the forward strand.
CCTGGCTACATTTGACAGCTTCATTTTACAGCCTGGAAAGGGCCCTGGTGCTTTTTAAAATTATGTTACAAGCCCAAACTGTCGCAGGGCTGGAGCATCATTTAGAATCACAAGGGGAGAAGACAATTCATCAGTTACAGTGATGCCACAGGAGAGGGTATTTGTGTTCTATCTGAGACCAGAAATGTCTCCCTCCCTCTCCACTGACGCAGTCAGAAACTCCTCAAATACTTTAAAACAGATTTTACAGAAAGCTGGGTTTCATCAGGAGTTGGGGTGAGGGCAGTAAAAGCCCTGTTGGCCCCAACTCCTGACAGCAGCTGGTCCTCCCTGTATTTTCCTCCCTGAGCAAGGATCATCTCCTCCAGCTATTGTTTTATTGCCCACGACTTGCTGCTCTCCTGGAGCGTTCCCTTAGCCAGTCAGCCTCCAAAAGCCCAAAAACTTTCTGCTACATCACAAGAAAAAAGACCATTGCAATGATTTCTTCTTAAACTTAGTTTTTTTGCTTCCCCTTTTTTTTCCAGACCATGCAAATTAACTGTAAACAGACTCCTTCTAGAAGCATCTCACCTGCTTGGCATTTTAGATCTGATTATTATTTAGATTAGGTTTCCAAAATCATAAACATCAAGCCACAGATGGTAGAAACAAACAGAAAGGGTCAAAGAGATGTGAGATATTTATCTGCTGCAGCTATGAAACAAGTTTTGCTTTCAACTGAAGTCAAAGAAAACTCAGCTTGCTTCAGGAAAGTTTTGCTGAACTTTAGAGGAATAAAAGAAGAAAGCAAAATCACAGAAACCCAAGCAAAGAGCCAGAAAGGGAGGAGAAGGAAAATGAGACTGGATCTTACCTTCTTTCTGAGTCTCACTTGTCCCGTAATGATGGCAATGACATACATTTTTAAAATCAGAATCGTGCTGTAGAACGTGAATGACAGGAACACTTTATTTTCCATCATTTTGGGAGAACTTGCTGCTGGGTGGCTTCAGCATCCAAAGCCAGAGAGACCTTGGGCTGCGAGAGAGCCCCGCAGGGGAGAGGCAGGAACAGCTGCGTTGAAACACAACACAAATCCTTCACTTTCCAGCGAAACCCCCCAGCCAGGCTGCCGGGACAGCGAGGAACCCGCAGCCAGCACATGGAGCAGGATTCTCTGCTGCTCACACCCTGCCACCAGCAGCTCCATGCGGATGGGCTGCCCGGGCCAGGAGACAGCGCCTGGGAGGGGGACCTGGCACAGAGCTGCGACCCCTCCAAAGCAGCCCCAGCTCGATCCCTCCAAACCAGCCCCAGCTCGATCCCTCCGAACCAGCCCCAGCTCCGACCCCTCCAAACCAGCCCCAGCTCAACCTCTCTGAACCAGCCCCAGCTCCGACCCCTCCAAAGCAGCTCCAGCTCCGACGTCCCCAGTCCAGCCCCATTCCCCGCGGTGCCCCAGGGACGGAGCCGCCGGAGCATCCCTGTCCCAGCCGGGCGCTGCTCACCCCGGGGCGAAGCCCTGCAGATCCCTCCGTGCAGGAGGAGTTGGGAACGAGGTCAGCGCCTCTCCCAGCCGCCTGCAGCCCTGCGCTGCTCCGTGCGCTTTCCGTCCCGCCCAGCGGGGCTGAGCGCTCACTCCTGTGGCAGAGGCGGCCAAGCCTTGCCCACAGATCCACCTGCGAGGGATGGACAGGGGACAGAGCTCGCCCCGGGAGGGGAGCCCCGGCAATGACCAGCCTGGAACCCAGTCAGGCACGTCCCAAAGCCCTGAGACTGCCAGAAGTGAAGAGCTGCCGGCCCAGCCCCAAGGCAGCTCGTTCTGAACCAAGGCAGCCAAGATGGAATATTGTCCTTGGTTTAAAAAGTGCCATGTGAATTTGGAGCTGGCTTTTCATCAGCCATGAAATATTGTGGGATAAAGAGTGGGATTGGTGCCTCTGCAGGCAGCTGGGCTGCTATTTAATGCAAAGTTAACTCCTTCTCCCCCAGTGCTAGCAGCAGCAAACCCCAGGGAGCCAGAGGCATGGGGGCTGACAGGAGCTCTCCAAGTTTATTAGAGTGGAAGGGCTGGATTTGGTATTCATTTCCTTAACACAGGGAAAAAACCCAAACAAAACAAAACAAGAAAATATAAAATTCTCTGCATTTGCCTCTGAATGTTCCTCATGGCCATTCTGCCCTGGTGCTGCAAACCCAAAGACACTCCACTGCTCCATGCAATGCTCTGGCTCAGCCTCATGGCATCTGAGTGTGTGCATGGAAGCACAAAGCAGTGAAGAAAAGGCAAAGCTGGACGTGCAATGGGACCTGCAGTGCAAGCACAGGAACTGGATGTAGCTCCTGTGATTTGTGTTGCCATGGCATGGGGGTGAATGTGCAGTGGAGGCCATGTGGTCTAGTTTTATTACCCAATACCCAGAAAAGTTTTGACAAACCAAAACCTCCTACCAATAAATATTCTGTACAATAAACCCACAAATAACAGAAGATTTGATCACTATTGGCAGCATTTTGCACCATAGTGGTTAATAAGATGTAAAAGCTGGCCAGTTTAATATCTAGCTGGCAGACAAGAATTTTACATGAAATTCCAGGAACAGTTTGACAGATTTGTCCTCTTCCACCCCACAAGGGTCAAGTCTTGCGTCCTCAGAGTGTTAACCTGGGAAATTAAGATTGTGATTGCCATTGTATTGTCAGTGCTCTATAAAGCCACTCTGCAGATCAGGCATTTGTCATGGGCAATCCAAAAAATCCATATATGTGACATTCAATAAATTGTGCTACTCCTGAACCCAGCTGGCTCTTTTGAATGTGACCAGACCTATAGTTCACAGACTATTGGTGCCCCTGGCACAGGGCCTTAGAGTTATGTTTTTAGCAGTGCAGGAAGCCTTTGAAAACCACAAGCACTTGGTTTTAAGAGGGAGGTACTTGCAGTTGGTCACCAGCACCCTGGCACTGGGGAGGCTGCAGAACAAGTCCTGGCACAGCCCAGTGTGGAGCTCTGCAGCCTCTGGCAGGCTGCTTCCCTGGGTGGGAGTGAGAACACCAGGACATGCAGCAGCCATGTGGACCCAGGCTCTGTGCTAAGAGCTGAGGTGTTCACCAGTGAACTACCCCCAAACCCACCCATGCACCCCTGGAGCTCAGCAGGGTACTAGAAACACCACAATGCCAAGTGTAAGTAGGCAGTGGCAAAGCCACATCCCAAACACTACTCCTCCCATCCCTCCTCTCCACACCTGATAGGGATCAACCCACAGCAGAGAAGATCTCAAGACCTCAGTGCCCAAGGATTGGGGTCATGCAGGGCCAGACCAGCCCCACAGCATGGATGAGACATTCTCCAGCAACCCTTTCTCCCAGGAGCCTGGGAGAGGGCAGCCAGCCAGACCCTAACACTAACCCTAACCCTAACCCTCCATCCAGCAGCTCCAGTTTTTACCAGCTGATGATCCAGTCCACAGGGTCTTCAGCAGTGGGACCTTTTTCCTTCATGCACCTTCTTCCCCTCCCAAGGCAGCCAACACCTCGCTGAGCAGCAGGAATATGCACCTGCAGACAAGCCAGGACTCCTCCTGCCAGCCAGCCAGACTTCTCCTCCTTGGCATTGTTCAAACACTGGCAGGGAGCCCTGGACAATTTGCACCAACAACTGGCACAAATTTACATTGAACAGAGAGAGCAGGAAGCACACCTTGTTTAGGGATAAGCCCCAAGGGATTATCCCTAAACAAGGTGTGGATGTATTAATTTTGAAAAAGTTTTTTTTTCTGTGTGTTTATGGAGTTCAAACCCCTTTTAGTGTTACACAGAGTGGAACTCCAGAGGGGAGGGTTATGGATGGGGATGAGGAGCAGCAGATGACTGCAAAGGCAGGTGTAATGCTCCTGGGATCCCAGCTCCTTTTCAGTTTTCTGGGTTCAGGGCTCTCATGCTGGGTAGAACACATCCACACTTGCACCTTCCTGGCTTTTGAGACCCAAGGCAGCGCAGCAGCTGAAGCATGTTCAAGCATCCCATTAATCCATGCGGAAGCAGGCTGTTAATATTCATGTTTGATCCTCCTCCACAGATCACATCCTGCCAGCACAGAGCCCTTCCCTCAAGAAGGCCAGGTCCTAACAGCAGTATGTCTTTAAACTGCAAGTCATGCCCTAAAACCTAGAGCATGAGAGGTCTCAAGGACCCAGGACAAGATCTACCTAAACCCAACACCACTAGCCAAAAACACTGCATTTTTTTTTTCTGAGAAATGATTAATAAAAATCTGCATGAGGCTTAGAAAGATTAGGTTGTCAGGTTAGACTGACCCCAGGAGCTGTAGGGAAAAAATGCAGCATTTTGCTGGAGGAGGAACTGAACTGTAGGAAGCAGAAGGAATGAAAGAATAATGAGAATTGCTTGAGAACAGTACTTAAAAATAGAAGCCTGTAAAAGTGATTCTGCTTTGGCAAGGTTATGAAATAAAAATCACTCTCAATTCCCACACAGGTTATTTATTTGACCAGCTGAATTACGCTGGAGTATTGTGACTACATTTTTCCACTCTTGCTCCTCTGGGGAATTTCCAGGTGGCAGCAGAGGCAGAGGGTTGGTTCAGAGGAGCACTGGCACGTCCGCTGGGGTGGCACAGCCTGGGCTCCACCCTGATCCCAGAGCTACTTTGAGCAATTACATCCCACAGCTGGGGCTAAGCAAAGAGCCCGAGGGGAGACTGCTCCAGGCTGGAGGAGATGGGCAGGTGGGTGGCACTTCTCCAGCATGCTGGTGGAGGAGGTGCAGAGCCCAGCTGGGATTTTGCTTGCCCTGGGCACACAGCTCAGCCCAGGAGCTGAGCTCCATTCCCAGCTTGCTCCAATGCTACCCTGGGCACTGGTGCCCTCCTGCCCTGCCATTTCTCCCTGCTGCTCCCAGCACAAACCCTTGGAACCTGCACACTCCAGTGATCACCTGCACCCATCCTGGGAACCCAGCTGCCAAGGGAGGCTGTGCAGTGCTGGCTCATCAAACACGGTGACTTTTCAAGTAAAGGCATGAGTGTTTTAGCTGTTTATTAGTGAGAAGGGTGCTCCACCTGCCTTCCCTCCTCAGTCTGCACGAAAGCTCCCACCACCATGACGCACCTTCCGTAGATCTGTGAAATCCTCTTGCTTCACCTGCAGCTCCCTATCCCCAGACTCCTGGGCTCCTCATGCTTGTTTCAGCAAGCAGGACACAGAAGATACTGTAAAGTCAGTAAGCAGTGGAACCATCAGCACCTCTGGCCCCCAGCACTGGCATCTGTTGTGGTTTGACACTGGCCAAACTCCAGGCACCCATGAAAGTCTCTCACTTGCCCTCCCCTGCCACAGCTGGGAGAGGAGAGAGAAAATTAACAAAGGGTTCATGAGTCGAAATAAAGACTGGGAAAAAAAACTCCAAGGGCAAAATAGGTCTGGCTTAGAGGTATGAAGTGAATTTATTCCTAACAAAATCAGAAGAGAATAATGAGAAGTGAAATAAGCCCTTAAAAAGACCTTTTCTTCCCCAACTCCTCTCTTCTTCCAACTGACAGTGCAGGGAGATAGGACATGGCAGTTTTGGTCATTTCATCACTGAGATTTTTTTCTGCTGCTCAGGGAGAGAAGTTGTTCCCCTGTGAGACTGTGGGGTCCCTCCCACAGGATACAGTTCACAGAGAACTTCTCCAGTGTGGGTCCAATCTCATGAGCAGCAGTCCTTCCCAAACTGCTGCAATGTGAGTCCCTCCCTGGGAACACAGTCCTCCCAAAACTGCTGCAATGTGGGTCACTCTTGGAAGGAGGGCCCCCTCTCCAGTGGATCTCCCACTGAGTCACAGCCTCCTCCAGGCACCCACCTGCTCCAGCATGGGCACCTTCCCCAGGGGCTGTGGGGTGGATCTCTGCATCCCCTACAGATCCCCACAGGCTGTGGGTGGATCTCTGCATCCCCTATAGACCCCACAGGCTGTGGGTGGATCTCTGCATCCCCTATAGATCCCCACAGGCTGTGGATGGATCTCTGCATCCCCTATAGACCCCACAGGCTGTGGGTGGATCTCTGCATCCCCTATAGATCCCCACAGGCTGTGGATGGATCTCTGCATCCCCTGTGAATCCCCATGGGCTGCAGGGACACAGCTGCCTCACCATGGTCATCACCATGGCCTGCAGAGGAATCTCAGCTCTGGCACCTGGAGAATCTTCTCCTCCTCCTTCTCCACTGATCTTGGTGTCTCCATGTTGTTTCCCTCACATGTTCTCACCTTCTCCTCTTCTCTGGCTAGAAAAAACTGTGTTCTTCACTTTGCTTTGATTTTCTTCTCAAATATGTTATCACAGAGGTGTTACCATCATCTCTAATTGGCCCAGCCTTGGCCAGTAGCATGTCCATCTTCAGAGCCATTAGGAATTGGGTCAGAGCCACCAGGGGAAGCTTCTAGCACCTTCTCACAGAAGCCATTGGTCAGAGCCACCAGGGGAAGCTTCTAGCACCTGCTCACAGAAGCCATTGGTCAGAGCCACCAGGGGAAGCTTCTAGCACCTGCTCACAGAAGCCACCTCTGTGACCCCCCCCTGCTACCAAAATCCAGGCAGGGGAAAACCAACATCTCAGGAAACAACTGGGATGCTTCAGCCTTCAGCAAACTCAGGCAGATTTTGTCTGGTTTGCATTTTGAAGTTGACAGTACTGGCTGCAGCTATCTGAGAGGCCTCAGGCATGAGGAATGTAAGATCAGACTCTCCCAAAATGTCCTTCACACTCAGAAGAGCAGATGCCTGCAGCAGGAGAAAGCCGTCAGGAGAGGCCCAGGGAAGGGGCAGGCTGTGGTGGCTCTGAGTCCCAGGCAGGGCAGAGGAAGCTGCTGTTCCTCAGCCAGTCCCAGGGAACAGGCCCAGGGCCAGGTCAGAGCAGTGGCATGTCCTCCTGCCTTCTCCTCCATCCCTTCCTGGGCTGCTGCCCTGCTCCCAGCTGCTCCTGCCCCAAACTCTCACACCCACCCTGGCTGCAGAGGAGTCACTGTCCCCTCTGCTGCTGTGACACTGGAGATGCTGGAAAAGAGGCCATCAGGCTGTGGGTGTGTGCAAGTAGATTATTTTCTCATGTTCTGAGCCTCACATGGATTCATGCCTGGGCTTTCTCTTAGGAAAGAATTCCTTGGCTAGGCTGCTCTGTGCCTTCAGGGATGAAACCCTGCTGGGAGAGGGGCTGAGGGAAGTTATTTCTCCTCTCTCCTGTTCTCTCCCTCTGTCCCAGCTGGTTTAGGTGCTGGCTCTAGGCAGAGCTGCACCTGCCACTGCTGAGACCAGGTAAAGGTGGGAGATGGGGTCAGGGCTCGGGGTGTGGGGGAGCTGTGCCTCCCTCTCACTCAGCCACACCCCAGCATCTCATGATGTGTTTTGCTTCCCAAGAACCAGATCCCATCAGCTGTAAACAACAGGCAAAAAACACTTGTGTTACTGCCCAAAAACAGGGAGTTTCCCTGCCAGACTGGGAGAGTAGAGGAACAAATTGCTGCCAAAAATGTCAGAATTTGGGAACATTTCCTAGACTTCAAGAATTTGTAAAACTACAACATAGATGCAGATTCCCTGCTGGGGTGCTCTGAAACAAGAGCAAAGGTAAAGAAAGCTGCATAATCCAGCCTCCACATGCTGTGTTATGGGGAGATGGGAATCAGGGCATGGGAATCACAGCATTAAGAGCCCTGGCTCACTAACAGGGCTAGAAGAGGAAGCAACTGTGGTCCCTGAGTCCAGCCTTATTTCCAGACCTGACATTCAACAGCAATGAGCAGCTTCAAGGTGCAAAGAAGAAAACAAACCTTTTATTTCCTGGGCTGTTAACCCTGCCTTGCAACCCAGGAAGAACAGGTTGCTGAGCTTGTTAATTTTAAAGTCTTTTAAGCCCTGTTTTCACCAGATAGGCATTTTCAAGTTCTCACAGGACAAGAGGGAATGGAAAGGTGAACACATCATTGCCTGATCCTGGCCCAAGCTGAGTGGCTACACCATCCTGGTGAAACCAGCTCCAAGGAGTGCCTTCATTCATGGCTTTGCCACAGGGCTTCACCCACCACAAAGCTTTCCAAACCACAGAGCTCATTTTCAACCCCCTGAGTTCTCTGTGTTCCCTTCATCACCCCCAGATTAAACAGCAGCATTTCCTCCCACCCTCCTGTGTAGGTCACATTGTCTAGATCTCTTTAGCACACACTCCAATCTTGTAAGTGGCACTTTGTAATGTCCTGGGGGACAACTGAGCTTCCTAGAGCAGATCAGGACATCCTTCCCACAAGACCTGACTCAGGCAGAAGTCAGAGCTGCTCAGTAATTTGAGGTTTTATGAGTCAAGTCATGTGTCATTGGTCCAGACACATCCTGAAACTTTCCCTTTTTCCTGCACCAAGTCATGAACAACAAATCTTTTCGGCTTCCTTTTAGGCCAAAAGGTGCTCTTTTACCTGGTGAAACCAGGTGGTCTGGTTTCAATTCTGATGTTTTTAATAAACATCCCTCACTAGCAATGCTGAAAACACCCTGCCCACAATCAGCCTGGAAAGCAGGGAGCAATTTAGCTCTGTTATTTACAGCCCCTTTGCTGGAAGGTTTTTATTGTGTTGTTGTCTCAGCTGGCCTCTTGCTCACAGCAGTGGCAGCACTGACACAACATTACCCAGGCTGTGTGACCCTGACTTTATCCAGAGCAGAATTTGGGTTGAATGATGCAAAGAAGTAGAAAAACCTCTCCACTCTACTCTGCAGGCAGTGATGCTTGGACTAACCATCCTAAGTTTTCCTCTCTGCCTGAATGATCCATTGGCAGGACTCTGAGAGCCTGCCCAGGTCCCATGTGCTGATTGCTCTCCTGATTTACAGCCCACACCCTCACGTCTATGATGTTCCCAGAAATCTGCCCCACCCTGTGTTTATGCAACCCTGAAGCCCTCCATGGGGGAATATGTGCTTTCTGCAGTGTTTTGCAAAGCAGCAGAATGCATCTCTCTAGCACAACACATTCTGTTAATAGCACCACTGACTCAGGCAAGAAGGAACAAGAAGTTCCACCATTAGCAGGAGAGAAGATGGATCCCAGCTGTGGAAGGGCTGTAGGGATAGGAGGCTTTGGGATGCTACATTAGCGGGGCTGGAGCTGTCCCACAAGGAGAGGTGGGCATCAGGAAGGGGCAAGGAGCTTTTCTGCACAGTTACTGCAGCAGGGGAAGTTGTGTGAATGTTCAGTGGTGGAAGGAGCTGCTGCTCTCACATGAGTGAGGCCCTTGCAGGGCTGTTTCAGCAGTGGGACACTCTGTGGTTTCAAGGTAGGACATGTCCCTGTGCAAGACAGCAGTGGATTGAGGCTCTCTGGTCCCGTTCACCCTGATTCATCCAATCTTCAGAAGTCAGAGATTAACTTAAGCTCTGAATCACAAGGTTTAATTCTCTTTCTTGTAAATTTGTTGTCATACATGAAGTTAATGTTTGGTAATTACATGCGTCAAGTCACCATCCAAACTGTTAACATTGAATTACTTCTCGAGACAATGAAGTTCCATAATGAAACATGATTTAAATTAAGATGATGACTATAATAAAAATAATAATAACATTTTTATGGGATCTCCTTCCCCTCTTGTTCATGTCACAGACAGACACATGGGGGAATTAAGAAGAAGAGCAATTCTTGCTCAGCTTTGCCCAGCATTCTCCTCCTTTGAAACATGTCTGTGGAAGCACCTCTTACTCAGCTTCACTTCAGTCCCATTTGCTTTCATCTCTCTTCAAAGGAGATTTCTCCATGCTTTTGATTATCCCAGTCATACTTTCATATTTCCCTCTATGCTGAAGCAAGCAGATGACCAGCACATGACTGCCAACTCCTTTACCCCCTGCACTTCAAACGTCCTTCAACCTCCTAAAAACTCATTTTTCTTTTAAATGCCACAAGTCCTCACTGAGGGGTCTAGGATGACTCCACACCAAGTTATTTAGTACTCCAGAGGGGCTACTCCCAAACTGTAGGAATTCCAGCAATGTTATATAGAAGACAGCCCTGGGCCACTTCACAGCTATCAGCATTAGATCTGGCTGCTCATCCCTGTTCCTTGGGGCCTCTCTGTATCCTGCAGCCAATCTTCTCTTTTTCTGTGCTGTTAGTGTGGACCGAACATTGTTCTTTGCAGAGCACATCCTTCTCCTCTTTTCAACTCATTCCAGCTCCCTGTTGGCCACAGGGTTCCCAGCTCTCCACCACATACTTTAACAATAGCTGGAAACCGGAGTCCTGCAGGGAACATTTTATTTTAGCAGAGTACATTTTTCTTCCTGTTAGATAAAATATCTCCTGGAAAAAGAACCTAACAGTTTCAGATTCAACCTTTATTTAACAGTGAGGAATCTGTATGGAAATTATACTTTACAGGTCATTCAGAGTAAGATTTGAGGCACAAATTACAGGTCCTCAGGCTTCCCTGCAATGACATTCTGAGTCCAAACCACAGAGAAGGACAGACCTGGTGGAATTTCCAGGAAGCCTCACTAGTCTCCACAGAACTCACCAAACCCCTTCTTGCTCAGGAGACCTTGCTCCATAACCTCCCCAGCACTTCAAGGGGCCCAGACCCAGCCTCTCTGAACAAATGGGGAAGCTATTTGTTTTATTCACTTTTGCTATTTGTTTTATTCACTTTCTCCTGATGAACCTACTTGGTCCTCAGTGTCAACTGCTAATTGAGCTGATTAAAACCAGGCAGAGGTCTTGGGCATGAGCTGAAGACAGAGCAGGGAAAGCAGAGGCACCAGTCAGAGCAGCTGCCTTGCAAGACTAATTTTAGTGACCTGTGTTTATGGCTCTTCACAGGAGATGGGTGTAAGAGCAGGGTGTTACCTTTGCTAAACCCCAAACCAAACACAGCCTCTAATTCTGGTCCAACCAGGATCGGGTCCAACCCAAAACCTTTTAAATCCTCTTTCACCTAAGGGTCCTAAACCATTGGATGGGGCTGTCTGCATAATAACACCACCACTTTCGTGCTTTGGATGAGGTACAAGCCATTCACCACATCAGAGCCCATGACTGGAGTGAGGGCACAGCATTACTCATGCCCTACTCTTCCTGAGGAATCCTCCCACACCATATGAACTTAGTGTTTCATATTTCATGCAGCTGAAGTTTCATCTCTTTCATGCTGTTTTTATCCCTAAATTGTTATTTACGACATAATTCTATTTAAGATAGAATATGGGCTAAAGTTTCCCTATTATTTCTTGTTCTTTCAGTAAGAACTATTGCTACACAGGTAAACAGGCTCACACGAGACCTACTCTGCTCCAAGCCAGCCTGGAGAACAAAACCAGAAATTCCTGGAGCCAAGCCAAACAGGAACACTCTCCAATTTCAAATTCTGGGCTCAATGTTAAAAACAAGGTTAAAAACCAAAGGCAGGATCAAGGCAGGTGAAGTTTAACTCTCACAGAGTCCCCATCTTACCACTGAGCACCTACAGCACGAGGTTTAATTCTCTTTCTTGTGGATGTGTTGTGATAAATAACGGGAATGTTCTATATTTACATGCCAAGTTCACTGTGCACACCATTCAAACTAAACCACATCATCGGACAATAAGTTCCAAAATAAAACAACATCTGAATTGAGATGATGATGATGGTGATAGTGATGATTATTATCATCATCTTTTTATGGGATTTCCTTCCCCTCTTGTTCATGTCACGGGGAGACAAGCAGAGCATTAGGAACAGATGATGTGGCTAAGCCAATGTTGCTGGAACTGGGTTAGAGCACCTTGACTTGACCCCAAATGCAGTTCCCAGATCTAATCACTAAACCACAGAGGATGTCTACACCAGGAATGTTTACTTTACAAGTCAAAACAGAGCCTAACTGCCCGCATCGATAGCCCATCCACCGGGTCTATCTCTACCATTTCATACATTATTCATCTGGACCTTGCACGAAATCAGAGCCCGGAGGCCAGAAGGGGTGAAAAGGCAAGGCTGCGAATGGTAAAGCACCTCCACACCCTGCTTTGCTTTCCTGAGTTCCTGCCCTCAGGGTGCCTCTCTCAGCTGCCAGCCCAGGTGGATTTGCATGGTCCAGTGGAGACTGCTGCTTATCTGCACCTGGCTTGGGTGGTGCCTTTATCCTTGGGAAAAACCTCTAGGATCACTAAATCCAATCCTTAACCTCTGGTTTTCACCACTTCCTGAAGTGCCACATCCACATGACTTTTCCAGGGAGGGTGAACCAGGCCCTGAGCTGCTGGGTCCTCTTGTCCTGCAACAGCAGAGACCCAAAGCAGCCCATAGAACACCCACCTGAGCCCCAGTGTCTCACAGCTCTGGCAGTTAACAGTAGTTAACCAGTAGTTTAACTATTAACAGCAATTTTCTCCAAGCCATTCCTTAACTTCTTTATTCCTAGCACCAAATATGAGACTGGAGTGTGTCCATGATGTAAAAGTCACTTTGAGAAATGGACACCTGTTAAGATTGCTCAAGTACAGACTTAAAAACTCTTCTCTTCAAAGCCTGTGGCATTCCTGGCAACTCCTGTTCATATGAACATAAACCTCTGATTCTATCCAGAGCCCAATGGCTGCCTCCCTCCATCCCTTCTGCCTCTGGAACACACAGTGGCCAGAGCTATTTTGGCTGCCAGGCACTTTAATAATTCCTTGTGCTTGTTCTGAGAAACACCATCTCCATCCATCACTGCTTGATGGTGTTGATACGTGTGAAAGATCAAGCAGGTTCAGAACTCACCCCATAAAGAGCAGAGAAATGTCCTGCCAGCATTGTCCCCTTGTGCTTATCTACAAAACATTCAACTTCCAGCAAGTTCCCACGGTAGGCAAGAAACGTGAGACAGCAGCTTCCCTCACCCACAATGGAGCACAGCTTAAACACAAGCATGTTCCCTCCCCTGCCTCTCACTCCCATCCCTACCAGGTAACATGACCTGTCTGGCTCCACCTGCTGCAAACCACCGAGGATCAGATTAAATATCCCATTTTTGTCCCTCTGCAGAGCTGTCAGCGTTCAGCACGGCCAGAGGGCACCGGCAGCACTGCCAAGCCCTGCTCGGTCCCAGTTGCTCTGGGGAGGAGCTGTGAGCTGTGCTGGTGCAGAGCAGGGACAGCTCTGGCCTGAAGCACCTCAGCATCCCAGCTCTGCTTGCTCACCCTGCTGGGACAGCTCGATGAGACTCTGCTCTCTGACTGCAGCCTGGGCTCAGGGAAAAGGGCTTTGACATTGGGCATCCAGACAGGAAACATTTTTCTTGCTGTACAGAACTTCTCAATGGAATTTTTCAGAGACAGCAACCAGGAAAAAATCCAGTCCTCCTGGTACCTCAGAATTTCACAAGTGTTCAGATGTGATCAAATGAATTATTTCCCAAGGGCAGATTTACTGCACAAGTATATGATGTTCTGTTTCACACAGATGCCAAACTCATCTACATCTTTCCCTGCTGGACTGTCCCTCTTCACACAGCACAGCACCACACACTGACCCAAGGGACTCTGTGATTTTGTACCCCAGATAAGGATTTTGAAGCCTGTCCAAGCTGAATCACAGCTCAAGCTCTTGAGTAAATATTTCAGTGACAAAACAGAATTGTTAAACCCTTTGCTATGAACTACCGTGTTGAAAAAAAAACTTTCATCATCTGCAAACCTCAATTTTCCTACCTGCAAGAGAAGGATGACAGGCTCTTGACTCCCTGGGTGTTTCTAGGATTAGACAATGTCTGCTCACTGTTAATGTAGATGTTGGTATTTTGCGTTATTGCTCCTGTCACATTACAGAAAGGTCAGGGAACATATTCCATGACTCAGAGCCTTTCCACAGCATTAGTGTAGTCCTCAGAGCTTAGCCAGGCTCTGTATTTGGATAAAGCCCACCACAATCCTACTCTTTAAAGATCCCAATGTACGTCAGAGTGGCAGCCCTTTCCTGTCACTGCCTCATCTCTGTGTTTAGGATAAGCAGCACTTGGAAGATGATACTGAAATTAAAGCAGAGAAAGAAAACAAAGCAAAACCACATACGGGGCGTAGGGGGGTGCGTGGTGTGGTAGAAAAAGGGTAAAAATAAAGGAAATTCCTCTCAGAAAAACAGGCTGTTAGAGAGCATCTAGCCAGAGTCAGAAGGCAAAATGAATGTAAAATGAATGTAGGGAAAAATGAGTCTCCTAGCTCTCCTTCTTCAGTTAGAAACCTTCCACAGGAACCTCTTGCCAGCCCAGCAACTCATGTAAAACAGCACATTTCCAAACCTCTTGCATAAACAAAGCATTTGGAAATATTGAGGGCATTATACATCCTCCAGCAAAAACACAGACTTTTTCTGGGAAAAGCATTGATTCATAGATCTTGAAATTCTTACCTGGAAAACTCTTGCACTCCACGAACTGAAGATGGGGCTGCAGCCCTGATTCCTAGCACCCTGTCCCCTGGCTGGAGACATGTTCCTTGGCTCACCAGCCAGCTGGGAGCTCTGCTGCCTTGTGATGCTGCCCAGAGAGCCCTGCTCACCAGCCAGATCCCAGATTCTCTGAGCTCTCTGCCACAGAGCTCAAAGTGAGCCAGCCCAAAGTCCTGAAAATGCTGACTTTAAACCAATCAAATTGCAGGTGGCAGGAAATTCCAGCACACCGGAAGCGGGGTCAGGCCAGGCAAAAATCTCATCTGAGACTTTTCTCTCTCCTCACCCTTGGCCTTGAGTACTCCATCTCTGCATCCCTTATCTCTTGCTTTGCAACACAGATACTCCATCTCCATTGCCTCCTCTACCACAACAGCTTTAGCACCCCAAATTACCCACTGCAAACACCTTATATTGGTGTTTGCACTGGGTAATTTGGGTAGGATCCCCAAATTCCTACCATTCTTCTTCTTATACTCTCTGCAACATCCTTCCCTTTTCCACACCTTTTCCTTTTCACCACACCACTTCCACTGCTGATCAGCATCCCAAATCACAGACATCCTAAATCACAGATACCCCAAATCACAGACACCCCAAATCACAGACACCCCAAGCCTATTGCACACTGAACACCTATCTAAGGTTCTTCTCTGCTGCAGATTTTCAGTACTTTCAGCTTGTGGCAGCTGGTTCAAGATGACCCACTGCTGGCCAACCACCCCATCCCTGTGCTGGTCGGGAGGGCAACATCAAGGCATGACAGGATGCCAGTTCTGTGCCTAGGGCACAGGAGGTTGGTGAGAAACAACGTGTTCAACACAACAGGCACGAAATATTGCACTGTGGACTGTGTGGTGCAGGGTCTGTGCTCCACTTGGAGCTTCCAGACTGCTGTTCAAGGAAATTGC
This sequence comes from Agelaius phoeniceus, assembly GCF_051311805.1. NCBI lineage: Eukaryota > Metazoa > Chordata > Aves > Passeriformes > Icteridae > Agelaius > Agelaius phoeniceus. The sequence continues at coordinate 6,533,824 of NC_135285.1, forward strand.
CATCAATGTCAGCCTCACCACCACTATTAGACATCTCATCCATGTCCAGGCCCAGCTTGAACCCATTTAACTTGTAATGGATAATGAGATAACAGCATGACATGCAGCAGCTGAAGATTATTTAAACACCCATCTGGTACCTGTTATGCAGCATACGTCCTATTGTTGTATAGGAAATATATGCCACCTCCCTCCCACATGGAAAGGAGAAGATCTATAGATGTATCTCATGCTACCCCTTCTTTTTGCAGATGAGGTAATTCTCCTTCTCTGTGCTGTTTTTAGCATGTCACTTTGCATTTCCCATCTGTGTTCTGGGAGATGCAGTCCCTTCCAAGCTGTCGAGACCTTGTGAAAACACACAAGAGCACCGTGAAAAATTTGCTCAGGACATCTCACCCCCTTCATACATCAGTCAGAAAAGACTCTGCTATGAAACTGATTCACCCTTTGCAAGACCCAGCATGGCACTACCCTCTATCCTGGAGAGATTCAGGGGTGACAGTCCATGTCTGTGTTTGTTGGACCATGCTGATTCTACAGGGGAAGGGTGAAATACCTGCTGAAGCCTGAGAGGTGAGCAAGGCAAACAGCTCACACTGTAATAAAATAAATAAAAGGCAACCTGCTCACACTGTAATAAAATAAATAAAAGGCAACCTGTCTACTGTAATCAGATGGACAGACGAGAATCTGCAGATCACAGCTGCCTGATTTCTTTATCCAAATCCTCCACCTTCATTTGTAGGATGACTTTGGCTGTTTTGCTGGAATGGCTCTCATAGCTCTGGCTCTCTGTGATCCCTCAGCAGCCGCGGGCCGGGTCACTGTGCATCCCAAGAAATCACGTTTCACAACACAAGCTCTCTGCTCTGCAGATGGGCGTCCACACTTTGTTTTTCTCAAGCATGACTCAGTCCTCTGCAGAAACTGCTCTCGCATGGACCAAACCCTGTGTCTGACGCCCCATCTAGCGTTCAGCACGGGCATGTGCAGAGGAAAGAGGCGACTGGAGAGCTCCCAGCATTTTCAGCGGTATTAAACCACCTTTATAAAACTTATTTGTCTCCAAGAGAGCCCGAAGAGAGCCCAGGCGCCATGGAATCCTGCATATCCCGCTGCCAGTTCGTGCCTCTGGGCTTTCTGGGTGTCCAAGTGGAGATAGCAGCAGGAAAGCCCTGGAAACCCAGCACACCCCGGGGCTTGGAGGGCAGCTGGGCAAACCCAGGAATGAAACCCCATTTCAGCCTTGGAATGGGGAACCGAGGGTCTGAGCTGTGTCCCCCTCAAGGCTCGGTGGCAGCTGACAGCCTGGATTTTCCAGCAGGGAACATCGGCACTTCCCGGCTGCTCGGCAGTCGGCAGCACTGGGCGCCCTTGTCAAAGGCAGTCATCAAATCCTGAGCAGGTTGTTTTGAATACTAAATAACGCTGCTCAGTGTTTTTCCAATGAGATTTTAAAAATAAAATGGAGATTGCTGAAAAGTGCGTTTCACAATTTTTTTTTAATGGAAAAAAGGTGTCTGCTGAGAAAACAAACCCTTTTCCGTGGTTCTTTTTTTGGGGTTTTTTTTGTGGGTTTTTTTCGGTTTTTTTTCCTTTGGTGTTTTTTTGTTTGGTTGGTTTTTTTTGTTTGTTTGGTTGGTTTGGTTTGGTTTTTTTTTTTTTTGTGGTGGTGGTGAGGAGATATTCAAGTTTTCAGGACAAAAAAAGATAAAAAACCTGCTCTAAGGATTTGGTTTTACACAGCAGCTTTCTGACACGTTCAGTGCTGTGAATTGCAGAGCCCTAAGCGTTGCTGCGGAAATCCTCGGTCTGTGTAATGTTGTGTGCACGACCACTCGCAATTAAGCCCAAAACAAGCATCTCTGTGTTCTCCGTTAATCACCAGCCCAATTAGCACCTTGGTTAAGATGCTGAGAGGTTCCAGTCCTCCTCCCATCAGAGCTGGGACTGTCCTAGTGAAACTCTCACTGTGCCTATGCGGTGCTCTGTTCACAACACTTTCAGTTCTCCTGGAGCAGCGTGATAAGTCTGTTAACTCATTAACACCTCCAGCTTACAGGAGACTTGGCTTCCAGCCCCTTTCAGCAGTCCCAGGCTCCACGCTCCAGGAAGTTTTTCTGCGGTTTCTGTTTTGGTTTCTTTTCCTGCTGAGCTGGCTGGCAGCTCCCACCATGAAGCTCCTGAAGGCCGCTGTAATTTTTGTTCTTGTGCCCACCCTGACGCCGGCTTTTGACCCTCTCAGCGCTTCGGTGGTTGCGGGAGGCGCTCTCATGGCTTGGCATCTCTTGTCCTCCGACTCCTGGCTCAAGTGCCGCTTCCAGGAGTGCTGCAAAAGGAATAGCACTGTGAATTTCAAAGGTAAGGCAGTGGGGAGGGCCCGGGGTTCAAGCTGGTGTTCCTTCACAGCGTGGTGAGAGCTTCTTTTGGTGGGCTTGTGGAAGATAAGGGTCACCACCCACAGCAGCTCTACAGGGCAGAGACCTAATCTATCTCTATATTCTAGAGAAGAATAACACTAACCTAATATTCTTTATCCCACAAGAAATTGTGTGTCTTGCTTCTCTGAGCAGTACCGGAGCATTTTCCTTGCTGATTTATTGGTTTATATTGGCAGAAATGGGCTGTGCTGGTTTATGGCACCATCAGGGTGGCAAATGCCATTGAAAGACCTCATGAATGTGTGTAAATATCTAAATATCCACGAAGGTGGATCAGGCTCTTCCCAATGGTGCCAATGACACGAATCGACAGGCAGGGAACACAGCTTGGGAAAATACTGAAACTTTACATTTTGGTAAACTCTGATATGCCTCAATGAAAAGCCTGAGAGAGAAATATGTATTGTTGAGGGTGACCACCTGGAGTGCAGAAATTATGGACCACAAGGACATTTTGTCAGAGACTAGCAAAGACTCATTGTAGAGTCCCTGCCAGAGGAAAAAGATACTAAAAAGACTAAAATTATGGACTAATTAACATAAGAAGAGAGGAATCAATAAGCAATAGAGGGTAGAATAGTAACTAATGGAAGAAAATGATGTAATTTAGAACCGATGAGTAATAATTCTGTTGCTTGTTAAAACGGTATAAATGAGTAAAAAAACTTTGTGTATATGTGGAGGCTGCAATTTGGCCCGCCTGGCCAGACTAAAGCAAGGCTCCCTCGCTGGCAAAGAGCCGGTATTGGTGTTTCATTTCCCGGCGGAGCTGGCAGCAGGTCCGGGATCCGGGACCTCTGCCCGGCACAAAGATGGCGGCGGCCCCTCACGGGGCGGGGACGCGCGGGGCGCGCAGGCTCGGCGGGAGCGGCGCGCGCGTTCGGGGCCGCCATGGCGCGCTCGGTGCCGCTGCTGTGGGTGCTGCTGCCGGGGCTGGCGGCGCTGGAGCCGCTCAGCGTGGGCCTGGCCATCGGCGTGGCCTCGGCGCTCACCGGCTACCTGTCGTACCCCAGGTTCTACTGCAGCTACGTGGAGTGCTGCCCCCGCGCCGGGCAGCGCCTCAACGCCACCGGTACGGCGGGGCCTGGGGGCGGCCGGGCTGCCCCCGAGCTCGGGCCGGTCACTGGGCAGCGCGGCCCGGGGCGTGCGCGGTGACCGGCGGTGCTGAGCTGTCCCTCTCCCCGCAGCGCTGAAGGCGCAGCTGGACAACAGGCTCTTCGGGCAGCACCTGGCCAAGGACGTGGTGCTGAAGGCGGTGCTGGGCTTCAGCAACAACCCCAGCCCCAAGAAGCCGCTGATGCTGTCGCTGCACGGCTGGGCCGGCACCGGCAAGAACTTCCTCAGCCAGATCCTGGCGGAGCAGGTCCACCCCGCCGGCCTGCGCAGCAAGTTCGTGCATCTCTTCCTGGCCACCCTGCACTTCCCCCACCACGACCAGGTCAAGCTGTACAAGGTGAGGAGGGGCAGGAGGTGGTTACCCGCAGTGGGTCCCTGAACCCCTGCCGGGGTGTCCTGCTCATCTCCCGCAGGTTCCCTCTGGGATGAGCTCAGCATGATGCTGAGAACGCCGAGGTTGTGAGTTCGATCCCTGTACGGGCCATTCAAGTAAAAGTTGGACTCGATGATCCTTGTGGGTCCTTTCTAACTCAGAATATTCTGATTCATGTTCCTGACAGCTGGAGGTGTGCAGCTGGGAATTGCAAACTTGTTGCTTAGGAGGGATAGAGAAGGAGAAGTTCATGCATAAAGTAAAGGCTGAGAAATCAAACCCAAGATAGTTTCCATTTCCTAGCGCTACCCTCTCACTGATGCCATCTGCTGCTGATTCCCGTGCTCGCTGCAAGGAGAGTTTGTCCTTCCAGCTGCATTATCCTGGCTGTCCGGGATGGAAGGCACCTTCTCCACAGCCCCCGCGGGGCCATGTTTTGCATTTATGACTGAAACAGTGTTGATAATGTTGAGAACACAGTGGTGCTTTGGCTGTTACAGTAGTGCTTGCACAGCTTCAAAGCTTGCTAGTTTTTTCCACTCGTATTGAGCAGGTTGAGGTGGGCAAGAGGTGGGGAGGGGGCACAGCCTGGACAGCTGACCCCCGCTGGCCAAAAAGCTATTCCATTCCACATGCTGTCATGCTCAGCCAGAGAAATGGGGGTTGAAGAAGGAAAAAATGGGGGAGTATTGGTTTCCAAGGTGGTTGTTGCTCTAACTCTGGCTGGACATTGGTCTGCATGTGTTGGGTGATACCTTTCTCTTGGTTTTTTCCTCTTTCATTCACCAGCCAGTGAATGTGGGATACTGAAATTTGATAGTGTGTCCCCAGAATCTGTCATATACAAGAATCTTGCAGTACATCCAGTGAAGACCTTGTTTTTCAGTGGCTTTCAACCTCTTGTTCCAGGAACAGCTGCAGAACTGGATTCGAGGCAATGTCAGTGCCTGTCCCTCCTCTGTCTTCATTTTTGATGAGATGGACAAAATGCATCCAGGTGTCATTGATGCCATCAAGCCCTTCTTAGACTATTATGAGGAGGTTGATGGGGTGTCTTACAGGAAAGCCATCTTCATCTTCCTCAGGTCTGTGGCAGCAATTTCTGTCATTTTGAGATACTGATTGTTTATTTGTGATGATAATGATGCTTCTTGGGCACCTCATTCAAAGAAGAGCAAAAAAAAATGGTCAGGAGGGAAGATTCTCTGTGCAAAGACAGTGGGGAACAGTCTGAACTTGTGCTTGTGGCTGTAGTGGAGCAGGTCTGATGCTGAGCATGGCCACAGCAGCATGCTGAGCTCACAAAGCTGGCCCAGAGCACAGGACATAAGAGAGTTCACATTTTGGGATGGGTGTACAAGTACTGGACCTTGCTGGCATGGAGTTAAATATCTTCAGAGCAGCTGGTCTGGTGCTGTTTGCAATTTGTGGCTCTGAGAGTTGATAGCACACCAATATTTTGCCCGTTTCTGGATGATGTTTGCAAAGCTTCAAGGCTTTTCCCACAGTAGGCTGGGCTGGGCAGGAGGATGGGAGGGGACACAGCTGACCTGAAGTGCCCAGGAGGATATTTAATACTATGGCATGCCATGCTCAGCAATAAAAACAGGGCTGGAGAAAAAAAATGGGGTTTCATCTTTAAGGTGATGGTTCTTCAGCATTTGGGCATTGGTCTGACTGTGGGGGTGGTGAGTGATTTCCTTAGTCTTCCTTGGATTTTTTTTTTCTCCTCCTATTAAACTACCTTTATCTTGACCCACAAGTCTTCAGACTTTTGTTCTTCCTATCTTCTCCTTCCATCCCACTGAGGCAGGAGGGAGTAAGCAAGTGGCTGTGTCAGTCTTGGCTGCTGGCTGGGGGCAACCCACCACACAGATGGCTACTTAAAGAACTGGAGACTTTCCCTAAATTTTGGCTTACAGGATTCTTTTTGATGATTTGTTTGATATCAAGGAGATTAGCAATATGTGCAACAGGCTGCAAAAGAAATTCTGGTTCACTTGTGTCTCTTTTTCACCACTGTATGTTTTTCTTTTATGCTCAGCAATGCAGGTGGTGATTTAATTAACAAAGCAGCTCTTGACTTCTGGGCAAGTGGAAAGCGCAGGGAAGATATTCAGCTGAAAGACCTGGAGCCCTTGCTCTCTGTAGGAGTCTTCAACAACAAGAATAGTAAGTCACTTTGCCCCAAAAATGGGAAATTCCTTCCTCAGGGGCTGAGGCAAACTGCTCTGTGAGTCCAGCCTGGCTTGTGGATCCTGTCATATGCAGGATCAAGTTTAGAAAAACTCCTTCTTATGATTTTTTCCCCCCCAATTTATCCAGGTGGGCTGTGGCACAGCAGCATCATTGACAGGAACCTGATTGACTACTTTGTCCCTTTCCTGCCCCTGGAGCAAAGGCATGTGAAGATGTGTGTCAGGGCTGAAATGGCAGCCCGTGGCTATGCTGTGGATGAGAAGATTGTTCAGGAGGTGGCAGATGAGATGACCTATTTCCCCAAGGAGCAGAGGATCTACTCTGATAAAGGCTGCAAGACTGTACAGGCCAAGCTGGATATTCATGAAGACTTTGTGATGAGAGATACCAACACCAGGGGTTGATTTCCACTTTGAGTCTCCACAGCACTTTCAGAGCTTTTGGAAATCTGTGTATTTGCACTTACACTTTTTTACTGTTGCAGGGAGTATGGTGAAAATACCAGAGTGAGCTGTATGGGCTTTGTAGCTTGTGTGTTTGGTTGGTTTTTTTTGATTTTGGGTTTTTGGTTTTTTTTTTAACTTAATATAGAATTGGGACTTAAAGATCATCTAGTGATATCCTCTGCCATGGGCAGGGACACTTTCCACTGAATCAGGTCACTCATAGTCCCATCCAGCCTGTTCATCTCTGAACTGGCTGCTATCCCACTGTTGCCCCCTTTAGTTTTCTTTTAGTCTGTAGATAATTTCTAGTGTGACACACAGCACTGGATACAGCCTCTCCTGCTTTATTCTTCCAAGTGCTGGGATTATAAAATATTTAATTCCTCTTTCCACATAAATTAGATTGGAACAAAGGAAAACAGAGGAATTTTTCCAGATACTGTGTTCCATGTACATGGTCCTGTTCACATTCCCAGTGAAATGGAGGGATGTGTGCTGTGTTCTGAACTGTGATCATGTCTGCAAGGGTCTGCAACTCCTTGGTGCATTGCAGTAAGATGATGATATGGTAGAAATCTTCCTGTGCCTCAGCTGGGCACATCCTCCATCTCCTAGTAAAGAAATATGGGAAGTCATTATGACCTCCTAGAAATTGTATTACTAAATAATAGAGAGAGGGCAGAGGAGGAGGAAGTAAGAGTTTGCCCCATGTTTCCTTGGGGGAAAATAAATTGTTAAACTATTCTTTAAAGGGACTAAGTAAATTTGTGACTCCAGGTCTTCCTAAACTGAGGGACCCATCTGAGAGATCTGTTACAACATACTAGGCCAGTCTTTGTACTTAAGCAGAAAAATCAATCATGAGAATTCAACTGTTGCAGTTTGTCAGATTAATCTGTGTGGGCTCCTGGGCCTGAAGTCTCTGAGGTCTTTAGTAGTCCCTCCCTGCTGCTCCTACTGGACAAGGTGTGGATCATGCTGCTCTCACCTTGCTTGGAAGACACTTGAATGGAAGAAATTATTTTAATAGTGTATTTTTATGCTGAAATGTAAACAACAGCAACAAGCCTATACCTCACTAGTTAGTTTTATAAAAGAATGCCTGTGTGAAAGGGTGAGTGATGAGTTAAGAAGCTGGGAAAGATCAATTTAACCTTCACCCAGTGGGGAGGCTGGGTTTTAAACGCTGTTGCAAGCTTTAACTCTTAGTCTCCCATTGCTTGTGTATCAAATGTTGTAATGCAAGACAGAAGTGCCTTTCACTTTGTTGGTTGTACTGTGGTTTTAAATTGGTACAAGGAGGGGGCTGTTTTTATGCTGCATCATCTATTCCCTCACTTGTTCTTAAACTTCCTTTAAGAGGTAATGCTAATTATGGGTCTCATTACAATTATGTTAATTCAAATTACAACAGAGAGTTTAGCACTCACGTTAAGCTCTAAATTTGAAGTGTTGATTGCTTTTTACAGCCCCACTGGAGTTTGTCAAACGTTGGCAAACTGTTCACAGTGATGCAATCTCCAGAGCCAAACACTAGCAAGCCATTAACCTTGGGACATTGGACTGTCACTTTTCAGTGTGATGTTTTCCCTACTAACTGATTTATTCCTAGTTGTATATGCTGCATCCAGTTTCACTTACTCCAAAAAGAAAATATTTGTGCTATTTCAAAACACTAAATACTACTGTACTGCAATTGGAATAAATCCTAAGTTACTTCTTCTCTCTTGGTTAATCATTTTCAGATATAGGAAAGTACTAGAAAGCTGCACTGCACGTTTCTGTTACACTTCCTTTGTAAGTGTGGGGCAGCTGTTGGCAGCAGCTCTCACCTCCCTGCAGGGGCACTTGTGCCCCACGTGTTGTGCTCTAAGGATGCACCAGGGAATGTCAGGGAGCCCCTGGGAAGCACAGGCTCTGCTGTTCACTTGGACTTCACCCTCCTGGCACAGCTCAGCTGCTTGTCCTCCCTGGGCATGCCAGGCTCTGGGGCCAGGCTGCCTCTGGCTGGCAGGACAACAGCGCTTCCTATTTCAGTGGATTTAAACCATGGCCTCTGATTCTATCAGCAGTGTGAGATCTCAGAATAGTTCAGCTTTCTGCAGGGAGTAAAGCAGCAGCTGCTTGTCCTGGACTCTGGCAAGAACAGAATTTACTCTTGGGCCTGCTCAGCTCCTCTCACCTGGCCAATGGACTGTTCCTCTGGGCAGCAGACCTCTCCCAAATGCCACTTCAAGTTGTCTGATCCAGCCTTAAATGGCCTATTAAACAGAATAATGGCCAAAGAAAGAGTGAGGACCTTAGCTCTGAAACCATACAGAGAAGGAATAACAACAGGATCAGAAGGATCAAATCTGGGAGTGATTTCAGGCACAGCTGTCTTTTACCCAATGGAGCTGCTCCTGGCCAGGTCTGCAGAACAGGAGAGAGATTAAACAGAGGCAGTCTCCACCCTTTCCACATCATTCCCGCTCTGCAGAGGAAGCTTCCATCTATCCTGGGCAATTCAGGGCTGTGGGAAATACTGACTAGCAATGCATAAGGCAGAACCAAGATAGTTCCAGAGCTATCTTACTCACAGCACAGCTTGGTTGTACTGATTCTCTTGGTACCAGACCACAGCACAAGTTTATCATCATTACATCTGCTTTTTCCCATTAGCCAGGTATTTGCTATAATCAGGAAGTCAAAGAAACAGATAAATACCTGAGTTCAAAGCACTCATTTGCTGACAAATAGTAGGACTGATAATTTGTATATCACACACTTTCAGAGCAAGGACAGTTGGAGCCTCACTGGCCCTTTTTTCCCCCTTGCAGAGAAAACTCCAAGATGCTGCCACTGAAAATGTGTGTGGCTTCAAACAGAGCCTGCACTGTTCAGGCAGTGGTACCACAGTGGGAGGAGGAGGAGGAGGTGAGCAGCAGGGTTTTAACTGGTCTCTCTCTACAAGACAAGTTCATCCTTATTGAGCACACGTGCATCTAGGAAGTCTGCCTCTACAAAACCCACATGGCTGTAATTAGTATAAACAGTCCAGAAGTGCAGTTTCCATTCCAAGCTTGATTTGTTTCACCAGGTAGCACAGTCACATCTCCTATCTCTGCCCTTTGAACTGCAGAAGCAGAACCTGTACTCAAGCACAGCTGGAACAGCCAGGAATGCAGGGTGCTCTTCCTCAACATGGAACAAACTTGTGCAAACTCAGTATCAAATCACTGAATGCAAAGAACACCAGAAGGTAGCTAAGAAATACATTTCTGATGAGAAAAGTTTATTTTGAACAGCAACTGGAATGTAAAAAGCCTCTGCAGCGCTCACATTAAGAAACAAGTCTGGCACCCTTCACAGTAACTTCAGTGGACACATTTTATGGGTTGTTTCTTTTTTCAAAAGCCTTTAGATCTGCCTCCATCCCTGCCTCAAGGCACACAGTATGGTGAGAAGATGAAAAAGAGAAATCCCGGCAAGCTGACCCCTGAATTCAAGGTGTAAGTGAGGAAGAGAAACCTCTTTTCAATTTCCATGATGTAAAATTTAATCTGTACACGTTTCCCATGACGTTGCAGCTTTCCCATGAAGCTGACTCACCACTCTCAGAGCACAGTTCTCCCTCCTGAGATCACTCCTGGGAGAACCTGCTGTGGGCAACATAAAGGCTGACCTAAAATAGGAACTAAGTACACCACTGTGGCATTTATGGATCTTAACTCACTTCCTTGTGATACTAACTCTGCTCTCTGAACACTATTCACAACAAAGAGTTTTAGATTCTTGGTTTGACACATAGGAGACTAAATTAGACATCAGTTTTGAAAAAGACAATGGCATTGTATGCCCAGATTTTTAAATTCCAGAATCCCCCCTTATCTTTACTGGGCCCAAGCTGTTCAAGGCAAAAAGACACATGTTCTCTTTTTAATGCATATTCCCACACAGGACCAACGAAGGCTTTCAGAGACACAGGAACTTTGATTAAAATTCTCCATATTGTCTAGAGATCATCCACATCAGAGCAAAATCAAATTAAAATTAGGTTATAGTCTCAATCCTTCTATACCTGTCAAGAATCTGCCAAGGGGTTCCGATGATCACCACATGATTCAAGTCTTGAGCCCTGCCAGATCCAGAATTCCCAAAGCAGTTCCTTCTTACCTTCACAGCACAGGGCTGAAGCACTCAGGAGCTGTGATGGTGACAAAAATGCAGAGGCACTGCTGCTTATTTACACACCAGTTAAAAAATAGTGTTCCTTTCTTTAAAAAGTACTTAAAAACGAAATGTCTCAGGTCCCCCACTTTGTGATTAAGTTAAATTTGCTTCTTTGCAGGTTGTAGCAATAAAGCATTAGAAGTCATAATAATAGTCCAGCTTTGCATCCACAGTTTTACATCCTTTATCTGAATAGATTCTCTCCTCTCTGGGGAAGTAGGTCATCTCCTCAGCTATCCTGCTCACAATGTCTTCATCCACAGCGTAGCCACGAGACTCAATCTCAACCCTGACACACATTTTCACATGTTTGTACTCCAGAGGCAGGAAAGGAATGAAGTAGTCAATGAGGTTTCTGTCAATCAAGGTGCTGTGCCAAAACCCACCTGCAAAGGGAAAGAGGTTTGTTAGTATTTCTCTAGTTAAACACTACCACAGGTTGAGTGGGAGCAAGGGGCAGATCACAGCTAAAAATTCATCTAGGATTTTAAGCACTATAATGCACAAGTCAATACAAGCCCCCCTCCCATGTTACTCTGTGCATAAAATTTTGGACAGACACATAAATGTGGTCCTTTAGGCTGAATGAATGAATTTTGACTGTGCTTGAGCCTTGCTCTCCAGGTGCTGGTCTCATACCTTTCCCTCTCTCATCTAGAGGGACAGATTTTCTCTCTCTTATCAGCTCTCCCAGACCAGATTTCTTACTCCTTCTTTTGGAGCTTGTATCTAAACTTTTTAAGAAGCACAGTGAGTTTGCTTCCAATGCTAATTTCAGAGCATAATTATGTTAATACCTCTTTTCACCACAAGTTCTGTGTGAGGAAACCTGTGAAGCACTTGCCCCAAAATGTGCAGCAAACAGGCTGGTGGCCAAGGAGCACAATGAGCTCCTGAATCTTCACCCATCCTGGGAGCCAACTGCAGGCCCCAAAACTGCATTTTTGCTCCTCACAAGCCAAAAACTGGAGGCCACATCAGAAGAGACCATAGCTTGTAAAAATGCAGCTAAATGCAGCCCATCCCTTTTGTGTAACTTTCACCATCTCAAAAGCAATCCCAGCTTTACTCACTATTTTTGTTGTTGAAGACAGACACAGAGAGTGCATTTTGGATATCTGTGAGCTGGATGTCTTCCCTTGTCCTCCCATTTCTCCAGAAATCTAGTGCTACCTCTGTTATCTTTTCAGCTCCTGCATTGCTAAGTAAAGAGAAAACAGAGATTGCATCTGGGGGTAGTTTTAAAAGTTGAAGTTATGAAGTAAAAGCAGGAAAAGCCACTGTTTACCTGAGGAAGATGAAGATGGCTTGTCTGTAGGACACCCCATCCAGCAGCTCATAGTAGTCCAGGAAGGGCTTGATGGAGTCAATGAGCCCTGCGTGCATTTTATCCATTTCATCAAATATGAAGAGTGACCGAGGACAGACGCTCACATTTCCCCGAATCCACGACTGCAGCTGGTCCTGAGTGCCATAAAAGTGAAAGATGCTGAGTTTGTGTTGAAAAGACAGGAAAAAAAAAAAGATAGCACTTGTTGTTTATGGAACTTTGTCCTGAAGAAGTTGTTTCAGTGGTGTCATTTTAATGGCTTTGGCTTCTTGACTAAAACATGGTTACAAGCTGTAAATGAAACCTCAACAGAATCTCATGCTGGTTCTGAAAAATTTTAAGATACCAAGAGACTGGATAGGAGAAGCGGAAATTCTCCTAGATATTCATATGAAAAGCAAAAATGAAAGTGCATAGTAGGACAAAAAATGGGTCCCACCAAGGAATAGCCACACAAAGCCAAGCTCTGACAAGTCAGATGATGACTTTTGGCAGCACTTTGGTCTAAACAACCTTAATATAAGCAATATTAAATTTGCTGCCCAGCAGCAGTGAGAAATTGCATCTGCCATCACTGGCAGAAGGAGAAACAAAATTAAACTGTGTTTTGATCAATCAGAAGTTAAATGAAGACAATTACAAGTCCTTCTTGCAACACTGCTGTCCAGAAAGGCTAATACTTAACTGCACTGAGTCTCTCACTTAAGCATTGCATTTTCACCTTGAGTATTACAGTCAAGATCAATAATACATTAACTGGGGGGAAAAGGGTTGATGTGCTGGTAGATGAATGAGAAATAACTGTTCTGACTATTTTCAGTGATTCATCACTTTTTAATTTATTCTGCTCAGTCCCTGAACTGCACGTGGACTGGGGATAAGCAGCAATACTTCCTCCTACTGCCTCAGGCAGCAAATTTCCCAAGTGTAGTCACCTCACAACAAATGCAGAAAAACATCACTGTATTTCAAAATGGCTCAGTTAAAAGAAGAGGGGAAATAAGTTGTAAAAGAGAAAATGTCTATTTCCTCCATTTGGAAATCAGGTTTGTGTACCATCCTGTTCCTATTTTTAACACATACAAACTGAATATCAACACACAGTACAAGACAGTAGTACTCATTCAAACTGTGCAGTGAACAAAGTCAGAACAAAAAAAAAAAACATAAAACAGCATGGAGCAGTAGCTTGGATCTATCTCCCTGCCTACAGAACTGACAATTCCAAATACATTGACCTGTACCTTTCTGACAGCACAGTATTTTGTGATTTTGCTTTACAGCTTGGAAATGGATCCATAGAAAATGAAAACATTTGCTAAGTGTGCAGTAGCATAGACAATAATGCCTCAGAGAGCCAGTTCAAGCTTGCCATGGTGCCTGACAAACCTGGGGGTCACTGGGTTGTTTCCCAGAGTCATGAACTATTTGGTTTTTTTGCAGTGCACACCAACACATCACCTAACTAGGAATCATGTTTATCCTTAAGTCAGTCCCAACTCTAAACAAAGTGCAGAATGAAAATTAAACCATATCACTCTTCCCTAAAGAGAGGCTCAAAACACACGCAAAAAACTTCACATTCACAGGAAATCCAATCCTGCTGGATGTTAGTACAGTTCTGTACAGAAGATCACAAAACTGGCACCGCATACATGTTAGTATATAAAATAACATCTAGATCTGATGTACCGATCATGCCGTGACATTTACAACTCATTGCAGCACAGCTCATTCTTACCTTGTAGAGATTGATGCTGTGAGCGTGAGGAAAGTGTAAAGTTGCCACGAACTGATGGACATATTTACTCTGCAGACCTCTTTTATAAATACTTTCGGCGACGATCTTACTGACAAAGTTTTTGCCTGTTCCAGTCCACCCGTGCAAGGAAAGCGCCAGGGGCTTTTTGGCGTTGGTATTGTTCAAGAAACCCCTCACGGCTTTTACAACCACCTTGCTCACCAAGTGCTGCCCGAACAGCTTCTTGTCCAAATTCTGCTGCAGAGCTGCATGGAGAGACCACACTGTCAGCGGCGGGGAGCGGGCCGGGCGCGGGCTCACCCGGCCCGCGGTGGCGGCCGCCAGCCCCGGGCAGGGGCCAAAGGGCCGGGCTGGAGCGGCGGCCCACGGGAAGGCCCCGCGGGCTCTGCCCGGCTCCCGGCGCCGCCGCTGCCCCGGCGCCCTCCCGCCACCTCCCCTCAGCCCATCCCGGTCCCGCACCGGCGGCGGCGCGCGGGTCGTGCCGCTGCAGGCAGCACTCCCTGAAGTAGCAGTAGAGCCGCGGGTAGGAGATGAAGCCGGTGAGGGCCGAGGCAGCGGCGCCCGCGATGGCGAGTCCCACGCTGATGGGCTCCACGGCGCCCGCCGGCGTGAGGAGCGGCAGCAGCACCAACGCCAGGGCCGCCCGCTGCGCGCCCCGCCGCAGCTTCATTGCCCGCCCGGCCCAGCCGCCCGGCAGCCGCTTCCGCCCCTCGGCGCCGCTTCCGCCGCCGCCATGGCGGGTGCGGGGAGAGGCGGGGCCGGCGCTGAGGGGCGGCCGCCATGTTGGGGCGGGAACGGGCGCGGCCGGCGCTGAGGAGCTGAGGTGCCGCCGCCATGTTGGCGGGGGGGGACCCGCCGCGGCCGGGAGCGCAGTGCAGTTATTAAATATTACATTTTGTGGCTGTGCCGCAGGGTGTTAGAATAGAGGGATCAAAGAATCATCATGGTTAGAAGAGACCTTTAACAGCATCATGTCCAACCGTCCATCCAGCACAGCCACTGTAACCCCTAAGCCACTAAAACCCACATCCCGACGCTTCCAGTGCTGCTGCTCCACCACCTCCCTGCATACCCTATTCCAAAGCCTGACCACCCAAACAGTGAAAAATTTTGTTTCTAATATCGAATCTAAATCAAATCTTCCCTGTCTCAGCTTAAAGCTACCTGTTCAAGGGATCTTACGCTGACCTACGCAGGGTACAAGCTCAGGGGCAAACTCGCCCCTGGCCTGGCATGGAAATTCTTCCCCTTTTCTGAGAAAAAGTGAAATCTGAGCTTGTACCTTCCCACCCTGGAATTGTCACTTTTGAGCGATGGGACAATCTGGACATCAGCACTACCAGAACCCACAAACCAGGAAAAACCCATCAGCATGAATTCCAGAAGAAAAAATGCTACAATAACTTAAAAACCACTTTTACTATTCTCAAGTTACAAATCTTAAATACAAATACCCACACTGCACTTCTGCGGAAGACATGGACAAGAAGTTCCCAAGAGCTTTACATTTACAAAGCAAGCAACATTGCTGCTTTTAAAGGATTTCTTTGTTTCAGTATTAAGATGGTGAAAAGAAAAATCTATAAAAGCCACTTTGTTTCCTCACTAAAAATTACCAACCACGAAAGCTCATTTTCCATTAAAAAACTTCATTTATAAGAACATATTTATATACAAAGTTACACCAACCAAAGAGCTCACAATCACCTGCAAACTGATTTACTACAAGATCTCACAGGAAGAATTTCGTAGGTAACATCAGCATCTGAAGGTAGTGACTGTTCCCAACATCCATTGCAGGTCACTGACACAAAATCCTTTATCAGTGGAAAATAGGAACAGCTCCAGAGGCTTCAGTCCACATTCATCAGTATCGCCTGTTCATCTTCTTGAACTTCTCATAGTGATAATCGTCCGTGGCTTTTTCATTGAGGGGACGTTTGCGATTTGGAGGAGACCCTTCAAAAGAAAGAGAAGACAATTTCATACCCCCGTCCTTTCACAGGAGACATTTCCTGAACTCTGGCACCTCCCTTAGACAGCCCCTTATGATGTGAGGTTATTGCCTTTCACCCTTTGCTATTCCACCAAACCTCTGTCAGGTAGCTTTGGCAACACTTCAGTTGTGACCTTCACCACTCCACCCCTGAGCTGGAGGATGGATGTCTGTCTCTACAGACACCATCCAGAGTTCAGATGTGCCCTAGAGGTGCAGCAGCTCTTGGACTTGGATTGCTTCACTCCCACTGCCTCAGGGCACTCAGAGAAGAACAGGAAAGCAGAGCCAGATTGTTCTCTGTAGAGAACAATCTAGAAGAAGTGTCTCCTTACAACCATTCAGGGCTGGAACTCACGCTCAGGCTCTCTGAAGACCCCTGAAGAGTTTCAGTGTCTCCTTACAACCATTCAGGGCTGGAACTTACGCTCAGGCTCCGGCCTCTCCGTGTCCCCCACCCTCAGCGGGCGTGGCTTTGGCTCCTCCTTGTTCCTTCGCACTGGAGCATTCAGCTCCTCGTGATAAACTGCAAGAAAGAAAACATCAGGTAAGGAATATTATCTGGAGCACTCTTATCCACATGGATATATTTCTATGGCCTGTGTTATAAGTCATCTTTACCAGAAAGAATAGAAACTCAGAGAACCACCACCCTCCTTGGATTTGGTTTCTATGGTCAACTAGGCGAGATGGGGCAGAGCAAATTTCAACAGCACTATTTCAAGTGGCCCAAACACTCTTCACTTCCATCAGAACACACCAACCTGATTCCCATCACCCTTGTAAGCATGGAAGGACACAGCAAAAGGCTGCCTTTCCTTTAGATGTCTGCAGCATCAAAGCATCACACTGAAATTAATTCCCATCTACTGTCCAATAAGGTCTGTGTTTCCTTGGCCACCTGTCTGCTCTGGCAGCCTGCAAACTGGAGTCTCTCCATCACACACCATCATTTCCAGCACATAAGGCACAGCTTAAAGAAAACATCTTGAAATTTATGAGACAGTGTCAGCTGGGAGTTCAGAAAGCCCAGCCATGAGAAATACATCTCTCTCCTCACTGATGGGCAGAAGTAAAAACCAGGCCAGACAGGGTCTGAGCATCTCAGGAAAAGCAATCCTGACATGCTGATACATGGATACATAATTTCTCTGTCCCAGCTGGGTCAGGAGGGACACTCGAGACTTACATCTGTTGTGCTGGACATAATTAACAGCCATGTTGGTGGGAACAAAGGAAGTTTCACTGTCTTTCTTTTTGTTCTGCTGCTCTGCCAGCAGCTTGGCCTTGGCCTCTTCAGTTGAGATGATGTTTTTTATTTTTGCACTAGAAGAAAAAAAAACCCCAACAAATTCATAGCTAGAAAGGGTAGCAGGCCCAGAAGTGCTACGTGCATGGAATTGGAGGACAGTAACAGCACTGCTGTGGCTCTGATGCAGTTTTTCAGAGAGGGGGCAGTGCCATAGAAACAGACACTTTGTTTCAAAGGCAAAATGGAAGCTCCTATCTTGGTGCATCGCTTCAGTGCAGGACACAAAAGGGTCCTGCAGAAAGCTGCTGGGGTCAGGTCACAGAAGAGCCTTTTCCCAGAAGTCACAGGATGGGGCTGCACCGAGCCCTGGGGCTGTGCAGGACCAATCCAGAACAAGGCTCAATCCCACCCCACCCCAAACTGGGGATGTGCAATCCAGGCATAGCAACAGCTGCTCATCCTGCAGCCCTGGCCAGCAGCCACAGGTGTGTGACACACATACTCGATCCCCAGGTCCACCTCAGGAATGCCACTCAGCATCTGGTTGGACAACATCTCCTCAGTCTTCTTGGCAGAGGAGACACGGATGTTCTCTGGCAGCTCGTACAGGGAGTCCTCAGCATTCTTCAGCTTCACCTTCTGCTCCTCGTTCTCCACAATCCCCTTTCTCTTCTTCAGTTCAGTCTCAATGTACTTCATCCTAAACAGCAGCACACAGGGGACAGGGCATTTAATTCTGTTCCTGTACTCTGCTCCAGCACCGCTGCATCCCTGTGCTGACAGCTGGGATAGAGGAAAGAATTATCTCTCCAAAAGCACTCAGTTAATATAAGCAGCAAGAATTAATTGTCCAAGAAACAATCAGATCCTCCAAGGTCTTTACCAGCCAGCAGGGAAGGCTCCCACTGGGATTTAGTGCCAAAGTGGCTATTTGGCACCTCCTAGCTTTGCCCATGGAAAAACCTTCTCAGGTCCAGGAGGCAGGAAGTGAAAGGGCAAGGGAAACTTTCAGTGAGAACTGGGAAGACGTCCTGGGACTACTCAGAGTCCACAACATAAAAAAATAAATGGTGAGGGGCCACCCAGCCTGATTCAGCACCAGAGACACAACACAGCACGACTCACATGTCAGCGTCTTCATCCCGCCTGTTGGTTTCTGCTGAGAAGGAAGTTCCCAAGTTCAGATCCTCCTCTTCATTAATTCTAAGTGGAAACCACAATGTTTACAGGATTTGGTGATTTTTTGTTGGCTGTTTGGTTTTTTTGGGAGAGGTGTGTCGTGGGTTTTTAAAAAGTAATTTAACAAGTTAGAGCAAAAGTAACTGGCCAGACTGCATTATATGAAACTCTTCAAAGTGACACAACCTCTGATTGATTAATTAATTAACAGTTGTCATTAAATACTCATCCAGGGAGAGATTTTTAGAGCTCACATGCACTTACCTGTCCTTGCCTCTTTCTTTCAGCTTCTTCATGTCCACCATTCCCCCAGATTTTATCTTAAATGGGTCATCCTGTAAAACAAGAAATAACAAAAACGCCTGAAGCTTCCCTCTAGTTTAATGCTAGTCTTCAAAAATCTGGATAAAACCACAGGAAACATTTAGGGATTGAGCTGTGACACCAGTCCTGCCCCAGGCTGGACTGACAGTCAGTGTTCTCACACTATCACACCTGAGCCCCGAGGTGATGGAGCTGTCCAGCACTTACCACAAGTGTGGCTTCTTCTTGCAGCTTCTCTCCCACCAGCAGAGCTACAGCACTGGTCAGGCAGATAAAGAAAGATAAAATTCAGAGGGAAACACAATACTGCATTGCTTTATCCCTCTCTAAGTCTCCCTGTCTTTTCCATCCTCAGGCTTTAACATAGAAACTCCTCTGTCAGGAACATAATTTTGGCAGTGTCTGACACAATGGTTTGTACTGGAAGGAGGCAGATGACAAGAGAGAAACTGACTGTCACATCACACCCCTGCACAAAACTCAGTTTCCCCTCCGCAGTGCCATCCCTTACCTCACCCCATTGGGCCGCTTTCTGAGGCTCTGAACTTCTTTGGCTTCCTCAAGTTTTAACCTAAAGAAAAAAATACATTTGACTTCGTACCTGATGCTTTGGTTTAAATTAATTAATTTTATTTTCTGCAGTTAACACAGAATTTTCTATTCAATTTTGCCCTAAACCTCTGCATATCAGCATCCACTTTTTGGGTTTCCAGTTAAGTAGGTATTTTCTATTTATTTAAGCAATCCCATGCAGTCAGAAAAAAACTTAAAAAAAGACACTTGCTGGATTTGTTCCTTTCTGATGCCTTAGAAAGGCAGCACCAAACACTGAAAGGCTTGAAGAAGAAGCCAGTTTGGGAAGGACGAGCCAAAATACATCCAGGCATGAGTGACTCTGAAGAAAGTTGATGGTGAATTGAAATCTGAAGAGTTTCTCCCTAAACTGAGAGGAATTCACAACTTCTGGGGTCACGTACGGCTGTGACGCACGCTCTGACGTCACGCCACAACACCGCGGTTCAACATTGCACTGTGACGTGACGTCACCGCCCCCAGCACAGCCGTACGTGCCGATATGACGGGACACGATGTGGTGACACCCGGACACCGCACTGCTGGGCCAAAGCAGGCACGGGTCCCGTCCTGCCCCTCGACCGCCGCAGGGCCGGGCGCGGTTGCGCTTCCCGCTGGGCCCGGCCCAGTTCCCCGCCGGCGCCCGACCCACCTGACCTCCTCGGCGAGCTGCTCATCCTCCTCCTCCTCGTCCTCGTCCTCCCTGCGCCGCCGGAAGGATTTCTGGCCCGGCATCGCTGCGGCTGCCGCCACACGGCCGCGTCCCCGCCGCTGCTGCGCCGCGATGACGCCACAGCCCCGCGACGAGGCCGGGCGGCGCCGCCCCTGTGCCCGCACCTCGGCCGGGCAGGAGCCGCGGGGCCGGCGAGCGGGGCCCGCAGCGCCCCGTGCCCCCCCGGACCGGGCCGGGAGCCCTCGTGTCACCCCCCTTACTCCGGGTCACCCCCTGTCTTTTCTGCGAACACCTCGTGTAAGTCACGAGGCTCGTTCCATTTCTCGCAGTCCCAGCAGCGCAGCCTCGGCCGGTGGCCGGTGCCTGTCAGGGACGCCGTGGGGAGAAGGCGCCGTGGGGAGCGTGGGTCCCACACCCGGGTTTGCAGCCCAGCCCTTGGGGCGGGACGCGGCTCCTTCAGCCGGCTGCTCCCCGCTGACCGAGGCACCGAGCCGCTCTGTTGGGTCCCCGGCCGAACGAGCGGCGGTTCGCCCCTCTAGCACCGGCCCTGAGGCTGAGCCCCGACTGCTCGGGGAGCCCTCGGTCCCGACCCCGGGACCCCGCGGGGTCGGGGTCGCTACCGGTGCCGCCACCGCCTCCTCCGCTCGGTCCCTCCCCGCCCCGCCCCGCCGGGCCCGGCCCCCGCCCCTCCCCCGGCCTGCGCGGCACCCGCCGCTCCTCCGCCGCTTCCCCGCTCCGCTCGGGGCCGCGGCCCTTCCCGGCAGCCCGGCCTGGGGCGGGGGCGGTGGCGCCCCGGGCATCCCGCAGGTGAGCGAGGGCCGCGGGCCGGGGCGGCGGGGCCGCGGCCGCGGGGCTGCGCGGGGGGAGGGCGGCCGGGCCGCGCCGGGGATGATGCAGCAGCCGCGGCCGCGGGGGCTCCGGGCCGGATCCTGCTGTGCCTCGGCCTGGGGGCGGCCCTGCACCCCCAGGGGCTGCTGCCGATCCCGGGAGCGGGACCGTGCGGCTTTAGGCTGGTTCTGTTCAGCCTCACTCGTGTCCGGCAGCTGTAGCGTCTGGCAGGAGGGGACTTGTATTCTGGGGTCTGCTGCGCTTGAGGAGTGACATAGCGGGCTAGGGGGGATTTCCCTCAGGTGGTTTTTGCCTGAGAGCTAAATCTCTAGGTGAGTCGTGTTGTGATCTCCCACAATAAATCAGTGTTCAGACCTGCTCTCCTTTGCGGGGTGCACATAAACCTCCTGGTTTTCCCATAGCTGATGCAGCTGCGAGCCAGCAGCACCTGCTTTCTGCTTCTGCCTTGTCACTAGGGCAGTTTGGTAAATATTTATTTTTTCAGTATCTCAAGTATAAAATGTTTCGGAGCACAACTGCAGATACTTCTTTCCTTGGTAGGTTATGCAAGACCAGACCTGGTAGTTGTTTTGTAGATGAACAGTGCAAAGATTTATTTGTGCAGTTGCTCTGAAGAATGTCAGCCTACAAGGATTTGAAACTCTTGACAGCTGGCTCTAGCTTTGGTATGAAACCACACAGTTGTTTTAAGGAAAAAAAAAAAACAACCAGCAAAAACCTAGAAATGTGTTCCTGTAGAAGGAAGGCAGAGAGGCTGGGTTTGGCAGCAGCTGAAGCGACTGAAAGTAGGTTGCAGTTACGGAGGAGCTGTTCTGACATGTTCGTGTACTGTCCTCCCTCAGTGGTGCTTGAGAAAGACAGGCTGAAGGACTTGTTGTAGGGTAACTTCTTTTCCCATCATACACAGTACATTTTGACAAGCACAGTTCAGCTCTCTGGCAGTGCTTTTATGAAATTCCTGGGTTCCTGAGCAGAATTAGAGCTGTGTGTGCCAGCTATAGCTCTTAGGGCAGAGTCATGGGAAGACAGAAGTTGAATATTTCCTTCTGAACACTCACAAACCTTATTCTGGTGTGTGTGGTCAGGGCTGAGAGGCAAAAATGAGGTTTTCCCTGCATTGTTCAGAAAGGGAAGTGCTGTGTGGGAAGATCAGCCCCCCAGTGCTGGAGAGTCTAAAGACATGGTTTTGACTTTGAGGAGAGGGGTGGTCCCAGGGAATGCACTGAAACCATCCACATCCAGAAGACTTTACTTAACAAAGTGTGCTTCAAAACCAGTTCCCAGTTAGTTTAAGCTGGTGAAGATATGAGGTCTGGAATTCATTTTAAACCAGTATTTTGTTCATTAAATTTTCTGGGGAACATCTGGGAGAGAGATAAGAAACCAAGGATGGTGAAGTAGCAAATGCAGCATTGGTACTTTTTTTTTAATTGGACCAGCTGATGCATTTGGGAAAAGGGGTCTGCTTTGGTGAAGGAACTCAGAGCCTGAAATGTCCCAGTTTTATGTGTTAGTCAAAGCTACTGTGCTCTTGTCATTTGTATTTTCAATCAGTATGTGTTACACGGTGCTATGTTCCTTCTCTGTGAAACTGCATGAAATTGCTTTGTTCTTTGTTAAGCTTTTCTTCACAAGTTACTGAGATCCAGGTCAGCACCCCTGTGGTGTTTTCTACCTTACACATATGATTTCTTCTCCCTTTGCTCCTCCCATCAGTTTACTGAGTTCTAAAGAGTGCTGGGAAAACAGTGTAAAATTAGCCTTGAGGTTTATCTTCTGCCAAGACAAGGTGCTAGGCAAGCTTTTCCATTCCCAAGATAAGTGTTACTGATATGGCCTACTCGTTTATAATCTTTCTTTTCTTTTCTCCCTCCTGTCAGTGATTCAGACCAGATAACACTGGGAATTGTTTCAAATGTCCTCAAAATGTGAAAGAAGCAGAGTGTAGCAGCCATGTGGCTGCTGGAGTCATTAACATTGAGTTCATCAGATTTTTCTACTTCTTTATTGCAATGATGTGGGCTCTTCACATCTGCTTCATTTCCAGCCAACTGTAATATTTTGGATCCTTGTCTGTGCTATTAATATCACTTATCTTCTTTTCTACTTTTTTAACAGCCATGAGCAAAGTTATTTAAACTATGCTTAAAAAAACCACAAACTCTTCATTTTTTATAGCTGTGTGTTACTGAGACATATTTGAAGTCTTTTACATATCCATGGACCACCATAAAAGTGTTTATTGTGTTCATAAGCTGTGAAATCATCTGTTCTTGTGGTGCTTGGATGTCTGAGCTGGGTGGAACAGTGTTTTGTTGTGTTTTGCACTGGCTTTGAGTTATGTGGCTCATACTGTTAAAAATCTGCCCATGAAATGGTAAATTCCTCAGAGACTGGAGCCTGCTTATCGGTGTTACAGTTCATTTAAGTCTATTTCCCTCTTGCCCAGCTTCATTTAGAACTAATCATATTTTTAATGTTTGATGAAGAAGTGTGACAAGGAAATGTTAGATTCAGATCAGCACAGTTGGGTGCATGAAGCTCACAGACACCACAGGCTGAGTACTGGTCATGGGCTGCAGCACCTTTCACTTTTCATCAGGCTTTCATGCAAATGAGCTAATTAGATTTGTATCTTTGCAGCTGAAGCTGTGCCTGTGTGCTGAGCACCTCCCAGCATTTCTGAAGGCACATTCCATGATATGGATTATTAGCTTTATTTGCTTCTTTCTCCTCCCCATGGCTTTGCTCCTTCCCTACAATAACACAATGCAGCCACTCAGCAGTGGGGCCAGACTGTGCCAGATTTGTTTCAATCTCTGAACCTTAAAGATAGATCTGGAACTCTAATATGCACAACATGCCCAGGTATCTTCTTGCAATCTGACCTGCTGTGAAAGGAGCCATCCTTTCTTGTCCTAGGAAACCCTCCTCACATGAGTGTTGGTGAAAATGGGGGATACAAGGGACATCTGTCCCCACCTGGATTCCATAGGAGAGGTGACCACGGATGATCTGCTGCTCAAATCCAAGGTAAAGGGTTGTGGCTCTCAGTTCTTTCCCTTTTAGCTGTTGTGCATGGATTTGCATGTTTGCTTTTTGAAGAAAACCCTGCCTCTCTCCAGAGGGAAACTCTCCTTCCCCCACTGATATACCCACATGTCCCATAACTCACCCTTTGTGACCCCACAGATTTCTCACCGTCATTTTATCCTGCTTGAATGTGTCACTTATCTAAAATGGTGCAATTGTGTATTTGATTGGAAGTGTGGTGAAAGGGATGAAATACTGTGAGCTGAAGGTTGGCTGTTTTATAGAGGTTTCTCACTCTTTAAGGACTTGGTTACTTAAAAACCAAACAACAAGCCTTCTTTTATCATCAATACACAGGGAACTTGCCAGTCTTGTGGAGCTGTGGGACCAAACCTCTGGGCTTGTCTTCAGGTAAAAATGGCTTGTTTGTGTGCATGATGTAGTGGGGCTTCACTCAAATAGCATTTATACTGAAAAAATAGTGGGGAGCAAAGAAGGGGCTCACAGTAGAACTATGCACTGTTTTTTGGTGGATTCCAAAGGGGCTCACAGTAGAACTATACACTGTTTTTTGGTGGATTCCAAGGAGGAGACTGTCCAGTAACACTGAAAGGGTAACACTGTCACAGTCTGACAAGATGTAACAGTTCTCTCCCTGTAGGGGACTGTCCTTGCTATTCCCAGTAGGAGATAATGAGTTCCCCAGTGATGGTGGTTGGCTGGGTGTTGCCTCTGCTGGCACCTGTGGAGGGGCTGCAGGTGACACCTTGGAAGTGAGAAGGGAGGGAATCCATGGGACACTGGGGCAGGCAGGGACTGTTTATTTTTACACTGGAATGCCCAGGCTTGGGCTGCTCAGATGAGATCCCTGTTGGAGCAATGGCCTTGGAACAGAGACTTTGCCTGGGTGCAAACCTGGTTCCTGTTTCTTAAATCAGTTCTGAAGTTCCATCAATTCTAAATTTCCATCTTGTTTTGGGCCCTGAATAAAAAGCAGGTTAGAAAACCAGGAAAATAATTCTGAAGTTGCTGCTGCTGCTGGGACTGGAGTTACAGACTGTTTGCTAAAGAGTCTTAACTTGATGTGCCCATTGTGCTTTGGCTCTTTCCCCTCTCTAGATTGGTTGTCCTTATGTTGGTTGTGGGGAGTCCTTTGCTGACCACAGCACGCTTCATGCACAGGTGAGCTTGTCTCTGTTCCCTACATTTAAATAGAATTGGATTTTCCCTGTTCTGTGTCCTGGTAGTCCTGTACTCCAGCTCAGGCCAGCTGCCAGAGGATATCTGTTGTTTCATTTTGGATTTCCAGGCCAAGAAGCACAACCTGACAGTGAACCTGACCACGTTCCGTGTGTGGTGCTATGCCTGTGAGAGGGAAGTGTTCCTGGAGCAGCGCCTGGCTCAGCCCCCCTCACCCCCCAGCAAGTTCCCTGAGCCGGTGGGTCTGTGGCACGCAGGGCAGGCCTGGGAGCCTGGCCAGGTTTGGTTTGCCTGGTGTGAAATTGGCCAAGTGATTCCTGCCATGGTGCAGTGTTTGCTGTGATGGGGAGACCTTCACTGACAGTGGCTGCCTGGAGCCAGGGCACCACTAGCCCTGACTTACAGGGTGTCCCAGCAAAATGACAAATGATTTAGGGGTGGGAACTAGATGAGCTTTGTGGTCCCTTCCAACCCAAATAATTTATGATGCTGTGATTCTATGACTTGAATATCCATTCTGACTTTATTTTTAACCTTTCCAATGGGGTATCTGCATGTGAGAAGAGCCTGTCTGTCACATTTTCGTTTCCAATGCATGGCCCATGGAATTTTCAGCTGTCAGACCAGAAACACCATGTCCATGTGACACTGCTGCTCATTCCTGATGTTTCTTATCATGTGTACTGGAAGCAGTAATGACAATATTTCCACTCCCTGCTGCCTCAGAGAGAAGGCTAGACAGGGCAACTTGTTCTTCCTTCTCCTACTTTTCTTGAAGGCTGGCTTGATTTATATGTAAGATAATATGTCTCACATCTCATCTTTCAAAGCAGGCCTTAACTGATAGTTATTTCTCTGCCTTTAATCTAGGATTCTCCTTTGCCTGCTCACCCTCTGAAAGCTGTTCCCATTGCAGTGGCTGATGAAGGCGAATCTGAATCAGAGGATGATGATTTGAAACCAAGAGGTAACTTTGCATTGAGTTGATGAAAGAGCTGGCAGGGCAGCTCTGCAGTCTGTAGGACCTGCACTGAGAGGGTTCCTGGCAGCAGAATGTGGAGACTGCCTAGAAAGGGCTGGATTCCCTCTCCTTGGGGAGGAATATAGAAAGCAGCACATCTTGAAAGTGATTCATCCCTCTCTTGTTTGTGCTTTAGGCCTTACTGGAATGAAAAATCTTGGGAACTCCTGCTACATGAATGCAGCACTTCAGGCTCTCTCAAACTGGTAGGCATTAGGGCTTTCAGTGTTGTCATAACTGACTTCACTAAATACCAAAAGTGTCACCTCTGATCTGAAACCTTCATGAGTCTTGCAAAGAGAGATTAGCCAGGCTGGGGACAGAAAAAAATAGTGGTTTTTTAGGGCAACAGAAGTATTACAGTAGGAAATTGAGGGACCAGCCAGCTTGTGGCTATGTACAAGACTCATGTTTAGACAAATGCTTGAAGTAAAATTTCATCATTTCTGTTGCAACATAAATTATTTATCCCAGAGAAAGCCATGTTCACGTGTCTTTATTCTCCTCACTGATATCATTCTAATAACCTATATCCTAAAATATTCTCTAGCCATCCTGCTGAAACTCAATTCCAGGACCTTTTCTGTACTGAGAGCAGGTTCAGATCAGCCTTTTTCATTTGATCCAAGTGAGGAGTCACATTGGCATCTGGAATCCCTTCTTCCCTTGGTTTAAAATCAGTACCTTAAGCATGCTTTTGATAAGGCCTGCATGAAGTATTGATAAATAAATAGAAGCAGAGGAAAAATTTCTGTGGGCTGAATTGTTCTCCTTTTCCTTCTGTTGTAGCCCACCTCTGACACAGTTTTTCCTGGAATGTGGTGGACTGGTCCGTACGGATAAGAAACCTGCCCTGTGCAAAAGTTACCAGAAGTTGGTGTCTGAGGTTTGGCACAAGAAACGGTGAGTGATGACCCCTGATCTAACCTGGCCAGGTTTCAGAGGTGTGCTGCTTCTGAGCTCTGGCATGGCAGAGAGGAAATCTGATCCTCAGGGACAAGGGCATTTTCTGAGGCAGTGATTTAACCCCTTGTGTGGATGGGGATGTGAGAGTTCCCTGGGATCCAGGAGATCCCATCTCCTGCTTCTGGTGATGAAATGGGCACACTGATATCAGTGAAAAGAATTCATTCTTAATATTACAATTTTAAAAAGAAAGAGGTTTTTTTTTTAAATATAGTTTCCCGGTTGGCAATGAAGAAAAAAATGAATGGAGTGAGGGAATACCTGGGGCTATCTCCAAGTATTTTACATGGACTTCAGTGGCCAGCACTTAATTGCACTGCTCTTGATTAGCAGAGGAATTGATGATTTGGATGAAAAAAGTGATTCAGAGATTTTTACTGAAGAGAGTGGAAAATGCAGGTGATATTTTGGTTCACTATTGGTTCAAATTCTGGACCAGTTCAAAGGACAGTGCAAAATTACGTAGCTCTGTTTAAATCTGGTCTGCTCTGTGCAATAAATTAAACCCCAGCAAAACAGGAATTTAAATGGCATTGCATGTTTGCCTCAAGTTCATTATTAACAAGGAATAAGTAAGATATGGAGCAAGGTGAACTGTGCCTTTGTGAAGGAGGAAGCTGCAGGCTTTGAAGCAATATCATGTCATTTTAACATTGATTGAATTGATCTCATTTACTGGGTGATCAGCCTGCCCAGATTTTGAGACAAACATGGTGCTGGAAAATCAAACAAAGTCACTAATTGCTAAACTCTGCTCTGGAGAGAATGAGAGAATCACTTCCCACACTCAAAGTGTGACAGAGCTGTAAGTGAAATGTGTTTTGGGGGAGGGTCTCTCTGGAAGACAGACTGAAATGACTGCAAGGTGTTTTTGTCTCTTGGTGTGTTTGTCACCCAGTTCATGCAGAAATCTCTGCTCAGGCTTTGCAGGTGCATAATTATCTTTTGGCCTCTTTAACTACACACCACACCCTCTGTTATGGCCTGTTAGACAAACTGGCTCCAAGCCCAATATGCAAACTGACTTTTTCTTTTTTCTTTTTCCACTCTAAACAGCCCGAGTTATGTTGTTCCAAGCAGTCTCTCCCATGGAATCAAGCTTGTCAATCCCATGTTCCGAGGCTATGCACAGCAGGTGGGGGCTGAAAAAACCCATGTCATTATTCCAAAACCAGAGAATTTCATTCTTGCAGTGCTGGTGCTTGTGTTTAGAAGGAAGAGCTTGAGCTCGGGGGTCATGGCCTCTCTGTGTCAATATCAGTGATCTGATAGAGCACTTGGGTGGGATTTGGGAGACCTGGATTCTTTTCCAGGCTTGCCTCTGCCTTGTTGGTCCCAAATCAGTTCATTTCCTCGTGTCAGCTTGCTCACCTCTGAAATGATGGTGGTCAAATCCTTTATAAATAGCTTTGAGATCTACTGATATGTGCTCTATGGGAGTTTGTTATTATTTATTCATGTCAGAGCTGAGGAACCTGGAGAAAGCTGCACTAAAAATTCAAAGATATGAATGTTCTATATTCTTTTTCTGGGGAATTACAGCAAAACTAAGTCTTATTTAAAGGTAGTATCCTTTTTTTTCTTTTGAAGTCTTTATCAGTGTAGCTCTTCTGTTTGTTCTTTATGACAAAATGTAAACAACAAACTATGATTAGAAAATTTACTAGAGAAGTGACAGAGCATCAAAACTGTGATAGTGACAAGAAATCAAAACAAAGAATAAAAATAATGATTAATGAAAGAACTTCTATATTTGTCTTTGATGTGAAATACGTTGGATTGGAAAACTCTGATCTGAAGAGATAAATTTGAAAGGTAGGCAGGGCAGGCTAAAAGCCAAACTTCATAAAACAACTGAAAGGTCGTAATTAACTTTCTGCAGTTGTCAAAATACCAGCTTGCTTTCCAGCAGCTCCTTTGAAGCCAAGGTATCAGCTCTTTTACCATGTATTATGAATGTAGGAGCTTGCAGCTAGGCTGTGTAGCTTTGAGTTTCTGGTTCCTCTCCCTGTTTATTAAAGATTTTAATCTCCCCTCTCTTAAGAGGTGGCTTGCCATGAGCAGAAGTCAGTGTTCTTAAGATGTGTTTGTGGGAAACAGGCTGTTCTCCAGGGCCTGCTGTTTTCATCAGGTTTCTCCTTGCTTTTCCCCTATTATCTGTGGCAAACCCCTGATAAATGTGCTCCTGATTGGCCTTCCACAGCTGCTCCCTGTCCTTTCAAAGTCTTTCAGCTGAAGGTATTCAGATAAAAAATTGGGCCTTTAATTATGTAGGAGTTAAAGCATTTCTGTAACAGACAGGCCCTTTGGTGCATGGCCCTGCTTCAGCTGGGTCTGTGTGCTGCAGAGCAGGCTCAGCCTTGTGGGCACTCTTGGAATCAGCTGTGAATGGAGCCATCTCCTCTTTTGCCCCGGTTCTGGCTGGATACTGACATGGAATCCTGGTTTTCAGGACACACAGGAGTTCCTGCGCTGCCTGATGGATCAGCTGCACGAGGAACTGAAGGAACCCATCGTTTCAGAGACCAGGGACATGGACAGCAGCGAGCAGGAGGACAAGCGGGAGGGTGACCGAAGCCCTTCAGAGGACGAGTTCCTGTCCTGTGACTCCAGCAGTGACAGGGGTGAAGGAGAGGGCCAGAGTCGGACCTCAGGGAGCATGGGCAGCAGCTCCCTGGCAGAGACAGAGCTGCTGATCCAGGATGAAGCAGGGAGAGGGATCTCAGAGAAAGAGAGGATGAAGGACAGGAAGTTCTCATGTGGCCATCGGCGCAGCAACTCAGAGCAGGTGGATGAGGATGCAGATGTTGATACTACAATGATGCCAGTGGATGGCAGAGCCTCACCTGAGATGCTGCCAGCTCCCTGTCCTGCCAGCCCATGCAGGACACCAGGTATACCCCTCTTTCAGTTGGGATATTTTCCAGGAAGATGTGTTACCATCCTCCACAGGCACTATGATGTAGTGCAGCGGCAAACACATAGTGGGATTGTTCCTTCTCTGTGTTTCAAAAGATTTTGCATCCAAAGTTTTCCTCAGTCCCTGCCTTTGTGCACAATTGCCTCTGTAAGTGTACTTGATGAGCCAGAGGTGCTTAGCTAGGCTGTGAGCTGAGTAAAGGCACAGCAGTGAGAGCTGCCTCTGCCAAGCCTGCACTGTATTGATGCCTTTTAAGAAAAAAGGTTTGGTATGTGTACATCTCTTTATTTCATATGCTGGCCTGGGGAAATACTAACTGTGGAAAAGGCATGGCAGAAGGTATTTGCTAATGTTGGACTGTGGACTTTAGGGAGAGAAAAGGGAGAAGCAGTTTGAGCATTTCTGTGTCTTAGGGAAAAGAAAAGAGCAGCAGTGTGGAGTCACCTCAAGCTGAACATATCCGATCTTTCAACGCTTCTTTATGTAAGAGTCTTACTCTGCCAGCTGGCACTGAAAGGCAGCAATGCTGTCTGTGTGGTTTAGGGCTACAGGAGCAAGCTGCAAAATCTAATTAGTCATAAGTGTGAAAAAATGGCAGGTTGTTTTCTGGGGTTTTTTAGGATGTAATTATTAGCTGTTAGGTACAGCTCCGTATACACTCTCTCCCGTGACTGAGGGAGCTGTGTCTGCCAGCCTGTGCAAGCAGCACAGTTAATGGACACTGAACTGTGCCTTTGAGAAAGATTCTGTGCTGGAGCACAGAGCTAGGCTGACACAGATTGCAGTGGAGTTGCCTTTCATAGCTGTGGTTTTCACCAGTGCCCTTGTCCCTCCCCATTTTCCCAAGCAGAACCTGACAATGATGCCTATGTGCGCTGCTCCTCGCGCCCCTGCAGTCCAGTCCATCATGAAATGCACTCCAAGCTGTCCAGCAGTCCTCCCCGCTCCAGTCCTGCCAGGCTTGGACCTTCCTACATCCTCAAGAAAGGTAGGGCAAAGAGGGATTGCTGGGAGGCAAAGGGGGGAGCATGTAGAGGAAAGGAGAGAGGGAATCCATCATGAATTCTTGATTAACAGATGTAAAAAGTGCTGGTTCCCCTGGACATCAGGGTGTTCTAAAATAGTATTTGGCAAAGACTACAGTAAACCTGCAGATAAAGTCAAGCTCTGGGCACAGTGATGTTCTAGTGTGGGGCCTGAAATGATCAATGTCTGCATCTGTGTGCTGTGTTTGTCATTAATAAAATGGCTGTCAAGTCCCAGGCACAGGCTCTGTCCCTTTAGGGGAGTGTGGAAATACATAAACATTTGTCTGCCAGACTTGAATTTCATGGCATGTGGGCCAGAGAGCTGTAAGATGCTGTTACTGACAGAGCTTCCTGCCTCTTGGACATCCTGGGCTCACAGGAATGGAATTAGGGCTGCAGATGTCCCTGCAGTGCTGGGAGCACTGTCAGGCTGCAGAATAGAGCCTGGCTTGTGTTGTTATCAAACTGGTCCCTTCATCCCAGAGCAAATTGCAAATCAAAATCCCTCAGTGCTGCACAGTCTGCAAACACAATGGCTTGTGCTTGTACCACTGTCCCTCCAGCTGCTGCATGAGGACATTCTTTCTTCAGCCCCTTGGCTGAGGTCAGCACAGCTGCAGATGTTCTGGCTGCATGAAAACCACTCTGTCTGCCTGCACGTGTGTGTGGGGACAGGGTTTGTTGTTAAACAAAACCTTGCATTTGGCCAGTCCCTGCTGTGGAGAGTCCTTTCCTGTGTGAGACACTTGGGGAACACGTGGTAAATGTCAGAGGGGTAAAAAAGGGACAAAGTACAGAGGCAGAGGGGGAGAGGAAGTGAAATGCAAAGCTTGGAGCAAAGTGTCACAAGACCTCAGAAAACCAGGGACTGTCTGTGGCAGGGCTGGGCTTCTAAACATGTAAAAGGCTGGAAACAGGAGGTCTCCAGTACAACAGTTTCTGCCTCCTGAGAGCCAGCTGGTGTTGGCTCAGTTGGCTTCCTCTCCCTTGTACCACACACAGCAGCAGAGTCCTCCATGTCTCTTCACAACTTGCCTCACCACGTCCCTGGGATGGGGTCTGAACATCAGGACAATGCTTGTCCCTTGTCCTTATGTGGTTGTGTGACTCTGTGGAGACTGAGAGGGCCATTCCCTGTTCCCCAGCCCAGATGCAGGCTTCTGGGAAAAAGAAGAAGGAGCTCCGGTACCGCAGTGTGATTTCCGACATCTTCGACGGCTCCATCCTCAGCCTGGTGCAGTGCCTCACCTGTGACAGAGTGAGTGTCCTGGGCCTCCCACTCACCAGCACGGGCTTTGTGCTCGTAGATCTCTTGCTAGGGAATGGTGCTGCTCTTTCCAAACCCTGTGGGATGCAGCTGCTGTGGCCATAGGTGGTGGCAGGGGAGGGGTGAGAATGTGCCATGCCAAGGAGATGTGTTTCTGTGTTTGCTGATCTGTGTTACTGAGTTGACCCAGCAGTATCACATTCACATCAGGAAACTGAGTCCAGTGCTACAAAAGCCATGAAAGAAGTCAGTGCTGACAGCAGGGAAGAATAATTAGCCACAGGGAGTTGCTCCTGCTGCCAGCTCAGGTTTCTAGCCTAGGCTAAATCCAAGCAGTGATAAAAGGTGATGAAGATGAGGTGTCAGCTCCATTACACACATGGGAAGCCCTGACCTGTTCCTCTTGGGTATTTCCAGGTTTCTACAACAGTGGAGACATTCCAGGACCTGTCACTCCCAATCCCAGGGAAAGAGGACTTGGCCAAGCTGCACTCTGCCATTTACCAAAATGTGCCAGCCAAGACAGGAGCATGTGGGGACAACTACGCCTCACAGGGCTGGATTGCTTTCATCATGGAGTACATCCGGAGGTGTGTTCCCTTTGCAGCACCTCTGTTCTCTGGGATTTGCCCTGCAGTGCTGGAAGCAGCCCTCCCAACCAGTGGTGTTAACATGGCCATGTCAGCTGGAACCTTTCCTTGGAGCACAGTGTGTGGTACCTCACAGGACTTTGAGCCTTTCCATGAGGAGCAGTTGTTACTGCTCCTCTAGATCTGTCACACACCTTGAGAGCTCTTGTGCAGCTGATCACCCCTCACTGCTGCCTCAGACTTGCCTTCCAGAGCAAATTAATTCCTGGTGTAGTTTTCCAAATAATTTCCAGTTTGAGTAGGAACATCAGCTGAGAGCAGCTGTGCTTTCCCTGCTCCTCTGGGATGTGGGATGAGCTTAGGCCCTACAGCTCGAAGGAAATTTATCATCCACTTGGGGTTTTGTGTGCCAAAGCATTCGGCTATTTTATTTATAACTCTTAATCCCTTTCCTCTGCAGATTTGTGGTGTCCTGTATCCCTAGCTGGTTTTGGGGTCCTGTGGTGACACTGGAGGATTGCCTTGCTGCCTTTTTTGCAGCAGATGAGTTGAAGGGTGAGTTTTTTTGGTGGGGTCTGACAGCATGGAGGAGCATTCCATAAGCATTTAAGCATTTCAAAGGCAGATTAAATCTCCAATAAATCCTGCCTTGGTGTGTCATTAGAGACTGGCAGTGCCAAAAGTTGGCAGCTCAGCATCTCTGAGCAGGAGGGATCTTTTCTACCTGCTCAGGGGTGGGAAATCTGGGTGAGAGTGTCCTCAGTGAGGAGCAGGCAGAGCTGTGGGTTGGTTGAGTGCTGTGGCTCCTCAGTTTCTTCACTTTCTCATCCTTCCTGCTAATTGGCTGCATCCCTTTCTTGCCTACACTTACTGAGAGGAGTTGTTCTGATCTTTTCTCATCCCTGGCCTGCCCAAAAGGCTCTTAATCTGCTTTCTCTGCACTGTCTGGAAAGGTAGCTGTGTCAGCCTTGTATGCTCTGAGCAGATGCATTATGGCTCTCCTCTCTCTACAGGGGACAACATGTACAGCTGTGAACGGTGTAAGAAGTAAGTTGGCATTATCTGTTCTGTGTTGCATGTCTGGAGTTTTATTTCTGGAATTTTCTTTCTCTGTACTGCTGTCAGATATTTCGCTGTGTCCTCTGCCTGGACAATTCTGCTGGAATTCAGGATTTGTCTTGGATTCCAAAGGGAGCAAGACCCAGCTATGCCTTTGCTCTAGAGAGTCCTCACAGCTCGTTTCTCTTCCTCCCTCAGGCTGCGGAATGGAGTAAAGTACTGCAAAGTCCTGCGGCTCCCAGAGGTGGGTAAAGGCACCTTGTTTCCTAATTCTCTTCTAGCAGCCATTGAGGAAGTCAGGAGGCCAGAGGTAGAATAAAACCAGCAGGGTTTTTGGTGGCAAAAATATCTAATCTGTATTTAGATCAGAAGAGACTTTCTCAGTCTAAGCTGATGAGCCAGCAGGATTCATGAGAAACAGGCAAAGAGCTCCTGCAAAGATCAGACACACAGAGATGTGCTGTGCTCCCAGGGCTGCCATGGCAAAACTGCTCTTTGGTCTCCTCTGTCCTTGGTCTTTTAGATCCTTTGCATCCACTTGAAGCGGTTCCGGCACGAGGTGATGTATTCCTTCAAGATCAACAGCCACGTCTCCTTCCCCTTGGAGGGGCTGGACCTGAGACCCTTCCTGGCCAAGGAGTGTGTGTCCCAAATCACCACCTACGACCTCCTGTCTGTCATCTGTCACCACGGCACGGCTGGCAGTGAGTCCCTGTCTGGGAGAGGAGCAGGGTGGGAGGAGTGTGAGTGAGGCAGGAGGGTGGTCAGGAATAGCCAACACCTCCTGAGACCCCTCCATTCTCAGCCTGAGCAGCCTCTGCCCTTTGGAAAGTGAACTGAGCAGCTTCTGACAGATCCCCTGCAGCTCTTTCAGCCTCCCCACAGGCTTGGCTCCAACCCTTTCCCACTGTTCAGTCTTGCTGAGAGGCTCTTCCAAGGAAGGCAAATCAGGGTGACAGTGCCAGGCTCTGCTGCTCCAGCAAAGCTTGCCTGAGCAGGAATTATCCTTTTTTTTTTTGTCTCTCTCTCTGCTCTGTGCCAGCAGCTAATCCTGTTTGTGCTGCTGCCATTATCCCAGGCCTGCCTTGTGTCTGCACTGCAGATCCCAGCAGTGCTGTGCTTTCTGTTCCAGGTGGGCACTACATTGCCTACTGCCAGAACGTGATCAATGGCCAGTGGTACGAGTTCGATGACCAGTACGTCACCGAGGTGCACGAGACCGTGGTGCAGAATGCAGAAGCCTACGTGCTGTTCTACAGGTGAGCTGTGCCCTCAGCCCCTTCCTGGGCACAGAACACCTGGAAATGCATTTCCCACATGGAGTTCTCCTCTCCCTGCTCCAGGAAAAGCAGTGAGGAGGCTGTGAGGGAGCGTCAGAAGGTCGTGTCCCTGGCCAGCATGAAGGAGCACAGTTTGCTGCAGTTCTACATCTCTCGAGAGTGGCTCAATAAATTCAACACCTTTGCTGAGCCTGGGCCCATCACCAACCACACCTTTCTGTGCTCCCATGGAGGTAAGGCTGCTGGACCTGGGAGCAGCACCTCTGATGCTTCCAAATGCAGGAAAAAGCTCCAGCTGCCATCCTGATCCGGGGAAGCTGCAGTGGGATCATCTTTGGCAGAAACTCCAGCCTGCTCAGGGAGGGATGAGACAATTACCCATTGTGCTGCTGGTTGGAGGCCTGGGGGGATGTTTAGTGCTGGGAAACAACAGTTTTCAGTTCTCTGTGTTTAAAAACAAACCTGTAGAAAGCAGATAGGGCAGGGTTTATCTGTGTTACCCTGTCAGCAGGGCTGGCCCTCGGGGTTTGTTTAGAGAAGGGACCTGATAGCACATCTGCCTGCTGCTGTTTAATCAGCCATGCTGGGGAGCACTCAGTGTTTGTAAATCTCTCTTCTAAATTGGAAATGAAGCACTTGATTGGAAATTAGGGCCGTGGATTGAGAAACCTCCACAGTTAATGAACTTATGACTTCTGTCTTCCATTAGGAAAGAATGCAGACTCTGGAATCAGAGTTCTCAGAATGGAAAATCTGCCTTCTTATCTGTGTCTGTTGTACACAGCAGTAATGAGATCCCTGATTAACTCTTCCACTTGCCTTTCCTCCACAGGGATCCCTCCTAATAAATACCATTACATTGATGACCTGGTTGTGATTCTGCCCCAAAACGTGTGGGAATATCTCTACAACAGGTGAATATGGCCATTCCATTCTTTCTCCCAGTATTTGTAGAGTGTCCTGATGTAAGGATGAGCTGTATCAGTGCCTGTCCCAAAAAGATAGCAAGAGATAAGCCAGAAGAGGAAAATATGGCTGAGTAAAGGCAGCTCTGTGCCCTCAGCTGCAGATGCACCTCCCTCACCAGTGTCTGGAGTGGTATAAAAATCCCTGTCAGTAGGATGTAGGGCTGGGAAGAGTTTCCACTCTGCTGCAGTTCTCCATTGCCCTGCCTCTCCCTGTGCCCAGGTTTGGGGGTGGCCCTGCTGTGAACCATCTGTACGTGTGCTCCATTTGCCAAGTGGAGATCGAAGCCCTGGCCAAGCGCAGGAGGATCGAAATCGACACCTTCATCAAGGTTGGCATGGGAAGCACCTGGAGCAAGGCAAAGGGCAGGGCTGGGGAAGGCAGGCCTGGAAAAGTGCCTGTTTTCCAGAATGTGACCTGCAGCACAGCCAGGAGTCTGGCCTGGGGGTTCCCCAGTGCAGAGGGGCAGCTGGGGCATGGCAGTGCTGTGCAGACAGAAATTGTGAAACCATCCTTGTCTTGTGCCTGCTCTGTGAGCAGAACAGGGGGTGAGGAGGGAATTCCATGGGGTTCTCCTGGAGAACTGGCCTTACAGTTAATGGAAGGGCCCCCCCCAAGATCTCAGGAGTGGCTGAGTCCTTTCTGTTTCTGTCCCAGCTGAACAAGGCTTTCCAGGCAGAGGAGTCTCCAAGTGTCATCTACTGTATCAGCATGCAGTGGTTCCGGGAGTGGGAGGCCTTTGTCAAGGGCAAGGATAATGGTAAGGATCAGACACTGGGGTCTGTCAGGGGGACAGGGGGGATGGAAATGAGTCCATTTACTGGGTCTGGGCTGAGCACTGCCCCTGGCTGGGGTGACAAAGCTGGGCAGGGTTCAGGCACCAGCCACTGGGGCTGCCTGCAGGTCCCCAGGGCAGGACAAAAATGACCAAGAGAAATTAGGAAAGCATCTGAATGTGGAGGCAGCAAGGAAATCAGATGGTTTTTGACATGTTTGTTCTCCTACAGAGCCCCCTGGACCAATTGACAACACCAAGATTGCTCTCACAAAACCAGGTGGCCACGTGCAAGTCAAGCAGGGTAAGGCTGGTGCTTATTGCCCAAGGTGCTCCTAAAAGGTAAAGGAGACTGTTCCACTGGATCTGGCTGTGCATAATGAAATCCCAGAGCAAGATGGTGTTGCAGAGGATGATAATTCTCTACCCTGCCCCTGCCCTGAGTGAGCCAGTCCTCCAGTGGCAGCTCCTGCCTGCCCAGATTGCTGCTGACTGGTTCTGCAGACCCCCAGCTCCTGCCTTGCTGCTCCCCAGGCCCCTTCCACCACTCCCCTTTGTGCTGGAGCTTTGATCTTGTGTTGCTTTTGATGTGGTCTTCTCTCAGCATCTGTTGTGGTCCAGCTCCCAAAGTTAAAACAGCCTCAGGTAGTGCCTGGCAAGGTTTAGATTGGATATTAGGAAAACTTTCTATATGGGAAGGGCTGTCAGAGTTTGGAAGAGGAGGGATGTAAAAGATGTGTAGATGTGGTGCTTGTGGACATGGATTAATGGAGAACACACCGGTGCTTCCAGCAGGAGGTGGCACTGCAGGGGCTTTGTGGAGGGACCACGGGTGTCTCCTCCTCCTCCTGGGATGGGCCTTTGTGGGGAGCTGTTTGGAGGGGAAATCCTGGCGTTGTGGTGCCCTGACCTTTCCCTCCTGCTGCATCCGGTGATCGCTGTTTCCCTTCCAGGTGCTGACTACGGGCAGATCTCTGAGGAGACCTGGGTTTATTTAAGCACCCTGTACGGAGGGGGGCCCGAGATCGCCATCAGACAGAACGTGGCCCAGGTGCAGGAGCTGGAAAACCTCCACGGGGAGCAGAAGATCGAAGCAGAGACACGAGCAGTGTGATCTGTGCAGAGGGGCAGGGCAGGGACGCACAGGTACCGCTGTGGGGACGGGAGGCTGGGAATCCTCCCTTGGCTGGGACTCGAGGTGTGTGCAGGCAGGCTTCCTCCTCCTCCTCCTCCTCCTCCTCCTCCTCTCATGTGGCTCTGAGCACGGGGTGGTGCTGGGAGAGGCTGGCACAGAGCTGCACCTCCCCTCTGGCTGCAGCCACGGTCACAGGCTTGTCCTGACCTGAGCCCTCTCCCTTCCTTTGCTTCCACCAAACCAGCGCTCCCAGCTTGGCCCCAGTGCACTGAGCTCTGCTCCTTGCAGGTTTTGCTTTTGGCACTTCTCTTTTTAATTCAAACATGTAAAGATGAGACATTATTTATGTTTCCAGCAGGCAGTGGTGCAAGCAGAGAAACCTGAGTTTGAGTCTGAGTAAAGCCATGGGGTCTCCTGTGGTTTTGTGCTGGTGGTGCTGTCACAACTCCCTAGTTTTGCTCTTTATTGAATTCTTGCAAATTCAGTTGCAGTCAATTAAGAAATTTGGAAAGAAGCTCTTCCCTTCTCCTTTCACTCACAAACCCACACCTTCATGGTCCTGCAGAATTTTATTTTCTCCTTGTGTCTGCTCTCCTATGTTCAGCACATTTTTGGACAACAAAGCTGGAAGGCTCCTCCTTCCCAAAGCCTTCTTCAGGCTGGCCCTGCCCTGTGTCTGTCTGCCCTCAGCTGCTGAGGGGGTGAGGCTGAGGAGGGGCCCCTTTGTTCACTCCTGAGGGGGCACCTGGGGCTGGGGCCTGGCTGAGCAGGGCCCAGGCTGGTGAAGCAGCTTTTAGGAACGAGCTCTTTGTGCAAACAAGCCCCACCTGTGTGCTGAGGTCATTCCAGATGTCCTGTGTGTGTACAGTGGCTCATTGAATCCATTTGCTCCCAGATCTGCTGCCACCAATGCAGCAGAGACAGAAATGAGGGCAGAAAAGGCCCAACTCCACTTTCCTCAGCAGGGCCATTCTTAACGTGCTTTTTGTTCATCCTGCAGCAAGCCAGGAGTTGAATCTTTGCAAGGCTTTGAGAGCAGTTTAATGGAGGCAGAGCTGGGCCTGAGGAGCCAAATTCTGTTCATGGTGTGGGTGATGCCACAGCACCAAGCCTGTCCTGCATGGAGCTGGGACCTCCTGAGCTCCTCACAAAAAATGGGAGAGAGGGAAAGGCTGCTCCTTGACTTAGAGATAGAAGGGGGTAGGACAGGAGAATTTGAGAAGAAAAATGTGGCCTTCATGGTTTCTTTTTTCTTTTTTTTTTTTTTTTTGTTTTAGATCAGATATTTGTTGCATAAAGCAACTTCTTTAAAAACTGTCTATAATTGATTCAGCATGTTAATTTTACAGTTCTGTTCATGGGATGCTTGTTTAGAGGCAGCCAGACCCTAGGGGAGGTCAGAGAATGAGCCACTGTTGAGAGTCTCATTGTTCCAAGCTGTCTTTATTCCCCAGTGCAGCAGCCCTGGGCTGTGCTGCAGAGCCTGCAGGGCTGCATGTCTGTGTTGTCTGTGTTCCAGAGGGTGCTGTACACACTGTAATGACACTCCTGTGCTTCAGTGTTAGACCTTGTGCTGAAAGTGGTACAATAAATACATGTGCATTCAACAAGGCCTGCCTTGCCTGCTGAGAGGGGCTGACAGCTCCAGGGAGCAGGGGGGGGAAGGAAGAAAACAAAATGAAATGTAAAATAAAATCCAAACTTCCTGCTGAGCAGAGGCTGTGTGGGGACAGATCCTTCAGCAAGAGGAGTCTGAGGCCACTAAACCATCCTGTGCCCCTTCAGACCTCCCTTCACCTTTCATAAACCCCCTTGCACCTGAGAGTGCCTCAGAAAGCCTGGGCAGGGGGGGTCTGGATGTGCTGCTCATGGACAATGTTGTTATCCTGGAATTGTTATCCTGGAAGTAACTTGCAAGGGAAGGAGTTGAAGTTTCATTGAGCTGTTCCAGGATTCTACAAGAGTTTCCTGTCACTGTTTTGTGGCCAAATATCCCTGCAGGTCCATTCCCCTGCCTTGGTAACACAGTCAGCAGCCTGTTCCCAGGGAACACCAGGCTCTGGCACTGGGAATTTACAGTTTCTAAAGCAGCCCCAGGGGCTGGAGCAGCAGGAATTCCCTGCCCAAGCGAGTGCTGCAGCCTCAGCTGGAGCCTGAGGTATTTGAAGAAGCAGAGCTGGGTAATAAGAACATGCAGTTTGTTCTTGAGCAGCTTGGAGTCAGCTGTCCAAACTTGGGTCTTCCAAAGAAATCTCTCACCTGAGCAACTGAACAGCTCCAGACTTCCCAGAGACACCAAGAACTGCCCTCAGGGACTGCTCAGGGTCCACAAACAGCTCCAGGGCTGCTCTGGCAAAGCCCTGACTGCTCTGGGCAAGGACTGGAGGGTTTGTTCTGCATCCTGATTTCACCTGAGCTCCAACTGCAGCCTTGCTTTCCTCCAGCTCCACTGTGGCACTTCTGAGCACACCTCAGACAGCTCTGGGAGCCAGTGCCAATGCTGATCTCTTATCAGTTCACTTTGCAAATAATTTCCCCCTTTTTTTATCAGGTTCCTTTGCTAATTGCAAAAAAGGGGAGCAGAAAGAACTGTTCATGCAGTGGGGACTGATGGAGCAAAGCTCAGTGTCAGATTATCTGTTCCCTGCCCTCAGCTGAGTTCCTGTGTTCCTGTTCCTGGGAGCAGAGCCATTGCTCTGCTGTGACTGTCACACAAACACTCCACACAAAAACCTTAGTTCATTTTTTTCTCCCTTTTTGCTCAGCTCTACACCCCCAACTCTCCCCCACCCCTTTGGTTGTGCCTTTTCTATTTTAAGTCAGCAGTGCTGATTCTGTGAAAGATAAATCCAAGTGAGAGCCAGAGGAACACCCCCTCCTATTCATTATTGCCCAAAACCAAAGACCAGCAGCCTGTCACAAACAGCCCTGATCTGTCCTGAACTGACAGGGATGTTAATTAGTGCTGGCAAAGAACAACTGAAATCCTGCTGAAGAAATGTAGCAGCTTGACTGTATGAAACAAAAATAATCTCTAGATTATTTGTCAGATGAAAGGAGCACCAGCTGTCACCTACTGAGTGGGAAAACTGCAAATCTTGGCTCCTGGATGGGCTCTTTGCAGTGACCTGGACCAAGGGGTGATGGAGAAGCTGGCCAGGAGCTGGGGGCTTTTCTCTCAGCTAGAGACACACACACATTACTCACAACCCTGCACACCAGAATGGAATTGTACACCTCAGCCAGAGTCCCAGAAATGTGCCTGCTTTTTGGATTACCTGGTGAAGGAGGCATTGCTGTGTTGGACACACGTGCACATCCACACATCCCTGCCCAAAACATTCCTTACCAGGCTTGCAACAGCCTGAGTTTTAATACAAAACCAATCAGCATCAAAATCATCTGCCAAGGCTTGCAGCTAAGCCAGAGCATTCACCACAGGCATTCCATGGTACAGATCTCTCTTTAGATGCAATCTTTCCCCCAGGTTCCCAGTTCTGATAGGCTCCTCCTGAAAAAGCACAAACCACCTGCCCTTCCCAACACCAGCTCCAGCCACAACAGCCCATTTGCCTTTCTAAGTTAACAAAAACAACAAACAAACGACCCAACCACTTCATTCTCTCTTCAGTGCCAGCTGGAAAGGTCAAAGTTTGAGAAAAT
The DNA here is from genome assembly GCF_051311805.1 of Agelaius phoeniceus. Lineage (NCBI taxonomy): Eukaryota > Metazoa > Chordata > Aves > Passeriformes > Icteridae > Agelaius > Agelaius phoeniceus. The sequence goes on from NC_135285.1 coordinate 6,575,455, forward strand.
CAAATCTGAAAGTGACCTGATGGGACCCAGCTCTGTGGGACAGTCAGAGGTACAGACAGAGCCAAATTATTACTCCTGAAAATTCCAGTAGGAAATAATATAAAATAAAATACAAAAGCAAAACCAACAGGTACCACAGGTGAAAATGTGTCCTCACTTTTCTGAGGAGAGAACCAGGAACAGCACCACACTGGAATGTGTTGAGCCACTTGTTCCATGTACATTTTACAGCTGGAAGAAAAACCCAAATCCACCCCAGAGTCAGGAAGAAGAATGAGGAGTAAGAGAGCAGCTCTGGGGAGTTTTAGCCTGAATTTCTCTGTGGATGAAGCAGCAGCCACAGGCAAATTCAAATTCCCACTCTCCACTGGACACATGAGGGAAGCAGCAGCTCCTGGAGAGCAATGGCTGCACCTCAACAGCCCCGAGAGCCCCAGCAAAGAGGCTCCAACTCTTCTGTTGGGGAAAAAAGCAACAAATCCATTTTTCCTCCTGTCTGGCTGATCAAAAGGGTCCAGTGAAACTGTATTTCTGGAATTAAATGTTTATTTAAATATGCAGATGACTTTGTTTCATTGCTACAAGGTCAATATTCGCTTTCAAATGGAAGCACTTTATTTGATTGAATTCTGTCTCCAGAAATGAATGGGCAACACCAGAACCTTTTACATTGGCAATGAAATCACAACACTGAGATGCCACCAAGATCTCGAGATCAGTGCTCAAACACACATACACACACATATACAAATAAAAAAGTGCTCGACATCATCATGTTAAAATAGAATTTGGCTTCTTTTAGGTCTTCTGTCATTTCAGGCAGGAAAACAAAAAACCTAAGAACAATATGCATCAAACTAAATGAACTTCTGAAAAATACTCAGCATTAAACACAACTTTGAGTATCAGTAAATATGTTTCTTCTCTATTTACAGGTGTTAAGAAAGGGCATTAGAGACTTTTGCTGGGGATCATGAAATTTCATAGGATGTACAGTCCACGCTGCTGGGCAAGATTAGTAAATCCAAGCAGAGTTTTTATAAACCAGTCACATATTTAGTTCTTCAGCATTTGCCAAAGGTAAATTCTACAAAAATTATTCATTACCCTGAATAACAGCAGCAGAATAAACATGTGCAGACTATGAGATATGACTGTGACTATTCCTTAAATAAGTTTTAAGATCCAGGCTTTTGGGAACTACTTGCCAAGTTTATAAAAACTCCATACATGGTCTTTTATTAAAACTTCAGGAATCAATCAGTCAGCTAAAGCTAATGCTCCTTCTACAGCACAATTTCGAAACACAGACATTGCAATTGTTCCAATGTTCCACAGAGGCTGACAATAATATACTGTCCACCCAGATTAAATATAGAAAAGCAAACTTTGATCTAATTTTTACATAGATGGCACAACAATAGGTGAAAGTGAATTCTTAGCTGCTGATTCAACAGTGCATTGGACACGAGAATAAAAATACTGCAGCTAAAAATATTTTAAGGATATTTTTGCACACCTGTTAATTGTTCAACCCTTTAGATCCCCTGGCAGTGGAGCCCACAAAGCCACAGGTGCCAACCAGGGGGATCCCATTCTGCTCTTGATCTGAACAGCTCAGTGACCACAGCAGCAGCAGGGGTAAGGCAGTGATTTATGGGTTCTGACCCTCCAGTGCTGCAGCAGAACAGCCCCAGCACATTTGGGTTGGGTTTAAATCACAAACCTTCTGCTGGTTCATGCTGGCAACTCTTAAGCACCATCACACAACAGCTACAGGATGTACTGTAGCACCAAGGGACTTGGTAAAAACAAAAGTTGGCATCTTAAATGGAGAGAAAGGGACAGAACTATGAACACCACACATAACCCAGCTCAAAAATCACCTCATCCCCAACACAGAGACTCTGAGATTCTGGGCTGTGTTTTGATGTGCTGACCCTGCAGGACAGCCCAGCAGGCAGCAGAACAACACCCACCTGCCTGCAAACAAACCCTGAGAGGTTTCATTTTGGGGTCACTGCCCAGAGTGGCGTCCATGTAACATTTCTCAACTTGTGGGGATTGTACAGAATATGCTGGAGCTGGACTGGAGCCAGAAGATTCCCCCAAACAAGGTGTGGATCCATGAATTAATTTGGCCCTCAGGAGCTATTTAGTGGCAACTGATTCTTGCACAGCTCAAACATGTCCATGACTGCAAAACCCAAGCAATGGTAACAATTCAGGGGAAACCAAGTTAGAATATAGAAGTTTGTAGAAGTTTAGAGAGGGAATTAACCCTTTGTTAGGCAGCTGAAGTCCAGATCATGTGGTTTTTGGAGATATTGTAGTTCTCTTACCACTGTATGACATGATAAAGTGCAGAATCACATATCCTACTTCTGCTTCAAACCAAAGCATGTGAGAACAGGGTGGTCACAATTCCTGTCTGGCTGCTGGGTCCAGGTCCAGTCCATGACAAGATGGGAGAAGGAAACAGTGCAGTTTCTTTTTTTTTTTTTTTCTTTCCTCTTTTATTTATCTAAAAAAACTCTGTTATTCCAACATGAACTGATGAGAACGCACAGGAGGTCATGCAAAAAAGAGAAGGCAGGTCTGAAATGCTGAAAAACAAACCAACCAAAAGAAAACTGCAGAGAGATTAAACCATGAGCCACAAAATAACGTGACCCTGAGGAAGGTGGGCGCAGGCAAGGCAACAGGGCGAGCATGCAGGCTGAAACCAGAGCCAAACTGGGCTGTGAGCAGCAGCAGCAAGGGCTGCCAACCAAAATGCCACTGTCTGTGTCTGTGTGTGTCTGTGTGTGTGTGAGGAACAGCAGGGACACAGGAGGGGGCAGACAGAACAAGCAGGAAAACAAGTACATACGTGAGCTTGAAGGGTTTCAGGAAACAGCAGGGTCAGAGGGGTTTAATACCTGGAATGAGCATCAGCCTGGATTTGGAAAAAGAGAAATAAAGGCTGACAAGTATTAGTGACCTTTTGGGGAAGGCAGAATGTTGAATGATGCATGTGGATCAGATTTAATAGTGACAGATTGAGAGCCCAGTCCAGCTGCTGTGACACTGTCCAGGGAGGTTTTCCACCTCCTTCCCAGGCTCTCTGGTGAGAGGAACCTGCAGGTCTGGCACTGAAGGCACCATGTGAATGCTGATGGACCAGTGTGCACATCCAGATGGACTGAGGGACAAGGGGACAGAGGACAGACCAGAACATGCTTGGGACTCTCTGGCTGTCCAAGGGCAGCCAGCAGATCTCTGACAGAAGTTGGGAGGGACTGGGCTGGGAGAAGTGTGTGTTATGTTTGACAGAGGGGCTGTGCCAGGCTGGCAGAAGAGTGGAGAGGCTGATAAGGAAATCCGAGCCACAAGTAGCATGCCATGGAAAAGAGCAAGCATCTGAATGGTACTGGGATGGAATTTAGGTCTGAATTTTTCAAGTGGGAACTCCAGACAAGAGTGGGAGTCTGGCTTTCCATGGGTGTGTTTTAACTGCCTGCAGGGTAAACAGACCATTTTGTTTCTCCTTCTGTGACAAGCTCGCCCCGAGGTTCTTGCACCAGCACAAACACCTTTAGGAATCTAAAACATAAGAAAGACAAAAAGAAAGAGACTGGATTAGAAAGAGGCTGGGGGAAACGGGGTCCCTTAAGAGCAGCTCTGCCTGAAGGAGGTTAAAGGAATAAAGCAATGAAGCATCTACTGGGTTACAGGGCTTAGGAAGGCTCCTGACTCAGACAGAAACCTTGCACCCTCAGCCCTTCCCTCCAGCCTGGGATGAGCATCCCTGGGATTCTGCTGTGCTCTGGGAGGAAAGCACAGGGCCAGGACCCTGCCAGCACCTGCTTCGTGCCACTGAGCAAACAAACAGCTTTTTCATTTTCTGTCAGCAAAGCAGCACTGCATCTGTTCAAGTGACAGCTCCAGAGACCATCAGTGACACTGAACAACAACAGGAAATTAAATCAAAGAATTTGCAGAGGGATCCAGAGCTTTCCTTTGCACCACAGGCTGCAGAGGCCTTTCTTTCTCAAGGGAAGCCAGGAATATGCAGGTCAGTGAAGCAGCCCAAGCCTCCAAAGCCTCCTCTGGCCATGCCTGTTCCCACAGGCTGGGGGCTGAGGACAAGTTTTGCCTTTGGCCAAGTGAAGCCACAATCCAGGATGTGATTTGGCCCAAACTGCTGTATCCAAGGGAATACAGGATGAGTCCAAACTTCCTTTGCATTTGAAGAACCAGGGGAACCTTCTCACCCCCTTTGCACCCACTTCCATCAAATCCTTCCAAATGACAGCAAAAGAAGTTTCCAAAGAGCCACAATAAAATATTTTTGTTGAGAAGAATTTCGTTTGTGCTGAGAGTGAGAAGCAGCTCTGAGCCATTTGCTGTCCCTTAGCAAAGTTAAATGCCACTATTTTTTGCCACTAATCATTGCCATCTACTAGTTACTGTCATTAAAAAAACTCAAAAGCCAAAACCTCACAGGAATGAGAAAATATAATGTTTATTAGAAGAAGACACCATGGTACATCAAGCTATAAAGAGATTCCTGACAGATGATGATTCTTTAAAAAATAAGAATGGAAACAAGACAACCACACTGGCCAGATTGAACAAACCTTAACACACAACAGCAGCTCCTATGCAAGTCCAGGTGCAGGCAGCTGAGTAACCAAAACCACTTATCAACATCAGAGGGACTGAGCAGTTACCAAAACAGCTGGGTTAAGCAGAAGAACAGCCTATAAAACCATTTATATTTATACACATATAAAAGGATAAAAACAATTCAAATTCAAGTAACTTTAGTCTTTAAGTTATGTTATATACAATTTTTTTATATACTGGGAGAACTAAGGGCACGTATTTAACAAAAGGATTTTAAAAAGCCACAGTCCAGTTTATAATTACCAATTCCTAAATAATTTGGCAAGCATTAAATAATCAGATATATCCTAGATAAAAAGTGCATCAGCATGGTTAACTTTTACCTATTTATTTCTATAAGTCAAGGCTCTGCATGATGGTTACAGCAAAGAGCAGAGCTGCAGCACTGGGAATGCCAGAGCTGCCCATAAGGAATCACTGATATCATCAAAGATGAGGGGGAACAGGAGCCAAAATGCTCATCAGCCCACAGCTCCAGAATAGTTTTTATCAAGGAGTTGAACCTCCCCAAGCAGCCTCCACTCCTGCATGCCCCCACACAAACAGCCAGGCTTTGGCTGGAAGGGAACGTGGCCTTGCTGCTGGCTGCAGTGCAGGGTTTGCACAGAGCTGGGCACTCCATGCAGGAATTTTGTGTCACAGGATTTCACAACATCCCTCAGTGAAAGACAGTTCTGTTGCCAAGCAGATGAGGAGGTACCACAGGCAGTGACACAGGGTGCTCAGTCTCGAGCTGAAAGGCCCAACCAGTTCCTGTGTCTGAGTTCTCAGCACCAGACACCAGACAGGTACAGAAAAGCCCTGCAAGATGCTACAGCCAGGTGTGCACAGAACAGCCTCCTGCAGGAATCCCAGGGGAGCAGAGCCTGCAGCTCTCCTTCCTATTCAGAAGGACAACAGTGCTGTTTGCACTAAATGGACACAGTCAGGGCAGCACCTTCATTTCAGAGCCAGCCTGATACCTAACAAAGTCTTTCAGTGATGGAGATGTGACATGTGCATTCATCTCTTCTAAAGAAAACCTTCTCAAACAGAGCTCTTAAAACAACCGTAGCAGCAAACCAGGAGAATAAAGGGTGGACAGGCCTATGCAAACCTACTCAGAGATTTTCTGAAGTGGTTTGTGCACATCTGGAAAAAAAAAAAAAAGGCAAAACAAGATAGGCATTACTGTTCTTTTTGTGACAGGGTTTGCCAACACTCTCTGACCAGAGGCACCCCTGTAAATGTCACCAGGAGCCCTCACTCAGGGACTGGCAGGGCACAGACCCAGCTTGGCTCCTCTAAGACTGTGATCAGGAGGCACCTGCAGCACACAACTTACCTGTCCTGCTCAGCTCAGCTCTGCAGCAGAGCCCTGACAACACAGGCTCCAGCTGAGTGAAAAAGCAGCTTCTCAGAGAGCACTGAGCAGTGGCACTGAGCTGCCCCTGGCTCATGGCACAGACACAGCCTGGCCAGGCAGGAAAGGCTGAGCCAGGACTGGGACTGGCTCTGTTGGCTGGGACAGTCACAGGGGCTGCTATGAGCTCCCAACCTTTCTGCCACCAGCCTTTTGTGGTGCCAGCTGCTCAACCTTCCTTCCAAAAAGAGGAAAGGATTACTAAAGTTTGCAAAGTTTGCATTAGTATTTACAATATTCTCTTGAATGTCATCGCTTCTATTTCAAGGCCTGAATCAAGTCACTTCTACCAATACCTTAAAAATCAATTTGCAGCTTGCAACAAAGTTCACCTTTTAAGCACAGCAGCATTTCCTCCAAATCTTTATGCTGCATTCTTTGAAGCATTCTCTTTTAGCTTTTCTTTTAAACCAGAGACTTGAGAAGTAAAAGAGGTAAACATTGTTGTTCCTATACATTAGATATTCACAGATCTGTTTGATTTTGTTCCTGAAATCCAGCAAAATTAATGGAAAAGCTTTAAATGATCTGAAAAACCTCATTGTGGCTACAGACATGGCTGCAGCTGTATCAGCCTTCACCCCTGGCACAGTTTGTGTTTTTACTCTGATGGAGAGGGTTGGAATGAGAGGGTCCCTTCCAACCCAAACCAGTCTGTGTTTCCATATTTCCAATCCTTCAGCCTTGTTCTGGCAATAAAGGGGAATGGATCTTTCACAGGTCAATAAAAACCAATAGAGGGGGCTAAACTTTTTGCACTCTTTTGCATCTCAGCTGAGCATGTATTTGCCAACAGGAACATAAAATTACTGTATTAGGGCGAAATAAAACAAGGCCCAGAGAAGGCACTGCACTGATTAACACCCAACCCAACTCTGAACTGCCCAGGTTTCAGTGCTGGTTTATGGGTACAGTCCTAGTCCTCTCTTCCTGCTGACATAAACCCCAAAGAAAATGGTTCAGTTTGCTTTTGACTTGGATGAGGCCACTTGTTTCATACCAAGAACTCTCAAGTCTAGGAAACACAATAATCTGAAGGATTAAGTGGTTGAATAAACACAAATTATTTAACACAATGGAATTCTCACATCCTGATTTGAAACAGGGCTAAAATCTTTTGATTTCTCAATGTATCCCACTACCAGGTGTTCAGCACTGGCATTTACTCCAGCCAGGTGTGCCCTGCAGCACTGCTTCCTTACACAAAACATTTGGGAGGAATTAAAAGCAACAAACAGCAGCTTACAGAGTCCAAACTCTGAATGTCTCCATTGATGTCAAGTAAGCAAAAGATTAAACCATTAGTTCTGGTCATCTGCAACAGCAAATATATCTGAAATGTAGCAAGGTGGGAAAGAACAGAGGAGCTTTCTCAATGTTTTACCCATTTATCAGGGACCACAGAGTGCTGTGTAGAGGGGGTTTGGTAAGACCTCTCCTTCTCCTTCCACACACACTAAACTAAATTACCACCAGTTTTCAATCCAAAAGGTCCCCAGAACACAACAGGCTCTGTAAAGCTCCCACACAGACACAAGCCAGCAGTCTAAATATTCCCTCCATAAAGTTCCACCGAGTGACTTTGGGACAAACAGTCTGAGATGCCACCTGGGTATCTGAGGAGAGCCTGAAGGATCCCAAAGGGCTTTGTGCTTCCTGCACTAAGCTGGGCGTGCAATGGCAGTGACAGTTGAGCAAACACTGTCCAGGCAAGGCTGCATTTCCCCTCTGCTTTCAGAAGTCCCCCACACTACCCTTCTCTGAGCAAGAAAAGCACATTTTGCAGTACAACAAGCCATGATTAGTCCACGTACGGAATAATGCACTTGGTGGCATTGTACAGACTCTTAAAAGGCTCTATCTGCAACACAGAGCAGCTTCAGGCTTGGTTTATCTCTGTGAAAGCAAATAAAACAATAAAAATAGCATTAAATATAGGTCATAGCACCTTTGGCATTTTTGTCCAAATAGACTTCAACATAGGACGTGGGGACATAGCCCTCCTCATCTTCGTTCCTTCGGATCCGCGTCCACCCGTCCCCTTTGTCTTCTTCTATGACATAGAGCATCTCTCCTTCTGCTACAGAGATTGTTCCTTCATTCTGACCTGAAACACACAGCAACAGGCACTTCAGGCTCTGCTGCACAGCAGGAATCAGTAACTCAGACCATGGGTGGGTGGACACAGTTTTTTGTGCATCACTGGTAGCAAGAACAGAAGCTTGTGATTCAGGAGGCAGCAGTGTGTACATAAAGAACCAGAAATGTGACCCTGACAGCAGAGTTTTGGTTCTTTCTCTTGTAGAGCTCCTGTGCAACAGGAGAAAAATCCCTGTCTTGGTACCTTTCTGCAGAATTACACCAGATCCTCACTTGCCCTTTGGCTATTTAAGGTTTAATGAAGGTTTCCCATTTGCCCTTGGCATATAAACTTGAAAAACCCCAGTCAGAGTGTAGCCATGATATTTTCTGAAAAATCCTTTCCATAGGATTTTTTTCTCCTGAGAAGCTGAGAGGCCTCAGGAACAAAATGTAAACAATGGTTATCTGCTGCTGTGGAATGCAACAGGTGCATCTGGGATTGGTCTCATGTGGTTGTTTCTAATTAATGGCCAATCACAGTCCAGCTGGCTCGGACTCTCTGTCTGAGCCACAAGCTTTTGTTATTCATTCCTTCTTTTTCTATTCTTAGCCAGCCTTCTGATGAAATCCTTTCTTCTATTATTTTAGTATAGTTCTAATATAATATATATCATAAAATAATAAATCAAGCCTTCTGGAACATGGAGTCAGATCCTCATCTCTTCCCTCTTCCTTGGACCCCTGTGAACACGGTCACAGTCAGAGAAATGAGGGTAAAGTTTGAGTGATACCTTCAAATGTATAGAGAGCTTTACACGTTCCTATGGTGGGTAGTGGTTCTTCATCATCAAACTCATCATCAAAGTCTGTTGCAGGTACTTTCATCTCAGTCTCCTGGCTTTGCTCTTCTGTGTAACTGCCATCGGGGCTGCTCAAGAGAGGAAAAACACAGCAACTATAGCAACCAACCTCAGCAGCAGAGAGAACCACTCGGTCACCAGGCTTGGGGCAAGGGGAGCAACTCCAGCTGGAGCAGCTCAGTGATTCCAGAGCTTGCTTGGAGCTGGCTAAGATAAGTGAGAACCCTCATTTTTACCATTAAAAGCTGTAAAAACGCACTGGCTCACAGCAGTGAGCAAGGGGGCTGTCACACAGCTCATCACAGAAAGCAGCAATTTGAGGCAGGGTAAGGCAGGAGGAGGCTGCAGAGCCCTGGCTGTGCCTGCAGAGGCTCTGCTGAGCCCCAGCCCGTTCAGATACTGTACCTCTCCCTGTCCTGGGCACAGCTGTTCACTCCCGATGCGTTCTGTGCCTCGTAGACCCCGCTCTGGCGCCGGGACTGCTCGCTCCGTGCCGGCAGCCGCCCCTCCACCTCTGCCAGCCAGCCCTGCCGGACAGACGGACACACAGACAGTGCTCACCCTGCTGGGGCACTCCTGACACCCAGGCTACAGAGCACAGACTGGTTTGTAAGCATGTTCACGTTTTCCTTTGAGTTATTCAATCTTATTGAAAATGTAACTGTTTTTTAGCACTGGGTCCTGCAAACACCCTGAGAAGAGAGAAGCAGGTAACAGCCAGCAGGAGATGATGCTGCTCCCATCACAATCCAGTAAAATGATGTGTGGCTGCTTAGAGCAGTCTGAGTGACACCAGAAACTCAGCAATTCCTGAATGCACAAGAACAAAAGCTGGGGAGAATGAAAGAGCCACTGATTTCAAACGGGTAGGAAAGCAATGGATAGTAAAACCACATCTGAAATTAATGGGCTGTATCTGTTTATGTTCAAAGCATAATGTAGAAAGTGAAGTCTTTTCTCAGCTGTCTAATCCTTCTCATGTAATTATAATGGGCTTCATATATTCCAAACACTCCCCTTCTGTTCTGGAGATTTTGTATCACGAAGCAGCTTCCTGTTCATGGCAGACTACTCCTCAAAACATATTTCATCTGATGGCTTCTGTCCTGCTGTTAGTCTCTAAATGGTGCTTTGCATTTATGTCACTCTGATTTTCCACAGAGGTCTGTAACATGATGCTTCAATCTATTTAATTAATTAAATAAGCATCTGAAGCTCTCTGGGCAGTCCAGAGGGCACTACATTTTCTCTTCACCTCCACTTAGCACAGTTTGTTTCCTGTGGCAAATTTAACTGTGGGCTGAGTGCCACAGGAGATGTTCATGTTTGTGTTACACAAATCAGCTCAAAGACCCCAATTAATGCAAGTGCTCACAAAGCCCTTGCCCTCACACACCAAAGTGCATCAACACATCTGGAAAAGCCAGGAAGGCCCTGCTCAGACCTGAGCATTTGCTGAGCTGCTTTTAATTGAAATATCTCTTCTCATACCTCGAATTTCTGAACTTCTAATCGCAGCTTTTCAATGTTCTGCCCCAGCTCTGCCAATCTGTGGTCCACGCTCGCTGCATCTCCCATCTGGGGGTTCTTGATGTACACATCTTTCATCTTTGTTAAGGCATCTCTGAGGGGCACAACAAAAACCAAACACATTTAGTGCAGCTGGGGGTAAATGCCTTTAGTAAACTGTCTGTTCTTCACTCTGAGGTTCAACCTAAGCTGTTACAAAGGGAACTGAGAACATCCAGATGGGGCTTTTGCCCTGTATAGAACCAGCCATTGAAAAAGAACAGTAAAATTATTTGCCAGAAGAGAAGTTACATTGTTAGAGATAAAAAACAGTGAGTTACCTACAAGGTAAGAAGATATTTGATATTGATTTTTAGCCTGACATGGTTTTTTATGTACTACAACAGTACCTACTTGCTCCCCTGGGGAGAATAATAATAATAAATCTCACAACCATTGCAACCTATGACAGCTCCAAATTCCTACACTAATATCTTCCCAGTTTTCAGGGCATGGACAAACAGTTGAATCATTATCATCCATCATGGGCTGACCTCCAGTTGAGAAAGTGGAACAAAGATGTATCAATAACAGAAACTGAGGGCAAACAAGAAATTCTCACCCTGCCTGTTGCAGCTTGTCTTTAGCAACCCAAATAATCTGAAAGATATTTATTTGTTTCACACTGCTTATAAGGAAGCTGGCTGCAGATGGTTTGTGTTTGCCACAGCACAGGGACAGACAGATGGACTTGACCCCGCGTCCGGCCGAGCCCCAGGGCAGCTCCTCTCAGCTGCTGATGGACATTTCAGACCTGAAAATGGAATTGTGGCTGGTCTTAGGCACAACTATTCAGATTTTCTCTAAGCATTAGCTGGTGGGAGAGAGGTTAATGAGAGTCCCACGGCTCAAGTTAACACTCTTTATGCTTTAGAGTTTCCCACCAAACTCCTGACAATTGCAATCCTGTGCCTTTGCCTTGTGTGTGTGGAAACTGGGAAAAAGAGTGGGTGGCAAGGAAGTGGGACTGCTCTGTGCCTGAAGCCCTAAGGGACAATGTTGCAAACATATGACTCAGAATTATTACTGTTTGTTTAACTCTTATTTAACTGCTGGTGCTATTTTCTCCATCATAAACTGTCTTCATTTAAACTTCACTCTGCTGCAATTCCATATCTGATTTAATGTTGGGTTACCTCAGAATCAATACAGAACAGAAAGAAAAACCTGCACAAAGGCAAACCTAAGTTACCACAGAAGAAAAAAATAAAGCAATGAGAAATCATGTAACCATGTGCAATTTTCTTTTCTTATCCATGATAGAAAATATAAAGGAGAAATTCTGGGTTAGTAGGCAAAATAAATAGGTTCTTGAAAGCAAGCTGACACAAAATGTAGGCACATGTGTACAAATGCAAAGCAGTATTTAGGAAGAGACCAGTCTTGAAATCCTCCAGGGAAGAAAAGTTCTGTGTCTCACAAACAAAACAGGCTGAATCTTTAATGCAACTACAGAATGTGAACAAACACAAAGCACAAATACAGGCTGCCAGAATCAATTAAAAGTGTGTAGCTAAAATAGCCTTATTCTCAACCAGAATGATAAATGCAGCCTTGTAGAAAAAGCATTCACAGAAGCACAGGAGTCATTATCTTCCTGCTTCCAGGAAATCTGAGCTACAGATCTGAGTTTGGATGATGCCATCATCTCAAAACAGCCTCTCCTGCTGGGATGTACCCACATCCATCCCACACAAGGGCTCTGCTCAGTGCAATTTCACTTTTCATTGGAGGGGTTTGACTCACCTTGAATCCATCTCTTTCTGAATGTCCCTGTTTAGTTCATCGACCTTTTGCTGAAGCTTCTTCCTTCTCTGCTCAGGTGGGAGATTGCTGAAGTCTTCTGGGCCTGCTCCCTGCACAGAGTGGAATGGAGGGTGGGGGGATAAGGAAATAAATTAACAATCAGAGTCTGAAAGAATCCTTTGGGATTGCATTTTGAAAGCAGCTCACAAAAACCTGTGCAAAATCACAGTGGTCTGAAGCATTGTTCCTGTTTGTAGCGTGTTATCAGTCCCTGAATGGTGAGGAATCTGGATGCCCTCAAAATGATCCCAGGAACATCCTGCTTCCCTAACAGTGGCTAATGGAAGATCAGCTGGAGAATTCCAGAATTCAACAGCAAAAATGAGAAATTATATTTTTCTACAGTTTTATCATCAATTTTTTTAACAGCACTCCCTTCTCATGGAAAGCTGATCCTTCCTGCCTTCTTTCACTCAGCTACAAACAGCATTCCTATAAAAGCAGTTCCTGGCTGTTATTCCCATGCCTCAGTTGTACTTCTGTGCACTGCTGACTGACTGCTGGTCCAACACAGTTCATTTATGTCAGGGCTCTCCTGAGCACACCAAGCTAGCAGAAGCATTCCCCACTGGACTCTGCAATTTAAAAAACATGCTGCTTACTTTCCAGGGTCCGCATTCCACGCCAAAGTCTCTCAGTTTTTCCTCTCTCATGTGTACTCACATAAAAACCAGAAGTTATATCAAAGCCATGGAATCAGTCAGTTTGAAATTATAACCAAAGGAAAAAAAAATAAAATGTGAAGACCACAGTGGTTACCTTTGTGTGATTCTGCTTGAAAACCCCTTTTCTGCCTTCTGCTATGTCTCCTCTTGATTGCCTCCATTTGATATAGCAGATAGATGACACATAAAATACATCCACACTCTTTTCTTCACAGTAACACCTATTTTTGTCTTGCCAGAAGGCAATGGAGGCAGATTGGGTGGGCTATACTGAACACATTAATACTGATTAGTTGCACCATAAGGGAGTGAGGTTCTTGTGCATGAGCTTGAATTTGGGCAGGTTTTGTTTGTTTTGGCTTCTGCTCATTCTCTGTGCCATTTCTGAGGGGGAATGTGGGAGATAGAGGGGTAAAACCACAAAGTTGAGTAACCAAACTCAGTGGTCCCTCAGCTCACTGAGAGCCTGTGAGCTGGGCCATCATCTGCTAAAACTCCAAATTTCTCTCTGAGGAGAGGGATTTGGAGGAGACACAGCCACACAAGCTGCTCATTAGACCTTGGCTCTGTACTGAATGTGCTGGGACTCTGTGACTTTCTCCTGCAGCTGCTGTTCAAAGCCAAGGTCTGGGGTGTCAGAGGGCTGGAGGACAGCCACACACAGGTCACCTTCTCCTCTGGAGTGGCCAGCCCAAAGCCACAGAGCAGGCCTGAGGACACTGCTGCTGTACTGATTGTCAGCCAAAGATGGCATGTGCTTCTAAGGAAGCCTTGATTATCTCTGCAATAATACTTAAAATTCCATTTGTGAGACAATGAGAAAGCAAATTTAAGACAAATTACTAAGAAAGTTATGCTGATTCTGAAACTTTCCCCACATGGAGTCCTACCAGTGCTTACATTACTTGATGTGCCTGGTAGAGGAGAGATCTATTTTAATATATTCTTTAACATTTAGATTTTTCTTGACAGGAACTCCCACATCACAACAGATATGAGAGTGATTCAATCTATTTTATGGATAATCTACACTAAAGTCAAACACATATTCTTAAGGCAAAGCATCTGGAGGCAGCTTTGTAAACAAACAAGCACTTACAGGAAAGTCTAGATAACATTCTGACATCTCCTCCTCACTTCTAAGCAGAAGAGACAGGCTTGAAAATATCCCCAGCTGTACATTAGTACAATGCAGCAGATAGAGTGAAATTTGGAAAAGCATCATTTTGGTATCTCATTTTTGATTCCTCAAGTTGATTGAAGAGTTCTAAGCTGGACTAAATCCAGCAGCCTGGCTCACAATGCTTCAGACCAAGGCAGGAGCTGCATGGAGCTGCCACCCAAGGCTGGGAGGTGACCTCACTCCAGCTTTAGGCTGTGCTCAGGAATTTCCTACCAGAAGCTGGAGCCCCTGCTCCAAAAAGGAGAGTCAAGAGCAGTTTTTGCACATGCTGGGCACATTTCATGCTCTCAAGCACAAACACACCTGGGCTACCTCTCAAGCTGTGGACATTGCCTACGCTTTTAGAAATGCTGCAGCAGTGAGGTGAGGGGAAAGCTGAGCTGTTTCTGGTGTGCTGCTCACAAGGTGTCCTTGCAGAAAGAGATTGAGTTAGGATTCAAACTGTCCCAAGATGAAGGACTGTGAAATCAGAGCTTGTGTTAGTCCAGGCCCTGCTCTGGACTGAAGCTACATGTGAGAACATGAGCTTTTTCAGCCCCAGTTTTGGCTCTTGCATAGTGAGGATCCAAGAGGAGATTTAAAAAAGCTGCTTTTCTCCATCTGAGGGGAAAATGGATCTCAGCCCTCCCTGCACATCTTTCCAATTTCTGCAATTCCCAGGGAAAGGCTATCTCAGCCATTTTTGGAGGATTTATTCCTACATGCAAAGGCTTAACTCAGCTACACAGCACACTAGCACTGTGACCAAGAAAAGGAGTGGAAATCTGCTATAAATGCAGTGGCCTCCCAGGACAGTGGCTTGGCAATGGCCAAAAGAAGGTTTGCACATATTCCAGGCACTCCCACCATTCCTCAGACCCACCACAGGTCTTCAGTGAGAAGCAACCTTGCTAAAGGAGCCCAAGAAAGTCACTGTGCTGCCAGAGCAGCAGCAGGACCCAAAATTGCCAGGGATGCACCAGGCCCAGCTCTGAGCTGCCATGATGAGCTGCCATGAGCAGGAGAGGCCCACAAGGATGTGTCCAAGCACAAGATAAATGTAGAATCCCAGAACAGTTTGTGTTGGAGGGGATCTTCAAGCTCATCTTGTTCCAACCCCCTGCCATGGGCAGGGACATGTCCCACTATCCCAGATGGCTCCAAACCCCGTCCAACCTGGCCTTGGGCACTGCCAGGATCCAGGGGCAGCCACAGCTGCTCTGGGCACCTGTGCCAGGGCCTGCCCACCCTCACAGGGAAGGGAAAGAGCACCCAAAGGCACAAACTGGTGAGGAATAAGAGAACCTGGCAGCTGACACAGCTTAGGTGCCCCTGTGGATCCCCTGAGGTCCCCAGATGGCCTCTCTGGCTGCAGCCCTCGTGTGTTTGCACAAGGTGGGGCAGCAAACCAGGCACATTCTGCTGCTGAGGGGCTCTCCAGGGCCAAAGGAATGTGGCCAAGCTGTGGGACACAACAAGGTGTGGAGTGTCTCAAGCAAAACAATACCTTGTGCATGGAGTTCAGCAGTAATTTGCACTCCCAGCTCTGTTCCCCCTTTATCTTACCATAGTTCAAGTAACCTTCCCAGCTGCATCCAAGATGGAATTTAGGATTCACACAAATTCATATCTCTCAATTTGCAAAGTCAAATCAGATTGAGTTAACCTTGTTAAGGTTAAGGTTTACAGAACTTAAATTAATGTCATTATTGGTTATTCTGAAGAACTACATAGGGCTGTAAAATGTAGGTGATAATGATGCAGATTTCCAGTAATACTGGACATGGAAAGCAAACTTTGCAGCTACTTTACACAGAAAGATATGCATGGCTCTCTGGAAAAAGTCCAGCAAGCACAGACACCTTTATTTTATTTTCCCCCTTCTTTTAATGTTTTAATGTATACTTATACAGTATCAGAATTGCTCAATACCGTTTTTCTACATTTTCATAGCCCTAGATTATAAAAGTGAAAACTAAACTATATATTAGAGTTAATTTTTTAGCAGCTTATTAGAAGACTGAATTCTGATCACCTCTATTAGACTCCAGACCTGTGTATTCAGATTTATCTGATAAATGTCAAAAAAAGCAAACACAAAGAAGAAACAAATTTAAAAGTTAATTTCAGTGGCATGTCACATGTGGCACAGTGCACATTAAACACACACAGGAAATTGTGATTAAAACACAGGACAGGCATGCTGTAAATGTGCTTACCAGCTTGAGAGAAAGCTTCATGTAAAATTGGAGAGATACAGGGTGGGGGGAGAGAGAGAAAAAACAACAATGCATCAGTAGAAGAGGAACTTTTTGAGGTTGATGTTACAATAAAATGACACAATCCCCTTGCTGTTGGAAGGCAAAATGGGTCACACTAACAGATCTGTGCAAAAGTTCACAAGATGGGCTTGGGCAGCTGCCATGACCTGGCCAGAAATGGGAATGCTGGACCTGGGCACAGGTGAGATCAGACCTGGACTGACTGACAACAGCTACACCAACAACACTGGGAGTTCCCATCACAGCACTGAGGTGGGAAAAACTCCCAGCTGGCAATGCATGGGTGTCACTTTAGATCAAAAATGTGCTGAAATGCATCAGCCCCTTCATGGAAGGGCTCTGGGGGGGTCAGCCCTGAGCCAAACCTCGGTGGAGAGGAGAGGAGCAGCTCCCACAGCACCCAGCACCGTGGACCTCCAGGGAATGCCTGGCTCTTGGCTCCAGCCAAAGGACAACACCCCTGGACTGTCCCTGTGGACTGCAGAGTGCTGCCCAGGCAGGCACAGAAAGCCATTTCACATTCTTGGACAATTCAGAAATAAATACTCAGACTCAAACGTACTTTGGCCATAGTCGGACAAGGTCAAGCCCAAGGAGGAGGAAAAAAAAACATCTATTCTCTTGACACCAAATTGGTTCTATGACAGCATGGTAAGACATTATTCAACCTCCTTAAATGATATACATGATCTAATTCTTCAGAAGTTACCACATTTCCTGGGACAGAGCCCAAATATTATCTTTTAGTTACTCTGGGAAAGCAAGAGTGAAAGCAGCGTGTGCCCATGGAGCAGCATCTGCCCTGCCTCACCTGCACACACAGCTCTGGGCAGGTGCCCCAGGAACTCCCAGGTGAACAACTGTGCCTGGGCACACAACCACCAGAATTCCCAAAGCCTCTTCCATCATTGCAAAATGACAGAACAGCTGCAGTTCAGAGGATTTCCAAGAGATAAGGGGGACTGACAGTGCTCAGTGCTGTGCCAAGCACAAGTGAGCTGCTGCTCAGGATCTAAAGCCAGATAGAAAAGGAGAATCCAAACTCCACCCAGCCTCCTCCTCCTCCTCCAGCAAGGGGCACTGAGCTGCCCTGCCAGCTCTTGGGGCAGTTGTGAAATGCTCCAGCTACCCAACAAACTTGAGGTGCATAAAAGCACACACTGCATGTTAGCAACAGCTGGAAGGTAAAAGCTGGAAAATGCCTCTCTCCAGGCAAGGATTTGTGCTGCCAGACTTGGGAACCTCTTTCCATTCAGTTCTCTGTCACTACCAACAGCTCCTGGCAATGTGTTCTCAAACAGATGCTCCATTTCTAACAAAAACACAGTTCATTAGGATTGGATTTAAAATAAAGGCTCCACACCTCTTGTGGGCAGCTGATTTAAGAAATACACTTTTTTCCCCCCCAAAATAACAATTCCCATTAGTTACCAGGATTTTTACAGCAACACATTCCAGCCATTCAAAAGAAATGATCTTGAAATAACAGTGAAATGCTGCATGTGAACTGACCCTTCAGTGACAAGGCAGCAGTGACACTTCCCTCTGCAGTCCAGTCCATTAGGGAACAAACACATGATAATATAATCACAGTGCCATGGAGAAATTCACCCTCTGAGCTAAAGAGGCCATTAAAAAAATAAAGCAAACAAAACCAATCCCTTGGAGAGAGCAATCATAGAAGGAGAAAGAATGGTCTGAAGAAATTCAGCGTAGGCAGCTTGTGTTTGCATCATTGCTTTAGCACTCCTGTGAACTTTAGCATAGACATGATCAGCACAAACTGAGATTCTTGTACATAGATACAGACAAGACTCATGGTGCAGAATAAATATTTACCTATGAAGCACTCTAAGAAAAGGCACAAATGTATGCTACATGCTCTAGTGGCTAAACACTACTCACTCTAAAGGCACTAAATACTGCGGAGAATCATCTGCATCAAGGCTATTCTTTTGCTGCAAATTCAGCAAATTTGAAAGGGATTACAGACACTGTATGCCCAATTCTTTTGCTGTTAAGTATGACAAAAATAGAGAACTTTATTAATAGCATTTCCAAATAGTACATCAGGGATTGTTATAACCAGTATAAATAAAGCAGTTCATAGGCTGGAAACAATGAAATGCTGAAATAAGTCATGTTCACAGTTTTCCATTTCTGAAATTTATTGGTAATTTTACGTGACAGTGATTCAGTTTCTATAAACAAATATAAGCAGATTGAAAATAAATCTGCATTAAACACTACATAACTACTTTTGCCCATTCTGTTGGCTTTTCACAGCTAGAAACTTGCTCACAGCTCCTGGGAGAACAAAGGCATTTTCCCCCCGAATGATCAAGTAAGTTACATTTCCTTGAAATGAGCAAATGTGTTTCAAGCTGTCAATTTAAACCAAGCCTAGCTTAGTCTTGCAGGGAAAATAATGAAGAGTCTAAGAGCCACAAGCTTCAATAACACATGAGAGCATGAAAGCCAGCAGGTCCATGTGTTATTGGACAGTCACGGCCACTAACCTCACTTACAGAAAACAGGGTTGAAATAAATCACTGGACTTCCATACATACAACCAAGAGGTAATTTTCTTTTCTTTGGTTTTTTTTTTTTTTTTTTTGTTTTGTTTTGTTGTTGTTGTTGTTTTTTAAGTGGCCCTGTAACAATCTCCCCATACTCTGCTTTGTCCAAGTAGCAGATTTAGAGGTCACATATCTTGATTCCATGAATTATCATCATTATAGACAGCTCACAGAAGCTTCCAAAGGCTCTAGGGAATGCTTCACAACCAAGGCACAGAATTCCTGTCCATCAGGGCTCGTGATGCTCAAGACTGCATTCATTAAATCATTTAAAATAAATGTGCAGAACCTGTTCGCAACACCTTGAATTTCACAGGTCCAGCTATTTTAATTATGCCAATTTCAGCATTTCCAGGACTAGCAGACATTATCTTTCCTGCACATCACACTGTAAGCTGCCGCTTGCCTCCCACCAAATTTTCCTTGGCTCTTTGCCAAAGCACATTCCCACAGCACACTGGGGCCGGCGTTGTAAGTGGGGTTAGCGACTGTGCAGCAACAGTATGGGCTGATCACACCATACTCAGACTTACAACATATTCCCTAGCCTCAACGGCACACGTGGGTGTCCCTAAAGTCCTCTTCATGAGTTCTTTGTGAATATACAAAGACTGTGTCTGCTGGTGAGTCAGCAAGAGAAAACACACATTGGTTACACCGGGGATGAGCACGGCACCTCTGTGTTCACTGCTTCTACAGCAAAAGGCAGCTGTGGTGTTTGACTGCCCTCACAGTGGGAGCCTCCTGGGAGCCAGGTGGATATTAAGAGTTCAGCATGCTCAGAGAGATCAGAAAACATGGTATTTTTAAATGCTTTTTTAAATACCAAGGTCAGAAGGCATCTCTCTTAGTGCTAGAACAAACCATGGATTTAATGACCCCACCCACCAAAAAGCCCCGGTCTTGGCACAGAGAGAGACTTTGGAACAAGTGTTCCCAGGGCAGGGAACAGAGCAGGCTGCACAAGGGGTGGTTTGCTTGCTGCCTCTGCATGCTCACAGAACAACAAAGTACTGAACAGTGGGGCAGATCCAGAGCTGGGTGTTGAGGGACAGGAGTGCACAGAGTGTCAGAGGAGACGGGCAGGGAGGGACACAGCAACGGGTGCAATGGAAATAAAATCACATTGTAATGAAGTCAACAACTTCCACTAGAAAGGAAACCACAAAATTTCCTCCGTGTGCTTTATGGAACTTGGATACTGGCAGCAATGTCTGCCCCAGCTCCCAGACCATCCTCCCTGCTCAGCCCCTTCCCAGGCTCTGGGGAGAGGGAGGGAAGCCAAGTCCAGTGCACACGGAGTCATTCAAAGGTGTAAGTTCTACCCCTGGATGTTGTTAGTTTGGAGGATTGCTCTTTTAAAAAATGGTGCTGATGTTACTGCTGCTGCAGCAATAAAAATAAAGAACACAAAATTAATACCAACCAGCAGAATACTGAGTTTCCTTTGTCCCCAAAATGGAATTAGAAAAAGCAGAGCAAGCATAAATGAAATTATAAGTTATGTAACTGGTTCCTTTTTCTTTGTGCTCTTCTGGCTTTAACTTCCCTAAAGAGATGAAGTTGATTTGAAGTGCTACACTAATTTTATAGTGTCTTTTAAAGCAGCTATTAGAAAAAACACAAAAAATGTATGACAGTTTTCCCCTTCTCCTAGCTGTGATCCATAATAAGTGCTCTAACAGTTTTATGGTATTCTCTATAATGGACATTTCTGCTGCTGGGGTAAGATGAAAAAAGCTTTGAGGGAAATTCAAAAATGTGATTAGAAAACCATAGACACTGACAAGAGTCAGCACCTAAATATTTAATTTTTTTTTTAACAGACTAGGATTTCATATTGGCAGTGACCACTGATACTGGTATTGGTGCCTCCACATTAACCTTGCATCTGTTGTGAATTGTTCAGGCATCTGTTTCCTTCCATGAAAACAAGATTCACTGGATTTTTGGTTTGGAAGCAAAATTAAAACCAGACTGGGCATAGAACGTATCATAGCTAATTATATAACGTGCTTTAACAGTCGCCAGTGATTTTGCCAAATGCAACCTAAGATGCTAAACCAAAATTTTGAAAGGAAATTGCTAAAACACTCTCCCTCTCCAGACACGTCATGATCTCCCAGATTTCATGGAGGAGTTGCATGGAATCCATTCCTGTGTTGTGTTTCAAGGATCAATTACAATGTGCAATTCCTGCTGCTGGAATTTATCTTGCTACAGTCTCAGGATTTGCTCATGTCAAATGGTTGCTTTTCTTTTCCTTATTCCTTAAGACACTGCAATAAAGGAGTGTGATCCCATTTTTTCTGAAGTAAACTTTTTCCCTGGCTTTGTAGGATTTGAGAGCTCAGGTTATCAAGAAATCCAGGGAGCACCTGCTTGGCAATTTGGCTGAATACTCTAAAGTAAGACTTAAAGAGCCTTGTGGGCACCTTCACTGAAGGTGTCTGGAGTGGAATTCTGCCAAGGAACAAACCCAGCAGTGCAGAGACAATTCAGAGCAATGAAATGATCCAGAGTCCCAACTCCTGTTACACTGTGCTACCCTGCTGCTCCCTGCACGACCTTCCAAAATGCTGCTTCCCTGATGTACAGATCAAATGTTCTTCTTTTTCACCTGATAAATTTAAAGGATTTGTGGGTGGCTCTCGATTTTCTTTTTGCCTGGTTAGAATGATTTTATTTTTGAAGGTCATATGGCACTTGGATGATCTCTTAGTCTGACCATTTGTAAAATACAAATCACCAAGGAGCTCTAAAATGTAAATTTGACAAGTCTCCAAATGAGACAGAGTAAGTTGCCAGAGGTTTTCAGCCTCTCCTCCTCCATATCTCTAAATGATCCAAGGGGCCTGAGTTCATCCCTCTGGGATGAGAGATGATGATCTGAACACTGGACTCCAAATCCTCAGGATGAGTCAGGCAGGAAAAGTATTTACACACAAACATCCTGGTAGCTGAGAGGGGAAGGAAATGAAATAGCAAAAGAACACAGTGAAAGGTTTAAATGAAGATTTAGCAATAGCCCTTTCTTGCTTATTCTCAATGAATGTGTCAGCAGAAATTTGAGGGATTCCAGAGAAGACCATAGGACATTGTTCTCATTACTTTGCCTTTCACACAAAGGATTGAAAACAATATGGCATGCAGAATTCTTAATTCTGTGTTTGGATTTCTTAGCTATTTAATACATAAAATAATGGCCTTCCTTCAGGAACTGTGAAAAGCAATTAGTTATAATTGCCTATATGGCCAAGCAATCAGTCAGTAGGGATTCATACATTTGAAATACAAACTGGTGAAGTGCCCATGGAACTACAAACCAGTATTTTCAAGTCAAGTAGGAAATAGCCATTTCAACATTCTGTTCTCTGAATGCCACTGTGGAGCATTAGATGGCCACACACCCCTGACCTCCAGCAGTGCCTTCACCCCACAAAGTGACCCAGCACTGCCCAGGACAAGGAGGGCTCCAGCTGCCACTCCTGGAGTGGTGCCACCACCCAGCACACCCTCAGCTCTGCTGCTGCACAAGCAGAACTGAAAGTCTGTCTCCACCTGATAAAACCACTGAGAAAAGATGCTCTGAGCCAAATTGCAACCGAGGTAAGAGGGACGTGTTCAGAACCTATCTTTGGACAGCTTAGAAACTTCCCACTTCCCCAGTGAAACAGGGATGGGAGGAAATGGGATTTTTTGTGTTCTGAGTGTCCCATTAAATGGCAATTTCCTAGCAAAGAACTGAAACTGTTTAAAACATCTTTATTTTTGACTCTTCTTTCTGTAACCAGACGAGACAGTGCATTGTTTACAGCACTGCTCTCAGTTCTTTGTAACCAACCACTGAAGTTCCCCATGGAAATCATCTCTGCTTTTATACAGCTCCAGTCCTCAGACCTAAATGAGTGCCTGGAGCAGAATTTGGGCTTTTCTAAGTAGTCACTTCCTCACTGTTACTGTCTGCTCTAAAAAACATTTAAAATACTGAACACTTCTGTCTCCTTCCTGTAATTTTTACAGGAGAAAATAATTCTAAGGGTTTCACCTAGGAGGCAAAGCCATGCTGTGGCAGCAAATTTTCAGTACAAATCATGCCATGTGTGGAAGATAAAGTCTTATTTTGTTTGAAAAATGGCAAATTTTATCTCAGGGACCTAACATTTTATTTACTGCTTATGAAGACCACCAATGAGTGGATTTAATTCCAGACAAACACTTCAACATTGATTTATGAATATAACCACAGCTGCTGTCAGCAACAGGAACAGCAGCTGACCTGGAAAAGAAGGAAATGTGGCCTGAGGTTTATCAGCAGCAAAGGAGACAGGGACACTGAGCTTGGAACAGTGGTGTTGTGTCACAAAATGTGGGTCCAGTGTGACCTAAACCCAGGAGAATCCCCAAATCAGCCCTAGAGACTTTGAGCATCTTTCTACCACACAATGCTTAAACCAGCACTGACACACTGCAGCTGCTGGCAGGGGAATCCCAAATCCTGCTCCTTCAGAACCTCTCCTCTGTCATTTGGAGCTTGCATACTGCACCAATGAAGCTTGTGCACACAGAATATGAGTTTAAACTGTGATTGTGGTGATGGGAATTGTGTCCCAGTCTCCCCTGACCTGGCAGCCCTGGCTTAAAGCACACCTGGGCCATGGAAAGGCTTTGTTCCCACCCAGAATCAGTTCACCTTCCTCCTCCCACCAGTTCTTATGTCAATACTCAGAGTTCCTACACAAACTAACGCTGCAGCACCTGAACCACGAGATGAGTGACTGGAACAAAGTTCCCACTGCTCCAGTGACAATGTCACATCATTCCAGACTGAGCTTTTACCAACTGAAATCACAACTATTATCTCCAAGAATCCCTTCCTAATTTACTCTTCTAACACAGACATTGAGCTGAACCCACACTGCAGAGAGAAAAACTGAAGACTTTGACTTCTTACACGAGCATTACTCAATGTTCAGCTCCTCCTTCCCCACTCACCCAGATTTGTAATTCCCACCAGGAAATGTACTTTTTGTGGTTTCATTGTGGGGGTTTTGACTACAAATGGCTTGACATGTTGAGAACCCTTGGATTTGTCTGCATGTTGTGATAAAACACAATGGAACCGTTCACAAAACAAAAGTTTTTACATAACAGAACGTGCAATAAAAGCGCAAGAAAGAAAAGAGAGAGAGAGAAAAAGAGAGAGAGAGGTATCCAGAGGAGAACTTACCCCACGCTTTAGGCTCCTGAAGCAGTGGATTTTGGGTTTGGAGGTCATGAACTCGTTGAAGCGATGGGAGAGGGGTTCCTTTTGCTGCTTGGGAGACTGGGGGCCGTTGGGAACAGCAGAGGGTGAGGCAGAGGCAGGGGGAGGAGGAGGGGGCTGATGGGGGGATGTTAAAAGGGACATAAGCTACGTATAAGAGATGGAGAAGTGACAGAATAAAAACCAAAATAAAAAGATAAAACACAAAACGAAAATAAGCATCAAAACCAATATTTGAAATCCAGAGAAAAAACCAATTAAATAATTAAATATTAAAGGCCATGGTTTAAAAGAGGGGAGAAAGCAGTAGTTAAGAGTCGTGTTAAATGAAGAGTTGTGATAAATGAAAGTATTAGTAAGTGATGCAACAGAAGAGTAACACAAAAGTATTTTGAAGGAAGCTCATGCAGACTCTTCCATGCAGCACTATCCCCATAAATTGCCCTGTTCTGCTCTGTGGACAGCTGCAATAATGCATATGGATAGAGCTTTCAAATACCTGAATTTAAATGGATCAGATAAGGAAGGTACCTTAGTGCCCAGTAGCGTTTCTATTATCTGGAAAACAACAAACCACATTCCTTCCTGCTTCCAAATCATACCTCAGCAACGTGCATCACACTTCACTTGTACAGATCACTCTATGAATTTGCTCAGGAGTCAGTCCTGGTTGTGTTTTCATTCTGGCTACACTGATGTAAGCACCAGACAGCGAGTCCTCTCCCACACCAGCACTACAGGAAACTTGAGAACCCCTTTAAAACTCAAATTTAAGTGGTTTGGCAAAGGGTCAGAGCAAGAGTGGGGTCAAAAATACAAAGCTATTCTGGGCTTCCATCAGTGTTACTGAAACGTGATTGAGTCCAGTCCCCCTGACACGTCCTGGTAACCCCAGATAAATGCTGCCATGCATTATGGTGTAAAGTATGACAGTGGGATGAAAAAGGTTTAATGGGTACATAAGTTAATATGGTCTTTTAAACAGTCAACTGCTCAGTTAGTTCTGCTCCATTAGTTGTGCTTCAGAGTGAATCCCAGCAATTCCCTGCTCCCAGCCACCCACCTGCTGACCCCAGTGCACAGACTGGAAAGACCACGCAAATGGAAAGCCAAGGAGAGTTTGAGGAGTGTCAAAACAGTAATGCCACACTGAAGCTTCCCACAGGAAACAAGGTTAGTTGGCACACATGGCACTAGGTAAGTGGTTTACAACTCCTTCTCTGAGTTAGGAACAGAAATGGACCATGGCAGAGACGTGACAACTTAAGTTAAATTAATTTAAAAACTGCAACATAATTAACGAAATTATACGAGAAAAAAATAATTAAAGTTTTAAAGAAACTTAAGTAACCAAAGACTACAACAAAACACCACATTAAGACATCAGTTATTAACTTTCTGAATCTAAAATTCTCTTTAAAAAAACTAAACTTGCCAAGATTACTAGACAAGACACAGGTTATTGACAAATCACATACTAGCACCAAGCTCAAGTTTACAAATCAGTACCTTATTTTTCTTGATGAATGGCCATAACTTGCCCTTGGATTTGCTACCAAACTTGGGCTCTGACTTCCCATCCCCTCTGGAGTTGGAAAGGCTGGATTCAGACACTGTCCTCTTCATGGGCTGCGTGAAATCCTCAAAGTCGACGTCTCCCGGAGGCTCGAACCCTGATTTAAAGGCTTCTATTACCATCTGGGAATCCTGGAATGGGACAGACCAACACAGGTGTGAACATCTCAGGGGAGGCTTGACATCAGATTGCTGGCACTTTAAGGCAGAACAAGAAGGTTTGTGTGTGTGGGACCAACCCTGGGTGTGACCAGGCTCATTCCTGGGTTTGAATCCCCTTCCAGAGCCCAGGATCAGTGCAAGTCTCCACCATCTGCTGGAAAGGAGTAAGAGCTTGTGAACTTTACTGACTAGAAAAGCAAATCACACTTCAGTAAGTGTTTCATAACAAAGATTTAAGGTACAGATTTGCTGGGAATACAGCTGTTACCAAATCAGAGGAAAATCCCTATAAAGACTCCTATAAAGCAGAGCTCTTGTGTGATCACTCTGCCACAAGTCAACAAGTTGGTGGTGAATTTAGTGAGAGTAAATGGCTGTAAATGTTTCATGAGCTTTACCCAACATCTGAGCAGTCTAAGGTCACACCAGCAGCCCTGGGCCCTGGTGTGGGAGCCACTGAAGCCAAATTCCCTTTTGGCACTGCTAGGAGGGATCTAAGTCAGCCACAAACTGGCTGTAGATTGTGTACAATGGCTTTGCTCTTCTGTTTTGGACAAAAGGCAAAGGAAAAAAAATCAAAGGCAAACTAATCCATAGCATTCTTCCTACTCAAGTCTACAAACAAAATTAATTATACATAAGATCAAAGTCAGACCTCAGCTTGCCAAATGCATTTAAATCTAATGGACTCAGGAAAAAAATATCCTAATAGACTTCTTATCTACTTGTTTTCTTGGGAAGAGAGATTATGTTATACTCTAACAGATGTAGTCCAAGATCTCTAGAGATGCTGTGCCTTGGCACACAAATATCTTATTATTCTCTAGAGAAGAGCATCACTGCCCTGTTACATAAAAAGAACTTGTTGCTTTGAAGGCATTTCACAGGTTCTGTAATGGCTCTAGGTAAAATGCTGTTCAGGAGAAATCTGCCGGGATGTAAACATATCCAGAGGCCAGGCTCCAGTGAGCAAAATACAGATACAGGAAAAGCTTTTGCAAAGCTCTTCATGGGATTGTCAAGATCCACATGGATTTAAGATCCTCACAATCTATCAGGTGGCACCATGAAATTCCTGCATGAATTTTAGGGAGGTAGAACAACACTTTCCATTATCCCTTCCTTGTCTGACATTAAAACTTCCTGAGATTTAAACTTGAAGTTTTTTTAATGATAGACATGAAAGCAAGATGAAGAAGGATTAGAGAAGAGGGGGAAAGAGTGGGAAAAGCTGAGAGAATTGGGATTGTTCAGCCTGGAAAAGAGGCTTTGGAGTGACTCAGCTGCTGCCTTCCAGCACCTAAGGGGAACCTACAGGAAAGATGGAGAGACTGCAAGAGCCTGGAGTCTGTGGATTCCCTCTCCTTGGAAGTGTTCCAGGCCAGGCTGGAAAGGGCTTGGAGCAGCCTGGAATAGTGGAAGGTGTCCCTGCCCATGGCAGGGGGTGGAACTGGATGGGCTTTAAGGTTCCTTCCACCCAAACCATTCTCTGATTCTAAGAGATTACAATAGGTTATATTGAATATTCCACTGGTATTTTAGCCTATGCATGGAGCTTTTCCCTTTTTCCCTTCTGAATTTTAGTGTTCCTTCCATTTGTTCAAAACATTATTCCACTACAATGGAGCTAAAAATAAGCAGCATGCTCCATATATCACAGAGATAATGTCATAACAGGAACTCCAAGCCCATAACAAATTCATTTTATCTGCTGTTAGAGCCCTCTGAATCAGGTTCTGCACAGGTTCACCTGGCAGCCACCACATCTCCTACTTGCCACACGACCTTTGTGTTGTTCAAGTGGTTAGAAAGGGAATAAATGGAAAAAAAAAATTTAAAACTGACTTAGAGACACTATAACAGCAAACCAGTATTCCCTGCTAAGTCCAGGCAGTTTCTATGGGCATTAACAGGAATTCTGCAGTGCAGTGAGGGCATAAAGCAATCCTATTTACACAGTTGCATGTTTAATACCCAATCCAGCACTTTCATTATAATCAACACAGTTAAAAATTACTGCTCCAGAGATAAAAAAAGCCTTGAAGATATTTAAGGAGAAAGAACTCTTTATGAACATAACTGTTTCCAGATAGGACAGACTAAACCCTCTGCAGCTGCTCAGATATAACTATTTTGGTTAAATACATTTTTGTCAGCACAGTGTTTACAGGACATCCTGGTAAACTCAGTTATCAATGCTCAAAGTCATCATTTTGCCATGTCACACTTGTGTATGAGCCATCATGGGCTTATTTGTGAGCAAGAGAATATAAAATTCACCCTGATTCCAACACCCAGCTTAATTTTATGCATGTTTTGCTAAGAAGACTTGGGCAGAGTGTGGGCTGAGATATGAATCTCCCCAGCATGATTTCACCATGCAGCACCAAAAGCTGGACCTCAAGCAGGGTATGTTGTTCTAATATGGGAATTGCTGCCCCAATTCCCCCTTTTCCCACTCAGAGTCGATCTCAGATCCCTGAGTTTCCTATGCTGCTCTCTGTGAGATCAATTGCTGAACAGAGAGCAGAGGATTAATTTCAAAACTTCAGCCTCAGGGTTATGGTGCCAGTTCATGGCTCCAGGCACTGAACAGCTCAGAAAAGATTGCAGTGAAAAACATGTATGGGAAATTCAAACAGGCAGCAAGACACTTGCTGTCAGCATTTGAAGCACTAATGTGAAAGGCTGGAAGAACAGAGGCTTCATGTAGGAAGGGAGCAGATCACTCTGCAAACAAAACAAAAAACACATTTGGCCTTGTGGTTACTGTACATCAGGAAGCTCAACTGAAATCTTTATCAGCTATTCTTTATCAGCTTTTCCGTCAGAGAGGTTTCTTTGCATCCTGTGAAGGAAAATGATGCTCAGACATCAAGATTTGCTCATCTATAGGTTGCCAGCAAACCTCAAAGCTGCAAAGAAATATTTTACAGAAAGATTTTGTGATAGTTCCTATTGCCAATACTTTAAATACTTTCATTATTATAAAGCTAACTGGAATTAAGGCATTTCTGAAACAGACAGTTTTCTGTTTATGAGACATAGAAACCACCTTTATAAGAATTGGTGATTAAGTATTTGAAATTATGTCTAACAACACATGCCGATGCCTGCTTTTAAAATGCAATATTTCAAAAAGTAATTATCCTAATAAAATGAGAGAATATTCCTTAATAAAAACCAAAATAATTAAAAAGTATTGCAGGCATTTCTGGATGTTAAGTAGATTTGGGGAATAATCTGAGCACATCCTGCCTCAGACAAAGCAGCTTGGGACAAGAAGCTGTTCTTTGGTTTAATTCCGTGACTGCAAAGCTCTTGTGCTGAGCCTGGGCCCAGCATTTCAGCCTCCATGAATTTGAGACCAGTACTAAATTAACAATCAACAATGCAACACTTACATTCTTGTGATCCACTGATTCTGCAGCCTTTGTTATCTCATCCAGACACTTCCCAATGATGGGGATCACTTGGCGGTCGACTTCTGCAAAGGTTTTCATGGATTCCCCTATCCTCACGATTCTTCTTTCCTCCATCTCTTGTATTTTCTAAAATATTACATTTCATTCAGGTCAAACATCAAGATTAACTTCACAGTTTCACCCAATTTTCCTCTCCAGCTTACATCAACTGCTTTAAAACTTAAGGATTAAATATATTTTTAAGAACAAACTAGGACAGCGGTTCTCAGGAAGGCACCAAGTGGTACTGTTCCCTCACACATCAAAATGTCATTCTTAAAGTAATCTCTTTTACTATTACTGGAAATTTTTCAATTAACTTTTTATGTTAAAAAATGCTGATTTGTCAAACTGCAGCTTTAGACTTTTGTAAGGATGGTTCCTAAGGCTTTTAAAAGAATTTCTGCAACAAATTCTTTCATTTTCTGTGCATGTTCAGAACAATCTCATTTTCATTCCACTGTAGACTCCAACCAAAGATCTTGATGTCTCCCCTTCTTTCCCCTAGAAGGTAATTTCTGGTGTTTAGGGAGTGCTCTATGTCATGTTTTGTTCACAGTGCATCATGTATTGATGAATTAATGCACAATAAAAACATCCTGTGTTGTTCACAGCACAGCTCCTCACTGCTCAGTGGATTCAGCTCCAGGACCTCCCTCCTCTACCAGGAGGGAAACTGAATGTGGCATAATTCCATGAGCAGGATACAGAAGGGCATGAACAGGAGCAGCCTGTTTCACTGGGCAGCAGGAGCAGTCAAAAATCCCCTTGGCCTTGACTGATCCACAAGCAACATCAATTCTTTACAAAGCAATTTATTTCAACATTTAAAGCAAGCCCTGGAGGTTGCTAGTGCACTGACAGGGAAGAGGGCACATCTGCAGGACTTGACCATGCTCACCTACAGATCAGAGTGCCCTTCCTCAGCTCCAGCCTTTGCTGGATTCCAGGAACAGTTTATCTCAAGGCATTGGTTTGAAATACCATGAGGCAAAAGAGGAGGTGGCCATTTAGCCCACAAGTTTCAGCAGTGGGTGAGAAGTGCGTGTTTGCCACGCAAATATCAGCTCCTGCTCATCTGGTGACAAGCATGTGACATGTCCTCCCTTGAAAAGGTTGCATTTTCCACTTCTGATGCTCATGACCCATTACAAGGGAACAGTCATTTAGAAGTTCTGTTCTACTACATTAACCTCAATTCACTCATTCAAGCACAAACTCAGATCTTCACTCAGAATGAATCTGATGGATTTTTTATTCTTCCTCTGCAGCCTGTCCTTAGGCACCCCAAGACACAATCAGTGGCTTCCTTAAAACCCTTTGGACTCACTGCTGCAGAATTCTTGTGGTTCCCATTTAACCATCTGTGCAGCCTGGTTTGAACACAGGTTTTAAAGGGCTGCTGGACTTCACAGATGCAACAATGCCCAGCTGCCTCCTGCCCCAACAATGCCAGTGATGCTCTCCCTCATCCCCAGCTGCACAGACACAGGAGCTGAACAGAGACAGATTGTGAGGATTCCAAAGGCTGTCCTCATCTGTCACGACACTTCAACGTCACCTTCCTTGTGTGCTATTGACCCCCTCATATCTAATTTGAGAAAAAGGAATCATTTATCCTACCATCTCTCAGGCAGATTGCATGTAAAATTTGCTAAGAGTGACCAAAAAAAAATCACCCAACATTAAAAGTCAGGGTCATAGAATTGAGGTGATGAGCGATATATTCTTGTTACAGGATTATGGGCTACTCTAGAGCCCTGCCAGTGCCCTTCCTTACCTGGAAGATGTTTGGTATGTGTGTGTAATAATGCTCATGCTGCTCACTGTTGAACTTCTGTAGGGTGGAAGAATATTCAGCTTTGCTGTCTTCTGCCATCTGATGTCTTAGCTGGGCTTGCTGTCTTGCCTGAAGAAATACCAAAAGAAATTTATAATTTAGGCTACATGGAAAGCACTTGCACTGTGGTACTCCTTATCTCACTACCCAGGAACCTGATGAGACTCTGAACACCAGCTTTTGGTTGACTCCTCTTGTGTGAAGCATTCAAGCTGCAGTGTGGGCAGTGCTGCTGCTCCTTTCTGGGGTTACAATGTGCTGCTTCATGAACCATTTTGCATCCCATGAGCAACCTCTGGTTGAACTGCACATCAAACACCAAAAAGAACTTGATTCCTCCACCTGCCCACGGGACAGGCACCTTCCCAGCACATTCATGGACTCATTTCTTGCTCCCCCTGTGCCCTGCTGGGTGGCACCTGATGCTTTCCTCTAATGAACTGCTTCCCTGTTGGTGAGCAGGGTTTTCTGGGGAAAGGGAAGTGGGGAAAAAAACCCAAGTTTTTTGTCCTTTTAGCCAACATAATCATGACAAAACCTCTTAACTGTGTGCCCTGCAGAGCCCTTTCTCCACTCCTCACACAGCCCTGGCATGAAGCACACAAGGAAAGAGGAGCCTGAGCAGCAGCTGAGATGCCTCCCTTCCTATTTTTACCCACACAGATGATTTGCTTTGCTACCCAACACAGCAGAGCACTGGGCAATTAATCTCACTTCTTTCCCTAGAATAATTTGTCCCCAAGTGACCCTTCCATGTTTTCAGATTCCTCCCCTTACAGTGCTGTTCCCAAGGCCTTCTGTTATCTGTTTCACTGCCCAATATTCTTCCCTTACTGCCTCTCCCATCTGTTTGGTTTAGATGCCTTTTCCTTCCTTGCCTTTGGCCTTCACACAGCAGCTCTTCTTTCTCTTCCAAAATTCCCTATGTCTTCCCTACACTGAAGCTCCCCCTCCCTGCTGGAGCTCTGCTGCTGAATTTCTGAATAATTCCTTCAGACAAGGGAGAGAAATGCTACTTCAAAAACCATGTTTCAGGGGATACAACACAACAAAGAATTTTAGCATATTTTAAGTGGGTTCCCATTAAAACCAGTTCAAAACAGGGTTATTCTTTGAACTGTTCCAAGCAGACAATAGTTTCCTGACAAGAAATCCATGGAATACCAAATCATGGAACATTTCTGTAATCATAACTGGAAGGAAGGCAACAAATTCTGCCAGGAGGTTTCAAATCTCAGTTTGTAAAGAAGTAGCCTTCCTCCACATTTGTCAGGTTTGCACATCTCACCTAATAATTTATTTCACTTCAATTCAGATATTGCTTCTGCAGTCGATTGTAGAAATTTCACAGATCCCCTTCACATTCTTTCTCCAGAAATAATTCAAGCAGAATGAGGAGATACTGGGCACTAAGTGCATCACAGGAGATGAAACAGTAGCATCAAATGGAGAAGAATGTGAGTATAACCAAATAAGTGAATCCAATAAAAGACATATATTCAACTTTGCCTGTTCCCAGGAGTTTTAGCTGTCCAAAGGATGAGTGCCTAATTCCAGAAAATTCACCTCCTGCAATCAAATTCCAAGAAGCCACATCAATCATTCCCCTGCCCAAGTGCTATAAAGTTTATTAAACTTTACCATCCACACCTTACATGCAGCTACATTAAATACAAGTGGAAAACAATATATCCTTGTGCCACAAATACAAATTTACCAGGAAAACAAAGTCAGCCATGGAAAGGCAGCAGCTGTAAGAGTGGCTCACACTCATCTCCCAACCCCTTCCTCACATCCCAGCTGCTGCAGATCAATATCCATTTGTGAGCCCCATTCTCCTCATCTACCTAAGAGGAACCCATTGTCTGAGCTGACTTTACACCAGCCCCACTCCCACCCATACAGCTGTCTCTCCCTTTCTTTTTTTAAAAAATAATTTTAAATAATGCAACTCAGGAATTTGTCCCTTGACTCTACTGTTGAAGTAGAAAAACAAGAAATCCATTATTACACATTTCCAGGCAGACCCAGCAAGCATTAAAGTCCTCAGAGTTCATTTTCAAACTCATTGGCTGCATATGACAAAGTAACTCTGAGCTAAATGTATACAAGAGTAGACACTCAGTTTCCAAAATTATCTTAACTGGCCCCAAATAAGAGGGGGCAGCAGATGAGTAAATAAAATTGGGTGCATTCCAAAACCAGAACTTTTTGTATGAGAGCCCTAGTGATGCTTTGTTTCTCTTGGCCATTTAATGCATTTGGCAAGCTTCAAACTGTTTAAATATCTTTCCAATGAGGTATTTGTATCTGAAAATAAATAGATTTTTCTAAAATCTAGAATTTTTTATTTCTTCATTTCAGTATGTCACTTCCTCTAACATCACCACTTCCAGTATTACCAGAATTGTACCTTATAGTGAGACTCCTGCACTCTGATGAAGCACAGAATGATAAAAACAAATCAATGATCTTAAGTTTCACATTCAGAGTAATGGATGCAGTAGCCCAGAACTGCAGAGAGTCACAGGAGCTATTTCAGGAGTAATTTATAGCTGGGCTTTACAGAAAATGAAGTTTTGCTTCTTTGCTGCTCACTTGTGCATGCAAACAGCTCCAGAGGTTTTTTGGGGGCTTCTTAGAGTTAATGCTAAAAGATTTGCTCTGAACAGAATTTCCAGGAGGAGAGGCTTTGGAATAATTGGGGTCTGGAAAACCAGACAATGACTTCAGATACAGAACAATACTGGGATGCAACTTTCAGTCAACACATTCTCTCCTTTAACTGGGCAGGGATGAGTGAACAAGAGCTCAGTTTCCAGCCCCATATGTGAAATAGAATCCACCTCTCCAGGCTGACAGATTGCTCAGTTGTAAGAGATGTCAGAGCCAGGGACTCTGAATGCAGCAGAAACTCCCCTCTTCAAAGGAAAAAAGAATGAGGTCACCATTCAGCACTGCAGAAAAGCAAAAGGGGTATGTACACCTGAGGGGTTTGTGGGGAGAACAGCAGTGTTCTGCTTCCAAATGTCTGGCACTGCAAAAGATGCACAGATTCCACACATCTCCCACCCCAGACATCCCTTTGTAACAGTTTTTTGCCCCAAAATAATGGTGCACAGTGCATACAGGCATTGCTTCCTCCCCAAAGTCTGGGTTTGTTAAGGCAGCTCCTGTCTGAGTTCATGAGGCAGCACCAAAACCAAAAGGTCCCAAATGTCACTGCTGGTCTCATCCAGAAAAGTGCTCCCCAAAATGAAGAGCCCAGGAGCTGCAGCACCTACAGCCTTGCAGGGAGCAGACAGGTGAACTTTGGGCTGCCCTTGCACCTGCAATCAGAGCTGAGCAGCCACAGCAGGGGAATGTTTCTGCAGCTCTGAGAGAGCACTGCAGGTAAAGGAGTGCAGCTCTGACAGACTGAGGCAGTAACAGCTCACCTGCAGCACGTGAGCTTTATTACAGGTGAGCTTCTCTCTCAGAATCTATGCAGAAGTGCCATTAAATAGAATCAAACCCAATCTTTTCCCCTTTCTTTAGACAGCCTTGCTGCTTGATGGGCAAGAATGCAGGACAGTAGCTAACTGCAGAGTAATATTAACTTGAAAAGTGTTGATTTCTGTGGCTGTCTTCAGTACTTGAAAAATATTGTTTAAAAAAATCGGGCCTCAACAGCACACCCACCTTAGGTGAAAAACCCTAAATTCAAAGGCCATATGAGCTGTCAACACACACTGTGGCATCTGTCTCTTAAGGTGGTGGGAAGAGCACAAACATTGTTCTCTCAAGATGATTTTAACTACATTTCCTGCAGATTTTCTTCTCAACCAATGAGTTGCAGAAACCAGACTCCTAAAATAACAATGAGTTAGTTTGGATAAATGACTCCACCAGGAGCTCAGAGATGCCAGAAAGGAGATGCCAGGGTAGGACACTGATGCACTGAAATCTGACTTAAGTATTTATGGGGGTATTTCTTTACCTTTTAAAATAAGAAATTAGAAGAAAGTTAGCCCTGCAAACCTTTGAAATAACTCATGTTAGAGAGATATATTAAGTGTGAGCCTTCTTATCACCTGCTTGAAACCAATAAGTTCATCAATAAGATGCAAGTTCAGCAATCAGTGCACAGCAGAATGAGACCAAAGAATGACAGACAAGGGAATTTATCCATAATCCTTGCAAACATGCAGCACTAGTAAAGCTTTATATATTGGTGTGAATTAAATCTGTC
Source organism: Agelaius phoeniceus (assembly GCF_051311805.1). Taxonomy (NCBI): domain Eukaryota; kingdom Metazoa; phylum Chordata; class Aves; order Passeriformes; family Icteridae; genus Agelaius; species Agelaius phoeniceus. The sequence continues at coordinate 6,611,071 of NC_135285.1, forward strand.
CTAATACTTTATGCCTTTGAACAGGAAAATTGAACAGAGAAAGGGAATATGGACACTTGATGATGGGCACTGTCAACCCTGAAAGTGTAAAAAAACTTTTGCAAACTGCTACACTTTACATGAAGGCTCTTAGAGAATTAAATACTTTCATTTATATTGTTCCATTTACCTTCTCCCCCAAGCCTCCTTTAACAGGAAATGCAATGTGTGATGAAGTATAGGATAAACTTTTTAAAATCCAGTATATTTTCTGCCATTTTGGTCTCCAATACAGAAAAGAATGAGGATATTTTGCTGAGAACAATTTTCTGAGACACATTCCAGAAACAGCAGAAGGGTCAATAGACACACTGTCTTCTGGGTTTACACAGACAAAAAATGCAGCTCCTCAGGGCTGTTATGGTGGGAGTGATATGAATAACTGAAAAGGGCAGAAAAAAACTTTGGCTGTTATTCAGCTGGTCCACACTAAGTGGAACAGTTCAACTCCTCAGCAGCTGCTCTTGTCCAGAATGGCAGAGTTTCCAGTCAAAACTTTGGTGTCACTTTGTTTCTTCTTTCTTTTCTCCCATTCTGCACCCCCTCTTTTCTCTCAAACTCAGACAGCATGTGAGATGCATCACTGCCAGGCCACTGCCTGCCAAAACAGATCTGGCTTTGGCAAACCCAAGATCAGACTAAATTGCAAACACAAAAAAAAAAAAAAAAAATCTCCCCCTGCCCCCTCCCCTCAGCTACCCAATCCTTTTAAAATAGCTTAATGATAAAGGCAGACTCAGAAACACTTCCCCAATTGCAGGAATGCTTTCTATTGCTCCCAGATTTTTCAGCTCCAGGCTCTGGCCCTCCCTCCTGTGACCTGGGCACCAGGAGAGCAGCACTGGCAGCATGGGCAGGGTCATTTTTAACAGGGGGCATCCTGCCCCACACTCCAAAACAGGGCCAAGGCTCCAGGCTTGGATTTACAGAGCCTCCAAGTCAAGCTCCACTCTTTACTATTTTGCAATAACCAGTTGGGTCTCTCTGAACTTGCAAGAAGAGAAAGGATTGGAAATTTGCTTTCCCGAAAGAAAAAAAAAAAAAGCAGAATGGGGGGTGCAAAATAACAGCAGGGAAAGAAACAAAAAGAAAAATCCTTTCTTTTAACATTTGAAGAGGTGGAGGAAAAATCTGAGACTCTGTGGGTCCCTGAAATCCTTTGGCTGAATATAATATACAAATGAGCAAACCACTGACAGAGGATGGAAAATCTTCCTCACCACATCTCAGGAATTGTTATCTAGAGCAGTCTCACTACACACAATTCTGCCAGAATTCAGCAACTCACACTAACAAAAGATATCCCCAAACAACCCAGTCCTGCTGAAGCTCTAACAAGAGAGATGGACTAAATTAATTAAGAAGAGCAGCACAGCAGCACCTCTCAGCACACTGCTCCAAGGCCCTAGGGAATAACTGTGCCTCAGACCCAAAAGTTCCTCTCCTTGCACTGCCATTCTCATGTCATGAATACTAAATAACCAAACTCTCTGGATGACTGAACTGTGAATCCCTGCAAACACCCAGCAAATCTAATTCATTATAAAAGAAGGATAATCTCTGTGGATGGAAGGTTATGTGGGTTTGATGGAGGAGGTAACAAGAAAAGATGTATTTGGAGCACTGGCCCACAATGTTTAAATGATTTCTGGAGGTCTGTTTAGTTGTACTACATAAGCAATTAAACTCTGCCATGTATAAATCTGGGTATTGAATATAAATAATGGAAATTATTTCTTGAATATAAATAATGGAAATTTCAGGACTGGGTAATAGATTGCTTAGCTCATACTTGGAATACTGGGCACGGTTCTACTCCTCTCTCTCCAAGAAAGAATTTACAAACACAGCCAACACAGAAGGGACAGTCAGGGTTGAAAAAGTTACCAGGACAAATTCTGTAGTCTTGAAGATCAATTTTGTGGGTAAAATACACAACTTTGTCCCTTCAGGGAGGTGAATAAATCTGAGTGACCAGGGTGATGCTGAGCTGCAGCAACAAGGGCTTTCCCAGCAGAGATAAAGTCATTGTCCCCCTCCTCTCAGCATTTGTCAGGCCACAGCTGGAATATTGTGTCCAGTGGTCCCCACTTCAGAAAAATAATACATGGACAGAGTATAGGAGGAGGTCCAGAAAGGCCATAGAGATGATCCAGCCCAGGGAAGCTGTTGTGTGAGGAAAGGCTGAGAGACCTGGGTTAGGTCAGCCTGAGAATGAAGGCTTAGGGTACCTTGTCACTGTGTCCCAGGGTTTGAAGGGTCACACAGGGAGGATGGAGACTGTACAAGCAGTCACAGGGAAAAGACAAAGGGTAATGGGAACAAGTCACCCCTGGGGAGACCCCAAATGGACACCAGGGGACAATTTTTCAGAGTGAGAACAATGAGCCATTGGAATAATCTCCCCAGGGAAATGGTGGAATCCCCAACATGGGGCACAATTCAGTGAAAAGGGTTTGGGGCCATCTTGTCTAGACTGTGCTTTTGCCAAGGAACACTGGGCCAGACAATCCTTCAATTCCCTTCCAACCTGGTATTCTATGATTCACTGGAACTGAACAGCTTACAAATGAAATTAGCTAAATTCTGAGGCCTTCTCACGCAGGTGAAAAGATTTATTCCAATGTTTTGACAGAAAAAGAATGACTGTAAAGAAGCTTTCCAACTGTACAGCATGAAATAATTGCTTTGCATTAGTTTAGAACACCAGTTCTATTGCACTGGTGATTCAAACTGCAGTTGTTCAATTCAGAAGATATTCTTAAACCTCCCCTTCACACTCCTTTTCCTCTCTTCAGCAATCACCTCCCAAAAGAGTTGTATTGTTACAATACTCACTCAAATTGCCACGTAGAGCATTGCTGCAGGGGAGCAGTGCTAAAAGGAAATTTAAGTTCAGTTGGATTTCCTTGCCTTACACTAAAAGTGGCTCAGGGTCTGCTCTTTGATCTCTTATCACCAAGCACAGGGTATGTATAGGGTACATATGGAGATTTATGAAGTTCCCCAGACACTCCTGCTGGAGTCATTAACTCTCTATTGAGTAGAAATCGACCCTCTTAAATTAGTCATGATTCCAAAAGGGAAACAGCTGCTCTGCATGGAGAGGCTGGGATGGCAGGTTGTAAACAAGGCTTACTCTTCCAGAAATGCAAATTGCTCTCCTGAGGGACTCCCTGAGTTCACACACTGCATCATCCTTTAGGAAGGAAGCAGTTCAGGAAGGAGACTGGGGTCTGCATAACCCAGAGAAATAACATTAAATCACAATTACCCAGCATTTGAATTGATGAGAAATCTGACACACATCACAAGCAAAGACACAGAAATTTAGCCAGTTCCATTTGTGGAGCAAAAAAGAAGCAGCTGCCTACTCAACATACAAAAAACTCACCACCACACAGGGGAAATCCTCTGCAGTGTCAAACTCTCCAACAAGAACTGCACCATGCTCAGGACTGGGCCTGGCACACCTCATCTGCATGTTCACCTTGATGCTGCTGCTGTATCTCTAAAAATTCACAGCAGAGGATGGGAAAAGCAAAGCCTCTGGGACCACTCAGTGCAGTATTAATAACACAAGCACTGTCAGTCTTCTCCACCTTGCAACACCACCTTTGCATGGCACTGCATTTCCTACAACACTGGTACGCTCATGGAGTGCCTTGATATAGACAGCAGAGGGAAGGGATCCAAGTCCCACCATCACAGAGCAGATGAGCTGGCATCTCCTGGAAAATTAGGCCTGTAAAGTAGTTACAGTCTGCAGAAGGCAAACACCCTCAACCTGGGTCAGGGTGAAGTTCACTGCTGACAGACTTTGCTGACCAAACCTCAGGGGGATGTGGCCACAGCAGAGCCCTGAGCTGGAGTTCCTCCAGGTTAGTCTGGGGGTGTCAGTGACTGCACCTGCCTTCCCTGTGACCTGACTGATGAAACACCCACCTGAGACGTCTCCAGAGGTTTTTACACCCCTCACTGCAAGGATGTGTAAGCCCCCAGGGGAGGGGTTTGTGTCCCACAGCAAGGCAGTCCAGAGGCTGGAGCTGCAGTTCCCACCTGAGAGCACTGCTGAGCACAAGAAAGATCAGCTAATCCAGTTCCCAGCTGGCAGGATTTCTACACCTGCATTCTGTCAGACTTTGCTCATGGTTCAGCTACCCCAAGCTATGCTAAATGTGCTCCTATGGGTAAGGAGGGGGACAGACTCTGTGCTTTGTGCAGAAATTCAGCACCCAGGAAATGTGGCATGAGAAAAGAGAAAATGAAACCTCAGACATGAAACCTCAATATCTCCCCACAGTTATATTTACAGACTAGAAAACTACTATCATAGTGATATTCTATTTTAAGGCTTTATGCAAATCTGAAGCTATTCTGGGTCTCCAAAACATCTTGGATATTGAATACATAATCTGAAAGTTGCAGAGCATAGGGGAAAGCTCTGAGAGATTTCAGTAAACTGGACATCACTCCCATTTCCCTCAGTTTCTCCACTTCAAAACCACAGGCAAATTCACCTAAAATTCCTAAGTATCTCAGATTATTGCCTAAGGTCAGCATTTGACCATGTTTATCTTCAGCCAAAGGACAGATCCTGCCTGACACCAAGTACTTCAAACCACTCTCCTCACCACAACTGCTGAGCAAATCAAGAGGCAAACCCTTCCCATGGCTGCCCTCAGCCACTTCCTCTTTAAAAACCAGACTCTGAAATGCCTACCTGGAAAAGAAACCCTTAGAAAAACCGGCTGATTTTTTAATTTTATTACAAGAAGTCTGCAAAGGCACCACTGGGTACCACATTATCCCATAAAGATGTCAGCTTTTTAGTGATTGCAGCTCTGAAGAGAAGGCAGAAACAATAGAGCTCTGCCTTATATGTACAGTGGCTCCGTGCTGGCGACAGAGACCATTTCCCCAAATGGGCAAAAAATTGAAGCAGCTCCTCTGTGGTTTTTGAAAGAGAAGTGCTTTAAAGCACACAGCCCACTGTGATCCAAATGAAATAAAGCTTTCAGTGATACCTACAAGGCTCCCTGGAAGCAGCATCAGCATGTTGCAGCATTTATTTAGTTTATAAGGATATTTTCACAGACTCTGAGCTTCCTGCCCTGACTTTGCTACACTGCATTTTGTGTTGACACAAACATCTCTTCAAGCTTTGGCTGCTGGTGGTTTAGAGGCTCAGTGCAAACAGGGAAGGGAGCTCAGGTGCCCTGCTCCTCTCTCCCTCTATTCCTGCACTCTGTGATCATGGCAGAGACTAAGCACAGCTTCTGCTCCATGTTTCTACTGCCAAAAAAGGAGCTGAGAGGAAACAAAGCCAAACACTCCTCCCTCCAAGATCAGCTACCAGGCTGCTGCCTGGCAAGGTGATGGAGCCCATGCTGGCCACAGAAAGGGCAGAGAAGGGATGTGCCCTCCACGTTCCTGGTCCTACAGAAGGAATGTGGACCTTGGTACATGATGCCCAGGCTCCACATCCAGCCCTGCCTTTAGGCCCTTTGCCAAGCAGTCCTGGAGAAATAGGGAGGAAAGTGACTCTTATTCTGCTTCTCTGCCACTTTTCTGGTTACTTAATGCTTCCAATTTATAATACTTTGGGCAAGGGATAAGTGCTGGTAGATGGCAGCTCTGGCACAGGATTTCCTGCTGCAGTTGTCAAAGGCTACAAAGACTTGAAAGATGAAGAGACATGAGCATTTCAGTACCTCACACAGCTTAGCATTAGGAAATTGCAGCTGTATTCTCTTCTGACTGTGTCATTGTGATCACTGTAGAATTTTAATTTCATTAATGCCATCCGCTCTATCGTGTGTGATGCAAAAAATAGCTCCAGTGTCTGCTCACATTGGCAGGTACAAGCTGAGGCAGCCAAGGTCTCAATCTCAAGCCAAAGAAATGAGGGCAACCAGGCCCAGTGCCTGAGGAGCACCTTGTTCTGCCAAAGAGAAGAGCTGTGACACAGCCAGACTGCCCATTCTCCTGGCCAGGTGGATTTCTGGGAGCTTTTGGGGGCAGAAGTGCAGCAGGAGCAAGAGAAATCAGAAGTGCTGCAGTAGGAGGAGGTTGAAGTCATCCTACTGCTTCACTTGGAGCTGAGCAGCTCCTGCATCCCCTGGAGAGAGTCAGGGAGAGCAGCAGGGCTGTGGAACAATATCCCATTCTGCACTGGGAGTTATGCAAGAGCCTCCCAGTCACACGGGCAGAGGGGAGCAAAGAAAGGGCATTATTCACAGCCTGACATGGATGGACCCAGTTTAACACATGCACTTGGAAAACACTGTTCTCTCTGTTCAGTAATATTATTTCACATTCCACTCATTTTGATAACCTTTTCCTTCTCCCATCTACTCTGTTGACTGCCTGGAAAGTGGAGTAATGCCTTCTCCTGAGAGCTGCCAACATGCATAACTAACAGATTTTTCTTTCAAGATACTACTGAGCCTCATTTTGCAATAAATAATTTACAAATTCACACAATAAAAAGCTAGAGGAATTTAAAAGGGAAGCCTCTCTGCTTCACTTGACAGGGAAAGAGCACCAGGGTAGGAAATTGCTTCCCAGAATTTACCTAACACTCTTAAAATGATATATCACCAATATGCCACCTTTTAATCTGACCAGAAAAGGGCAGCCTTGGAAAGGGATGTAGAAATAAGAAGTTTCAGTCCCCTATTTCAAACAGTAAGTCATGTCTTTGTATCCCTTTGACATGACCTCAGCTTTGGAAAAAAATCTAGGGCAAGCCCTAATTTTATCTATGAAAGAAGTATTCTAAAATCACTTTATACAGATAAAGCAGAGATGATCCCTCTCTGCTAGAAAAACCCACATGTGGTGCTACATCTTTAACAATCTGTACATGCATTCATCTGTCAAGTGCCCTGGCAAATCCAGAAGGCAACAAAGGATCAAATCTACATGGTGAATTTGCAACTAAGAACCAAGCAAATTACAAGACCACAGAGGTATTTTGTCTTTTGATATGCAATAGCACTTGGGGGAAATTTTCTGAGCTTGTTTATGATTTACTGTCCTCATTTCCAAGAGCATCCTTGATGCTCTGTGCCACACAATGTCCTGATGCTCAGCACACCAGAAACATAAGATCCCACAGATGTAAAAGGAAATTTATATTTCATATCTTCACAGGACTGAAGTAACTTAGAATAGAATGAAGCAGACCTCTTGAGAAGCAAAACCTACATTTTACAAGGAGACCTCAGACTAGAAAGAGTTCTTACCTATAATTCACTTTCCTTTCCTGTCCCTGCAACAAAACATTTGGCATATTTTAGGCTTCAGCTTTTCCTTTTTCCTTTCTCTTTTGGTTGTCTTTTCTTTTTATTTTTTTCCTTCAAAAAATAAACATTTTCAAATGTTCTGGCTATTTTGTGTCTGTCTGACTCAAACTCAAGGAGGACAAAACTGTCCTTACACATTGTAATGTGGTGTTTCTGATCTACATTAGTGCATCTTCTGAGCAAATATGTAACTCCAAAAACAGAAGCTATTTAAAATATTTTCTTCCTCTTCATTGCTTCCTTAAGTTAGAAGTATTGGACTTGGACCAGTAAAATTTAAACTTTAAGCATCCTTTCACACATCCAATTTTGAATCAAACTAAAGAGAGAAAGTATTTCCAGACTGGATGTTTAAAATTAAGCATTAGTTCAAAAGCTTCACTGAGTGGAGATCACAGTAAAAAAGACACAAATGATTCTGCAACCAGCCAGCAACTGAGAAAAGAAAATAAAAGCCTTGTGCCATCTGTGACAAGCATGGATTCCAGGATCCTGCATCACATGGAAAGCTGTCCTGCTCCTTCATACAACTATGGAAAACAATTCTGGTAATACTTCATTGCATCCAATGGCATTGGGAAATCTTTGAAGTGCTGCTGCAAGGGGAGGAAGTCTGGTTCTACCTGGATCACAGAGAGAATGAAAATGTGTGGAAACTGCAAGCAGCCCTCAGGGAGCCCTCACAAGCCTGGCTGACACAGAACCTGGGGTGTTGTCAAAACTGAGCTTGCATAAACTCCTTTAGAGCCATATCAGCTCTGTTAAACTGAGATACCACCCACTAAAAAACCCTGACTGTATCTGTTTAGAGTTTTTATATAAATAAAGGTGTCTGCAGAGATCTCCCAGGTTTTAATTAACCAGCAGACTGACTCAAGTAAGGCATTAAGCCTCAGAGGGTTTATCCTAGCAGGAGGATTGAAGAAATAAACCTATCACATCCATGTTTACAAACAGTCTCCACCCTCCAGCTCACCTTTTCAACATCTGCTTTTGTCACATTGATGTCAGCATCCATTTTCTCAAAATACTGCTGTGCTCGGTCAGCTTCTTTGCAATCACGTTCAAACCGCCTTTTACTCTGACAAGAAAATCCAGAAACCTTCATTATGGGAAGAAAAAGATCCCAAATTCTGCCTAAAATTCATGCCTGCCACTAAAGCAATCTGTTGTAACAACTGAAGGATTTTAGGGCTCTCTTGTTTACGCTGGAATACATTTCCATATTTATGAACTTCAAACAAGGGAGTTACCAGAGGCACATTTTTGGTTCCATTATCCAGGCTGCTCATATTTCAGTATTTCTCCCTTTTAGCATCGCTTCCACTCTTGTAGATGGAATTATTCTCTTCCAACACTTAACCCCTTCATTTTTGTAAATGAATGAGGGAGTTACTAAGATTTATAAATTTGCCAGTAGGACTTCTGGTCATTGATAACCCCTTTTCTATCCTCTCCTGTACTTACAGCCTCACTTTTCATTCATCACATGAAAGACAATTCCAATGTATATTTACTTTTGGGAAGCAGCACCTGGCCCAAGAGTCGTTCCTGTTCAATTTATTCACACATTATGAAGCTGTTCAACCAGCAGTGGAATATCTGAGCAGGACCCTTAGGGACTCTGCAGTTTCAGCAATGCTTAGCACACTTTTCAAGTCATATCAAATGAAATGCTGCTCGTGATAGACAAAGAGCCCACAGAAGCCAAATATTCTGTTAAAACAGATTTTTTCAGGACTGTGAGTGTATTTAAAACAGCAGAGTTTTAAAAATCCCATTTCTACAACTTTTACCCATATACCTTTTGTTTTCCAAATAAAACATTTGGAACCATCTCTTTGAAAACAATATGTAAATGACTTAAATGTCACCTCTGAGGAATTTGCCACTTACTGCTTCAAGTTGTTTCCAGCAAGTTTCAATGTGTTGTTGTGCCTTTCTGCCGTCATGGAAGTGCTGTTTAGAAAAAGAAAAGAGAAAGAAAACATTTTGAACAACAAAAGAACAAACAGTCAAGTATGCTCAAGAAAAAGCCCAAGCAGAAATGATTCTGACAGCTGTGTTCTGCAAGGCTGGTGAATTGAGCAGGTGTGTGATGACTATCTAATGTCTCAGCAGGCTGCAGATGGATATTTGCATCAATTATAGTGGTTAGTTCGACTAAAGCTAATTAATCCCTTTAGCAATTCTACCTTGTATTGTTCACTGTATCTCATAATTATTGGTTTCCCATATCATGGGATCTGAAGCACTTTTATCTGATGAGTATTTCTTTGGTGACAGACTGAACACTGGCTCAAAATTAAAATTTCTCTCTACATGAATTTACCAAGATGCACTTGATTGGCACATTCTAACAACTGATGTTTGTCCTGATTTTCATTCAGACTCAACAAAAAACCCCTTTTCTTCCTAGTTACTAGCTGTGTGTCAAAGCCAGCTGCTCCTGCCTCTCAAGAGGTTTTTGGTGCCATGGGTCCCTCCAGAATCCCTCCTCTCCCACACACTGGGGGTGAGTGAGTGCTCAGAGAGTGAGTGTAACACAAGGTTTAAATTGAGATGTCAGCTAAACAAGGAACTCCTCTCCTGATGTGCTTTTTGGAACAAGAATCTTAATTGCAGTTGGGTTAAGTAACAGTTCTTAGCCCTTACAAAATGTTCTTTATCAAAGAATCTAATCTGTATTAGAGTTTATCCCTCTGTAGACTCACAGAATGGTTTGGGTGGGAAGGGACCTCAAAGAACACTTTGTTCCAACCCCCTGCCAGGGCAGGGACACCTTGCACTGTCCCAGGGTGCTCCAAGCCCTGTCCAACCTGGCCTGGGGCACTTCCAGGGATGGGGCAGCCACAGCTGCTCTGGGCAAGCTGTTCCTCCATATGCCTGGCTTTCCCTCAAGATCAGCAATTCATTCCAGATCATTGTAGAAATCAGTGACCCAGCTCTGGACAGGAATATGAATGCAGACCCAGCTGACTGCTACAACAGGTTATTCCCCTCCACACACCACCCTGTAAAATAAATAATGAAGCAAACTGAAACAGGAAGAGAGAGGCCTTTCTTTTATATTATTTACTGGTAATTAGTTTTACTCAAATACAGGAATGGTGTCACAAAGTAAACTTGGAAAATAAAGGCCAGATATTGCCAGATAATCCCACTAGAATTCATGTGCTCTCACGCCCAAGTGCAATCAGATTTTACATAAATCTTAAGGAATGTGATACCTATGGTTTGTTGGGTTAAAAAAAGCTCACACTCCAGATCATTAACCTGCTACAAAATGCCACAGTTAGAAAAATCTGCCTGCAAGCACTTTACAGCTGGCAGCTCCTTGGTTCCCTGCATCTTCCACTACAGCAACTGGTATTTTCCTGGGTCAGGGGAATGAGGGACATTTCAGAGCTGCCATTCTGGCTCCATCAGACATGACAGCAAAAAGCCCCAAAACTGCAATTCTCTATCATGCTATGTCCAATAGGCTCATTTAGTTTTAAATATCACAGTAATGTTCAACATGTCTGCAAGAACAGAACAGCACCAGGGCTGCCCTGGGTGCTATCTGTGGTCCCAAACACTGTTTGCTAAGGAGGGATGCTCACCTAGAACTGAGCACAGGGACATTCTACAGCTCTGTGTGTCTGGATGGTGCTTATCTCCACAGGAAAATTCTTAAAGCAGGCAAGAGAGGCCCAGTGGCAGAAATGTTTTCCATCCTGGCACAGGCCATGATCAGCTCTGGCTCTGCTCCTGCCCTCTGAGGAGGGAGCACGTGTGGCCACTGGGCCGTGGAGGGGGAGCAGTGACAGCCTGGCACTGCTGGGACAGCAGAGACCTTCTCCAAACACTGCCTCACCACACTGTGACATTAAAAACCCTGACATCACTGTGAAACTGCTGGGTGGCAGGGAAAGGCTCCAAGTTGATTTCAGTTCCCTTTGTAGATCCCCAAGTCCTTTCAACTCCGTGTGTGACAGATGCTGCCTCTTCCCTGCCAGGGGCTCCTCGTTTCAGCTTTTGTCATTAGAGTTTAGGAAAACAGTCCCAAGGAGCAACAAAAACAGTCCCAAGGAACAACTGTAATTTAACACTACATTTTTCAACATTTTGCTAATGAGCATGAAATTCATGGAAGCCTTAATAGTGAAGCTGGAAGTAAAATGACTCTGATGGATTCATGTTGCCTTCCCTGCTTCCACCAGCCCCCATTTCTGTGCTCCCCACTTTGCTGGGGTAGGAAGGGACCTGATTTGGGAGCAGCTGGACTGTGTGAAACCCAATACTGTCAATGACCCATAAACCTCAGGAAAACAACATGCCAGGTTTGTTTAACAGGAAACAATTGCAGAGAGGAGCTGAAGGATGAACTTGGAAACAAAAGCCCATCAGATAACAGGATGTGTATTTTTAAACCTTTGTAGTTGAATAATGTCATTTTAACAAGCCATCCCCGTTACTTCCAAATTTGTCATCTCTGTAAAACAAGCTGCACAAGCTTCTGGAAGTACATACAAGAAGCAGTGAGACTGCATCCAGTTCAGATTTTGCTGCACTTTGATACTTTTTTTTTTTTTTTTAAATCTTCTGCACAAATGGAACGCTGAGATGTAAAATGGGCATTGTTGAAGATTATTAAATAGTGAAATATTAAATAGTGATAAATGCAGGTGCATCACATCTTGAAGAGTTCGGGGAAATGCTGCTTTTTTTTAGTTCAACCAATTTCTAAATATTCTTATAACCCCTAATTCTTGCTGTGTTGTCCCATATATATCCTTGTTGTGAGCTAAGGCACTTCTGGTTTTGCAAATCTTTGCCCTCAAATGGTAATTTCTGCCTTCCAAAAATTCATTTTTACATATAGCACCTAAGTGGGACCTTCCAACTATCTATATTTCTTCACTGGCCCAATTTTATGGGTTAGAAAAGTCAAGGCACTACGGTCAAGTGATCTGCCTAAAGTCATACAGGAAGCCTCCAGTTTCCTCAAACCCTGCACTATCTTCAACTTCTGCAAACTCATTTCCTTTACAATCCTCTTAAACAGCAAATGTCCTTTACCTTCACCTCCTCCCCTCCAAAACCCCAGCAAAAATAACTCCAAGCTCAAGAATTCCTTGATAAGGTTTCAAGATACAAGTTCTAATTTAAATAAATTTCTTTGAACAAATTAAATAATTGGTATGGCAAACTACCACTCTTAGTCACAGGCATTTCAGCAGCACACAGATGAATTTAGAGTAATTCATACAATATTGCTTTTTCCCCCTCCCAAACTGAATGTCCAAACTAATGGCCCCAATCAGGCTGTTTAAAAAAAATCAGAATATGAGCGAGATATTCAATTAATAAATCACACCTCAAGTGTGTCAGTGAGACATTAGCAGCAGTGTTGGTGGCTCACATGCCATGATTTCCACCAGACTTTTCACCCATTTCCACAGAATTCTAAAAACACATTAGAAGCACAGTAAAGTGAAAAGTTTGGGGTTATTAGTGTTCATTAAGCCAACCTCCCCTAAATCACCTTGAAGTCTGTATTTTGCAGTCTTTGGCTGGCAAACACTGTGCCAACTTTAAGATTTCCCTGAGCAATATTTTATTGAACTATTAAACCAACTAAATGGCTTAAAACACAGCAGCATTGCTGAACTCAAACCATACATGTCCACAACTGTCCTTTTTCCCTGTGCTAAAGCCCACTGTGCCCCAGGGTGCTCTGAACAATCCACAATGGCCATGTTTTCACTGGACAACTCCATCCATTCCAGCTCACAGCATTAACACAATAATCCAGGTTTGAGGTGATCTCAGGAGAGTTCACAGATGAGTTTGGAAAAGATCTCCAAGTTTGAGCTCAACTCATGACCAACCATCATCAACTTTTGGAAAATATCTCCAAGTTTGAGCTCAACTCATGACCAACCATCATCATTTCAACCAGACCCAAGTGCCATTTGCAGTCTCTCCTTGAACACTTCCAAGGATGGTGACTCCACCACCTTCCTGGACAGCCCAATCCAACCCCTTCCATGAAGAAATCCTTCCTGGAATTCCAAAATTCAGTTATTAAGACTTGAGATACTTTTATCAGAGTATTAAGTCGCTCATGTGAGGACTGTGGTTTAACTCAACTTTTTAAAAGCTTTTGTTATATTCAAAAACCTCACAGCCTGAGGAATGAGCTTTTCCCTTTGCAAATGCAGCCATGGGGATTGGTGTGCTCTCCTCATTAGGATGCTGCCTGTGTCTGGAACAGCTGGGGAGCAACCCTGGCTGCTGTGCAATCAAAGACAAACCTCTCATTGACTTTTGTTGGGCTCAGATTTCAGCCGTGTTGATCAAAACCCCGGGAGCAGCGAGCGAGGGTCCCACAATGCAGAGCCTGTTCCTGCCAGCACTGCCACAATTAGGAGCAGCAGGATATTTTTGCAAAACTTCCTTGGTATGCACGAGGGTTTACACAGCCCCAGAGCTCACCCAGCAGACAACAACAGCTTGTTAGAAGATGCATCTTATCTTTTTTTTTTTTTCCCCTGACCTTTTGAGAGAAGCAGGAGAAAAGATGTTGCTAAAAGCATCTAATGAAGGACAACACATTCCAGTGCTTTTGCTGAGGAGTTCCTGGGTAATTTTAAATTAAATAATTGCCTGAAACATGTAAATTCCCAGCATGACAACACTGCTCCTTAGGCTCTGTCTAAACTGATCCTGTGAAACCTTTTACAAAAGGCTGTAATAACACAGCCTTGTTTATCTTAAACAAACAGGAGTTGATTACATGGTTAAACTAAAGACTTGTAGATCTATAGGATGTTTGTATTAGAAATAATTATAAAAACAGTCTTAATTTATATGCTTAGCATATGGTTCATTTGACAACATCCTTTTCAAGAATTCTCAAAAAATATATCTAAGGCAAGGGTGCTTTATTCTCTTTTCTATTTACATGTGAGATAATAAAACAGACTGACAAAATAGTTACCTTTGGCTTCTGTAACAAGTACTCCCAGCTCACACTGATAATAAATAAAAATACAGTACTCCATCCTCCAATTCAAACTCTTATCTCCATTTTTGTTACAAGTGATTTCTAAAATAATGGCTAGTGATTAAAGCACACCAGAGACGGAAATAAGAGAACACTATTTTTTCCTCAATTTTTTCAGCAACACTTGCAAAAATCTTTGTCAAATGTTGTTCTTTTTCTGGCTGCAAAGACAGGAAACAGTCTCCTCCAAAGAAATTTTTGTTTCCAAAAACAGCAACATGTTCTTGAGGTCTTATCTCTCTTAGTTGTAGTAAGAGGAGCATAAGACAGTCCTGTGAATGTTAACATGAAATTCATGACTATTTTAACACATATTCATCAGCTACTTGATATTGGGGCATAACCCTGTTCTCCTTTGCAATATCCATAGGAACATTATTCTTAACATGTACTCATCAACTTGGTTGAGCCTGGGACAAGTTATACAAATATCTGTACTTAATTTGATGGAAGTATCTGCTCCTGGAGTGGTGCATTCCAAAGAAATTCCATTTAATAAGCACTATGGACCAAAGCTTCCAGAATTCCAGATCAGCTGCACATGACAACCTGAAGTAGCTGCCCCTGCTGTACCTGAGCTGTAAGAGCAGAATGATGGATGGGGTTTGGAGCAACCTGGGCCAGTGGAAGGTGTCCCTGCCCTGGGCAGGGAGTTGGAATGGGATCATCTTAAAGGTCCCTTCCAAACCAAACCATTCTGTGACTCCCTGGTGATTGGCACAAACCTAAGAGACACTGTGGCAGGAATAATGGTATGGTAACTTGTCATTTTCATGCTACATATGACAGATAAAGTCCTTATATTGGAAATTGGAACTCAGAACTTCTTCTCAGGCACAGAGGCAATCCTGCAGCTTCCAGTACAGCTCCATGGCAGCAGAGCTAAGGATGATCCTCAGGAGCACTCTGCTGCTCTGGCCAGCTCCTGGAGAGGTCCTGCTGAACCACCTGCCCTCAGGGCAGCAAGGCCAGCAGGCCCTGGAACCAGTGAGCACACAGGTGTGGCAGGCTGTTTGGAGATCATGAGCCCTCCTCCAACCCAGCCCTAGGGTTGGTGCAGTTCTTGTCCTTAAAAGCTCACCAGTGCCCAAGTGGTCCACAAAAGCAAACCTAGGGCTTTTCAAATAGAGATTCATCATTACTACTAAAACTATGGTGTGAAAAGTTGTTTGTGCTTTTATATCCTTCAATGAAATTAGAGGAACATGCTGCTCTAGCTTCCACCTCTTCTCATTCCCAGCATTGTCACCAAGCTCTCCTTCCACTGATCCACAGTTAAAATATGTCATTTCAAATGGTCTGTGACATTCCTGTGGAAGACTTGCACTACAAAAACTAGAAAATGTACAAGCTAATGCCTCAATATGCAAGGAAATACTCTTAGTGTTTCCATAGACCCTTCATGCACACATTCACCTACACAGAAGTACCAAGATTTGTAACAGAAATATAAAATATTAAATGTCAGCAAAAAAGCCAGCTGAATGTGCCCACATGTACCACAGGCTTGGATGAACACCACTCTCCACAATTAACATATGCAGTACTCATCTGGCTTTATTGTTGCTCTTTCTTTTCAGGCCAATCTCTGTGGCTGTACAGGCAGAACACAAAGGGAAAATGCATCCATGGCCAATGCTCAACCCCCTCAGCCTCAGGCACCTCTCAGTCAGGCACTGAGCAGGAAATGTTACTGCTCATAGGAGGCATCTCTCATCTTGGCCCTCCTAAAGGCTCTTGCTGTGCAGAGCAGTACTCAGACTAATTCACAGAAAATGGAACTACATTTGTTAGTAAACAGATTTTGTTTTCCCAGTCTGATTCCTTCATGTGGTAAACAGAAGCCAATTTATTTATTTGGGCTATCATTTCATAGTTCAGTGTACCCATTCAAAACTGGGAAGAGCAGGATATGAACTTCAGTGGTCTCACCTTTGAATCCTGCCAAATCCAAAGGTCACATTATACCTTTCAGCTGGGTGGGATTTTAGCATTACTTTCCCACACAAAAGTGTTTTGGAAACTTCCATAATAAGCACTTGCCTTTTCCCCCCTCACTGAACAGCCCTTCACAGCACAATTCCATGATAACACACCAATATTTAACACAGCTTCATTGTATTTACTATCCATAATTTGGTGAAAACCAACAAATGCTCCATAAGGACACAATTTATTATGAACTTTCCTAAATAATTTCTGCATTCTTAAATTTTTTAATAATTACCACTTAACACTCTACTGATACAATTTAACTTAACGAAATACAGCTGAAATACCTCACAAAAAAGTGGATGAATATTTAGAGTAGGACTGCTGTGCAGTGTATTTATCAAGCACAACAAATTCCCAAAAATACCTTTATATTTAGATTAAAATTAAGATCTTCATTCACAGGGCAATGAACTGGAAGTGAGCTGGTTGCAAAACAAGAGTTGGGGAAAGCTTGGTTTGAATTGCATCAATGTGAAGTTTGGCAAATCACTTCCTTTCACTGTCACTCTTTTCCTTTCCCCACCCCTCACTTGGCCATTGGTTTGTGACTTCTGGAAGGCAGCAAAGTCTCTTTGTGCCCCTGCAGCACAGAGCACAGCTGTGCTCCAAACACACACAGACCTTGAGGCACATCCCAAATGCAACATGGAAAAATCCATTGTGCCCCTGACAGGGCTGTGTGCTGCCACCCTGCCTCATGCCTGCTCCATGCTGGAGAAATCCTCTGGAAAACCACAGGACTCTTTGCAGAACAGGGCACTATTCAGAATGAGTGAACGTGACAGAATTCCTCCAATTATTTACTTTTCATCAACACCTGAGAACCTACAAGAAACAGAAAGTCCTCTGAGAGGCACCCCCTGGATGAATGCACACAAGGAGGGTCCACCAGAAAGAACCAGACCTGTTTTGCCCCCATGGTACCCATAAGGATTCATTCATTCCCTGTTCCCCTTCTATCCCCACACAAAATGGAATGTATTGACATCAGGTAAATTCTCTCCCAACCACAGAATCCCAGTGCTGCACCAGTTCAGTCTGCAGCAAAGCCCTTGGCTTCTACCTGACTTTCATGCTTGATTGTATGGAGCCAGACCAGCCCCAAGGGGAGGTGGAGGTAGAGGTGAGAGCAGCAGCAGTAATCAGAGGGATAGTTCATGACTCCCAAACACATTTTTAGCAAAGCTGCCATGAGCAGTGGCTACACAGAGCAGCTGCTGCCAGAGGAGGCTGTAAGTCAGACCTAGTTTGTGACCAGAAATCTAAATCAGAATGGCCCCAGGAAATAATTCTTGAATTTCTATCCAAATCACAGAATTGGATGGGTTCTTCAGCCATAGTTGGATGTATAAATCAGCCATGTGCTGTGAAGTGTTAAGGGAAAAAAATAAGCCAAAAACCAAAAATTCTCAATGGTTGGCTCAGTACATTTCTATTGTATTGCACTAAACCTTCCCTATTTCCAACCAAGAAGTGCATTACATGTCAGTGCTTGTGAAGTAAAGTCCAAACACTCATCTTGACATGACAGGATCACCACCTTCTCTTTTGTCAAAGATGGACAAGATTAAGAGTCAATTTTGTAATACTGCAGGTCACAATCACAAGGTTGGATGAGACCTTCAGGATCATCAAGGTCAAACTTGACACGTTTGAGAGCCACCCCAAAGTAAGGCTTTGGTGACATTGGGGTGACATGAAGCATGACTGCAGGAGCAAGTTCTTTCCCTGAACCACCCAGAGGTGATTCCCACCTCATTTGTGTGACTTGATGACATCTTCCAAGAGCAATTCAGTCATGGACATCTGACCTCAACAACCTCAAGGGGAATATGGATGGGACATGCACTTCACACAACACAGAACTGAAATTTGAGCTTGTAGCCAGCTAACAAGGACCCTGAGGATGAGAATTTCTCCTGAGAGAGCACAGTAAGATCAAGAGAGTACAAGAAGAAGTTCAAGTGAGGAACTGCACTATAGTTTCACTTCACTGGGCAGCTGGGAAGAACTGAAACAACACAAGGAGTTCTCCATCTCACTGTGTGAAAAGCAGGCAGGGTGTGTACATGACTTAGTGTCTGTGAGGGCAAAACAACTCATTTGACAACATTGGGAGCAATCTTATGGAAGAGGAATGTGTAAAATGATAAAGTCACTGATTTACCTTTGCTCCTAAAAATATTTAAGTTTCACACAAGGAGCCTTTGCCTGATTTTTTGTAACTACTTTCTAAAGGTCAAAAAGCCATCATGCAATAAAGCACAGGATCTGAAAAAATGTAAAGGTAACCCAGAACTCTCCCAAGTTCTAAATCAGATCAGAGGAAAAAGGAGGTATCTCTCTTTTCAACAACAGCACCAAAGCACTGACCTTGCACATCATCCCACTTGTCCAACCTGCACAATTGTCCTGTCTTGGTTTTGATCAGTTGCTTCTTTCCTTATTTTCACCTCTAGCAACCATCTTTTATAGAAAAAACGACATAGGCAGCCTTCAAGGACACCTTTCAGAGAGCGAAACAAACCCAATATATGTCCAATTTGCATGCCAGATGAATTTTACCCAGCATAAAGCCAATGTAAGGCATGATACAGTATCAGTTCTGCACCACTTCCAGGCCAAGGAGAAGCCAAGAAATGATTTATTACTGTGTGACCCCAATCATCTGCTGGTGTAATTCCACTGGAATCAACAGAGCTAAATGAGCATGAAAACAGAGCAGAGCAGGCAGGCACCAGCCCCCACGTGTTCAAAGATGACCAGTCACACTCAGTGCTCCCAACTCCAGCAAACACTCCTGTGCATCAAAGGGGTTTCCTTTGGAAACAGAAGCTGTATTTAGAAATAGTTGAAAAAGTTCTTCCCTGTGAGGGTGCTGAGGCCCCAGAGAAGCTGGGGCTGCCCCATCTCTGGAAGTGTTCAAGGCCAGGCTGGCCAGGCCTGACACAGGCTGGTCCAGTTATCCCTGCCCATGGCAGGAGGAAAATGGGATGAGCTCTAAGGTCCCTTCCAACCCCATTCTGATTTGTCTGACCACCTTCTGCTGGACTTGAGTTCATCTTTCACACATTTATAGTTATGACACCTCTGTGTGTATCATTTCCATCTTCCAGGTGGGAAAGTAAAACCAAAAGAGCAGAAGTGCTTATCTACCACAGTCATGCTGAAATCACTGGAAATTTTACCCTTTTACAGGTATTTGGACACCTGAATGACTTAATTCAAGACTCAGTGGAGAAGAATGTGGGTCTCCCAACTCCTACACATGGACCCAACCCCAGGAGTGGCTCATCCAAATGATTCTTTGGACCTGGAGCACAGCAGCTGATGGCAGAACAAACAGTGAGCACGAGAACTCTGCCAACAAAATTTCTGGAAATACCAAGTCATTCATTAATTGATATCATAAAAGGTTTTGCCTAAGCTGCAGCTCTCTGTAATATTTACACAACATCCACCCTCCCCTCCTGCAGATCTCAGCAGGATCAATGCTGTTACAGGATGAAGTGAGAGGCTGTGCATGAAAAATGCCTGAGGGTGGGAACAGTTTCCTTTTCAACACCGTTTTCTCATGAATGAGAAATCTACAGGAACCAGACAAGGATTCCTAATTCCTTTAAGATTGATTTATGTTGCAAGAACAAAACAACTGTGACTGACAACTGTTTTCTGTTAAAGGCCAGTAATTATCAGCAACAGCAGGTAAATACACTCACTTGCTTTTTGCTGTTCCCCTGTTCTTATCACTAGGCCAATATTACACTCATTTTCCTGTCATTCACCCCTTACTTACATAAGCCATACTTACTAGAAAAGTTTACAAACAAAACAAAAAGCCAATAGTTACTGCTCAAATTCTTTACAAGAAGTATTGCAAGCCCTCTTCCATGGTACTTAAAACATCTAGATAGTCCAATCAACTTATATACCCATGTAATTGAAAAAACAGGCAAAAAGCAGGAGCTGACAGAAAAATGCCACCCTAGAATGCTGCTTTTTTTTTTTTCCTTTTTTTCTCCTTTTTGCACAGATCCACGCTGGATACAAGGTCACAGAGGGGCTGAGAAAACATTCCCATCACAGTTGTATGTAAAACATCCTTCCATGCTGAAGATTACACACCATTCTGCAGATTAAAGGTATGTCAATATATTCTTTTCCTCTGCTGACAGAATTATCATTCTAATGCTATACTTAGAAAAAGGTGGTGATTTCCAGGGCTCTGCTCCCACACAGCACCTCAACACATGCTTAGTGTTTAGTGGGACTATTTATAAATGCATAAGTTCTGCAGGAGTATTTTTGCACTTTCCAAAATAGACCAACAGCTTGGAAATGAAATATAATGCTCTGATGCTCCCTTTGCACTTTGCTTAGTCATTTTATACCTGTTCTGTGAGTATTTGTAGTGCTTAGAATCCTTCTTCTATGCTCACACATCCAGGAGATAAAAGGGTTCAAGGCAAGGAAGGAAATCACATCTCAACCATCCATTTTACAGAGCTGGTGATGTGCAAATTAATCAGCTTTGATCATTCCTGCAGCAGGCACACAGGTCCCTAACGTACCAGCTGCAATAGAGCACTAACATAAAGCTATTAATTGTACCAGTCTTGAAGAACAACAGGTTGAAAAACCACATTCCACACCTTCACCAAACAAGATAAATCACCTATTTCTTATCAAAATAATTTTTAAAGAGTCCCCTTGGCCAGATCTGGCTGAGAAGCACAAAAAATGTGAATCAAAATACAAATAATTCCCTCAATCAGCCTCAGCACTGCATTTCCTCTATTTCAGGCTTTACACAGTGCTGCTGGACTCTTCCCCAAGCAAGCTTTTGGCTAGCAGAGCCTTAAGCACAGATGGGTCTCTGACCTTATTTAGGAGGGATTCTCCTGCAGGCATTCCTGTCTGATTTTATAACATTTGATTCAAATGGTTCAGTGACTTGGCCAGGGCACATAACCCACTTCTTTAATGCTTGGTTCATTAGCACAGCTCATGTTTATTAACTACAAATAAATCTCACTTACCATTGAACTCCACTACCACTAATTAGCTGTCTTAAATAGCAATTCCTTGTGAATAATAAATAAAGAAGGATGAGTTACCGATTTCCTCTCCTGCTTCAGCTCCTGCACGTAGCGCGTTAACTCCGCAGTGATCAGAGAGGTCATGTTCTCTGAGATCACCTCATGCTGGCCAGCATAGTCATTCATCTCATTTAAAGTGGCTAGGAAGGCTCTAGTTGATGTGTACCTGCAAAGGACAGAAATGCATTTTTAGTCTCTTTATTTTCTGACAGACGCCCTGCAAAGGGAGATGGGATCCTCCTTAAGCACTTAGCATTGCAATGAATTAGCACAGATTCACTGGAAGGAATTTCTCCAGAGGAAGCCTGTCCCACACACTGACAGTTGTCTGATAAGTCTATCTCAATTTAGACAGTTTGACACTGGCTCTTAAAATATCACCACTTGAGAGTGCCAGGTTCTTTATCAGCACAGCTCTGGGGCTTCAGTTTTCTAATCTCTACTCACCAAACATTTCTAGTTGTACTCTCTCAATTCCTACAATTCAGTGCACAGAGTCATCAGTATATCCTACCTGGAAAAATCCTGTCTAAGCAAGCAAAATTTTGGCCAGCATAGCCTAGAAAAGAAAGTTTTTCATAGTGTAAATTTGATTTAAATCAGATATAGTTTATAAAGTTTTCAAATAAATAGAGTTTACTAACCAGCTGTTCATTGTCAACCCATATTTTTTTAGTACCTTCCATCACAAGGTTTATTTTTTCATATCAAATAATCTCCCATATAGCATTCCATGTATTATTGAAAGGAAGAAACATCTGTGCACACAAATTTTGAAGCAGCAGATTATGTCACTGGTATATTCAGCCCAGTGCCAAAAGAGCTGCATTTAAATACCCCAGCTGGCTGTGCTGGGCAGCTGGAAGCCAGCAGCAAGACACTACTACATACCAGAAAAACTATTGTTGTTGTTATTATTATTATTCTAATTCTAAAATAGTAGTGGCCTGCACTGGTAACATCACCTAAAGGTGAAAAATCAAAGCAAAGATGGAGATATTTAGAGGAAATAGAATGGAGTGGTAGAAGTAGGGATAAAAAAAGTATCAGATGAAAATAAAAACAGGAGCAACTAAAAAGGGGACTAAAAGGGACTAAAAATGTTACAAGCAGAAATATTCACAGTCAAGATGTGAAATGAGAGAAATCCCAGTTGAAAAAAAATCCCAAGATATAAAAGACACAGAATTAGAGACTGACAATGAGCTTGAAAAAGCTGATTTTTAGCCAGGTTGTCTCCAAGCAGCATCTGAGGCACCCAAAGGTCACATGACAAATCCCCAGACATTGTTTTGAGACATGAAGTAACCACACTGAGGTGAACACTGTATTTATAAAGGGCAAAGGATGCTCAGGATCTTATGTGCCACATCACATAGAATCTTTCAACTCCAATATCCTTTTTCAGCAATGAAGGATGTGCCAAAACCCATTGTAGTAAATTCAAAATACCCATTTATGGTAGAGCTATCCAAAGGCAGATTTATTCCTAATCTTGGGTACAGACCAAAACAGCCACTGTGCTGGTAACATAATCTTCCTTGTGTAAATATCAATATCTCAGGAAACAATGGCATAAATAACTGATTCCCAAACAATGTTCCTAAACATAAATTAAAAAGCAAGCAAAAAGCTTGTTATCTCTGTTACACAAGCCACTGGAGTAGCTGTAGAGAGCAGCTTGGAGGGCTGACCCAAAAAATCTGTATTAATATAATTATCCAATTGGAGCCATATCCAAACTCTTTTGAAACATGTCAAATTTCAAGGTCAAGGGTTTGAGGCTGCTGCTGGGCTCTCCAGAGGCAGAGCAGCCTCCTGGAGCACCAGGCTGAGGCTCAGCCCCTGCCATGCCTTCCTTCATTACAAAACCCTGACACTGAGAAACTCAGGGGTCACAGTGCCCTAAGGGGAAAGGTTCTCACTGATTTAGAGCCTGCTGGGAAGCTCATCTTCTAGAAAATTCTCCTTTATTCTCCCCAAGGGCAGGAGTGTTCTTAGGGACCTGTGGTGTCTCATCTCCTGGACTTTGGTGCTCTGCCTGTGAGCACAGCATCAATCCCCTGCCATGGGGACAGGTCTGAGCAGGGGAATCACAAGCAGACAGGTGAGGCTGTGCCACATCCTTCAACAGGAGCAACCCCAGGACACTGGGAGTACAGCCCTGATCCTCCACCCTGCTCTCCAGGAGCCACTGTGGTGTTAGAACATTACTCCTTTTGTAAGTTACTAATCTGTGTTGTCAGCCTGTTTGAGTCATTTAATACTTACACAGAGTGCTTGAGTTTCATGCTAAAATTAACAACTGCTTCTGCTCCTGCTGAAAGCAGATATGAATTTGGTTGTTCACTTCAGAGAACCAGGATCAGTCTGGCTTGAAGGTTTTAAGGCACATTAAAAAACAAATGAAACCAAAACCCCAACCCAGGCATCCAGAAACTGCAACATAAGGGAACTGAGTAGTTACAGGGCAAATCCATTCCTTAGTATCTACCCCACAAGCCTGTTTCTGCATCTCTGATGTCTGTATTCTTACCCTTGACATTAAAACCTTGGGTTTACAAGCCAAATCCTAGGTGATGACCCAAACTTTGCCATTCCTTCATCAATGTGTGCTCACCCAGCAGGGGATCATGAACATACCTGTATTCTTCCTCCTCTTTGGAGTTCTTCTTGGGTTGGTATTTCTTTGAAAGATTCCTAAAATTAAAAATAAAGAGACATAAAACAAAATTTTAAAATATCCTTTGAAGCTTACTGATGATCTGTAGGTGCACACACATTCTGTGAGGCTGTAGTTTTTATCTGCAGTGAGCAGACACCTCTCCTGAAGCATGACTATAATCAGGCTTTGATTGTGCTCTAGTGACACTCTCAGAATGGGCTGCACACTGCTCCAGTCTCTATCTACAACAAAGCAGCAGATTCTGAACCCAAGAAGTTGCTAAATTAAGGTCATGAAGTTGATACAGCTGGGTTCTGGTTCTGCTGATGCACTGATCTCCTTCACCTGATCTAGGGGAGAGGTTCTTTTAGAGCAGGAGTCATCCCAGGAAAGGGAGATCTGAAGCAGCAGATGACATTCTTGGCCAGGCAGGTTTGCCTGCATTTAGCAGGATGATTAGAAGGCAAAAAAAAACCCTTCACAAAGCTGTGGGAAGCTGCACTGAGATAGCAAAAGGGGGTTCATTTTGTGATTATCAACTAATGCTGGGGGAAGTGTGACATTTGATTATCCTAATTAGCACAGATGATTGTATCTCATTATCCCCCAGCCAACTACTGATTTAATTTTAAAACACCAATATGCTCTTGGAGTGATTGTATCTTAAATAAGAAACCTGAAGCTTGCTGTGAGCACATCTGACAGTGACTGGATGGTTTTCATTGCCCCACAAGCCTCTCATCAGCAGCAAACCCAGGGCTTTGGGAAGGTGTGCTGCCCACCTGGCCCTGAGTGCCCCTTGCTGGTGTCAGCACCAGGATGCACATGGCACTGCAGCACAGCACAGAGCTGAGCAATTTTAAGGATGTTTCAGTGCTCCTCTGTCCTAAACTGAGCCCCATGACTCTGTTCTCTCTGGCAGCCTCTCACCCTGCTGGGAAAGGGAAGCCATTTGGTTTAGTTTTACAAGGTTGTTTCAGTGATGAAGAGCAGCACACAGGGAGTATTGATGGAATCATTGTCCGAAGGAGGACTGAGTTTTATCAACTTATCCATGCCAAACTCTTTGGAGAAATCCCAGAATACATCTGCTTTTTCATAGGTGTAACCCATTCCCTGCTGATGCTGGTTTTGCTGCTGACTTGGGGACAGCAGGGCCTCCCATCTCACATTTCTTATTCCTTTTGTTCTCCTTGAGGAATTAAGGAGCATCTGCCCCAACAGAGGAGTAGCCAGAACGCTGGCAGATTTGCACAGACAAACATGTGTTCCTCAAAATTTAAGTATCTTGACTGGAAGGGATCCAAATGAGTATCTCCCTCTCAGTCTGTGCCTTCTCTCCAAGAATATGCTCTGAAAAATTAACTTCTCTAGTTCTGCAGCTTCCACCAACCACCAGAATGGGAAGGGTTCTGCAAACTGTTCTGCATGATGAAAATAAATTTTACAGCACCCCTTGTATGCCATGGGAATGCCTCCTTCCATGCACCAGCTTGAAGGGGAAAGGAAAAACCACAAGAAAAAAAGCACAGAAGGCTACAGTAATAAGGCATTTTCACACAGTCAAACTCCATCTCCCTGCACTGTCAGGCTGCCCAATTAATTCTGACACACACAGCAACTGGCTTCCTGTGAATCTTTAAAGGTGCAGAAATGCTACAGAGCTGAGGGGGGGAAAATCCAGTCTGCTTTCACAGACAAAAACCACTTACCAAGGATTAGCATCTGGGTTAAACACTTCATTATCTTCTGTGAAATTTACACAACACACAAATGGAGTCTATATATTGAAGTTCTCTAATTATTTTTTGCTGTTTTCAAAAATCAGACGTAGGTTTAACCAGGTACACACAAAAACCCCCACAAGTGCCAGTGAATCCACAAGTCCTGGTGCAGTGGCACCACCAGCACTGCCCAGGAAGCAGTGACAGTGACACCTTCAGTGCCAACAATGATTACAGAGGGAGCTGGCACATAATAAAAGCAGCTCTGGAAAGGTTCTCTGCCACTCTGAGCACCCATCTCCACGAGTATTTCTATTTGCCTTTCATTCTGCCTCATTTTTTCTGCCTTTCCAGCTTGCTTCTCTGCTCCCATATTTCAACTTGGGTGACAAATGTGAGAGAAAGATGTCAGACATCAGGGGTTCTGATTCTCAGATTATCCTGACACCTGAAGCATTTTTTCCAACACATTTTCCTTGAGGCCATCCATCCATCATCACATTAGGCAAGGGTTCTGACACCCTTTGTGATGCTCTGAGTGCATGTGCTGCAGGGAAGTGACAAGGACACAGCAGCTCAGCACTGGGAGCACAGCATCCAGCACATCTGTGTCCCATGGAAGTTAAAATACCTAAAAGAAGCATTCTACCATAGTTCCTACATTCCAGCCTAGCTTTATGATTCAATAAATACAATGCAAAACAATTAAGAAAATAACCAAGTCAGATCTGGACCCCCAAACCAGGCTAATTGTAATTGAGATGTAAGTCTAACCAAAAAATATTAAATATACATCTGCAGAATTATAAAGAAATGTCTTTAAATAGAAGAAAATTTAACTTCAATAGATGACCAGGCTGAGATGTAGATAGATAGAGAGGAGCAATAGCTAGTTAGGTAACCCAGGGATGGAACAGAAAGTACAAGTTGGACAGAAGGAAATAAATTTCAGCAGCTTTACTTACACTACAAACAAAATTGAGTTACATCCACAGGAGTACCTGGAGTTAACCTGCCTCTTTTTAATAACATTTTCTGCATGTTATGACATGCAGTGATGTGATGCAGCCCTTTTACACCAAATTGATGTGGTACAAAAAAGGTTTGCACCAGGCTTAAGGACCCTTATTAAATAAAAGCAGATACATGATTTATTATTCTTTTTTAATGTCCAGCACTGTTTTACCTCAACACTTGACAAGTCTACATTTTTTGTTTTTTTTTTCTTTTATACTTCTTAGGTGTCTGCAAGCAACCCTGTGTTTAAGAGCTCCTTGGGGACAGATGTATTTGTCCATAAACCATAAAAATACAGAGAGGCAGGAAACAAATAGACCATGGTTTTTTGGGAAGTCTAGAACAGCATAAGAAATAAAGCTCAGGAATTCATAGTTTCTACATAGCCACAGGTAAAACAATCTTTCACTTTTGTTTAGATGTTGTTTGGGTGTTTATTTTAATAATTAAGCTCTTTATACCTGGAATTTGTCATCCTGAATACCCCAGTGAGTCTAGTGCAGGATTGTTCCTAAGAGAGGCCAGCTCACCCAGATACTCTGCTGGGCTTTCCCAGTCCAGTCACACTCTCTGCAATTCACCCTCTGCTCCTCTCCATAGGATGTGAGCAATTTGTTCCTGCACGAGTCATTTTCTATTTCCTGCTTGTCTGTAGCAGAAACCCTGGGGAACCCTCCTGGCATTCCCCTGGGAGAGCACACAGCCATCAAGGCAGGGATTTATCTGCAACCAGCTCCTCATGAATCACAGGCCATTGTGCATCTCCAGTCCACTCAAACACAAGCAAATTCTGGGTGAGTGTTTTTTTTTAAATAGAAACTCTGTTAAATACACAGATCAAATGAAACCTCAGATCCCATAACTTTAAAAGCCAATAATAATGGAAAGAGTTCTCAAGATTTATTATCACCATGCAAATAAAAGGTGAGTTAACTGGAGGGGTTAGGAATGATGATTCCTGCTCTCCCCCTCCCAGTTAACACCAGCACTTCCAGTTGAGCACTGGTCACCAGTGGCTGCCAACAATGTTCAGCAGGATCCCCCTGTGTGCTTTACTCCCTTCTCACCCCTGATCAATTCTCAGTTTTTTCTACCTCACTGGGAAAAGCAAGGTGATATCTGCTCCTGTGGGAGGGATCTTAGCACCTCTTCCCCAGGACCTGACCTCAAGGAAGAATTTTTCTGTGTCTGATTCACACATTCTCATCTCTGACTACAATCAAACCAGACATGGACACATAGAAATTACCCAGCAGCAATTATTTGAGATAAATTCACAAAAATCTCTGCTCTGAGAGACAGAGATCAGGAGACACCTCAAAAGATCATAAAACTGTAATTCAAATCTCAGGCTGTAACCTTCTTAACTACATAGGAAAAATGACCAAGGGCTGGGGCTGACTTTCTGACCTGTAATTCCTCCCCATGCACGTTCAACAAAGGCCTGTCTTAGTAAAGGAAAACCTAAACTTCTCCTAACAAATGATCATTATTCCATTGAATCCTTAAACCCTTCAGCATTTTTGCACAGCAGCCCCAATTTCATGGAAAACATTACAGTGCTGTCCTCAAAGCCTGAGCCATTCATCATGCATAAACTGTGAGTAAGCCCTAGTGTGCTGCTCAGCCACCTCAACAACCTCTCTTTGTGCAAAACATATGATTACTAGCAGATATAATACAACAGGATCTTAAATTAACTTTTACTTTCCAATCTCTAAATTAAAGTTATTTTCTGAAAGCCATTATTATAAACAAAATCACCACTGACACAGCAAAACTCGAGTTGATTACAGGCTCTGAAGAGATGCAACTCAAAGTCCAGAATTTTACTTATCAACTTACCTAAGCTGCTTTGCATAGCTGAGTTCAATCTCTGTCCTTTCTTTTACAAACTTGATGTACTTTTCCAGAACATCAATACCCCACTGCGTGTGTTTTTCTAAGTTGTCAAACTGGTCCTGCAATGAATAAAAATAAAAATAAAAAGTTTAGTCTCATTGAACACAGAGACAACTTAAAATTAATTTACAAAGGCAGTATCACCATACAGAAAGTGTTGTTAATATTTTCCATTACCAGTTAGATACTTTTATAGTGAGACAGGTTTTTAACAACAGAAATCTGTATTTTAACACGAGCCCAATTCAGTAACACTCTTCATTACTCATTGCTGAATCAGTTTCATTCCAGAAATACTGGCAATTCTATTAAATACCATCTTCTAATATAAATATATAAATGTAGGGTAAGAAATAGAAACTCATGACAGTATTTTGTTTTACTCTGAAAAAGTAACAGAAGTTCCATGAATTTGGAATCTACTCCTAATTAATAATTCTGATTTTCATATGAAAATGGTAGATTTAAACTCCAGCTTTGCTAGTGCTATGCATTTAAAATGTTATTCAGAACAGTTAATCTTGTTTCAGAGCAGAGTTCAATTCCTTTGTAGCCTGTTTGCTCTAAAGCAGACGACATGATGCCCCCCAAAATGACATAAGCTCTGTTTATGAAAGTTTTCTTGTCCACCTCCATTTAGATACAGATACTGCTTTGTTCTTCAAATATTGTTGCCCTCAAAAACGGTCACACATGTTTTCAATGAAATCAAGAACATTCCACAAGTCAGTCTGGGATTTGCAAATGCCAAGAGAAATTAAGCAACTCTAAATCCAAATTAATTATCCAAGCCAGTTTATTACTATCTGCAGATTTCAATTTTAATCACCTTATTTTTCAAAATTTGGTTACTTCAACAGCACTGAAATTCCACAATCCATTCCACACAGCTTTGCAGAAGTTACTGTTTCTACAATACTTGAAATATAATTTTTAAACTGTAATACATTGAATACTTATTCTGACAGACATACACTGTAAAATAAACAAGGGCTTTAATATCAGCCTAACTTATTTGGCATCAGGTTCCATTATGGTTTACAAAGAAAATAGAGAGTAAGTTTGTACAATCTACAAATTAGATTGACCATGTTTTCCACAAAACTACCCACAGCCCTAGATTTGGGTGGGATGCTGAGCTGCCACTAGCAAAGATTCTGATACAAGTGATGCTTCTCTGCATCAAAAGACTTGGCCCTTTGACTCAGTGTGCAGAGCTATCACTGAGATACAAAAGCCAGACAAGCCCACTCCATTTAGACACAGAGCAGAAAAATAACTGAAAGCTACAACAAAGCCTGGTTTGTGAATATGGTGCTTTTATCCAATACCACTTTCAGCACATCTGGCTGTGACAGAGTTACACTGGTGGCAGGAGGGACTCTGCCAGCCTTGAACAGTCATGGACACAGGAGCTAATAAAGAAAATAACCTGCTTAACTGTAATAGGAAGGGAAGAAACAGGAACCATGTAAAGAAGACAACATCTGCAAAACACCATCAAGAAGGGAGTTAAATCAGCAGGAAAGGCTCATGGAATGGGACACACAGGGTTTGTGCATTGTGTGTTTGCTCTGCTTTAGCATTGGGTACTATTTCAAACCAAGTCAGCCAAATCAGACTAGGTTTCAACTTACGTCAGTTTTAGTCAATTAAAGAGGCACTGAAGGCAGAAGAACAGCAAAAGGTAATGGTACAAAGTTAGAAAAATAGTAAAGAACCTTAAGTGCTCCAGGACTAAGTGTTCCAGAAACTACAAGAAAGTGTTTAAGAGCAACTGGAGTAAAAAAATTCAAACTACACAAAATAAAATTCTTACTTCCAGCAATACAAATCACCCTTGAACCAGTGTAGCATCAGTCACTCAGAAAGAGGATGTGTGCATTCTGCAGAAAGGGAATACACAGACTAAAAATGTACACATTTGGCTATATACAAATCTCAATTTCAGGCAGTCTCATCGCTGGAGAGAAGGCAAAATCAGGGGTAGCAATGGTGCTCCTCCTGCCAGGGGGCTCAGCCCAGCCTGGAGTCTGATACCAGCACAGAGAAGCACCTTCTGCTCTGCTTCAAATATACAACCTCTCCATCTTGGGATTATGCAGGAATCAGGAGAGTAATGCAAACATGGCCTTTTTAAGGTTTCTGATAAAGAGGTCTTCTAGCTCTCCCACACCCTACTCTTCCATAATTTACATTATTTAACATAAACACATGCATATAAAATAAATACCCCATAGGGAAGCCCATTAGTCACAGGTTTACATGGATTCACACACTCCTGATTTAGAGAAGGGAAATCTCGGGCAGGGAAATTCACCCTGCAATCCCTGTAAGCAAATTTAACCACCCTTCTTGGTACAAATGTGATCTGATAAACCAGCTTATTATCCTATTGTGACCCCATAGAAAGAGGAAAGGTCAAGGTTTCCCAGAGGAAAGAATGCCTTTCAAGGAGATCCTGCCCTTCAAGGTAATCCAGATTTCAAGACAGAGCAGGTTCACCCTCAAAAGGCGACCCTGGTGGTGGCTTATCCAAAATTCCCACCCTGAATCAATTCTCAGAGCATCATTTAGACCAGAGTTTGAATAAAAACCCAGAAATGGCTCCAGAGGGACCTGCTGGACTGTTTCTAAGGCCTCACTAGGCCAAGCTGGTAAAATAAAACTCCCTGAGGAGCAGTGTAAGAGGAGCACACGGTGGTGCAGCTGTCAGACACATCAACCACGGGAAGATGCTGAATTTCTATTTATAAAGTGAGATGAGGCACTTGCCCTGTGCCAAGCTCTAGGCAGAACCACCTCAAAAGTACAAGCACTGACCTCCACTATCAAGAGAGACAAGGGGAAGTTTAACTCTCTGCAAATTTGCTAAAGAGAAGAGTTTCTGTTCTTTTCTGGGCATGGAACAGTGCTGGCCCAAGTGCCATTTCACCAGCAGCCAACGCCCCACAGCAGTGTGTTACACTGGGGTCATGCATTCCATTGTCCCTTCCCTTTGCTGAGTGCCTTGAGGATGAAGAAAAGTCAGTAAAATTGGCAACACCATCACTGGCTGAGCATGAGAGTCCAAAGGAAGGGCAGTGCAGCCACAGGGACACCACACAGATTGTCCTCCTCACTCCATGCATCTGGAAGGACACTGAAGGTACACAAAGGCTCTGAGTTCATCAATCAAGGGATGACAGAGGACACAAAATGTGTCCAGCATAACCTTCAATTCATGGAATCCCAAAGTCCAGGGATACATGCAATCAATGCAAAATAGGACTTCTGAAGAAGAGATTTTTGAGAGCAGGTAATAATATCATGCCTTCAAATAATCAATATTGAAAACACTTTTTGGAAATGTATTTACTTTTCTCAAAGTTCATTACAAAAATGCATTATCAATAGGAAACTAGAGTTTAAAACCCCCATCAATTATTCTGGAGTCTAATGAGAACACCACATGTTTTCAGTACAAATTGCACCAGCCCTGGCAGAGGTGGTTTAGCAGGTGAACTGTGCCACTGCAGCTCTGCAGGTTCAGTCATCAGCTGCAGGAGGGCTCAGGTGCCCCATGAGCTGCTGTTTCAGCTTCCAGTTTCAATACACAGACTCTCCTCTGTTCGTTTTTGCAGCATCCTCACCCTTCCAGTCAGGGAGAACATTAGGAAACAATAAACTCCACAGGGCTTTAGCATTCAAGAAAACAAGGCAAGAAATGTGATGCAATGTTCAGTAAGAATGCTCCCACATGGCCACAGTGAGGGAGAAACAAAAGGTCACACCACACCTGTTTTCTCAGAAAAAGAACCACCAAAACATTTTCTAGAAGAATTCCCTACTTTCCTCTGGCTCAGAGACTGGTTCACACCTAAGAGCATTTTCTGAGCAGAAATCCTGCACTGACTGTCAGCTGTCTGTCACAGGAGGCTCCCACCACCACAGCCTTCATGTTACTATGTCCTTCCAACCTGCCAAATCTCATCTTCTCGCAGTTTCAAGTGCCTGTGTTTATTGTGGTATCAGCTTACTAAAAAGAATAGACTTCTAATTGCCTGGCACAATCTGCATGTAATTAAACAACTTGTGGAACTGTAACTTACCCCCTTCATCAGATTCCCCCTGCTTCCCAAAGCCAGCAACAGCACGCAGGTGATAGAGGAGCTGAAATAGAGGAGCTGATCCACCTGATCAGGTGGGAAAGCACAGCCCCTGATGCTTTAAAAAAAACTGTTCAGAGCTTAATATATTCTTGAGCATGCACACAAAAACTGAAGCTCAAGAGGGAAGTAGAACTTTAGTTATTAACTTGAACAGGAATTTGACATCCAAGTACCCAGAATGCTTTGACTATTTTAACCCTAAGGCAAAGTGTGTTTCTAAATTCATTTTCTAACTTCATTTCTGTTCCCATTAATTCTCTCCTGGTGCTTTTACCACTGCCCAAATAACCTCCCATCCATGCATTCTTTGTGAAATTCAGTTGCATGCTTGTTACCCTGACAATGCTTAAAATGGAAATAGTGCTGCCCATTTGCTTTGCTTCATTTGAATGGTTACTTTAAGCTGTCAAATCCCCTTCACTTCTCAACTGCCCTCCTGAAGTCACATTCCCCAGCTATGCAAAGTATTTTGGGAAGAGGAAAGTTGGCCATTAAGGGATAAAAAAAAGGCAAAAGAAAAACCTTCTTCCCATTTCTTGGCCATATAACATGGAGTACAACCAATTGTTGAGCAATAAAGTGTTATTCATGAGGTCTTTGAAGATCAGCTCAGTGAGATATCCCTTCCTCTTTCTAGAAGGCTTCCATCTATTGCAAAATAGTTCAACACATGGTGTTCAGATCCAAAGATGGACCTTCTTCACTTGCCCCCAAGGGGCTTCTCCAGCCTTAACATGGACTGAAATAAAGGGGATGCCCTCACTTTTCTCTTGAGCTACAGCCAGACAGCCAGGCCAGAAGGACTGGGGTTTCTACTGGGCTTCAGCTGTGAACAAAACTTTAGATTCCAGGAGAATTTACCAATGAATTCTGCAATTTAAATCTTCCTGTCAAACCTGCCCCGAGTAGACTGAGCTGGCAGCTTTTACTGTACCAGTATCCAGGCTAAACTGTCACTGTCACCCTTTCTGCTGCTGTCAGGGGTGACAGTGCAGAACTGTGAAATTAAGAATGCTAACATGGAGATGAATAATGAAGAAAGACTAGGATGAAAAGCCAGATGCTAATAGCAAATGAAAAGCCTTTATTTTTAGCATATGCCTCCTGTAATTCTCATGCAGCAATACAATAAAGACTCGGAATTATTGAATATTCAGAATATTTTAAGACTTTCTACTATCTCATTCCCCAGTGAGTTTGATTCTGTTTCCTCACAAGATTATTTGTTTACTTTCATTAATAACAAAAATAGTAATAGGGGAATTAATAGCTAATTTTTACCTCTGATCATACCTTCTCCTCCCATATCTTTTTTTTTTTTAAACACTCTCATTCACTTTCATAGGCAAAAAGGAATTAAAGTGAAGATCAAGAATACATTACAGTGTTCAATTTCTAAATTACTTTTTTAGATTCCATGGTTTAACAACTTCAAATTATAAAAATAATTAACAAGAGGATGAGCCCTTCACAGGCTCGGCTGAGTCCCATATGGCACTCCAGTGCTGGCAGAATGCAGGGGAATTCAGATCACAGATCCTCAGAGACCTACAATAAAGCTATATGCAAATGTTAACAGTCTCCAGGCAAATTAATAATGAAAGAAAATGCATAAAATACAGGCTACCACTGCAAGAGCCTTCCAGAAAACAGAGATGAGTAGAAAATACCAAAGCAATTCAGCATCTGTTGACTCAGCCACTACTGATGAGAATCAACTTCCCACACAAAACTTGTCAGCAAGTCAGTGAAACCCTCAGTTAATGACACTAAACAAATACCCCTGATTATATATGGAACACAGGACACCAACCTTTCCCTTCCTGCAGCAGAGACAAGGAGCACTCACAGAGGGATGGGGCAGGGACATCATCTCTGCCAGGTTCACACTCACACAGGGCTGTGGCTTCACGGGTTGTTTTCGGAACCTTCCATTCCCCCACACATCCGGTTCTTGCTAACAAAGCTGTTCATGATCACGTGCATTTGTCATGCAGATCACCTCTTCAGCCACACATGCTTAATTTCATTTTACCTTTCAAGTATTAAATAAATTCCTCCCAACCTTTTCACCAGGATGCCTAAACAGGTATGATTTCTGCTTGAGCTGAATAATAAATAGCCCAGAGAAAAAAGCCATTTTACTTGCCCATCTCCATCTTCCTTTCATTGCCATCCCCTAAACACATTTTTCCATAAAGCCCTCAAGGTTAACTAGTCTATCCCTTCCATTCACCTGGGAACTTGATCTAGCTAGGACACCACAAAAAGAAACATAAGATTCTTTGCTGCATCATTAGGAAACTGAATGTATTTCAAACCTGTGTGAAGGGGAATTGACAGAAAGCAAGAGTGGAAACAAACTGTTTTAGGTTGAAATACATTTTATGTTGCTAGATAAACTCACCTCTACTATCCTGCCTGTTTCAGTAGATATTGTGAATAAAGCAGTTTATGGGCCATATTTCAGCCTTGCAATGCTTAACCTCCTTCAGCATTTTGCTGAAGCTGGAAAGCAAAATAAGTTCTAATACTTCTGCCAGTTTTAATTTGGATAGAAAATAACATTGTCCCAGTATAATAGCAAGGCCCTTTGCACAGCCTTGTAATTGCTTCTGAGACCAACCACACTCATCCCCACCCCAAAAACCACCCTCCACAAACTCGAGTGACCCCTCCTGCTAATTAATCCAGGGAGCTGTCCCACAGGCAGGTTTTGGCCATACCTTAACCCTACCTGGATAAAAACCTGACTTTAATTCAAACAAGAAACGCTTC
Organism: Agelaius phoeniceus; assembly: GCF_051311805.1. NCBI lineage: Eukaryota > Metazoa > Chordata > Aves > Passeriformes > Icteridae > Agelaius > Agelaius phoeniceus. The sequence goes on from NC_135285.1 coordinate 6,646,805, forward strand.
TGAGAAAAACTATGAGCAGCTGGCAGAAAGGCCAGCACCTGGAGAGCACCATGAATATTCCAGTTGCTCTGAGGCATGGCCAGTCCTGGGAGCACAACCAGATCATCAGGGCTGACAGGGAACCAGTTTGATTGCAACATTTCACTTCAAGATCCACCTACAGCAGAGCTGCACAGGAACATCCCCACTAATGAGAGGGGTGAGCTCTGTACTGGTGAAGGTTCAACCTCATTGCAGAGAAGGTGCCCAACACACAGCACTGGGTTACAGAGCCCACAGCAGTGAAAGCAGCAAAGCCAACACCAAGCTCCCAAGGCAGGGCAGGGAGGGACAGTGGCTCTCTGAGCAGCAACAGGTCAGCAAGAGGCCAGCTCTGCCTGCTGGAGAGGTCACTGGAGTGCAGCCATGGTGACCCACTTGAACAAACACCTCTTATGGAAGCCCTGCAAAACCCAGCACGTGGCTCACGGGGGGAAGCTTCCCGGGGTGAGTACAACCGATGTCATCCACTGCCAAGGCATTCACACACACACACACACACACACACACACTCTCAGTGTCTCCTTCTCTCTGCTGACAGCCTAAACTGTGAAGTGAAACTGGCTCCTTTTGCAGTAGCCAGAAGGTTCTGAGTCAGAGGCCACAGAAGCAGTGGAGCTCCAGGAGCAGGTGATCCTGCAAGAAACCTCCTGGTCTTGCCCCCAGGGGCTGCTCTTACCACTGTAGCAAAAAGAGCCTTCCTCACCTGAGCCCAAAGCAAATGAAGCCCCAAACCCTCCACCATCCTCCCCATCCTGGGGTGAAACCAAACCTCCTCCCCCTACGCCTTGGTATCCTGTAGAGGATGTGGTAAAGCAGAACTTGTAGTTCCTCCATAGCAACAGGGCAAGTAGCTGTGCTAACACAGCAGGCAGGAAGGAAGGTGAGACAGGGGATGTACCATCTGAGAGAGGATGTGGTTGCTGGTACTGCAGCAGCTCAGAAAGATGCTGAAAGAGGTAAGATAACAGAGAGGAGTGATTAATTCAGGGGAGTGGGAAGGCAGGAGGATGTGATCAGTTCAGCTGCAGCAGGACAGAGCTGATGAGCAGCAGGTGATGAAGAGAAACAGCAACTGAGCCAAATAATGGATAGTGAGGGACAAATAAGACCACCCTTTGTTTTCTTGGAACAAGGGAGTTTTTGATGATAAATTATGCAGGTTACATGTCCTAGACTGCATGGACAGAAGTCCATCCATGATGGAGCAGGAGGTGCTATTTTGGTTTTATTCAAACAGGTACCTGAAAAGGGCATACTGAGGCACCAGTGCTGTTATCTTTAGAAGGATCTCCCACTGATAATGTTGCATCTCTTGAAAAAGGAAATGTGCTTCTTAGAGGTGTCACAGTTTCATGCTCTTGTGCTCTTGAAAATGAATTTTATAGCTCTCTTTGAATAAGGAAAAGGAAAAGCTCAAAAAACACCATTTCAATGTCCAAGGACACTTTTCATAGATGGCCATGATGCAGCAGCAATTCATTTCCTTCAAATAAATTTACACACTTTGAGGTTTGAGGCACTGCACGACTTTGCCACAATGAGAACCATCTGTCACGAGCCGCCCATTCAGAAAGGAACACTTCTTTTCAAACCTACAATTCTGCTTATAAAACACACTCAAGAAACCCCAGAACAAGACACAGTTTTGTTTCAAAATACATTATAATGTGTAAATTACAACCCAGGATGTAAGAAAGCTCTTAAAGTACAAGATAATAAGAGAGAAACTACAACTAATGCCAGATGTTAAGTTGGACTCTTTTTATTGAAGGACTGAGTGCATTTCAACCTTTTCATGCACTTGTTCAATTATTTAAATTGGATACAAACATGCACATGCTATTTCTTTTGGTGATTCTAGTGCAATTCGACTGATTTAAGTGAACTTATTTGTACTAGGTATGAGGATAAACAGCAAAGTCCAGACTTTAAAATCCAGACTCATTAGCTAAGCAAAGGCTCATAACTGCTAAAATCTACTGGGACCACAGAGATGATGCATCTCTACCATTAGAATTAATTAAACCCACAAATCTCATTAAAAAAGAAACAAAAAACAAGGAAACAAAACAAAGCAATGCTAGCCTCCTCCTTCTGCTCATCCTGGGGGAACAGGAATGGGATAAAGATTTGGTTTTTGCTGACAGTATCCAGAGCTGCAGCCTGAAAGCTGCAAGGACCCACAGGGATTCACTGTTCCGTGCATTATAAACAAGAACTTTGAAAATGAGCAGATCCTCCTGGTTTGTGGGGCTCTGCTGCTGGGAGGGTATAAATCATGAGCTGCAGCAGAGCTCCAGATCCGAGCTGCCTCCCCCAGGAGTTGCAGCCTGGTAACAATGCTAAATATACTGCTGCTGTTGTTCCAGGAAGGTTTTTCAGTTGACAAATGTTGCAACTTTTCACTGTTCCCCAGCACCATCCCACTTCCCCCATTTAATACACACCCATTCGTTTCTTCTGGAATTATTTGAACAAATGCAATTTTAGAACTAATTCCCAGTAAATCTTTTGCTGTCTGGCCACATCTTGGATTAACTGTTGACTGATTTTCATCCTCTTTTTTTCCTCCCAGTCTGTGAAGCTCTCCCTTAATAATACCAGCTGTTAAAACAAAGATCAACAAGAGCTCTTGCCCACGGTTTCCCCTTTGGGCAGCTGTGTACTGATTATTAAAAATGAGCCATAGAGTGTTCCTGCTTATTGCATGGCATGGCTAACTACAATAGAAAGCCAAACAGGCCTGCTGATCCATTTAAAAGAACACACACAAAAAGGACAATTCTGCCCTCTTATCCAAAACCATACTGAATCACAACAGCAGAATCTTATCCTCAAGAACAATACTTCAAACTGTAGTAGTCTGTGGGAATTTTTCTTTTGTAAATTAGCTTTTTGCCCAACTTCACCACAAACCAATGCCATACTGCTTTCATCATGTAGGATACCCAAGTTGTTTTATGCATCCTCAAAGTCAAAATTTATTCATTAGTGTCAAACCTTTTTGAATATGATTCAGCTCTGAGCACACAGTTGGAGTTTAGGAAAGGGATTTGGGGGGATTAATTTGATTTATTTTTTTTTAATATCACCACTTTAAAACAATCAGTGACATTGTTACACCTTGCAAATAAGAGTCCTTGGTCTCCCTCTATCAAAATGAGCCCCAAAAGATAACAGTTAAAAAAAACTAGCAAAGGTCTTGTCAGGTATGCCTGGTATTCTCAACAGCAAAACTTCTAATCTCCACTAAATAAATCCCCTGGTGGGTGTAGAACTGAGCACGTGTGCAAAGCTCTTTCCTACACAGGTTAATGCAAAGATGTATTTATTCACTAAACTCAGCAGCCTGTACTCCTTTTCACCTCCTCCCCTGGCTGTGAAGCCAGAACTGACCAAACCCCAGTGCAGGCACCATGTCCTTCCAGGATGTTTATGCAGACACTCAGAAAAGAAAAATGCTGTAAAAATCACTAATTCTGCTTAGCTTGAGGCTGAGCCCCGGAATCACTGGATCAATGGCAATATCTAGGGTTAAAAAAATAAGCTCTCCCACTTCAGGGTGTTCCAAACCCTTCCTCAAGTTCAAAAGAAAAATGAAGATGTGAACTGACTGTTCCCTCCTCTCATTTCGAAATTAAATGGAACAAACTGCTGAAAAACTTCTTTGTAGATGGGGTTCAAAAAGCATTTAATACCTTAAATACCACGACATGACAAATACAATCCTAGATTTTTCAAGAGCCACTTCACACTCAAGACCAAATAAGATTACTGCTATGCCTGAAGTATTTCTATCTGCCATTGCATTCCATTTTTAACCCAGAAATTAGATTAGGTGCTTCCACTTTGATCCAAGAAATAGTGAAGTTTCCAGAACAGGAAGATTATCAGAGATATATGCAACTCAGGAATCTAATGCAATGGATAGAACAATTTCAGAGTGTATAACATTTAAAATGTCTGCAAACCACAAAGCTGGCCGCTTCAAAATATGCTAACAAACATATTCTGTTCAAAGTGCATTTCATAATTCAGAATTATCTATTCATACACTCCACTCTGTGAGTGGAGTCAAGCTACACTGGCAAAAAATGGATAAATTCTGGAACTAGGCCAGAAATATAATCAAAGAGCCAAAAGAAAGCTGTAGAGATTCTATGCCTTAAACCCATCTATTAGGGTTTCTCACACAGTTTTATTACAATAAAATCTGGCCCTTCATGCAGCTGTAAAACTGGCAACCAAGACAGACCTCTAACATCCTGTTACATATATTTCTTTTACCCAATACCTTTGTCCTCTCAGTGTTTCACTGATAAACATTCAAGGAAGAGCTTAACCCCAGCTGCATCTGCACTCTGCAATGTTCTAGAGTCAGGCCATTTATGTCAACTTTGACAAAAACATTGTTTCAGTCTGATCCCACTTGCATTAAATATTCAGACTTCATGCTGATCCTTGCCATGCTTCTCCTCCTCTACAAAAGACAACAGCACCTGTACAGCCACAGAATTACCAAGCTAAAATATGGTCAGACCAAAACTAATGTGGCAACTCTACCACTGACACATCTTGCTAGGATCAGAAACATCCACCTGTGCATCAAAGCATGAATTGCTATTGATAATAATTCTTCAATTACTTCAGTCTCTCATGCTTTGGAGGAAAAGAGCATATCTCCCTATTCTCACATGCTCACTTCTGTGACATTTCTATGAAGTTTATCCTCAGGTAACAACTCCCATTAACTGTGGTGTGAGCTTGTGTAACATCAAAGTTTAAATCTGAGGAAAAGTAATCGCATTTCCCTTAACCAAATAATCACTGCACAAAGCCTCTCAAAGTCCACTGGGTCTCCCCTTTCTCCCAACAGAGGCTGCTCTCAGTTCTAAGACTGCAGCAAAATGAAATGAATGCATCAAAGTAGGTGGAATAAGAAGGGGGAAACATTGTGTAAAATGCTGACCCACAGAAGCATACAAAGCATTTGTTCAGTGGTGACAATGAATAATTTAATCTGAGGCAAATTACCAAACAAACATCAATTAAATTACATGCTAGACTACAAGAGAAAGTTCTCCCACACACATTTCAGGTTTGCAGAGTCAATAGAGCAGCACAATGCAGCCAGGATTGTGACAGAGTCATTCTGGCTGCTCACTGAGGGATGCTTGACATTCTCCACAGTACATATGACAATTGCAAGAATCTAAAGAGAAAGAGGTAAATTTAACTCCATCACACTAAACAAACACTCACCCAAGAAGAATAAAGAGACCACGTGTCACCCAGCCTTGTAAAAGGCGAGAAATCAGAGTTCCCTGCCCCATAAATGACACTGATGAAACGTGCAGAACTAGAGTTTATTGCACAATTGTCTCTACCCCCCGTCCATTTTCAGTGCCTGAGCACCTGACCAGAGAGCATTTACAGCAAGCAGCAAAGACTCCCCAGTCTAACAGCAGCCTCCTTGTGCTGAGTGCTGCCTTTACCCCAAGAGCTCCAGCCTGGGCCCAGCTCTCAGAAATCAGAGCCCTGTGGGGAACCACAGCACGCTGTGGTTTGCTGCCTGTGCCACAGGGATGCTGCAGGACTGCCACACTCCCAGCCAAGCAGACAAAGCTCAAGTTCACTCTGCTGACCATGCTGTGCCAGCCAAGACAACCTGAAATTACAGTTTCTAGAAAGTAGGGCAGCTCCACACTGTCCAAACCTTTCAGTCTGGCTCCCTACACAGCCTCCGGCCTCTCAAAGAAAAACAGTCAGAATATTTTATGGAAATAAATCAACAATTACAGTTTCTTTTGACCAATATGGTTTGGAAATCTAAGCATTAGGAATAAATGACATTTTGCCATCCTGAGCTCGAAGAGCAACATCCTTTGATCCTTTAAGTAAGGACTGCTTCCCTCAGCAAGCAGATTCTGCTCCTAAGCTGGATAGGCAAGTCTGGCTGAGCAAAAGGGGTAATCCAGTTTTCTTGTGACAACAATCTCATTTCCTTAGGTTCCAAAAACACATGTGAATATTTTATAACTCATGCTGTAACAATGATACCATGATATAGATTTCAAGCTTTTACTGCACATGAAGAAATAAATATCTTTACAATACCAGAAGTAAACAGCCTCCTATTAATATACTTTTCAGACCAAGTTGTGAAGAAAATCACTACTCAATTTAGAGCAGTGTTTATTGGAGCCAAGATTAAAAACCACACTTGGGTCACACCAGTCTGACCACTTGCCTCTGCTCACCCCATCTTCTAGAAGTACATATTTGCCTAAATCCAGGAACAGTGAAACAAGGGACAGCATGGAACACTGGATTTTTTAGCTTTCACTGAAATATTTGTTTCAGCCTCTAAATAAAATCATCTACTTCAAGACCTTGAAAATTGACTTCTAAAGTTTTAAACTTTTAGTAGTTGTTGACAACAATTCATATCCCACTCCAGCTGCCAGGGAGAATATTGGTTTTGAGGAGGAGTGTGTTGTCTCACCAGACAAAAAAAAAAAAAAAGTTTTAATGTCATATCAGTTCTACTGTGGCATTTAAATAGTAACTTAAAATACACATAAAATCAGGTTGAGGCTGCATCCAGCCTCATTAAAACCACATTATGTTACAAGCACCATAAAGTCACCCCAGGACATTTACCTAACTGCAAAGGCAAATATTTTTGCACCATAAATCCTATGCATAAAACCATGCACTAAACATATCCAATAGCATCTAGATAAAGGCACTAATAGGAGTCTCATATAATCAGCTATACAGAGCACAATCAAGCTCCAAGACAATTAATACTACCAGGAAAAGCTCTTACTAACTTTCCCAAGGCCAGGATGCAGAACCTTTCTGAAGTACAGATCTCCAAATTCTTTATAAAGCTGGTAAGGCTACGGCAAGCAGACAAGAATTTAAAACTCTCTTTTAAGGAGTTTAGAGCCAACAAAGCTCCTGGTATTTTAGTGCCATTGCAGGCTCTTGTAACACTGCAGGCATTTAGAAGCAGCAGCAAATTAATATGCTGCACCAACTCATTTGGTGAACAATCTCATTCAGATCTTAAGCTGCTTGTCCGGGGTTCTGAATGTGTGAGCAGGCTGAAAAAATCTGAGGCGCCGCAGATATTTCCTGAAAGGGTGCTACAGTTTTTCAAGTGTAAAGCTGCTTGCTGTACTTTGGACTGGTTACTGGGACAGCAATAAAAAGCATTCTTGTGTCTTGAGGGCAAACAAAACCAAGACCACCACACCACATCCATCATGATGTGCTTAGTCAAAGGACTAACACAAACCATGGTTAAATGTTATTAAAATCTTTGTCATGGAGAGCTGCTGGTTAAGTTTGGGTCACTGTGAGAGCACAGTGTGTGTTACAGGAATATTTCTTAATTAATTGGTTTATTAGGACTCTGTAATGGCAAAGTATGCTGCTCACAGAGCACATGGGGTGGAACTTTGTGAGTAAAACTACAGCTATGTCACCCTGATTTCCACTCTTCCCACGTTCCTGGAAGATCAAGTGGAAGGCTATCACAACACCACCAACAAATAAACACAAGGAATGCTTACACTACAACCTGCTCCTTGTGTTTTCCTGTGACAGCAATAACAAACCATGAAGCATTAAAAGAGGATGGCAAGCACAGTGCTGCTCTTTTCTGACACTATTGTAGGAGGAAGTCTAACAAATGCTTGTCATTTCCACAAAATAATGGATTCCCCAACTCTGGCATAAACAGTGCCCACAAATTGCTCACAAATCTGTCACAAATTCACTTCTTCACAAGAAGAATGATTCTCCATTTAACATCAGCAGCTGATAACACAGCACTACCATCAAACACAGGCAGCTCACAGATAAAAGTGCTGCAAACAGCTTAAGAGCAGACTGACATCTCACCAGAGAACCATGAATTAGGTCAGCTCATTGCTGTGCTGCTCAGCAGAGGAACATGAAACAATGTGATGTGCACAGTAAGATGTTGGGCACTTGGGCTCAGTTTCCTGCAGCAAGAGAAGAACTGCAGCTCATTTTCAGTGCAACTTCTGCAAACTTGCTGCAACTGGACAGGCCTGCAAGGTGGAGACCAGATCATTCCTTTGAGGAAACAGAATCTCCCTTTCTGGTAACAGCCACAGGATTCACAGTGCAACAGTCTCCACAGACACATGGAACTGATTCCTACATTATTTTTACACAGGGCCATGGTAGGGCACCTCACAGTCACATTTTTAAGGAGTAATTCATTCCTCAAATGAAAAGAAAACACACACATTCCATCCTCCCTTTATCAGGGATATGTGAATATCACCCCCACACAAACTCAGAAGTCTAGATTGGGAGGGTTTCAAGCAGATGCCATTAAATATTGATGTTGTATTTCATTTTTTTGCATGACTATTTATTTCAAGAGAATTAATTAGTACATTGAAAAAACTCTTTGAAATGTGGATGTCAGACATACATACTTTTTATAACATTCAGGGAACACTGCAATACCTAAAATAAATTGTACTATCAGCTTGCTATATTGCTTTTCAATATCAAAAGATACAATAAAATAGATATCCTCTATTAATTTTAGGTTTGCCCCAGACTACAGTAACTATTCAATAGTTACATTTTCACAATACAGAAGAACTTCCGTAACAAACATGAGCACAAGAGAAATTGCAATATTTTACCCCAGACAAGAGGAGTCATGAGATGGGAGAGCCTGAGGATTTCCACATCCTTGAGTGTCTTGTGCTCCATCCTTCCAATCTTTCTTGTCTTTAATTCATGTCATATAATTTGCAAGACTGGGACCATCAGTGCCTGGATTGCACAATGCCTACCCAGAACCAGGGGGTGGGAACTTCAGCAAAAAATATTGCCAACAGATCCAAATTCATGAAACAAACAAATATTCAAATTAAAAAACAAAAAAACAAGCAAGGGGCTTCTGGAACAGTACAATGCTTTAAGCACTGCACTTACTAAATAAAAGCAGAAACCCAAGCATTACAAGGACTGACACTTTAAAAATGACACTGAGGCACTCCTCAAAAGTCTTGCTGGATGGACTTCCAAATAATTTATTACTGAAATGAGACAGTACTAGCCATTTACTCAAAAGCAGAAGATATTAAAGGGCAAGTCCATATTTTTGTGGAAGAGATGCCCAGCTTTGGATATTACAGTTCATCGGAGCAAATGAAAACTCATCACCTCAAAACACTTGTTAAAAATTTTGAAATATCTTGCTGTTTTATTATATTGCTAAATCACCATCAGCAAGTCTCTCTCCAGTGCTCTGGGTCTCCCAGAATAAATTATTTGCTACTTGGTGTATTCAGCTGACCTGCAGGACCCTTGCTAAACGTGACACTTGTGACACTCAAGTCTGTGAGAGGTTATCACACTGCTCTTTAGGCAGCAACTTTGGAAACAAATGCTGCAAATTCTAAAGTACAAGATAAGATAAATCTTATGAGTAATGCAAGAAAGGCAAAACAAACTGGTTTTGAGAATAAATAATCTACTCATGGGAAGCAAGATGCATGGGGGGGGACATGGGAAAATCAAGTGATATTAAAACAAAGAACCTGCCCTGCTGCAGAACATTAGAAAAGTAAAGTTTCTCTTTAGCAGAGGTCAAGACTAAGGTGTAAGGCATCTGCACAACAACATCTCAGCCTTCCTCTTCTTCCCCTTTCCCTCTTCCTCATATCTACCCTTTGTTTACTCCAGATCTCATCCATTATAAGGCTGCAGCTCTGCCTGTTGGATTAAAGACCTCAAACACACAAGAAATGCTTTTGTTAAAAGAACAAACAGGAACCTCCTGTCCAACCTTTGACTTGCATGGGCCTGAGCTACTGATCTTCACACAGCAACTGCAGCTTCTGGGCTCAGCTCCCTGAACATCCCATGACTCCCCAACCATTTTATAACACAGGGATAGAGCAGTTGCTTGATGAGAAGTTGAATCATCTAAAAAATATGAAAGAGGATACTGACTTGAATCTAAGAGATGCTTTATCTGCCAAGCAGGGAAAGCAAGTTTGGCCTCTGAACCAGACTGATTCAGAGGGGAAGAGGAAAATAAATGTGTGTTTACCTACTTACAAAGAAGGCGGGGAAAGAAAGAAAGAAAATTTCTCACAAATTGACAAGAACATCCCCTCCCACAGTGAGGACAACGAGGTCACTCAGTGCTCTACAGCTGTTCCAATGACAATGCCTTCCACTTAAAATAGATTTTGGAAGCTACAACTCTGGTCCAAAGTTGAGTCAAAACTGCTTCCAGCCAAGGAAGGGAAAATAAAGGGTTTGTTTTTCACAAACCCTGAAGTTCAAAGTCACCTCTCCAAACTTTTGGCTGCTAATTCATGGCCTACACTGGTGGGCCAATAACCACTAGGACCAGTGAAGTTCATGTTATGGGAGAAGACTTGGGCAGAGCATCTCTGAAGCCAGGGGCTCAAGATGACAGCACCTGCCAGTTTCCATCATGGACATCCAGAATTCACAGACAAATTCTCTAACAAAGAGCCACCCTAAAACACTCCAGCTTTCATGAAGTCCTCAGGCCTTATGGATATACTCATAAAGGATTCCAGCATTCTGGAAAAATAAAATTACTGCTTACCTGGCTTGAGAGTGAGTGAGATGGACCAAGACAAAGCGAGAACTAAGAGCAGGACAGAACAGCTGTCATGTGGGCTCCTCATTTTTATTTTTTGAGTACTTTTGTACATGAATGACATCCATAGTGATCAGTGAGCACATCTAACAAGGCTACTGGCACTTTGTAGTTAGTTCTTGTTTATGAGCACTTACTATACCAACTAAAGCTCAGGGATCAGATTTCATTGCTCCTTCAAGTTAAAGAAAAGTAAAATTCCAAATTAAGCAGAATGCAACCATGACATTTTTATCCTTACAAAATTCACACAGATTATGGACCCTGCAAATGCACACAAGGAAACAATCTTAACATTTTGTCAAATAAAGACACAACACAATATGCATAGGACCCCACACTTCCTCTATAGTGATTGTTGTTTTAAAAATGGTGTATTTCCTGGCTTTAAGATGCCTAATTCTACTAATTTGGTATTTGTAACCATATCTATTTTTGGAACAGCTATGGAATACATACACAAAGGAGAGAAAACAAATTCTAAATGCAGTGCCATGAATAGAGCTGTATAGTTCATGCATCTTTTCTTCCCTAAGAGAATCTGAGCATTAAGCATTGCACCACACAAAGAAAACGTATCATGCTCCCCTTTTTAAGGGTTATTTGTGCCTGTAGCTTTTTGCTGTTACTTTTGGGTTCATCTGATTATTTTCAAAACTCTCCTGTCCACAAAAGCCTCTTGAAGTGCATTAGGGCTTACACACCAGCCCCAGACTGTTTAATTCAGCCCTAATACCTTGAGGAAGCTTCAGGATGGATTGTTGCTGTTCTGATTAAAGAACCAATCCCACCCCCCACCAGGAAGGTTGGATGGATGCCTTGCCCCCAGAGGGAAATCAAACTGACCAGCACCTCCCAAACACCACATGTGTCAATATATGTTGAATAAAACCCCCAAACACTTCATTCTTACATTCTAACTGTAAAAAGGGGGCCTGAATTTCCATTATTTTGACATTTTCCACTTGTTCAACTCTCCTAGTGTGGATTCTGACTTTTGATTCCTCTGTCACAATTGCATTTATTTCTGTTCCCAGAGATTAACCCACAAGCAAACCACAGAAGACTACACCAAGCCACCAGCAGATTCAAGTCAATACAAATGTTCATAAATGTGTGCATGAAACCCATAAATATCATGTAGAATGTCTTGTGACCCCTGTGTGAATGGAGCACACCATTCTGTCGTGCTGTTCCCAACCATCCAGTACTTCAACTCAACTGCTAATAGCCAAGTGAAATATTTATATTTGTATTGTTTAGCTCAGCAAAGGTTTCTGTTAGTGGAACAATTCAACACACTCCCTCGACCATTAAATGTTGGCACTGTGATACCTTTCTGTTCAAGACTAAGTATTTTCCAAGAGTGACAACTATGCAGACCCAGCCTCCAATGATGCCTAAATTAGGTGCATGTGTTTCAAAACAGCACATTTTCTAGCTAAAATTGTAGTTTTCCAACAATTACAGCTTTCCCATTTCGAGACAGTTTCGTGTCAATCATACTGAACCTCTGGAACAGGAGCTTTTAGCAATTTTATACTTAATACAGGTATAAGGATGGTGCAGACAAGAATCAGAATAGGAACCACAATAAAAAATAAAATCAGCCCAACAGTTACCCAGAGGAGGGGGTGGTGGGGAGATGCTCACACATATCAGGAATGGATGCAAGCTCCTACCCCTTCCAGGGTATCTCCTGGGCTGCTCCAATGCACCTCAGAGGGACACATGCAGCCACACAGCCAGAGACACTTGATTTTATCTTGAAATAGAGCTGGAGCCTAGCTAGCCCCCCTTCCAAAAATAAGGCTGTAAATCCCCAGGGCACTGATTTAGACAGGCACAGTCACACATGTCATGTGAGATGCATTCTCACTACCTAAAGGGCTGCCTGGTGCAATTCTGGGTTTCAGGTAAAGCATGTAGCCACAATCTGTGATGGGTGCCTTGAGCCTGGGGCTGGCAGTGCTTTGGGAGGATGGAGCAGCCTCTCAGATCAGCTGATGATGGTGTCCTTGAGCAAAGCAGCAAAGGAACCCCTAACCAATATTTCCATCACTAAAACATTTGCTTAGGAGTTGTTTTGCACAAAGAAACCAAAACCTGAAGCAGAGCTGTGCAGTTTATCAGCTTTTGAATGTTAACTGACAAACACATGCCAAAAACATCCTCTGTGAAACCCAGATGTTTCACAGCTCCAAAGACTTGTAAGCAAATAAAGGCTCTTGACCAGCACAGAACCCTTTTCTCTCACCCTTTATTTTTAGGCTTTTCCAGTGACTACACATGAGCAAAAGGGTCTCAGGCTGTTATACTTGGGAGAGACAGCCAGGATGGGTGAAAAAATATTTCTGTAGTGCTCTATCACAGCTCTCCCTGTTCATCCACTGCCAGTTTTTCTTTTACTAAAGCAAAACCTGAGTTACACACTCTTAATGACTACCACTCCTGTAAGAGCCACATTTGACAGATCAACAGCCCTCAAGAGGGCAAGAAATATTTCTCTTCCCCATTTAACTTTTGTTTGAGAAAACACACTTTCATTCACTCCCTGCTCCATGCCAATCTTTTTTTTTTCTTTTTGTAAATACAAGATAAAAGTGTTAAAGCATTTCTCTCTGCCTCAGAGAGTATAATGCAAAGTGAAAAATATTATCTAAACACATTTTGAACTTATTTGCTAAAAAATTCCTTCAGGCTTTCTGCACAGAATGAGTGAATGGAAAACAGCAGTCCACACAATTCTGGATAATGCTTTTATTTGGGGATGTTGTCAAATATTCTTCCACAGGGAGGAAAGATGCAAAATGCAACCACAGAAATCAATGTATACACATTCTAACCAGTACATCAACTCCACTTAAACAGCACATGGCAAAAGCCACATAAAATAGCAATACTACAAAGCCAGAAGAGGACTGCTAGGTCTCTGCACTCCTTTTCTGTTTTACTTCTTATCTAATCTTCATCCTTTGCTCCTTGCTTGTTCCTTCCCCTTGTGCACCCACTATACTTTCTCCTGATCCCATCAAACTCTTGATTTGCCATTCCTAATGTACTTATCCCATTGCACATCCTGAGAGCAAGGCACAATCCCACCCACCCTGCCCAGAGCCCAGCCCTGCTCTCTCTATGTGCTTTTATCCAAGCTGTTTCCTTGTTACTGACTCGTTCCTTGTTTTCTTTGTTTAAATTAATTTTCTCCTCCTGAGCTCATTTCTGCTGCTTCCTTCGTTCTACCAGTCCTTCCTCACTCACTGTCAGAACTGCCACTTTGAATTATCTCTCCTCAAATGACCCTCTCCATCATCCCTGGCAATCCCCTCACAGGAACAGTTCCTAGACAAGCACCCCCAGCTGTCTGTAACTAGATCCTGGCATCATCTCCAGTCCTTCTTCTCCACATTCAGCCTCCTCAACCAGGAGGTTTCCTCTGACCACACACCTCAGTGAGTGTAACAAGAACCAGTCCATGAGGACAGAAGAACCGGTTTGCTGCTGTTAACAAAGAATCAAAGTGGTCAGAGGGATCTTTACCCTGAGTGGGTGCAGCCATGCTTTCCATCCCCCTGTCCCTGCTCACTGACCCGTGGTGCTCTCCCATCAGATCCCACCCATCAGAGCTGATCTCCAGCCAGCTTCTCCCTCTGGGTGCCAACAAAGGAGCCTGGGAGCAGAGGAGCTGCCCAGCTCCACCCTGGCCTTCAGCAGCCATGGCAGGGGAATTCTGGCTGCTCTCCTGCAAGGAGACTGAGCCTTCTTCAATTATTCTCTGGGTCACCTCATCTTGCCCCACGAAAATCCCTCCAAGGCCAAACCCCAGCAAGCACCCAAGAAGATTTGGTCAATAACATCTTCACTGAGTACAGGCAAGGTGGTATTTCTCCAAGGACTTACAGGTTTGCCTAAATGAGGAATATTTTCTCAACAACAGCAGCAGGCATATCCCTGTTCAACAGCTTCTGTCTGCCAAATTTCAAACGTTGCTCCAATGAATGGGAACGCTACAGCTTTCCAAAAACCAAAGAGGCATCGTGTTCAGCATGTGCAATACACTGGCCCTGGTAACAGCCCAATGATCCCAACTGCTCTGAAACACAAAAAGCAAGAGGCAGGCACAGAAACAGGAAAACTGCAGCCTGAGCACCCTAACAGGGAAAAAAATTTAGGCAGCAGAAAATAGATTATTTGAAGAAAAAATGTTAAATACATTCTCAATAAGAAGTGCTGCCAGCTCAGTCTAGAATTGAGTCTGAGACAGAGAAAACTGTTCAAGGCACCAAATAAGCAATTTCTTGGTGTTAATTGGAGAAAAATCTCCAGGAGTGCAGCTGGGAATAAGAATATGCTCAGAATCCTTGCAAGACAATCCTTCTGTCACATAGGTAGCACTCCTTTATCTGCACATCCACAGACTCAGAGCATTGAGATTAATTTTTGAACTATAAAATGAATAATTTATGAGAGAAATCGTACCTGTATTCCCAGAGGAGTAAATCTAAACACTACAAACCACCCTTCCCCTTCAGGGAATGAATGGTACCAGCAGCACTTACACCAGCCCCACTGCAGGGGCAGAACTGAAGGTTTGAATTTACAGAAACATTTCAGGTACCAAACAGAAGCACTCTGAAAAACACTGAACAAGAGATGGCCAAGTGACACATTTAATGGAAGAAATCTATATTATTACAGCTACAACAAGAAGAAAAATCCACTCTGGGATTTCCTCAGGATTAAGGACTATCTGGGTGATTTGGTAGCTCATTGGGGGCCATCCTTCTAAACCAGACATTAATTCCCAGGTGACTCCTTTTCAAGTTTTATTGCTTTACAAGGTTTCTAAGGGCATCTGGGAGATTGCTGTTGTTCTTTTGATTGTTTTGCCAATTAGGCTGACTCTTCTTCAAATAAATTAAGGACAACACTCAACAGAACTGCTTCTTTACATGGTTTACAACATGACCTGCTTCAGTGATCAGCAATGAACACCAGGCAAACAGTATTTCATTCTTGCACTTTACTTACAGAAGAGTTAATCTAGAAGCCCTTCTACAGTTTTTTCCATTTTTAGATGCAAGAATAAACATTTTATCTAATTATGCCAACAAGCCATTCCTAATAAACTGAGCCAAAAGAAATTATTGACCAGATTAATAAATTTGCCTCCAGACAAAGAGTGATCATGTTAAATTCCAAAGGGACCCAAACTACCCCACCACACTTGCTTGAGAAGAAAGACTAAAAGCACCATATCCTGTACATACATAGTGTATATAAATATATATCTATATACACACACCACTTTTTCACTGTTTTGTATTTCAGAGCCAAAGCCATTGACTGAAGAGAATGATAAAGACTGCAATACACCAAGAGACAAGTGTTTTACCAATTTAACCAGGTTACTGTTTTCAGGAAAAAAAAAATAAATAGAAAAGCAGAGTTTCTAGGGGTGAAAGGAAGAAGTTTCATCTGAAGTGTACAATCATACTGAAGGGGGAAGTTATTTAAAAATATTTACATGAACACTAAGGAAACTCAACAAACCATTGGATTTTGACAGCTGGACTGGATTCAATGTATAACCAATCTCAGCAGCAGTATTTCAAACAGGATGAAAGTGAATTTCCAAAAATTCATTAGCAGGTTACCTGTCCAGCAATCAAAGGCAATAATGTAGAGCAGGTTATTAAGTTAAGGTGTCACGGTGCAACAGTGGCTCCTACTCTTTATGCGGAACTCAGCTTTTGAAATTCAGCTTTAAAAGAGTGTTTTACAGCTTTTGAAATTCTGCCGTAAAAGAATGTTTCACAACATGAGTAACACTAATGAGCTGCAAAGAGACCAGAAAAACATCGGCTCATGTTTGACTGCCTTCCCCATATGGTTCAAGGAAGCGGGGGATCTTGAGCAGCCACAATACGGCTGGAAGGGAAAACACTGAATTCTGCATGTCTTGACTCACGCTCAAAGACCGTAAATCCCCCACTCGTTAATGAATAGGTAGGAAATACGAGAATAGGTGGTTTGACAATATTACAAAAATCCTCTTTCTTAAAGCAAGTCAGAATTGTAAACGAAATTACTCAGACTTTCAAACATTAAAGTCCCAGCAGCTCCTCATGTACCCAAAGGGAATCTTTCCACTCCTGCAGGTGCCGAGGGGTGCAGCAGGGACCTCTCACACACCCCCAAAAACCTCCCAACCTGCGAGCAGGGCAACCCCCACACCACACATCGTCCCAAATTCTCTTTTTGAGCTCACGGAAAGGACTTTGGTGGCAATAACTTCACAATGCATGAGCACAGAGGCTGCAGCAGCCCCGAATCCCACCCCGAGCTGGGCATGCACACGAAGGAAGCTGTGAGCTGCACAATGCAGATATTCTGTAATGACTCAGCTCCTATAAACTACTTCTCACTCACTAATCTGCATGTACAGGCTGACCACTTAAAACAGCGAGAGAAATACGGGGATATTAATGGCAGTCAATTTTGCTACCTCAAAATTGTCCAAATAACTATGCAGAATACTAAACTAATACTACTGAACTAATAAAAAGTGTGTTTTGCTTTGAAGTGCCCATCTCCAGCACTCCTGTACAACTTTTACTAAGAGCTTTAGAATAACCAAGCAAAAATTATAAATATTGTGCATTCATGACTGACCTCAGGCTTTCACAGTATTTGCTTTTAGGGTGCTTTTATAGTATATTTCTGTGGGTGAAATTCCAGACTCCTTGAAATATACCAAAGTTTTAGCATGTTACTACCCAGGAACCAAGTTTCATAGAAACTCACACACAAAAAAGGGTCAGGGATACCCAGCTCTGCCTCTGGGAGTTGTCCGAAAGTCATCAAGTAAGTTTCACAGCAAATTTAGAATAAAATAGACGTTTCAGAAGAGTATTTGCCATCGCCAAAGGAGAAGATTGTCCAAGAGGCCAACATTCACCCACCACCTGTGAAGTTCGGCCCATAATGGAAACTCCCAGCTCATCAGAATTAACCCATTACTAATCATGAAAGACTAATTACTTGTGTCCTTTTCCCCATCAGACACCATCTCCTTTTCTTTTAAGTCTTGGAAAACAACACTTAACACCCAACCCCAAAGAGCTTGGGGGGTGAGGGTGGTAGGAGGTGTGAGAATGGGATGGGTGGGATGACACAATTTCTATTGTCTGCGATCAGATACAGGGCTGCATACAATAAAACTGAATGTTGGCTCAAGGGTCAATAATCAAACCTAGATCCAGCCCTGCAGATGCTCTTACAAGCCGAAGAAAACAGGGTTTTCATTGGAGATCACATGTGACTATTGTGCCCATTACAGCCCTGGGCAATGCCACTAAGGTCAAAAATCACCCAGGTACTCCAAATGGCTTCCAAATGTGAGTCACCACCACATGCAACACCCATACATTGCAAATACCATTGAAGAACAATGCTGCATTCAAGCAAATTGCAGAAATGCAAGATTACAGCTGTTTAAACACAAATTCTGCTGCTGAAATAGAGGCACGAGTACTGAAAGAGGAAACGATTTAGCAGTTACAAATAGCAAGGGGGCCTTCAAGTTCTCAGAGTTACACCTAGGTGGAATGAACTTTAAAAGACAAAAAAAAAACCCATATCCACAAACCATGTGTTTTCATAGTAAAGCATCCTGGAACACCCAATAAACAAAAGGTGTGGTCCCCAAAGTATCGCTTCCGTCAGGGGTTGGCCAACAGAGCCCCTTGCATTCCAGCAGCAAATTAAGAGCCGTGCAAATACTGAATGTCCACCTTCCCACAGGCTGAAAGGACGGTGACAGCTGTTAGCAGCCACCCAGCTTTCACAAAGGTCAAGGAAAAACTTGATTAAATCACCTCCCTCCCCAGGCTTTTTTTAAATTTTACATTGAATGTGGAAAAAAAAAAAACCCACAGCAACAAACCCACAGTGTCTGCACCTCTGAAACATTCGTAACAAAAAGATAAAACTTTCCACATTCCATCACTTGGCCACCTGAACCTGACGTGCTGTGGCAGTGTTCTGAAAAGGCAGAATTTTCCTGGACTACCTAACCACAAATTTACACTTAACTCCCCCAAACTACATCCTGGACCAAATGTCACACTCAAGAAAGTTTAATACACCAGCCAGAGCCTTTTCTACCCTGAAGACAAGCACCGAAGTGCTGAGGTCAGTCTGCAATGTAATCCCACTTGTTTCAAGGGCTTCATACCACACAAAAGGACACTGGTGGGACGTGTGACACACACTCATGATTTTACCCACTCAAGTACCCTTCAGAAGACCTGTGGCTGCCATACTCCATGTTCTTTCCCATTAGCCAAGAGAGGAAAAAGGTGAAGGAGATCCCAGTGTGCTTTTACAGCCTGTTGTCCACAAAGCACAGCACTGAAGGTACAAGTCGGGTCTGGGCATCCCTACATCACCTTTACTTATCACTTCCACTTCTTAAGTAGTTAGAAAACACTGCCAGTTTCAAGAATCAGATGTGAAATAAATATGTACTACACCCTCCTACCTGTCAGCCCTTCATGCACTCTTGAACTCAGGTCAAAACCAAAATGTTTTGGTGCTGTGCCTGCACTTTTTCCTTAACCCACTGCCTCCTCCTCAGCTCCTGAATGTTTGGAGTACAAGAGGAAGAATTCTGGAGGGCTTGGATGGACAGAAGCTGCAAGCAGGGTTCCATGAGACCTCCAGGTTTTGTTCTGCAACACCGGATTGCTGGGAGGCCCCAGCCCAGCTCATTACCCCCAGAACTCCACCCCATGCAGGATATAAACGCTGCATTAGGACATCTGATAATTCTGCTGGCTGGGGGTCATTTTACACTCCCAGGGACAATCTTGAGATGTTACTCAAAGTCCAGAATCAAGTGAAATATCAGAAGGAACTTAACAATAGGATTTGCAAGCCAAAGGCACAGGATGCACTCACATCACAGCACAAGGCTAAAAGCCTTTTTGGGGAATAACTCACACACTGCCAAAGGGATTTTATAGCTTCTGAAGTATGAGGCTTTCTGCAACCAGGCTTTTTCTCCCCCAAGGAATGAACAGAAATTCTACATAACTCCAACATTAACATTCTATGAGCTCGAAAAAGCAAGCTGATTTTACTTCTTTGCTAAATTTAAAGGGTGAATCATGAACATGCACCCAGCCTGGTAGATCAGTAATACAGGGTGCAAGTCAAGCCTGATCAAACATTGCTGATTTTTCTCGCAAATTTCTGAACTACAGTTAAAACCACTTGCTTTTGCCTCAACTTTCAGCCCTTCAAACCACATGTCACATATACATGAGTCACATGTAGAACAAGCATTAGCTGCTTACCACACCTGCTCCTGAAAACCCATTAAAAAAAAAAAATAAAGACAACTGAGTTCTAAAGTAAATGGAAATTTAGTTTAAAAAAGAAATGCCATGATCAACAAAAGAAAGTGGCATATATTAAATACAGGTTGTTTGTGGGGTTTCCTTTCCAGTGAAAGGGAGAACACAGAGTAAGAAATCAAATACCTAAATACCCAAAGCACTGGAAACCGACGTGTTTTCAGAGCTCTGCCCAAATTAAAATGGAACAACTCCTGCCAAATTTGTATCTAGAATCATTCATTCTCTTGATCCAACCCTTGTCCTCAGCAAATTACTACATTTCTCAGAGTGCTACACTGAGGACTTGAAAAAATGATACTTTGATGCTGCTGAAGGACAGTTTCAGAAACAAAATTATCAGATTAAAAGTTGTTACAAAAGCAATTTGTAACTGTTGCAGAAGACGTATATGGCTGCACACATGCACACACCCCTACAAATATTACATAAAAGAAGAACTATTTATAGGCACTACTCTCTACTACCATCCTGGTTCAGGAACACCTCAGCATTGCTTGCAGTTTTAGGAGTAAAAAAAAGAAAAGTTCATTTTTTGAGAATTCAGAGTTTATTTTACAGTGTAAAAATTGTCAAATTATGATGCCTTTTACTTTAATTCCACGCTAACTCTTCAGTCTCCTCCCAAAGCATCCAAGATGCAGAAAAAGGAGGCAACTGCAGGTTCTCCCAGAAACATTCCCATGCAGCAGAGCTGTTTATATACTGAATATATATGATGAATCAATGTAGCATCACTACACTATTTCACCAGCATTTATCACCTCTCTTTCTATGGCATATAAAACCACACCAAAATAACCTCTCCCAGTCAGCAATTGCTCCCTAATTTACTGCATAGGTCTAACCAGATCTGGCTAAAACATGACTCCAATGTCACAGCAAAAGGGGATGCTGAGCTGCCTGCCAGAGCGGGCCAGGAATGCACCCAGAAAGGACAGCAATTAGCACATCTAAAATAACCATTTCTGCAAGAGGCGGCTCAAAAGCTCAGATGTGTTTTCATCTCAACTCACGCCGGTTACCAGCTACAAGCACATGACTACAGGAGAGAATCCTGCAGTGCTTTGCAATCCAGATGACCCTCTGCCACTTATTCTTGACTTCTTCATTCAAAACACCCTTTCCATCTCCCTCCGCCCCCTCCTCCCGAGCACAGATCTGTCCCAAGATGTTCCTTGTCCCACCACTCGGGGAAGAGCCGCTCCACAGCCTCCTGTCCGCGGGTACCAGCCCTCCCAGACCCAGCAGGTTTGCTCCATGCTCCACCATCAAACATGGCTGCACCATGTCCTCTTTGTGATTGAATATGTGGAACAGCTCTTCTGCCTTCCCAGACCTCTTTCATCTGCCTTCCCTTATTTCTTCTCATTAGCAAGGGACCGTTTCACATCGCTATTGCCCACTTCTCTTTCCTTTTAACAGCCCGATATTTTCCATTAACGTTCCACCGTAAACCAAATGCATTTATACTTTCCAGGCTCTCCTCAAAAGCATCAAGGAGCTTTAGACATTGAAACCCTCTGCACCATTAAAACCTGCTTTATTTACACACAACACAAAACTCTCCTCGTAAAAATCTCCGTCCTTCAGATCCAGCGTGGAGAGAAGCCCCTTAACAGCAGCGACAGGAAATTTTATCATCTGGCTTTTCTTCCCTGCAGCTCCCTCTCCTGAAACCGGACCCCCTGTCCATAGATCCACCTCGGAGCCTCCCGCAGCAGCCACACACAAAACCCACCCCACGCTCCGCTGCGAGCCTCCCTCCGCTCCCCAGCCGCCGCCACTGTTCTCGTGCTACGGAGCTTTTCTTAAAAAAAATTAATTCCTTCGGCAAAATTAAATCAAACTCCTGAACCTCCGCTGGGATTTCCATGCAGAGGCTGCACATGAAACTTTCCGGAGCGTGGGGGACCCCCGGGCTGAGCTGCGCCGAGGCGGCGGCGCGGAGCGCACCCGGCTCCCCTGGCCGGCCCCGGGCACGGACCGTTATGCCCCGGTGCGGCTCCCGCAGCCCCGCTCCCCCCGCGCCCGCACTCACCCACAGCTCCGTGCCCCAGCTCATGGCTCCGCCGGCGCTGAGGGGCGGACGGGGGGCGCTGGCGGTGTCGCTGTGCCCTGGCTGTGCCTGCTCGCCCTCGGGAGGGCTGTGCCCGGCGGTGCGAGCGGAGCGGGCGGGACGGGCGCTGCTCACCGCCACTCCCGCCTCATCGCGCCGCAAAATGGCCCGGGCGGCGCGGGGCGGGGGGGGCGACTGACAGCTCCGGGCTGCGCAGGCGCGGAGCCGCCGCCGCCGGTGCGAGGGGGGCGGCCATGCCGGCAGAGCGCATGCGCGGCCCGGCCGCGAGGGGAGCGGGGCTGTAGGGAAAGGGGATCGGAGGGGAAAAGGGGATCGGTGGGGGGAAATGGGGATCAGTGGGGAAATGTGGGATCAGTAGGGAAAGGGGATCGAACGGGAACGGGGATCAGCGGGGAAAAGAGGGATCTGTGGGAAAATGGGATCAGCAGGGAAAGGGGATCGAAGGGCAACGGGGATCGGAGGGGAAAAGGGGATCAATGGGGAAAGGGGATCGGCGGGGAACGGGGATCGGCGGGGAAAAGTGGGATCAGTAGGGAAGGGGAACGGGGATCAGCGGGGAAAAGAGGAATCTGTGGGAAAATGGGATCAGCAGGGAAAGGGGGTCGAAGGGCAACGGGGATCGGAAGGGAAAAGGGGGATCAACGGGGAAAAGGGGATCTGCGGGGAAAACGGGGATCGGCGGGGACCGGGACCATGGGGAAAAGAGGGATCAGTGGGGAGCGGGGAAAAGCAGAATCAGTGGGGAACGGGGCCCGAAGGAAAGGGGATCCGCAGGGAAAAGGGTGATTAGTGGGGAAGGGGATCAGGGGGAAAAGGGGGTCAGCGGGGAACGGGGATCAGCGGAGAACGACGGCAGTGCAGGAGAGGGGATCGCTGGGGAGCGGGGATCAATGGGGAGCAGCGGTGGCTGGGGAACAGGGTCAGTGGAGGAGCAGGGGGTCAATGGGGAACAGGCGTCAATGGGCCAGCGGGGATCAATGAAGAACGGGGGTCGCTGGGGAATGGCATCAGTGGAGGAGCAGGGTCAATTGAAAGAAGGGGTCGCTAAGGAATGGCTGTCACACCCAGGGAGGAGGATCTCCCCAGCCTGCTCCCAGAATCACCAGCACTGGCACAGGTTGCCCAGAGAAGTGGTGGATGCTCCATCCCTGGAAACGTTCAAAGCCAGGTTGGACAGGCTGTGAGCAATTTGATATGGTTGGAGAGGTTCCTTCTTACTGCAGGGGGTTGGACCGGATGACCTTTAGAGGTTCCTTCCAACCCTAACTATGGTAACATTCTGTGCTTTCTAAAACTTACACAAGTTTTAGAAGTCTGTTTGTTGGATACACTCCAGGACCTCAATGTCCTTTTTCAAGTGAGGGACCCAAAACTGAGTGCAGTATTTGAGGTGCCTCACCTGTTCCAAGTGCACAGGTGGTGATTCCAGCCCCACCCACCTTCAGGTGCCCTTCTCTGCCTCTTACCCGAGCCAGGTGAGGCTGGTTTTGAAGCAAATGTTCCAGTTTTGGTCATTTGTAAAGGAGGAAAGGGCCCTAGAAAGGAAGAAAATCCACAGCCTTAGAACTCAGAACCCTTGAAGCTGGCTCATGTGTGGACATCAGGAGGAATTTCTTCATAGAAAGGGTGATTAAATATTGTCATGGGCTGCTCAGGGAGGTGGTGGAGTCACCATCCCTGGAGGTGTTCAAGAAAAAACTGGGTGTGGCACTCAATGCCATGGTCTGGCTGACAGGGTGGGGATTGGTCACAGGTTGGACTCAATGACCTCACAGGTCTTTTCCAACTGAATTAATTCTGTGAACTCACTGCAAGGGCTGGCTTCTAACTCAGCTAAGCAGTATATACACCCCTCACCCCCAAAATAACCCAAATCCAAGAATATTAAATCCACCATCTGTCACCAAAATGCTCAGCAAGCAAGCAGGAAAATAACCAAATTATCTGCCTTTGCATAAATGTGGGTTATTGTAGCAATTACACAGGCCTTGCAAAAAATGTTTCATTTTCTTGCCAGAAAAATATTTGGTTTGCGATCCTCTGTCATTTATTTGAGCTGTGTCACTTAATCTCATTTTGCATTTCTGCTTTTCAGCTACAACAAATGTAAAAAGAGCTGTAAACCAATATATTTATTGCTGTATCTATTCATGAGAGATTTTCATGGGGGGGGATAAAAAAGGGAAGCATATTAATTCACCTGAGGTAAAAGGCTTCTGCTCATAAAGGGTGGGGATGCTTTTGATGTGAGAAGATAAAAACTGACCAGCTGCTACAAGAAGCATTATCTCCCCTACATTAATGCACTTCTTCCACTGAGGCTTGGCTGTACCCTACAAGAGGAAGAAAAATACATTAAGCAATTCCAACATTCTGAACAACAATGAAGACAAATGTTAATAACAGAATTGCATTTATTTTTATCCGAGTTCCATTGATTTGAACATGAGAGGAGAGTGCAGCTCCTCACACAGCTGTCTTTGAAGAGACACAACAGGCAGTGCTTTTGTTCATCATTAAAAGTTATTACTTTAAAGGGCTGGCTTCATAACAACTAAGAGACACCCTGTTCAGCTCATTTTAGAATAGTTCTTCCTTCTACTGCCAACATATTTGAATATCCAAGCCTGCCCTGCTGCCTGAAGCACAACCACAGTCTTCCAAGGGCTGTACTTCCACAGGCTCCCAGACACCATCTTTAGCCCTACATCCACCATTTCGCACATTGCAAAACCAGACAGCACTCTTCCATCACCACTTTTTCAGAGCTTAACCTATAAATACTTGCAGAAAAAGAATGTACAGAAGCAGAAAGCAGCACTGGTATCATCCGAGCTAAGTTTGTGTGGAATTTCCTTTTGCACAAAGAGCTGGGAGGGGAACAGGGCAAACCTGTTACACCAGCATGGGCAGGGAAACCTGTCCACACTGGGAGATAGAAATGCTCCACCGGTTCCAGGGAGATAAAGGCCAGAAATACAAGTTTTGTATTTTGATGGTACATTAGAATAAACCATGCCAAAAGCTATTACTAGTTGTCAAAATTTCTGTGGACAGAGGCTCAAGTCAAAAACTAAAAAAAGTTAGTTCCAGATGTTTCAAGAAAAGGATTTTCCCCTGTTTTTGACTGCTTTAATTGTTTAGCCTGAGACTCTCCAAGGCAGGGACTGCCACTTACATTATTACTTTCAGTTGTGCAGTACCCAAAACAAAAGGGCCTGCAGCTTGGCTGGTCCCTAATTAATAATGTAATTAGCAATGACAGGAGCATTAAGAGCCCTTTATGCCAAAGTCAATGCTGGAAAGCCCAGTGGGTTCCAGTCCCAAAAAATAACTCAAAATTACGCTTAAAAGTTAGATTATCTAGCACTTCTCCACTGAGTTAGCACAATTCATATCTGAGCAACAGAAGCTGGGTAGAAATTTTCCCTCAGCCAGGCTGAGAACAAGACCATGCAGATCTGTTATCCAGATATGGGCCTATTCCTGTAAATTCTCTGTTTATCTCCCCTGTTGTTATGATTCAGAACACTCCCAGATTCAGCTCCAAAAACCAGCTAGAAGCAATTCCATTTTTAGAAAGCCAGGACTTTGTTTAGGAAACCCCAATCCCCCTTGAAAACAGCCAGATTGACTGCTAAACGATTGAGAAACCATGTAAAGTAGATACAATAAATCCCTAAACTGCAGTTCAATCGAAACCTTTTTACTCTGTGTTTGTTTACTTATGCAAAGCAAGAAAAATCACAAGTCTCAGAGCACGGACAAGCACTTCCAGCTTCCAGGACACAGCAGGAAGAGGATGTACCTTTCCCCCCAGAGTTACCACCCTTACAGCTGCTTCCCTTTGATTTTACAATTCTACCCGAATTATCCATGTCCAAGATAAGGAACATGGATGTCGCCGGGAACCTCTCGTACACTGGGACCGAAACAGCACCAGGAAAGGAAGGGGACACTCCTTTCCTAGAGGCCATCATCATCATCACAGCTGTTTCCTCTCTGCTGTTACAACACCACTCAGATCACTCAGACACAACAGGGGACCGCGGTGCTCTTTAATGCCCCAGCAGAGCCCAGAGGGGCCTGATCAAAACCAGATAAACACCTGATAAACCCTAATGGCCCTGGCCAGCCTCACCTGGGGCCTCTGCCCACACCCTCTGCCCTGGATCCAGGGGCTGCATTTAAGCTCTGGCCTGAAAGCCCAGTTGTTTTGGCCCCTGTTTTAGGCGGTCCCAGTTCCAGCTCAGGCTGTGCCTGGCTGTAGATCCTGTTGCTATGGAGCCTGGCTCACATCTGACCTCACCTATACCGCCCTGTCCCTGTGGACCTGTCCAGCCATCATCAGACCATGACTGACCCTGGTTCCCATCACCCAAACTGCAGATGGACTTCCCAGCTCAGCCCTGCCCCTGGCTCATTGCTATGAATCCAGCAGATCACCTGGATTTTGGTTGCCTCCAGCCCTGACCCCTGGGTCTCCTCTCTTTCCCCAGGGACTGTGGGATCCTGAGTGGCTCCTGCCCTGGTCTGTGTTATCTTGCTCACCTCCCCTCTCCACACCTGTACTCTGGCTCACAAAATATAAATTTGCCATGAAATGGCAATCTGGCTCATTCTGTGCTGAGCTGTGCCTGCAGGCTGTTCCTCCATCATGATTTTCTGACACTGCTGATACCTTCCATCCAACGTCAACAATTCTCCACCATACACTTAAAAAACCCCCAAACATTCTGTGATGAGTTCTAATTATATGCTTAATTACAATTAAGGAATTAAAAAAATCCAGGCTAAGAATAACTGCATGTATTGAAACAGCAAAGAGATCTTGTGTCGCAGCTACAATGAAACAAATCAACATCACAATGAAAATTATTGTTACAGATTATTAATGACAGTCAGAAGCTGCTTTGTATCTTGATAGAGATGTAAATTTAAATACAGACATCTTTTAACATACAAATTCTTAGAAAAATGCATAGCCAAAGAAAATAAACATGTTATAAATTCTCTTTTTTGTTCATTTTGTATAGGTAATTGGGGAACTTACAGGTACCACAATATCCTAATAGTTGGTGAAGAAATATTGAAAAAAAATAAAGATCTTCAGGAAATTTCCATTCTGTTGCATAAAAATCCCTGATTGTTAGTAATCATCCTCAGGCTAAGGATGATTGTGGTTCTGAAGAAAGCTTCTAAAGGAAGCATTGTCAGACTAAAAAACACTCTGCAGGTGAACCAAATCTCAGAATTATAGGGGAATTTTTTGACCCCTCAAGCAGTCAAAGTGCCCCTGATATTTGTTATCGGCACAAAGTGCCCCTGATATTTGTTATCGGCTGCAGCTGTTTCTCAGGAGACAAAACTCCGCAGATTTCCGAGGTGGTCAGTACACAGGAAATATAATAATTACAATCTTAAAAAAAAAATATCAAAAAACCGAAAAAAAACCCCAAAAAGCGAAAAACAAAAAAAACAACTCCTCCACCCCCGCCAAATTCCAAGAAAATCTCTAACCGGAGTTTCCTGGAATAAATCATCCGCTGTTTGCAGGTTCGTGGGTTTTTTCCAAGTTGTTTTGCAGCTCCGTGCGGTGCAAGGGCTGATGCTGCTAGGACATCTAGTGGCACACATAGGTACTGCCCAGAGAAAGAACATTACTAGAAAAACAGATTTTTTTTCATGCTTCCAGATATTTCTTGGTACTAGTCCAGGTTTCTTTGGCTCTCAGTGAGATTTCTCTGTTTGTTTTTTCACCTAAGAATATACAAGGAGGAAATGAAATTGTGAGAAAAAACGTACGGGAACATCTGAATCATCTCTTTAAATAAAGATGGGACATACTACAAAATCTTGATAAAATAAAAGTCAAGGCCATTGATTTTTATCTCTCTCTTCACCCTCACTTTGCCTGGTCCGGTCCAGTCCAGTTCTTTATCTCTCTCTAGACAACAGAACTTGTACAGCTGCTACTCCACACACTGAAAGGGAAAATCAGAATATCTGAGTTTTAGGAGCTGAAAGTACAAGGCTCCTCACTGAAAAATTAGATTTATTGACATGGATGGCTTCCCATTGCATAGTCTTCCAATTTTTTTTTTCTTTAGCAATGTGCCAACCAAAAAGCCATTTTAATTGCCCCTATTCATGTTCACTTTGCTTCTTCTGTTATTTTCATTTTGAGCAACAAGTCATGGAAACGAGGCCCAATCTTCTTTTTGTTTTATTTGTAAATGTGACCAAATCTACTAGTTTAAATAGGTGCAAAATATTTTAAATAGGTGCAAAACTAATCCTGTAAAGCAGCAGAAATCTCTTTGTTTGTCACGTATTTTTCTGGCCATATTCAAAATCAATACTTTAACCCTGGCTTTAAATAGAAAGGCAATTTTCCTGTTGTTTGGACTACCTGATGTTCAGACGTCTGCTGTTGCCATAGCTCCCAGGAAGAAGCTGGAACTTACTGGTAGATCCACGTCTGAGCTGGTAACAACCACTTCAGCCCTCCCTGTAAACACCATCCCACATCTCCCTGTGGACGATGCTGCAGGGCTGAGGTAGGAAGAGCTTCACTCTTTTTTGGGGTTTTCTTTTGGTGCTACCCCACAGAGGCTGATCTGAGGGAGGCTCAGGGGGTTCTTTTTGGCCACTGTCCCCCTCTGAGCCCCATGGCCATGGGGGGACCCCACACCCAGGGGGGACCCCTGTACCAAGGGGGTCCCAGGGCTGGGGAGGGACCAGCCCAGAGCCTGGGGGCTGCCATGGTCCTCACTGAGGGGCTGATCCAGCCTCGGGGGCACCGTGGGCAGCAGCCTGTGGGCAGGGGAAGCCCAGCAGGTTCTCAGGGGGAGAGAAAAGGGCGGGAAGCGCCTTACCCATGGGGAAAGGCAGAGGGAGATGGGGGTGCTCAGCCTGGAGAAGGCTGCGGGGAGACCTCACAGCGCCTGGCAGGATCTCAAGGGGCTACAGAAGCCGGAGACGGACTCTTGGCAGAACTGTAGTGACAGGGCAAACGGGAGCGGGTTCAAACCGAAAAAGGGAAAATTCAGGCTGAATATCGGGAGGAAATTCTTCCCTGGGAGGGCGGTGAGACTTTGGCACAGATCGCTCAGGGAAGGCGAGGCTGCTCCCCGGGAAGCGTTCCGGGCCGGGTTGGACGGGTTTAGGAGCCCCCTGGTACAGCGGGAGGTGTCCCTGCCCGGGCAGAGGGTGGCACTGTGCGAACCCTCAGGTTCCCCCCCCCATCCCCAACCCCTCCATGACTCCCTGACAGGACCCGGCCCCGCCCACCGCGGTCACGTGACGCGCCCCGCCCGACACGTGACTCGCCTGACCCGGAAGTGGCGCGCGGGGGACGCTGACGCTGGAACAAAGATGGCGGCCCGCGGCGCTGGGGCCGTGCTGGGGCTGCTGCTGCTGCTGCTCCGCGCGGGCCCGGCCCGCGCCCGCGTCCATCACCTCACCCTCAAAGTAAGGTCTGCGCCGCCCCCGGCCCCGCTGGCTCGGCCCCCGGGTGCCCTGAGGGGAGCGGTGAGGCCGGCCCGGCCCCGCGCAGCTCCCGCGGGCCGGGATTGGTCTCCCCACGTCTCTCTCTCCGTTTTGCTGCGTGCCCCGAACCTTCTTTCTTTTCGCTTCTCTCTGAGCTCCCTCCCTGCGCCGAGGCCCGCCCGACGCCCGCCTTGTTCTGCTTTTGCCGTTATGCTCCCGTTCCCTTTGCCCGCGTCCCCCAAGTCCCGTCCCGCTTTTTCTGGCCGCCTGTTTGAGTCGCGGGTAAAGCGTGAGGGGCCCCGAACCGGAGCAGTGTGAGGGTGCAGCTGCTTCACGTTCGGGTAAAAGCTATAGGATAAGAGAGTGCCGAACGTGGGCTGAGGGAGAGGTTTCTGAAAGTGGATTTTGGTTGAGTTTCCGTTTCTGCAGTGTCCTGGTCGCTCCGAAGCGTGTTTGGCTGCAGCTGTTGTGCCGTAACCAAGCCATTGATAGAGGCTGAGGAAACTGATGCTGGCAGCTTTGTTTTGTTTCCACGGACTGCAGGGTGTGCTGTGAAGAAGTGATGTTGTTAGGCTATGCCTATATTTGAGAAGAACTTGTTTAGTGTTGTTGATGGGGAATGCTGGAGGTCAGGGTGAAGGTGTGCTCTGCCTGTTGTGCTGTGCCTGAGCTTGCAGGGGGACAGAGGGGCTGTGGGGCAGAGGGGCTCTGCACTGGGGTGATGCCAGATTCTGAAGAGCTCATGGAAAGCTCTGTCAATCTTCAGCATTTCAGTTTTGTTTTGGTTGTCAACAGCATGTAATATTCCGTCAGTGGAAATATTGGAAGGGATACTAAAGTGGTAAATGATGGGTCCTGCATTGCTGTGCTGTTGTAGCAGTTTAGGGAGAATCCAGGACTTTGCATCCTTTAGGATACAATGATTGCTGGAGGTGTTCATGTCTTACTTTGGGAAATTCTCCAGACTATGTAGTTGTTTAAAGTGCAACCACATGAATATTGTTGTACTGCAGGAGAAGTAAAGCTTTTCCTGCAGCAGTCAGTGAGGAGGCTTGTGCTGGTTACATCATTGTTTTGAGGAATTTGTGACAAACAGTTGAGCACTGAAGGATTTCTCTTGGGGTGATTCTCTAACTTTTGGTAGAAAACTTCCCAGCTTGCCTCAAGCAAATGTTCTCCTGGCCTTTAGTCCCTATTGGGGACTGCCTGGATCAATTACTGAATCCTGTTTGGTTTTTTTCCTCTCAGAGTGGGGTGTGGGTTTGGTTTTGCAGGTGTTTTGTGCAAGTTGCAGCACGAACTTGCTGTGAGAAGTAGCAGTGAGTGAATGCCTCTGCCCACCTGCTTTATAAACAGCTTCATTGTTAGAGCCGTTAAGCTTTATTGTTGGGGCAGTCTCTCCCTTCCTTCTTCATCCCCTGCTTTACAGTCTTTATGTAAACACCAGGCTCCAACAACTGAGTCCTTTCACAATGAAAGCTCCTGTCTGCTGTTCTTGCCAGTGGCCCCTGCTTTGCTTGCAAGTGTGCATTGACACTGAGCCAAGCTAAAGGCCACACTTTTGTGGGAGTGTTTGATATTAAATTTCCTCAAACAAGCTGTTATTCCTTAATTCAGAATAGCTTCGTTCTTGTATCTTTGTAATTACTGTGCCAATGTGAAGCCATTTTGTTGTTAGAAAAACAAGCCACAGTCTTAGCAGTTTGCAGTTCTAAAAATAACATTTTATCTTAATAAAAGGGTACAAAATAGGGTTTTTTTTTGCAGTAGAGAAATGATTTGCTTGAATTTTGCCGTTAGACTGACCTTGCCAGAGAAGCTCCTCCTTAGTAGCAATTGTTATATCTGCTTCATTCGTTTAATGAGATATGTTAAAAAAACCAGAACGCCTCAACTAACAAAACCTACCTCCTACAAAAAAAAAAAAAAAAAAAAACCTACAAAAATTGGAAGTTTTAGAAGACCAACAGAAGCAATTTCCAGAGGATTCCAGAAGCAGCTGCAGTTCAAATGTTTCTCTTGACCAAAAACAAAGCCTTTGTCAGATGTGGAATTACAGAGAAGATGCTGGTTTTCAATGGTTGCTTGTAAATACCTGTGGCTTTTTAATGTTGATAGGTTTCAGACTTCAATAGCTCAGGCTGAAAATACCTTTCATAATAATTCACTCAGTCTTATGCAAATTATAAGCCTTCCTATTAGTCTCACACCAATAATAAGATTCTTTCCATCAGTCACTAGTGGAACTTTCACTGCACTGACAGTGTGATCCCAATTAGGTTTAGGGTAGAATGGTAGAGAATATTTTTCTGCACATTCTGAGCCACAGAATCATGGATTCCACTTCCCTATAACCTTATTCAAATACTGCAGGATCACTTCTTGTCCTACAGCAGTGGAAGAACTGGGGAGGATTTTTATGGAAACAAGATTGAGAACTTTGAGTATTGGTTTGACTGTAAGCTGTTAGTGATGAGTCCCAGATCATCTCTTCTTGGTAGGGCAGGCTTAATTTTAAATGCATCCTATGTCAATTAAATGAATGTGTGTATTAACAACTTGGAAAATTGAAACATTCGCTTGTATGGCTTCACACCTTTGTTGTAAACTTAAATATTTCTGAAGTCAGTAGTTAAGTGATTATAAATAAAAGCTGGGTTCTTTCAACCCCATTAGTAAGCCAATGTCTTTAGGCTGTCAATATGTGGAGCAATAGATGCTCTTGCTGTTGCTTGGTGGCAACTGGTGACAGTGTGTGTGTGGGGGGGGATCATGTAAAGCTGAAGGATTTGTGAACTAAATCTGTAAACTCTAAGCACTCAAAGCTGAGATAAAGCCAGGGAGGAAAGTGGTGTGTGTTGTATATTAATTATCTGCTGAGGTGGGGAGCATATCAGTAAATCAGCAGAGTAAATCACTTCAGCTGAGCTGAGGAGCTCTTGCAATGCTCTGAATTGAGCAGCTGCCTCTGGGCACATTTGCAAGGTTCAAACCCTTGTGTCTGGATGGCACCGTGTCCCCCTCAGAGTCACCCAAATTCTCCTCTGTCCATTTGGGATTAAATACATCTGATGTGCCCTGTAAAGAGCCAGGATGAATTTTCTGTTCTGGCTGGGAGGTTTCATGGAGTGCAGTGTTAGAGGAACCAGGGGGGCTCCTGTTTCCAGCATGTTCCATGACCCAGAACCCACAGACAGCAGAGCTGCAAAACTCTGTTAAACACAGCATCTGCTGCAAGCCCTGGGGCACTTAACTTTTCTTTCCTTTTCTGAGAATCAAGGGAACCATCTGGTTATTTGCCAGGTCACCTTGATTCTATTAGGGTGATCTAATTACAGCTGGATTCCATGTGAGCTGTGTCAGGATGAGTGTCCTGCTGTTACAGTGAGGGATGTTTACCAGTCAGGAACGTTTTGTGCAGAGGCGTCAAAATCAATACTGGGCTAGAGGGAGGGAAAGAACGTTTTGTACTTGTACAGCTCATAGCTCAGTCTTCCAGAACTGTCTCCAGAACAGTGTGCCTTTAGCAGCTCACTTATCTTTTTAGAGAATTCTGCAATCTGATTATCTTTTCCTAGAAGAAGCAGGAGGAAGAAACATTTTTTATTTTTTTTTATTGCCAACTTGTGAAATGTTTTAGATTCCATTTTAAATTTGCTTTTTGATTTCAAATGTTTTAGATTCCATTTTAAATTTGCTTTTTGATTTCAAATGTTTTAGATTCCATTTTAAATTTGCTTTTTGATTTCAAATGTTTTAGATTCCATTTTAAATTTGCTTTTTGATTTCTGTTGTTTTGCTTCTGCTTTTCTTCCAATTAATGACCCAGTAGGTTTGAGGGACCAGCTGCAGACGTTGGATGTGACCTTTTGTCATCTGATGTGGCAGCTGTGTGTGACGTCAGCTACCTTTCATATGAGGTCCTTCGTGGCCTCCTTATTTTAAAAAAGAATTAAAGCTCACTGTACTTGAACCTTTATAAGCTGAGCAGGGCATGAAGAGAGATCAATTGCTATGCTTTCCTTGTCAGACTGAGAGGGAGGGAATTATTCTGCAGCTAAACTGGGAGCAGAGGAAGGGATTCGATTTTTCCTGCTAGAGAAACTAACCCAAATAATTCTGGGTTTGGTATTTATTCTGTTTTTATTTTTTATTTATTTTATGCCAAAAATCATTTGGAGGTGTAGGACTATATATAAAACTTTATTTTCACACATGGTTTTTCCAGTATATTAATGCTTGCCTGTCCAAACACTGACCCTGCCTAACAGAGAGGATCTGGGGTGGTGACAATGCACTTGCTAAACACTTGGCCAAACCCCAGCTCTCGGTTAGGCAAGATCCCCAAAGTCTATTTCCTCTTCAGTCTGTGGCAATGACAGCAGCCTCAATTGGAACAATAGCTGTCTTGATGTATCTGCTGTCACTTTGGGGGATTTTGCTGTATGCTGATTAATCAGTGATGCCAGATGTTTAAATTCTCCCAGAATTTTGCTTGCATTTTCCCAGTAGCATAGCCAGCCAGCAGAAACATGTCTGTTTAAAGTTCTTGCTGTTCAGGTTATTGGAAAAGTTGGTCCATTCCAGTGAAATAGTTGGTTACATCTGAAGGTATCCTAAAGAAATTTGCTGTTTGCATAATTAGATCTTTTGCATGAATATTCAAGTGTCAATCACTCACCCTGCTTCCCCTTGCTGCAGCAGATGACTCTGCATGTGTTTGTAAACTTGCTTTCCTCTCTAACAGGACGATGTGAGGCAGAAAGTGCACCTGAATACCTTTGGTTTCTTCAAGGATGGTTTCATGAGTGTGAATGTCAGCAACCTTTCCCTGAATCCAGAACCAAGCCCTGATGAGATGGACAGTTTATCAGTGAGTTCCTCCCGGGAAATTGCCCTCCACTTGTCTGAGCTGTCAAATCCAAACTCTTGATGCTGTTGGCTTTGCTTCCCAGCATGAGCCAATGATGAGGATCTGTGTACTGAGATTTATCCTTGAGCACTCTCCATTCTGCTGTAAGGATGAACCTTTAACTTGTTGGATCTCTGCTGAACTCAATGCACACATCTATAACTTTACATTGAACATCAATTTCCTAACAGTCCTCTGATGAGTTTTGTCACACTGTGTCATGTTGCATTGCAATTCAGCTTGTGATCATTGTGTCAGTAGGTTTCCAGAACAGTGACAGTCTTATTTTTAACAGAACTCTAATATTACATGTTATACAGCACATTATATTAGGGGTTTTAATAGAGATTGGATGACATACCTGAGTTCTTCCTCTGCTACACAGTTTCACTTCTTCATTATAAAAATATTAAATGTTTTTGTCAAGCAAAACCACGTGGAATAATACTGAAATAAGTTAAAATGTTCAGAGACTGAAGATACTTCAGATTTAGTTTGGGTTTGAATCATGATTTTTTTTTCTTGGTGGATATGGATGAGTTTGTTACATTTGAATGTATTTTTCTGCCTGATTTGGTGATGAGAAAATACCTGAATTCCACCTTAAATGTAGGTTAACTTGTTTAGACAGCAGTATTTTTGACTCTTTCATTGGTGATTTGGCTTCAATTTGACAGATTCTTCTCAATTGTCTCCTAGGTCGGGTTCAGCTTGGATCGAACAAGGAATGATGGTTTCTCCACTTACCTGGTAAGAGTAAGGGATGTGAGCTTGCTTTTCTAAAATGGGACATCTCATAGTCTACCTCACTCTGGGGATGGCTGGAAGAAATAAAAAAAAAAATGGGGGATTTTAGACATGGGCAGAATGGATTTACAACTTGTGGGCTAAGAATGGTAACCTCTGTCTGGAGGGGAACGTGTCCAGAGGGCACTTCAGAGGTGTTTTGTTCATGTTACCAGGATGAAGAAGTGGATTATTGTATCTTGAAGAAGACTCCAGAGCCAGATGTCTCTGTTGTAATTTTACTTCTGGACATCCAACATGAAGTGTGAGTAAAGAATGTAAAAGATATTTTAAAGTTACTTCTTCAGTTGAAGATAATGTCACACTTGA
This sequence comes from Agelaius phoeniceus, assembly GCF_051311805.1. Taxonomy (NCBI): domain Eukaryota; kingdom Metazoa; phylum Chordata; class Aves; order Passeriformes; family Icteridae; genus Agelaius; species Agelaius phoeniceus. Next base: position 6,682,570 of record NC_135285.1, read on the forward strand.
GATTTTTTTTTAGGGGCTTGGAAAGCATCTGTGCATGTAGGTTGTTTATTTTTAAGGGGTTACATGGCACTTGAGAGGAGGTAAGTGTAAAAGTAAAACATCTGCAGTATAAAATGGTCCAAGAATTCTTCCTGTGTATTGGAGGGGTAAAGGGACAGCAGGCAAAAACAAACTACCTTAATTGTGCTGAATGAGCTTAATGAGCTTTGATGTCTTGAGTCACTTTTGCACTCAATATGGAATTTTGTTGTTTGTCTTGAATTATCTTTTATTATGGAAGTACCTTCAAGTCTGCATTGCTTCCTTTTGCAAGAGCTCATGTGTGGTGCCATAATTTCTAGTGAGATTCTGCTTACCAATGCTGAAGAAACTTAATTTTCTTCATCTGCTCTTGTATTTCATGTAGAGGTAGAGTGTGACTTTTCCCACACTGATCAGTTCTGCTGTGAGTCATGATCTGGTTCTTGCCTGTTCTCTGTGGTACAAAAAACAAGTTAAGACAAGTTGATGTTCCTTTATTGGGTATATGGCTGTGACAGCCTCTTTAAAAATGTTGGTTTACTTTCATTTTGTAATAAAACCTCTTTGTTTCTTTAGTGTGAAAGTACGGTTCTCTTCAGAAGCTGCTTCTTTGTTACCTAAAATTGTATTTGTATCTGAGGAAAATGGTACTGCCTTAAATACCAAGCTGCTAAAAACTTCTGAACTGAGCAGTAATTCTGATAAAAATGCTCCAAAGACCACTGAAAGTACAGGTGGAAAAGGTAAGCCAGCTAAACCTGACCTGTGTGTGCTCTCACTGCTGATTCCTCATTGCTGTGCATCCAGCACTGAGTTGAGGTCACATTCTGGGGTCCCCTGGGGCTAGAATTTAATGTACATCCTGTGTAAAGCTGTGCACAGAGCTGCCTGTGGGGCTGGGGTCTCCTGCTCAGTGATTTGTGTTCACCACTCCTGTTGATCCATCAGAGAGACACAATGAGTGTTGGAGACCTTCAGTGCCTCTGAGGAGGGGTTCACAACTTGGTTGTCTTTTGTCTGGCAAAAAGAAGGTTAAAGTGAGAATTTTATGGCCACCAACAGCTAGTTGAAGAAAGGTTAGGAGGACAATTTCAATCAATTTTTAGTAGTGGCACACAATGTCTGTTTCTCTTTGTTAAGTCTTGGATGTCTCAGATGGGATGTTAAGACAGAAAGTAAGTAAAATAAATATCTTTCCTAAATAGGCATTCCAGTATTGTAGCAGATCATTTGTGCAATCCAATCTCCATATTCTGTGGTTTTAAATGCTTGACAAAGTAAAACCAGGGCCAACATGGTGCAGCTGATACCAGGTGTACTTTGAGTCAGAAGTTGGATTTGTCTTCAGGGGTCCTTTCCAGCCAACATTTGTAGGAGTCTGTGTCTGTCTAAAGAGTTGAACTCCTATCACTTAGAAACTATGGGGAGGGAGGAGTAATTGTCCCAGTAATCTTTCTAGGAGTCACAAGCCTTTGTCTGGCTTCCAGACCAGCAGACAAAATAATTTTATAATCTCAGCTGTAATGGGATTAGCTCATGTTATCCCTTCCTGGCAGAGTTTAGACTTCAGATCAGACTGCTCAGCAGTAGTCTGAGCCTGTCTTGGCCTGTCACATTCACCAGCTTTGATACCATTCAAAAGCTTGGACAGCTGTTGGTAACAAGTCAAGAACCAAGGGTGGATGGCACTGAGAGAATGGATCTGACAGCTGTAGTTCTGCTTTCTCTGGTGTAAAAAGTGTGGACAGTGCACTGAGGTGTGGGAGCCAAAAGCAAAGCTCAAGTCTTGAACTTTTGCTTCCTGGTCGAAAGAGATGACCTAATGTTTGAAAAGCTTCTTAGAGGAGTAGAGTCAAACTGTGAACTTGACATGCTGCTCTACTGAAGGCTCCTGTCACCTCAAGTTCAGAGGAAATGCTGGCCTGGCAGGTCACCTATGCTTTTGTGGTTTGTTTGTTTGTATTTTTACTGGGAGCTTAGTGGAAAGCTGAGAATTTTTTCCTTCCTCATATGAAAATTAGGATTTCCATATGTTTGTCAGGCCATGTATTAATGCTCAGACTGAGATTTGTCAGTGAGATTAACAGTACTCAGTCATAACATAAAAAGTCAGAGCTGTGTCTTGCATCTGCTTTAGGTCACCTGCCTCTGGTCATTCTCACCAGAGGGGTTGGAAAGATTTCTAGGGTAGACTTTTGTAGGAGGTGTAAGAATAGGGAATCCTATCCTGGCATGTGAGGATGCATTCAGAATGAATGCTGGCTGTGGGAAGAGTCCTCTGAGAGTAAGGAGAGGCTGGGGAAGTGTCTCTGTCAATGATTAGCTGGGAAACTGCCACGCAGACAAGTGTAGGAAGGTGTGAGTAAGGTATTGACGACGTGGTGGTTTCTGAGGATGTCTAAATGCAAACACTAAATGTACCATTCATACTTTTATCTCTAGATAAGAAGTCCAAACGAAGTACAACATCCTCCCAGGTAAGAAACTATCTGGGGTTCTCTTTCACCAAGACCCTGGGGGGATATTCCAGTAGAATCATAGCAGAAAAGTGGAGAGTATTTGCTATTGCTCTCAGCCTCCACTGTAAATATACAGAATGTAAATTTTATTGTCTGGTTAATGTAGCCAAATGTTTTAGTTACAGAAGAAAATAAAATCTAAAGGTCTCTTTCCCTTTTCCCAGAGCATGGTAGAACAAGAGCATCCTGTACGCCATGTCCACGGAATTTTTTCATTTGAGGTAGGGTGTCTGCCAGTGTCTAAACTCAGTTCCTTCACTGTCCTACTTTGGAAAAGTGAAAGTCTAGGATATAGATGTCTCTTTGATAGCAGGAGTTTGCCTGAAAATTTACTGAGCTAAGCATCAGTGATGGAAATCTTTCTTTATAAGTTGTGAGAGCTGCTTTTAACTTGGCTTTGTTGTGATGCTGTTCTAAATATCATAGTCTATGAGCCTCAGCATATTAAAGTTTACTGTGATAGTAGTGCAGATTGCTGATAACAAATAGCTGTGACCTGACTGATGATTCAAGGGAAGATCCTCTATATGAAGCCAGATTAATGCTTTGTTTGAACACCCTGGTTCACTTGTGATGGTTGGTTACTACAAACACATTTGAAATTCTGTTATCTGACACAGATCTCATTTCCAGAGCTATCACAATTTGCATAGTTGGGGGAGGAACAGAAAAGCTGCAGGGCGGGTTTAATAAAATTATATGCTTTGCCATGTCAAATATATTGTATTTGTGGTTATCTTTTCTCTGTGCTGAACTGAGTTAAGCACTGACACTTAAGAGGCTTGGATTACCAGAGTGCATAATCCTAGATGGGTGCAGTGATTTTGCACCTGGAGTTCTGTTGAAACTTCCAGATGTGCTGCTATCCTCTGAACAGTCTGTTTGCTGAAGGGAACCTGCTGACCTCAAATGACAGACTTCTTTCATGCTTCAGTAGAGATGACTTCCTACCAGGGCAACCCTGTTGTCAATGAGAAGAATGCTGACTTCTCTATTCCTTATTTTCAGTTCTATTTTAACATCAGCTCGGACAAACAAGAAGGTCTCTACAGCCTCTATTTCCATAAGTGTGTTGGCAAGAAAGGGCCAGCTAATGATCAGCAGCTGTTTAGTCTTGATGTGAGTATGGCTTCTAAAGGATAATTAACTTGTTAGCTTAGACTACAACATCCAGCTCCAGCTTGTAACCAAGCACACACTGCACATGAGTGCACATATGGGGTGGGAAGTGATTCAGAATTGTGTGCCAGTCTCTGCAGTGGCATTTCTGAAAGAAGTGACTACTGTAAAAATAATTAAAATACTGTTTTTGCAGAAATGCCTGAAAATCTGAAGGCTGAGTGTGGGCTGGGTTCAGTCTACACAGTTGTGACCTGATGCTGTAATGAGATGGGAGCTGCATCAGCTACTTGTGTTTTGCTGCACTCAAAAGTCACTTTTCTCTTTTCATGATTGCAGATATTAAGCCTGTTGCTGCAATGTAAATTGTTGGTATTTGAATTCAGTGTTTTTGCTTTTTCTGGCCTAATTAAAGATGTGTTTTTATGGTGTTAGATACACATCCTAAAGGCAATATGTTCTAGCAAATGCCTCATCTCTTTTGATGTACAGGGGTTTGTTCCTGTGTGGTTTTGGTTGCTATCAGAGCTTGGGCTTTTCCTTTTTTCCCTTTCCTGTGCTGATACTGGTGTATAATGAGCTGGTCTGGTATGAATCCTCTCAGTGACTGAGGTACCTCAGCCACGTCAATCCCTGAAGTGCTTTTTATGTGTTTGCGTAAATGCTATTGCAAGGGAACATGGAGGTGATAAAGCCCTAACTTGACTCAGACTACTTCAGAGCTGCTTCTGAAGTTACAGGTTTAGAAGACCAGCTTTCATAAATTGCTGTGTGAGTCACTTTGACCCAACGAAGAAATTAGAAAGAGAACAAAATGTGGATGATTGGTCTGCTGGGGTGTACTTAGAGATGGACGACAGCTTCAGTGCTTCAAACTAGACTTAATGCATGATTTTATTGAAGTCCTAGCACATATGACTAAGCCACTTAAGGGTATAAATAGAATGCTAAATAATACTTCTGTTTTCTCAGTCATGGGAAAACAGGATGACAGACATTGTAGATATTGTTTCTGAGTCAAAGGTGGGCAAATTGTGACGTCTGTTAGAGAGAACAAGTATTCTTTGGGAAAATTACCTTTCTGAGTTATGTTTCATAACTGAAACATTGCTTTCCAAGGGGATTATTTTCTTCTTTTTTAGTCTTGCAAAATGTTTTGAGATTCTTAAGGATGAACAATAGGTTTTGGGTTTTTTCTTTGAGACTCATAAGTCACCCCTTCAGAAAAGCTCATGTTAAATGAGTGAATTTGATTGCAAAATGTAATTGTTAACTCAATGCTTCAACAAAATGATTTTTTTTCCAACTGTACACGTAACACACCTTTAATATTCAGATAGATGTTACGGAAAAGAATCCTGAAAGCTACCTCTCAGCAGGTGAAATCCCACTGCCAAAACTTTACATTTCCATGGCTCTCTTCTTTTTCCTGTCTGGGACTGTATGGATCCACATACTTCGGAAACGCAGGTAGGTTCAGTGTCATATATATATATATATATATGCAGGATATTCTTATTAGTTAATAATTTCAATTATCCCAAGCAGTAAAAATCAGGGGTTTAGAACATGAAGTTGAAATATTGCTCAGGATGGGGCAGAAACTTGGACTGCAGCATTAAGGGGAATCTTTTTGATGGTCACCTCAACCTGGAAGCAACTGCTTGACACTTATAGGTTTTAAAGAAATATCCTTGGAAACTGAAATTTTTACTGCTGGTTTTTAAGTCATGCTCTTTCTTCTCTTTTTTTTCTTCCCAGAAATGATGTCTTTAAGATCCACTGGCTCATGGCAGCCCTTCCTTTCACCAAATCATTGTCCTTGGTCTTCCACGCGGTGCGTGCAACATCTCTGCCTGAATTTGTTCAGCTAGGAAGGAGAAACATGGAATCCAGGATATGCTGTTAGGGAAATCTGCTTTGGAGGGAGCACAGTGGGAGGGAGAACTCATCTTAATACTGAAGCATTACAACTGAACTGCAGCTCTTTGGTGGAAGTGTTTGTTTTCATCAGTGTTTGTTTTCATCAGTGTTTGTTTTCTGACTTTAAATACAATTGAGATCATGGCCTGAAGTGTTGAAGCAGCAAGGGTTGGGGGTTGAGTGAATTCCACAAATTTTAATGTTTTGGCCATCTGCAGTGGGCCTGAAAGCTTGGGCTGTGCTGCTGCTTCAGCTCCAGGACTTATAGTAAATATTAATAAATGAAAACCTTCTTTGTAAAATTCAAAGACAAGGAAATATTATGGTGTGTGGCAACTGACCTCACCTTATCAGCTCTGAGACTTTCCATAGATAATGTCTCTGTTGAATTGCATTGACTTTCCACTGGAAATATATCTCATGAACAAGGTAATGGCAAGCATTTAATCCTTCAGTGTTTATGCCAGCCATGCTCTTCACCTTCATGCCCAGGGTGTTATATCTGCTACAAATATTTTTGCAGTCTAATGAAGTGAATCTGGCTTCCAGTGAAAATGAAACTAGCAAGCCTCTAGTCACCTAAAGCAACTGAACCTGAAAGAAATGAATGAAAAAATAGGTTCCAACTGCAGTTGTTTCACTGTAGTTAAGCAGGGGAGTTGTGTGGGAAGGATGTAGATTGTACAAGATACATCCACTAGCACTTAGGAAATAGAGCAAATGGAAATGATCTCATTGTTGCTAAACAAAAGTAGAATATGTTGGGAGGAAGTGCTCTCTGAATGTGACAGAGCTGGGTTTGTACACACTGACTGGAAAGTGAAAGTGGCAGTGGATGTGGAGCAGACCTGTTTTTAGAGGGTGGGGTATCAAAAGCAGCTTGTCAAGTGCTGTATTTTCTGTTTCCAGATCGACTATCACTACATCTCTTCTCAGGGATTCCCCATCGAGGGCTGGGCTGTTGTTTATTACATCACTCACCTGTAAGTAGGTCAGAAGATTGATGTGATAGATTGAAATTGCTACTGGGGCTGTCTCCCTCCTGTACAGAGTGGGAAATCTTTGCTCTCATGCACACCACAGTACCAAAGACTCAGCAATCAGCCCTGTGTGAAGGGGAAAGCTCCATTTCCAGAGGGCAGCTGCAGAGAATTGGCACTTCTGTTGGTGGAAGAGTAAAAGGATAACAAATGCTTTACTTTTCTTTGTTCACACTAATATTCAAGTATCTCATTTGCTCCTGGTGTGAATGGTAAGTGGATACAGCTGTCAGTATTTGCTGCTGCTCACAATGGTGAATGGATGACTCCCCCAGGAAAAGATTGCATATATTGTGAATGAAGCCTAATATTGCTCTGTGATACAGAGTTGTAGCAAGTACATCTGCTTCACTGTTGTGGCATGGATAAGTGCTTGCCAAAATTATGGATAGGGAAGCATTTGTTTGGGTTTGTGGCTTTATTGGCAGTGGGAGAAACCCGGGCAGAAGAGGAAGTGTGATAAAATAAAATAGTCTCTCACTGCAGTGTCTGTTTCTCTTTCAGACTGAAGGGAGCTCTTCTGTTCATCACTATTGCCCTCATTGGCACAGGCTGGGCTTTCATTAAACACATCCTGTCAGATAAAGACAAAAAAATTTTCATGATTGTCATCCCACTTCAGGTGAGGACTGAGCTGTGCTCATACTTCCTGTCTTGTGAGAGAGCTGCTTGTGCAAACTGGAAAAGGCTGTGAAAGCTTCGCACAGTAGCATGTAGTTCTTGCTTGTATGAGCCTATTGGCTATTTCCTAGTCCAGAAGATACTGTAGTTCTCCCAATTTTTCTCCCATATTGAACATGAGATAATAGTGATCAAACAGTTTCAACAAATGAAAACTGGCTATAAGGAGTGTGACAAAACCTGGGCTGGAAAACAGTGCTGAATAAGTAGAGGAAATGAATTATAGTTGTCACTGCTGAAATGCTTGCTGAATGTCTTAATGAAATAAAAAATGGGAAAAACAAGACCTGTAGGTCTGTTGGGTCTGAGGGAAACATTCCCAGTGGTTCAGAGTGCTCAGTGCTGGTCTCCTACTTGAGGAACTGAAGTACATAGGAGAACAGCACTTTTGCTGTTGTTGTATGTAGAAGAGATGTTTTGCCTTTCCAGATGCAAGCCCTTAGCAGAAGTATATATAATTAGTGTTTGAGGCTCTTACAGAGCTCAGGTGGGGAGTACAAAAGATGGTCAATGACCAGTCTGAATTACTGGCTTAATGTAGAATTATGTGTTTTCACTATTGCTGTATGTGCCACACAGTCCTATATCTGTGTATCAAAAGTAAATTTTGCTCCTTTTTATCTCAACTGGTACAGTAAATTAAGCACAGTACATAACAAAAGAACTACTTTCTGAATGTCAGCAGGAATAAGTTCCCATCAGTTTCATTTCTGTAAATCTTATGAAGATGCTGCTGAACATGTGACTTTGGGGTGTAGAACTGCAGAAAAATTACTGATGGTAGTGGCTGGGCCTTTGCAGAACTGGCAGCCACCTGTAGTGGCTCCTTGGGCAGTTTCTAAACCAGAACCTTGTCTTGTTGTGTAGGTGCTGGCAAACGTGGCCTACATTATCATAGAGTCAACAGAGGAGGGGACAACTGAGTATGGACTGTGGAAAGAAATCCTTTTCCTGGTGGACTTGCTGTGCTGTGGAGCCATCCTGTTCCCAGTGGTATGGTGAGTTGCTGGATGTGAAAAACATCTGAACTAAAGGCCATTGACAGCTCTGCCAAAACACAAGAGCTCTGTGTCCTGTGGAGTCAAGCATTTTGTTAACTTTTCTATCAGCCTTAACATTTCAGTCTAGTGCTGTGGAAGATGCTCCTTTTGGGGATGTTGGACTGGGGATAAGGGAAGGTAGGTGGCAGTTTACATGTGGCCAACACTGTGCAGGCTGTAGGTGCTTTTGAGACTTGAAATTTTGCAGAGGTGTTGACTCTCTAAATTGAAAAAAATGGGATTTGACTTCACTGACTGAGATTAGATACTTGACTGCTAAATTTCAAAACAGAAGTGCTGTCTAAGATCAGGGCTGCCTTCAAGCAGAAGCTGCATGTTTATTTGACTGTTTATAAGAAATAATCCCACAGGGAGCATTTCCCCGCCCTTCCTTCCACTCTACTTGGCAGGGAATAATGTTGGTTACATAAAACTCAACCAAAACACAGATAATTCAGATAAACACTATTGTTGCTGCTTGCCAGTTAGCCAGAACATTTATCTTCTAAATGCATTTTGTCTTAATTGGATAAACAGCTGGATTTAAAGGAGGATGTCAAGGAGTTTCTGGCTCCTTGGTTAGTAAACACACAATATTCCTCTTTTTCTCCAGTATCTCCATTATTTTTTTCTGAAATGCAGATTATATAAATGTCTGGTAGCATGTCATCACTCTAGAGTGTAACTCTTGAGTTTTTCAGAGGTGTGGCTCAGTAGATGGAAATAAGCTCCAGCTTGACTTGTGAAGGTGGGTTTCAGCTGGCCTTCTCTTCCCCTGCACACTCCTGGTGGCCTTCTGCCAAGGCTGGGAGATCTTTTTCAAGATATTTGCTCTACCCACGTGCCCTGCCCCTTGCTCCAGTCAAAAGTGCTTCAGCTCTAAGGTTGAGGAGGATTTGGCAATGGTAAATAAAAGCTGAGGGATATTAACTTCAGTTGCAGAGGGACTCAATCTCCTATGATAAAGGTGGCTTCTGCAGTCACAGTTCTTGCTACCTTATGCTGGGATCTGTGTGCCCAACCTAGCGAGGTGTTGGTACAAAACTTATTTCTATAAAGGAATTGTATCTGAAAAACAAATGGGAGCTGTCTTTTGTGACTGTTTATGGTGTGCAACCAGTGTTCCTGCATTGCCATGGTGCCAACATAAACTGGCAGTGAAGCCTCTGACATAAAATCCTGCCCCTTTTTCCTCTGGATAGTGTCACTGCAGCTGGTGGGATGACTCATGTGAGCAAGGTGACTAAGACTTGGCCCCTGAATTTACATTCCTGCAGGGTAGTTTCTGTTACATAAGTTGCCTATGTAGATATGTAAGCTGTAATCAACTATTTAAATGAAAAGACCTTAAAAGAGCAGTAAGATGCCAAATGCTTGGCAGTACTTGGAAGAGTAGCTCAGCTTAATTGTACAAGTGGAAAGCATTATGCTGGAAAATGCCCCAGTTTCTCTCTCTGCTCCCTCCCTCCCACAAAGCCTTCTGTAGGCTGAAGTAGGTTTTAGCAATCTGCTTTCTTAATCCCAAGGAAATAGAGATACTTGAGCTGACTGCCTGAGCTGGGGGCATGAGGGTAAAGTGTGTGCAGTGCTAAGCACAGTTAATTAAGATCATACTCCAGCCATAAAGAGCTAACAAAACTTATCAGTGATCTAGAGAACTGCTATGAAAAGGGAGTGTAAAACTTACCATTAATCTATTCTTTATTTTTCAGGTCAATAAGACATTTGCAAGAGGCTTCAGCAACAGATGGGAAAGGCAAGTAATCTGTATTCTTTGTCCTCTTTTATGCTACATATTATAATGCCAGAATTTCAAACACACGATGCTGATGTAAAAACCAAACTAAGGCTATACATCTACACTGTATTAGTGCCCCTCTGCTTTTCCTCAGTGGGCTCATGGGAATAACTTTTGGAAAATTACCTTTTTCCTGTATTGCTTTAATTATCAGAACTGCAGTGTATAACCCATTCTCTGCTCCTTGCACAGCTCTCAAGCTAGACATGACATCCAGAGCAAATCATCTTGACAGATTTGCCATTTTTTCCTCACTTGAGTGTTCAGAAACAGAACTAGAAATGAATTCCAGAATTGCTGACTATTAGCCCAAATAGGCCCACTTATTTCAATTTCTGCAGAAATGTATTCCTGACAGAATAGAGGGAAATAAACTTCATTATGAAACAAAACATAACTTGGCATTCAACATAGCACAGTTCCTGACTTGTCCATGTTTGTGCAGCAGCTCCAAGGGCTGCCTGTGGAAAGTGGAGTTATGTTTATTGTAGCACTGGAAAGGAGCAGGTGGATGGAAAGGCCAAACACGGCTGCTCTCGAGTGTGCTTTTCCTGCCTTATCTGCTCATTTCTTCTGGGTTAGGTCCTTGGATCCAAGCTGTGGAGCACAGCACTGGCTTCCTTGGAAGCAGGCAGCCTTTTCCATCTTCTGTCATTCTGTGGTTTACTTTCCAAAGCTTCATCTGTAGAAGGTCATTGGTTGGCAACAGCCTTTTAACTTGAGTCCCATCCTTCAGCTCTTGGCTCTCCTTTCTGGAATTCTGTATCCAGATCTGGATACTCTTCCAGCCTTTTTCTTGGCTTTCACAGACATTTCTGCACTTCACTGCTGATTGTAGGTGAAATGTAAGGCTGGGTACTGAACTTAGCTCTGTATAGACCACTGATTAGTTCATTTTCTGCCATCTGTTAAATCTAAACAATACTTGTGATGAGCCTAGAATGCTTTCCTGATGTTCCAAGCTGTTAAAAAAAGCCACCAAACAACAATCCTTCAAGCTACCTACCCCAAACCTAATGGTGGAAAATTACTAATTTCTGATAGAAACAAATGTTAAAAAGGTCAGTTATCAAAATAATATAAATGTTATTGGTAGCTTTCTTATCAGTGTATTCACTTGGCTTCAGTGACATTTACTGGTGGATTTGTTTTACCTTGTCCACTGAACATATGTTCTGGAGTATTTATGCTCTTACCTTTAAAAAGTCCTGATAAGTTCAGATTTCCTTGAAGCAGTCTTTCTCCTGAACCAAGGACTTCACACATGTCAGGCCTGGTTCTTTGCTGAGTGGCCATGGATCTGTGTCCTGGTGGTGAGCACACAGCAATTAATGCATGTAATTAAGACAGAAACCCTTCAGGTCTGTGTGGCCCCCTGTGATCTCCCTGTACCTATCATGGTTGTTATCACAAGATGGTGCTGTGGAGTTTGATAAACCTCAGACATGCTGAGAAGGAGAGAAGTGAGGTGGCTGACAGCAGGGATGTTCAGTGTATAGGCTCAGCCTATCCACCTCATACCAGGTGAAATCCAGATCTGAGTAAATCCAGGCAGTTCTATAGGATGCACTGTGGTGTGTAAAAAATGTGGGGGGAAAAAAATTAATGAATTAATTTGAGAGGAACTGGCTGTGTCTCTACAGCTAGTCAGTGCTATGCACAATAGCACTTCAGGTCTGCTTTAGTCCTGTGTTTTGTGTTGTTCTCCATGACTGATGGTGCTCTTTATCCTGAAAGTGACCTACTGCTGTTCCCAGCTTTACCTACTGGTATTGCCCTCTGGTTGTGCAGATCTTGCAAGTTCAGTAACTGTGCAGGGCGACTTAGCAACTCTGTTATGCTCCATTGATAATAAAAGAATAGCTAAGGAATAGATTTTCAGGGAAAACATTGCATAGGCTGGGAGCAGATTGTGGCTGCAGTGCTGGGACTCACTTGTGAAATGCAATCTGGTTGGACTATTTAGAGGCTGTTAAAAGGAGCCCACGGGGAGCAAGTGAATGGCAAAGTGATGCCAGAAGCAGAATGTTACCTCATGCTGTCATGCTGCTAGTGTGGCTGGTTGAGAAAACCAAAAGTGATTTGGTTGCACTGTAAAAAAGTGAAATCATTCATGTTAGGCTTATCAATGAATTCTCTTCACTAGAACCACATGCTCTGTAAGCTTCCTTTGGAGGCCCTGTTCTTCAGAGGCGCTGCTCGATGTCTCAGCTTCTCATGGGAATAAAAAATAGAACTAATGCTTACTATTAAATCACAAGCATTTTTTCCCTGCAGTTAAAGGCAGTTTTCTCCTGGAGTAGTAAAAGTTACTGGGTTTTCTCATTATGCAGTTTAAGTGTCCCATGGTCAGAGCTGGCTGGGTTGTGTGCAGACACTGCTAGCTGGGCTGCCTCTGGCCTGCTGGGATTTATTGTCTAGTCAAGGGCTGCTTTCCCTCTTCTCTCACACAGACTTCATTAACTTATAGGATGTATTGGGGAATTGCATACTACACATTCAATAGCTGTTTTTCCTGGCACTGAGTCTTCTGGTGATGTCCTTGCTGATGACAAAGACCTAAGGAAAATGATTTTTTCTTCCTTGCATCTGTTGGGACTAACAACTCCAGGACTTCACGGCTCAGTGTCCTGGTGGTGTTTCCTGACTGTCATGCTTTCTTCCAGCTGCTTCTCCACCTGTTTATTAGGTAGCAGTCCCCTGGGTCAAGGGGCAGCCATGACTGTATTGTGACTGGATTAGGAATGAAGCAGATTTGGATTTACTAGACCTTTAGTCTGGGTTTGTCATGGGCCTTTGTTTTAGCAACATACAAATAATAAAAAAGCCTGTTATAAGTGGCACTGATTTGGAGTCACTAGCTAATAGTAATTTAAACTAGATTGGGTATTTTAAAAGAAAAGCCAAGTGGGAAAGCTGGAGAAATGGGTCTAAAGCCATAATTATCCAGGGAGACCTTACATACCCAGATGCTCTGGATTGCCAGTGAAGAGTAGGCAGGGCACAGTGCTATGGCTGAGTTTGAGCTGCCTGGTTGTTTGCTTTTTTCCCTTGAAGGTAATCTTTAAAGCAGTATATCTGACCTACACAGGCTTCTTATCTTGCACAGCAGTGGGCGTAAACATCCCATTTTTAGAATCTTTTTTCCTCCCCTTTTAAAATCGCCACCTTCAGACTTAAGCAAGTGCTTAGCTACACCCTTGATCTGTCACTGTATCTTCCTTCAGGTGGGAGCCTTTGCTCTCTGTCCATTTGTAGATCTGCATTGCAAATGTCTTGCAGATTTAAGGAAATCATCCTTGCAAACTGACCTAGAATTGCTCAGCCTGCAAAGCTGCTCAACTGCCACCACCTTGTTTACAGGCATCTTGAGAAAAGAGAGGGAGTATATATATAATTTATACATCATTTTTGTTTGAAACTCCCAGTTTTTGGTCACTGGACCAAAAGGTCTCATAGCACACTCTTGTGATCACATCCTCTGTTGTTTGAGGGAGGAATGGGTTGGAAAGCAGTTTGTTCTGCTGGTACTTGTGTGTTTGTGATGAGAGATTTGGTATGGCACTGTTGGATCATGGGTTGCTGTTTTACTGGAGCACTGCAGTTAGAGTTGGCAGCAGAATTAGGGAAATAGATGGCAGCCTGTTGCTCCAGGCATCATTCATTCCCTGTGCTCTGTGCAGTGGGCAAATGATGATTAATGCTTTTGTGCTTGCACCCATGTCAGGAAAAACCATTTGCAGTATTCAGTGTCTTCCTGCTGCTGTGCCATGAAAATGCTGTGAACAAAGAGGCTGGTCCTGTGTGGTGCAGAGCAGCCCGTGCTTGCCTGGGCTCAGCACCACTTCCAGGTGCCCCAGAGAGCTGTCCAGGGTTGATGTGGCAGCTCTGTGCTGGAGACAGGGTGCTGATCCTGTGCTTTGGACTTTCATCTGACCCTAGTGGAGCACTTTTGTGCCAAATGGCTGATGTGGTTCAGGATATTCAAGATTAACAAGTCTGTGCCACCTTCTTGGTGACACTGAGCCTTGCTGTATCTGTCTGACCTCTTCTTTCTAGTACAGGAATGCTTTTAAGCAGAGAGCTCAGGCTGTCATCTCAGAGCTGATTTTTCAAGGGCTAGATCTACATGTGCTGCATCATTGGGGGAGAGCAGAAAGCTTCCATTTACAGTTTGATAATGGCACAAATCACATCTCAAATGCATCAGCGTGAGTAGGGCAAGCAAAGCATTGAAGAAATACTCTCAGCTCTACCTTGAGCATGTTCACAGGCTGCATTATGGTTTTTCTTTATGGATTGTATTGTCTGGGCTCAAGCTCCCTGCACCCTCAGCTGCAATCCTGTGATTGTTATTGCATACATATCCTGAAAAGGTTGGGTTTATTCATCAAAAGGCTATTGTGTGGTGTACAAGTGGATAGTCCAGCTTCTTTTTCCATCTTCTAGACAGCCTCAACATTGGAAATTAGCATGGGGACAATCTCAAAAAGAGACTGCTTATCAAAACACTGGGTGTGCTCTGTTTTGATCGATGCAGATTAGGCTATTGCAGGCACAAGCTGTTAAAGTAAATGGTGATAGAGAGGGAAAGCTGAGTGAAGCAAGGTATAGATGCTATAAATCTTCTGTGGAAGGTGGCTTTTATCTTTCTAATTACTGTTTGAAAGAGCATGAATTAATTTCTGAAACCTTTGGTGGAAGGTCTCTCTTTAAATTTTTTTCCCTTCTCTGCAGTTAAGTACTGTCCTTTGCAGAATGGTTATCATACTCAAAATATAAATTTACCCAACCTTTACTGCATGCTGAGATTGCTGCTGTGTTATCACAGCCTTACAGGTTTGGGTTGCAAGTGATTCAAGTTGTAAGTGACAGCTGCTGGCTGAGCCTTGCTCCTTGTAAATGCTGCTGTTGCTGTCTGGGCTGCCAGGCTGAGGTGAACAGAAATCTTGGAGTGTCCATGATAGCAAGACTCCAATAATACTACTTGGAGCACATTCAGCCTGTGAAGAAGCAATTCACAAGCTGCTGATGCCAAGCAATGATGATTTTAGATTTTTCTCCAGAACAGTGTGTCCTGTAACTTTGAGTTGTTTAAAAAAAAAAAACTGGCAGAATTTTGTAGACATCCATTAATGCTGACTTACGTATCTGATAGTGGAGAGATATATTGCTGCAGTTGAGGAGAGCAAGTCAGCTTCCACAGGTGCCTCCTTAGCCTTTCTCCTTGGTGGTGGCTGTCTTTTTTTTCCTCTCCTTGCCCTTCCCATGCTCAGACATTGAATATGTGAATATACCAATTGATATGTATACACAATTTATGACTTTGCTATTGATTATCATGATGAATAGCTGAGATGTTGAGCTGTGCTCCATCTCTGACTGGGAGAGGTGGAATTATGACACTTCATCTGGCAGTCAGATCTTTGGCTTTGCTGTCCTTTCCTCCTATGCAGTGCATGAATCCAGCAGAAATGACTCCCCAGCTCACTGGTGTTGACTGTAAAGCACTGATAGACTGGCAGCTTGAATCACAGCTGTTGAGTTGGTGTTCCTTCAACTACAAAGCCTGGTAATTCTCCTGGCCTGTCAATGCACCAACTGGTGGCAGTTCTTGAAGCTGGACGTGTTGAGTTCAAAATAGATCCTTCTGTGTGCAAACCAGTGTGTGGGAAATCACAAGATCTTCATGGTCACACTCAATGCAGCTCTTCTTTAAATAGGACAATATTGCTTTCCTGTTTCACAATTCACTGCACTTACCATGCATATTTACATGCTTTCATCTTTCACCAACTCTATTAGGAAAAGCTCTTAACTACAGATCATCAGTCAGTTCATGCCTTGTGTTGGTCAGGTTGCTGCTCTTAGAGTGTGTCTGCTGGAGGAGGGTTTGTATCTGGCTTGAGGTGTCTGTAGCTTTCAGTAGTACCCCAGGAACACTAAAGGTAAACTGGAAAGGGACTCTTCATCTTTAGATTATAAAAGTAGTTTTATAATAGAATGCTGGCTGTCTTCACTAGTTTCTGTAGTAGGAACCTACAGGAATTTATTTGCAGTGGTGCATTTGACACTTCCTTTGCATAAGAAAAGCTGCTTTATTTTCATCAGAGGAGGTGAAGCATTTCTTAGGGAGCTATTAGCTCTCCTCTCCCTCATCTCAAATACTGTACCTTGCTGTCTTGTGAACCTGGAAGACCTTACATGCAAATATATGCAGCCTTTTATAAATCATTGCAGTGGGTGAGTTCTGTGAGGGGGTGCAGGTGAACTTCAGCTCGATGTATTGCACTTCCACATCTGATAAATACATTAGGAGGACTTGGAGGGAATACCAGTAAATATGTGGCAGTATTTTTTAACTGGCATCTTATGTTCATTGGCTCTGAACTGCATCTCTGTATGCTGTCAACAGATCTTGGACTCTTTGCCTCTCATGTTGTCACAAAAGCATCAGTGGCCTGTGTTTGTAATCCTGCTGCACATCTAAAAGCTGACTCTCAGAGCAGAGCTGACAGCTGCTCCATCTGTTGTTGACCTCAGCTGGTTCACATGCTCTCTGTGCTCTCCAGCTGATGTGATGAGTGCAATAATGCAGGTTTGCCCGGGGCCTGGGCTGGCACGTTTGGGAACTGTTCAGGATGATTTCTGAGCTTGTGAGTTGTGCCTGAGCCATGATAGAGGACTTTGCTTAGGTTTTCAGGTGCTTGGGCTGCTGTTCAGCAAGGTGCAGTGGTTCCCAGAGCTGTGATTACCTGCAAGTTGCTCAGCTCAGCTGTAGGCATGGAGCAGGTCAGGGAGGGCTCTAGACAAGACAGGAATTTTCCAGGAGGCAGTGTCAGGTGGAGTGGCCCTTCTGGCAGGAGAGTGACAGTATGCAGTTGGCTGTACACAGGTAGAGGAAGGTTCTGTAATGCAGAGTGTGTGCATATAAAATTTAATGCAAAAGCAATCTCAGTTCCCTTTTTAAGAATGAATTCACCCCAACCTGGGAGTTATCCTGTATGTGGACATGCCCAGCTGGCACTCCTCAGTAAAATCCTTCTAGCCTGGGATTACCTGAGTCCTGGTTTTGACCACTTGCCTACCCTGCAGACAGGCATCAAAAGAAATTGTCTTGTGTTAACAATTTTCTGATGGACTTTTGTGTTCTCTTGATAGCTGCCATTAACCTAGCAAAGCTGAAGCTCTTCAGACATTACTATGTCATGGTAAGTCAAACACCTGCACACATGCATGTGGGGAGCTTGGAAGCTGTTCAAAGCTTTTGATGGAATACTTATTGGAAACTACTGCAGCTGGTGCATGTGGTAGAGGCTCTTGGCACTGCTGTGCTTTGGCATCTTGGTCAACTGGCTTACAATCCTAAAAGCAACTTCCTTTTTTTCTCCTAATGGTTATATCCTTCTGTCTCTCTTTAAATTCCAGCTATTTGTAATGCTTCCTGATTTTCTCTGGAGACAGCTTGAGCTGCCAGTTGAATTGATGGGCTTGAATAACATACTGTAAACTTGCTAAAAATTAAACTTGGGACCAAATGGTGCCTGGAGATGCATGTGTGCAGTTCCTGATTAAGTCAGTGGGAGCCATGAGTACGTTTCCCAGGAGAACACAGGCTTCTTAATGATTTCCAACGGCCTCATTTCAGGCTCTCCTAAGTGGCAAGAGTAATAAATTACAGTTGTGATTCTTGAAATTCTATGGAATTGTAATACTTAAAGAATTTCCTGCTGTAACTTGAGTATGTTACCAATAGTTTGTGTTATTGGATGTTCAACAAGCAGTAGAAGCCTCAGCCTATATCTTCCATGTTTATTGAGGAGCATAATAATGCTGGTCTGACATAATGAGTTGTCTGGGAATTGCTTGAGCTGTTTCTCTGGGGTAAGAAGGTTCTGTAAGGATGGTGCTGTTGTTCTCATGCTTTCTCCTTTTCCTTCCCAGATTGTGTGTTACATTTACTTCACACGGATCATTGCAATTCTCATAAAGATTGCTGTTCCATTCCAGTGGAAATGGCTGTACCAGGTATTTGCCAGCAAAGGAAAAGACATCAATTTCTTGATGTTTTTCTCTATTATTCTTTAAATATAACTGCACAACAAAATTCCATAAAATGTTCCTCACATTGTACTGAAACATCTCAAAGCACAGTGCTGTACCCTGCCTCCTCTTGATTTTATCACTGATGTGCTTAAGGTGAAAGAATATATTCTTGGTTTTATGCTTGTCCAGCAAGGCTGCTGGATTATACATGAGATGTCTGAAAGTAATTGCATTATTGATTTTCAGTCTTTCAATTTAAAAATGTCTGAAGGAAATTAATCAAGAACATACAAAGGAGAAAAAATTAGTCAGGTTTGCTCTATATAATTGAAGCCTGAGGGAGCCAGGGAAATAGGCTTTTGCTCTTCCATCTACAGGCTTCTTTTGCCTATGGACTTCTAAATACTTGGTTTCTTAACTCATAATCCAAGTGACTGTGCAGGGAGTCCTTGGAATACATTAACTGTTGGAAAAACTAAGCAACACAGGGATGATTCCTTCCCCCACCATTTAAAAGCCAAGTCTTGCCACAGTTCTTTGAAAGCTCTGGAGAGATGGATAGAACTGTAACTCTATTTGAAGTGACAGGGAAAACTGAAAGAACAAAGGATTTGACAGCCTTTAGCCTGGGATTGATGACAACCAGACAGGAATTATTTTATTTCTGCTGTGGCCCAGGCCTCTTGGCCATTAAACCTTGAACCTTACGAATGAGGAGCAATGTTTTGTGACCACAGAGCATAGCAGGACTGAACCTCAGTCTCAGTCTCATGTTTTCACTTGCAGCTGCTGGATGAAATGGCCACCCTGGTGTTCTTTGTCCTCACTGGGTACAAGTTCCGTCCAGCATCAGACAACCCTTACCTACAGCTCTCTCAGGATGATGAGGATGACTTGGAGATGGAAGCTGTGTAAGAAACCCTCTCCCCTTTGATTTACCTCTTCACTTGATTTGAGAAAAGTAGTGTTTAAAACCAGTTTACTTGAATCTCTCTAAATCCTTCTGTGACCAAGATCTGCCCACGTTTAAAGAGGAGGTGTCTGTACTGGTGTGTGTAAAGAGATTTGTGGTGTGCACAGGAGCCTCTGACCTGGATATTGCAGTAGTGTGGAAAAAGCTGGTAAAGCTTTTCATGGGGCAAAAAGATGCCCATGAAAATGTGAAGTAAGAAAGCTTTTAATTTAGATATGGAACATGAAGGAGTTTTACAGTTCATCATTAATGCTTCATATGCTTCACAGCAAAAATGACCCACCAATCTGCAGAACATAAATAATAATAAATGTATAAAAATAATGTAATCATAAATAGATTAATAGGGTGTAAAGTCCTTTCTGCCTTGGTGTTCAGCATATAGCTTTGCAAAAATTTATTTTAAGCAATACTGAGCCAAGGAGATGGATTTTTATCAATATCTTCCCTGGTTTGTTCCCTGCTGCGAAACCACGAGGCACCACAAATGCTTCAGGACCTGAGCTAGTCTGGAAAAATTATACAGCAGGGCTCAGGCTAAGTCCCTGTCATTTCCCTTGCAGTGGTTTTCTGAGGACTTAAAAACTGAGTGGCATTTTTGAATGTGTAATTAAAAATGCTCTAAGAAATTCTGCCTGCCAGGAGTGTTGGATACAGCTTTACATGCCCTGGAGTCTGCTGCCTTAATAAGAGCAGAGCTAACCTAATCCTTTGGTAGTTACAGGTTTGATGCATAATTGCAATTCATGTACAGGCTCAGAAGCCTGTTCCTAAGAGTTTTTCCAGTTTGGTAAATCTCCTTTACCTGGGTGAAATAAATCAACACTGTTTTTATTACAGAGGCAAAAAAAAAAGTCCAAATGTGTTTGCTGTCATAGTTAGCTCAAAAAGAAATTAATCTTATTTGAAAACTGCTACAAGGAGGTTTGAATCATAGAATCCAGACTGAAATGTCATGTAAGGAGTTTAACTTCTCAGAAATATGGCTAGTAACAAAGATCTTTTTAAATGCTTAGCTATTTTTGCTTTGGGTCTAGAAAATCTGTCATTTTTGCAAGTGGAATCCAACTAGTGGGTAGTGACCTTAAAATCACTATCACTTACATGTGTTTAAATGGTTTATGTAAGAAACTGGTCTCAGTTTGGAAGCTGTTTGGTAAAAAAGCATTCACATCAGGAAGTCACTGTGTGAACTGGCAGGATTTGTGATTGTACCAAAACAAGCTTTTTTCCCTTTTTGCCTGTTAGAGCGAATTTCAACTTTGTCTTACGTGCTTAATGAATTTTTGCTTGTGGGGGTTTTGCTAGGACTAATAATAGGACACCTGTCAAATACAGTTATTTTAGTCAATTGAGAAGTTGCTAAATTTAGGAGAATCTGCCAAAAACGAGCTGGAGGAAGTTTAATGAAGTAATTTGGTGATTTACATCTCATCAGAGTTAGAATTCCTTGTGAGCCTTTTCCTAGTAAGGCATTTTGCTCTTTGCTTCGGGAGTTTCCATTGTTGTGCCTCGTGGGTTGTTCCCCTTAGGCTTGCTTGCATTTTCTGATCTGATTCACCAGAAGTTTTTTTCCATTTGGGCTCTTGGCAGGGTATAATCTGTGCCTAGTTCTCCCTTCCCCAGCTCCATCAGGAAGGTTACATTTATAGATATTTGAAAAACAGAGTTTATTAAAATTCTGAGACAGGTGAAGCACTGCAATGGATGTGTATTAAATTCCTCCTTGATTTGGTCTTGCTGGTCCTGTTTTTGTCTTCATAAATATTAAATGTTGTTTCTGTTTTCTGGGAGGAAAAGATACCTGGGTTTATTTGAGCAGGTGACTAACTATCTGTCAGTGTCCTGACTAACCACTGCATAAGTGTTTTGTCTTTGATGTGATAAATACCCATTGTCTTTACAGGCTACGGCAGAAACTAAAAACCTGCAAACTTCGTGGTGTTCTGCTATGTCAGTTTTACTGTTATTTTTGTTTTCCAGAGAGTTTTTGTTTAAAATCAGGTTCTTTAAAACAGAAGCATTCAGTTCCTTTAGACTCAACATTTCTATGAGCCAGCAGAGGGAAAAGCTGTGAGGTTATCAAACCTCCTTTCAAGGCTTGCTTGTTTTCCATGAAAAAAAATAGGACATTTTAAGTGCAGCTCTTTAGTTTGGGTCTGTTTTCATGCATTGCAAATGATTCAAATCTCAGTCTGGCAGTAAATGCAAATATTGTTAAGGACATTGGAAATCTGGAAAGTTTCAAGAAAAATCTGCAAATTAGGTGTCTGCACAGAAGCAACACAAGGCACAAATCCTCTCTTTGTAAGTCCTTGTAACTCTCAGGAATAAAATACAAATCAAGAATAACAAAGATAACTCTGGCTTGGGGAAAGGATCCACAGACTTTGCTGGAATCTCTTCAGTTGTTCCAGGCTGCACAGAAGTTGTCCTGGCAGGGAGGAGAGTGTGACTAAAGCTGAGCTAAGGAGCTGTCTGTCCTTTTTCAAGCAGGTTCAATAGCCATTCATCATCAGCAAAGTGGCTTTCTGTGTATTCAGTGCTGGGCAGCCTCTTGGGCTCTGTCAGTACGTGGGCTCGGTGCTGACAGTTTGTGAGATTCAAGTTCCCTGCTTGAAAAGGTGCAGCCACACTTGGCAGAAAGAGCTGTCAGGCTTCCAGTCCTAATGTCATTTCTGGGGCATGAACACAAAAATATGAACAGTACAGTAGATGAGGTGGGGGTGAGGAAGGGGAAAGGAAGAATTTTTTGTTGTTTTGCTTTTCTTTTTTTTTTTTTTTTTTAATTTCATTAACTCAGCTGGCTTTAGATGGTGGATATCAAAATGCTCTTTAACAGATATTGGTTGAGAATGATGTTCATGCATGCAGGGCAGGTTAAGATATTTCCACTGGAGGAGGGATTGCAGGAGAAGAAACCATTAATGGCTTTGTTCTCAAGTTGGTAAATCCATCTTACTCAGTGTGTGGAGACTTTGCTTCTCCTTAACACCCAAAACAGCCTCAACACAGGGAACTGTTGTGGTAACACTGATCTTTGCTTATGCCTTGGGATCTGGAGTTTCTCTCTGTGTCATGAGGCAGCTTATTCTGTGCTGAGATTTGAAGACCTGCTTGGTTGTTTTTCTCTGGTTTCTCTCAGGTTGTGCTTCATGGCAGACTGATTCATGGTGCTCTCCATTTGCAGTGATTTTCTTCACCTAACACATCTTTTGCTTGCAGAGATCAGCTTTTCTGTTCTATGGCTGACCAGTTTTCACTCCAGTTTGCAATAGCTTGTAAGAGCTGGCTGCTGCCAGTGTTGCAGTGGTTCTTGTTGGACTATAAAACAAATAAACAGGAGAAGAGACGGTTGAAATCCACCACTGTGGAGAGCTGGAGACACTTCTGAATGTTTAGCCATTCCTTGATACCTTGGAAACAATGCAGGAGAAAAATAAACCCCGTGAAATCTCTGCAGCACGTAGCACTGTGTGATGGAGTGCTTGGGGAGCTCCTTCTGTGCCTCATTTGTGACAGATATCCCTCTGGCAGGCACAGAAATGCTCTCTGGAGAGGGATGTTTCAGTGAGAAGGATTTGTTGCATTTTAACTGCTGCTGATTTGTGGGCTGGAAATGCAGTTCAGCAGACTGCAGGTGAGAAACATTTCCCTGCTGTATTGCAGGTCAGAGCTGAATTGCTGAGGACATTGAGGATTTCAGTGTGCTTGGTCTTAGTGCTGCTACCCTTATTTTATTGGGCACTAAAAGGTGATGACTGGACTGATTTTGAGAGTGAGAGGAATTGCCTGTTGTGCCTGAACAGTCTGAGAAAAGGAGGGACTTGAGAGCTGCTTCATGCTCTTGTCACAAGACCAGAACAGTCTCTTCAGCTCTTCTGATGGGATTTAACCTTCACTCTTGGGGAATCCACACAGAAATCTCTCCCAGTTGTTTGCTGTTACTGAGAGGGAACACAGTAAATGGCCCCTCTGGTAGCAAAGGATGTGGCTTGATCTGCCTGCACTTTCAGTGTGTAACTGTCCATAAACATGGGAAGTGGATCATTCCCTCCTGGCTGTAACCTTGCATTGCTTCTGTCACCACCTTGGTGTGCAGGGGCTCTCTGATGGCATCAGAGTGCAGTGCTGGAATCTAGGCTGTGTGCCAGGTGGGATCTTCCCAGCTGTGAGTCAAGTGTTGGGACTGCTTTGGTGTCATGCATGTGTGAAACACCTCTTTATATATCCCAGTGTCTCTGCTGCTGCACTGCTGTGTGAGGTGCTCATTTCTGCTTTGTAGTTCATGGCAATCTTCAGCTCCTCCCTGAGGAATGGATACTTAGCTCCTCATTCTGTAATTATGAAGTTGATTATTTCTGAAGAGTAAACTTGGTAGCTGTCTTGCTGCATCCTCCTATACTTTTCAGACTATTACTTCAATTTGCCAGAATCTTTCTGCATTCTAGTCTTGTTCTCCAGTATGTAACTCTTAGTGTCTTGTGCAGATTTAATAAGCAAGTTCTCTATTCCATTACCCAGGCAATTACTGAAAATACTGAGTAGAAGTGAACCCAGGACAGGCCTCTCTGGAACCACACTCAATGTTCTTACATTTTTGACAGGAAACCATTAAGTAAATCTCAATGCATATTTTTCCAATTAGTTATCCATCTACTTTGGTTTTGTCTAGCTTATGTTTCTCCAGATTTTTTCCTATCTGACTGTGGGAAGGAAACCTTTGGCAACAGGGAGAACTTAAAAGATCTGCATGCCTCTGTACTGATTAGTTTGATCTCTTCTAGGAAATGTTTATTGTTTAGTAATTCCATCTTTCTTCTTTAAGCATCCTGCTTACTTTTCTCTGTACTTGCCTTTTTTTACTTTAGTAGGGATAAAAGTTATTTGATCTGTATTCTTGTGACCCTTTCCTATTAAGCCCAAGCTCATCTAAAGTGAGAACCAGTGATGATCCCAGTATGGTCACTGCTGGAATGTCACTGAACACAGCAGGCTGAGTAAATTATTTTTACAGTACATGAGCAGAAGCTGGGATCTAACATGGAGCTAAGGGAAGAGGAGTGTTATCTGACTTCTCCTCTTGGGGTGATGCTGTGGAGATGTTGTTAGCAGCTCTGATCAAATAAAGCACTCTGACTTGGTAAACAGCAGGTGAAAGTGCTCACAGACCAACAGGGGCAGCTTTGAACAGGACAGGTCTGTGTGTGCTTCCAGGCATCCCTTGGGAATGCATTGAGCTATTGACACTCTTACCTTCAGCATCCAAAATAACCTTTGTAGCATGTTTGTGGGGAAAAAAAATACCTGTATGGAATGAGAATCACACTGTGCAAAAGAATAAAGGCAATGTGTTGTGCATCCAAATTGCCTGTTTGGTGGAGCAGCAGAGGAAACTGAAGAGCTGCTGGAGAGCCAAGGCAGTTCCAAGAGGAATGGTGCTGCTCTGCCTGCATAAACATTTCAGCCAGCCTCATATTGAGTGGTGTTGTGAGGCTTTGTAGTTCAATGGTCAGATTGCCATGACAAACCCAGGCTTGGATGGTATAAAAGGATAACTTCTCCTTTCTGTTTTGTTGCTGCTCATTTTGCTATTAAGAGGAGCTGGTGTGCATTAAGCTAATAGGGTTCATCTGGGGCACTGTCCACTGTGTATTTGTGTCATATGTTGTGCCTATTAAAATGCAGAAGAAAGTCACAGAAGTAAGGGTGGCCAGCTGCATAGTAAATGGGGCTTTTTAAGTGAACTGCTCAAATTTAGCAAATAAACACCTGGTTTAACTGTTTTACCACCCCTGTTACCTTTTTTGAGGTATGAGCCAATATTACTTGCTGCTTTGGTTTAGTGATAGATGGGAATGGCCTTGAGGTGCTCAAGGACAGTGGCTGTGCTGTGTCTGGGCTGTACAAAAGATCAAACATGAGAACTGCTCAGTGTGGGTAAAGAGATGTGAGAAGTGTTGTTTGATGGGTGTGAGCTGTTGCTGAAATGGATTTTACAGTTCAAGGTCTGATGTCTGATGCTTCTCCCTTCTCTTCTAGGGTGACAACTTCAGGAGTAATGGAGGGCATGAAGAAAGTCAAGAAAGTGGTGAATGGTTCAGCAGAGCCTCAGGGCGAATGGGAGAGCACAGCATGATGGACTGGACTAAGGCAGCACTTTCAGAGAAACTTTTTTAATTTATTAATATTACTCTCAGTGGAAAGGGAGCAACTTGCACTCCCCACCACTGAAACTGCAGAGTGGGGTGTGTCTAGGGAGAGCAAAGCAGTGCAGAAATATAACTATTCTTTTGATCATAAGAAAATGGGATCTCCTGGTACCTGCAAGGAGCCTGAAGCTTTCCTAGGGATTTTGGGTAGCTTTTTTTCCCCCTTTCTGGATCGGTTCTTTATTCTGAATTGTTGTGTTCCTCAGAATGTGTAATACTAATGTGAAGAGGGATCTTCAGTGTGTATGTAAAGAATATATTTTATATAATGCTCATATATATGCACACACACACACACTTGCTTTGTAACATGAATGCTGGGACTTGCAAAGCCTGTCAGAAGGTGGGAAAAGAAGATAAAGACATGTAAGTATTTTTTTTTCTTTTTATAAACTCTCCTTTTGGCTTGGATGGAACATTGCAAAACAAATGGATGGGAACAACTGCAGTTATTTGAGAGACTGAAGGGTATTGGATCAGATGACTTCTGCCACTGCTCATGCAAGTGTGAAAGGTGATAAGTATCTTCTTGTCTTATCCCTGCAGGTGTCCACCTGAATGTGTCAGGTTTTCAGATGTGTTGCTATACAGGAAATGAGTGACTCCATTAAAGCACTAAGCCCATAGTGCAACAAGTATTTATGTACATTTTCCACTGTCCATGGAGTTGCTCTTGACTCACCCCCACCTGACAAGAAGTACACAAGAGGTATAAGACTGATGCTTGCTTTTTAGGGGTCTGCCTAAATGTTTACTTTCAAGCTGTGACCCAGAGCTTCATAAAATATTTTCAAGGTATTTCAAAAGTCACTCCTTTCTGGCACAGTATAAACAGTACCAGACTCTCCAGTGGAAATCTGTCTAGCCATTTTACTGCAGCATAAATCTCTGGTTCACAGTTACCCTGAGTTACTGGGCCTCTCTGGATGGCTACTTGTACCTCTCTGGCTGTGTAGGATTAATAACACTGCTGTTTGAGGTGAGCTGAACTGGTCAAAGTAGTATTGCCACCAAAAACAGGCAACTGTCACTCCCAGTCCTAATTTTTTTTTTTTTTTTTTGGTCAGGAGAGGAGAAGATTATGACCAGAACCTTGATGCAGGGGAATATGGAATCCTTGACTGTTAGCTGCAGACTTGCAGTAGAGTCTTTACACACACATTCCAAAATGCCAGATGTGTTTTCTCTGTAGTCTCTGGGGTTGTCAGTAGGGCAGTTGGTGTCCAGAGCTGTAATAGTGAAAAAGTGCTCATTTAGGGGAGGATGGAAGTGGCTCACTGGTGGAGTGAGGATTAGCTTTAACAAAAATAAATCAGCTATAAGTCACTGACCCACTGAAGCCTTAATGTTCATGCAGAGACGTTGCCATGTGGTGCTGTGGAGCCAAGAGCTTCTGCCAGGTGTCAGGAGAGGCATCAGCAGAGCTCTGGGTGTGCCAGCATTGCTTACAGACTCATTCAGGAATTGGTTTTTTGGAGGGACTACATTTCTGGGCACACCTGATGAGAGGACTGTTAGCCTAAAGTTTATTTTATTCTTCAAGCTGAGAAGGAGGATTTCCTCCAGAATCCTGAACCACTTCCTCACTCCTGAGCAGGGATTGTGGAGCTCTTGGTGAGCTGTCTGTAGCAAGCCTTGCTGTTTGAGGAGCAGCATCCCTTTCCCCCATTGCCACTTCTTTTCCCAGGTGTTGGTTCTGTGCACCATGGAGGTGGTAGAAACAAATCTGCCTGCTTTGATACCTGGAACTGCTTTCTCTTCAGATAAAGCACAAGAAGAAGAGCATTTGTCTCTGGCTGCAGAATCCTCTTCTGTTTTCCTCCTCAGCTATAACTTCACAGTAATCACAGCAGTGATGGTTCTACTTTGCTGTCATTGCCTTGCAGTGAGAGTTTTAGTGAGAAGAGATCCTGTACCAAGGAAGGGCTGTTTGGTCACCTATGGGCCTTCAGGCCTTCTGGAGGAAGAAATCTACATGCTTAGCCTGAAGTATGAGAAATTGGACCATAAACAAACACAGGCAGTCCCAGCTCTTACATTTAAATGCAATACCTGGAAAACTCGTCCTCTGCAGTTCCTCTGTCCTTTGTCACTCCCTGCATCCAAAGGGCTGCTCAAACAGGCTGTAAGGTTTGTTCAGAGAAGCCCTGAACTGAAGACTTGAAGTGTTGGCACTGAGGTATGTAAGGGATAAGGATGTGCTGTCAGGAACAAAGTGCATCTGGACAATGCCATTCTAGAGCCTGATAATCCTTTTGTGAACGAGATGTGAAATCGTCAGAGGTGTGGTGTTTCACCCAGAACCATGAGGGCTGTGCTGTGATCCCAGGGAATGCTGAGCTGCTTCCAAACAGCTGCCTGTTCCATACCTCAGCATCAGGGGAGCTGACAGTTTGGCAAGTGTTGTTACCTTAGTCTCAGGTTTCTTTTTTTTTTCAATATGCTCTTTTTTTGCTAAAGTTGCATATGGTGTAGGTTTTTCTGCCAAGTCTCTGGCTCACCAGTCAAAGGCCAGAAAAATGGGTCATTTCTTTTTGTCTTGGCATGAAATGCCACAGCAGTATTCTGGAAGTCCATTTTTTTACAAGAGCTTTTTCCAAGTTCAGCCCTGAGCTTCAGCAGTCAGCTCCACAACCAGCTTCTGCTGGTGTTTTGCACAGGATGCCAAGCAGCAGGAAATGGTCAGACCTGAGCATTAGGAGGGAAAATCAGTCATGGACAAGTCAAAACCTAAAAGATTCTTATTGTGGTCATTTCCACAATGAGTTTTCTCAGGTGCAATTCCTTGGATCAGGACAGAAAGTCTGCCCTGATGGGTGGGATGGCAGCTGGGAAGTTGGAGAGTGAAGGGCATGGCTGCAGTTGTGCTTCTCTGCAGCACAGCAAGTGCTGCCCTGCAAAGCATCAAGGACAGGACTGCTCCCTGCCCTCCTTCCCAGGCAAACCCCCAGCTGCATGGCTGGCATTGCAGGGCTCCAGGGCCACTGCAGGGCAGCAGCTCAGAGCTCCCCAGGCAGGATCATCAGTGCTTGCCTTTCACGTGCTGATGGCTGCTTATCTGCTAGGAAGCTCTGCCTCTCACAGGGAGGGAAGAGAGGAGCTGTTGTGGGTTGCAGATCGTTTAGGAATGTGTAGCTTTGATTCCCTGTCGCTGCTTTTACTGAAGTGAGGAGCTGGAGCCATCTCCAGCAGCAGAGTGACAGGAATCCTGGAACGGCAGCTCTGCTGCAATGGGAATAAATGGTTTGAAAGCTTTCCCATGTGCTGCTGCAGCCGAGCACTCAGTCCCCTCTGCAGACAAAAATCAGATTGGTTCAGTCTTCACTTGCAGTGCAGGTTATGCCCCAGTAAATCCCTGGGGACGCTGAGATGCACATGGCACTGCTGCTCTCCTCCTTCCTGCCGTGGCTGCTCAGCAGGCTGTCTTCCAGAGGAAGCCTCCTCCTTGCAGTGCCACTGCCAGCCTCTTGCATTCTTCGGGCTGGAAAATGTTTTCCTTGATGGTTCATCAAGAGACATACTAAAAGAAAGCAAGACATAATGGGGTCATGTGGAACAGAGCTGCTGCCTGCTGGAGTGGAGCAGTTGGAGTTGAAGAAGCCACATGCTGTCCTATTAAGATGCTCTTTCATGTTGTCTGTTGTGATGTGTGCAGTGCATTGTTCAGTGTTTCCCTCCAGCTCAGTGCCCTGCTCCTGGATTTCCATGCTGGCATGCCCTGGGAGAGCATGTTGTAAAAATTTGCTGCATTGCAGCATTTTGTCTGGAGCTCATAGTGTGGAAGATGTATTTTTTCTGAGCTGAGTGGACTCTCTGGCACGAGTGTGCATCCACGATGTGTCCTTGAGCACTGTAGCATTCCTTCTGGCCATCAAAGGCCATGTCCTGATCACTCCAGTGTGCACATCTGGTGCAAGTCCTGTAGAAGATTTTTAGTGTTAAGTCTTTTTTCCTTACTGTGTGGTCCTCTTAGAGAAAAGCAGTTGAGCCACTGACAATCAAATTGATGAGAAGGGAGGGGATTTTGTTGTTTGTTTGAAAACTGCCCAATTTGAAGCAAATACTGGGTATTGTAGGCTCTATTGAGCTCTGAGAACTGGAGTTCTTTACTATTAAGGAGAGGGAAGGAAATATTTCTTCCTTTAGCCTACTTGGTTTGTCTCCTTCAATTTGACCTGTCATGCTAGCTAACAGATTGCTGTCACTTTAAAGAAGATGTTTTATAGCTCCAGTGTTATGATCTCTGCTTCACTCATAGAGCACATCCCCATTTTTCACCTGTGTACAAAGTGAGGAGCTGTGGTGTGCAGGAGTGGGAGGTGCAGTGAGGTTTGAACATAGTGGGACTCACACTGAAACTGTGACCTTGTGTGTAGTGCCAGTAGCCTCAATGTTTCATGAAAGCTGAGGTGGTGCTGCCCAGAGACACTTGACCAATGTTTCTTTGTGTTCCCTGGGGCTGATACGCTGTAAAACGTTGTTTTAAATTGAATTAATTTGGCTTCTTTTTTGTAGCTGCTGGATACAATACTTTTGGGCTGGTTAATCACTTTTCCTTAGCAATACTGGGAAGCTGTGCATTTTCCCTTTGTAGTGTCTTGCCTGGATATAGCAATGATCCAGTGAGAACTGCACGTGATCTGTGCTCCCAAGTGGCTGGAACAGGATGTAGGAAAACATCAATACTCAGGTGTTGAGTGGTGTAGGAAGAAAGTGGCTGAGAAAAGAGTCACTCCTTTTAGGCTGACTGGCTCAAGAACCCATTTATTTTTGACTGCAGCAATCCTCTAGAAAGGACAATTCTAAATAAATATTTCCCTGTGGGATTTCACTCAGTGTTCTGCTCTCTGTGTACTAAAGTAGAGTCCGACCTCCACATCATCAGAAGCACTTCATCCTGCAGCCAGTGGAGCTGGTACCTGCTCTGTTAAAACAGAGTATGGGTCTAAATAGCTTCCCTTGCCCTTTAGGAACTATTAATAATTAATTCTAGATCCTCTTGTGTCATTAAGCAGCCATAGGGCGTCTTGTACAATGTAGCTTTGAATTCATTCAGTAAATGACCTCCAGAAGAACTAAAAAAGACTTTTCTGTGTACAGCAAGGTCCAGTTCCTGGGGTTTTGGTGACCTGTAAATATCCTATTCCTCAGTTCCTGTTCAGATGTAAAAATGGATTTTTTTCAGTATTTTTTTAAACTTTATTAAAAGAACAGCAAACAGTATTTGAAGAGAAGCAAGGTAGAGACAAGTCAGGACAGTCTGTGTAACTTGGTTTCCCTGCTGTGATGCAAATGTATAAAATAAAGATTGACCAGAAAGAAGTTTTTAATGCATCTCATTTTCTCCTTCTGAACTGCCAGCAGCCAAGCTGACCCATTGTTCCCAAAGTCTGCATTTCCCTCTGCTCAACTTCTGTTTCCAGCCATCAGCATCTGCATCATGGATTCAGGGCCAAATCACAAAACTTGTGTGGAAAACTTGTGTTGAAGGGAAAAGTTTTCCTGTCAGTGACCCAGTGAGGTTCACTGAGGTGCCTTTTCTTGAGCTCCAGGTGCTGGAGCTGTGCTTGTGTGTGCCCAGCTGCTCTTTCACTTTTGCAAGATGAACTTAGGCAGTGTTTGTGGACTGAGTCTTGAACAAAAATGTTTCTCCCAGCCCTGTGTCTCCTGCAGTCTGGGGCAGGCAGGAATTCAGGAGCATCTGGGCTTGTTGCTGCTCCCCAGCCCTGAGCTCTGTGTGCTCTCTGCTGTCAGCTGCCAGGTGAGGGCAGATGGAGCTGATGCTCTGAACTTTAGTGTCCAGATACAAATTAAGGATAGAAGGTTACTTTTAAACTAATATCTCTGGTGGATCTGGCCACACTATCTCAGAGGGGCAAGTCCTTGATCTGTTTTAAGTTAGACTGATGGTGATTTGGGACATCTGTAGTTGTGCTCTTCCTGAGGTGTTGAGATCTAACCTTACATTTCAATTCTGCAGACTGGTTGGGTTGGCAGGGATGAGGAGGGCACAGCGTTCCTGTCAAGTGTTCTTCCTGATAATCCCCCATCCCTCAAAAGCATCTGTCCTTCAGCACAAAATTCCAGTCTTCAAGATGTTTCTTCCAGTTCAGCCTGTGGTTCTCATCCTTCCACCGAGGGGTAATGCCAGAAATAGCCTCTCTTCTCTACCCTGCACCTCCCAAGCAGCCACTTCTGCACTGCCTCAAGCCTCTGGGTGAGTGTTTTACCAGGGAGCTAAATTATAAAGAGTACTTGGAATTTGGATTTCCTAATACCTCACTGCAGGTAAGCACAAACTTTCCTGATGCAGGTGGTCGCTGGTTGTTGCACTGGAGTGGCCTAAATCTCTTTAAGGCAGGTTTCTCCAAACTGAACATCCTCTGCATTTTCTGTCTGTTGTGTATTTGGCCTTAAGACATTCACATTCCCCCTTGGCATTCCCTGACAGCAGCTGAGACTCATCCCCCAAGGGAAAGTGAAATGTTATGGGTGGAGTGGGTAAGGTGGGATTGAATTGTGGGAACATTCACTTGAGAAGGAGACCAAATGAAATTATCAGTGGAAAAATTGATTCCTGACCATTTTCTCCAAGGAGACACAAAGAAGAGCTCTCAGTATTTGAAGTCTATAGCAAGCAGAGGTCATCTGGCAGACTTACACAGGGAGCAGAAGAAACAAAACCACAGCTAACAAAACTTTCCTCAGTGTTCTGTGTTTGGATGTAATTTTGTAGGTGTTTTCCTGCCCAGGGGAGGTAAATTGTTCTACCTGCACTAAGGTTTTTCTTCCAGTGTCTGACATTCCCAGCTGTCTGATCATTTGCAGCTCCTCATTGCAGTCCTGGCTGCCTGCTGCCAATGCTTTTGCTCGAGCAAGGTTATCTTCATGACTGCAAAGAGCTGCCTTCTCCTTAAATCTGCTTTTGTCTTGCTTTGCTTTCTGACTGACAGGCTCTAATGAGGGGAGAGTGTTGTAGTGCCCTGTATAGTGAGTGGTCAATAAAAACCAAATTGCTTTGTACAGCAGAGGTAATAACACAGCTTGTTATTGGCACAGCTGATCCTGAAGTTGGGGCCCTTGGTAAGGAGACAAAGGCTTTCTTCTGTCTTTAGTAAAAAGTGCATATCATCCATTCCTTTTCTCCCCTCTCATCCATGGAAAATGGTAATTGGGGGTGACACTGCTTTGTTGTGGCTCCTCTCCCCTGTGGGGTATTTTCTGTGGGGAGGCTGAGACACAATACCTGAGATGGCTCTTGTATTCCTGAAAAAAAAAGAAAATAAACAGGCATGTGAGGTGAGGTTGTTACAAGGTGGCAGGTGGAATAGGTGAGAACTGAAATGGAAGAGGCAGTGTGAAATTCTTTTAACTGCTCCCTCTTGGGCTGATTGTGCTGAGCTTGGCAAGAGCATCCTTGATGAGATGAGCAGTTAAAACATGGGTTACCTCTAAATGTAGTAATAGATTTGGGGGTTTTAGTCCCTGAGGACATTGCTCTGGGGTGCAGATGATCTATATGCCTTCAGCCCTGAGTCATTTGGGTAAGGTGTCACAATATCCCCCAATATCCCATTGCCAGCTTCTCCCTGAGATTGCCCCCACTGCTTACCTGCAGGTGTGGAAGAGTCCCTGTCAGTGCTCCAGCTGCTTCTTCCCTGAACTGCTCAGATCTTTGTTCTGCAGGAGCTCTGTGAAGCTGGAAGGAATCCTCCACCCAGCACAGCTGTGAAGGTATGGATCTGCCTCTCCTGGGAGAAGCCAAACTTGTTCATGTTGGGCTAGATCTCATACCAGGAGGCAGTAGCCAAATTGGAGGGGCTACAAAGAACAGCTGCAGTGACTGAGGAGAAGGAATTGGGCAATGGCACAAGATTACAAGAATTAAAGCTGTAAGCCTGACTAAGTGATGATTAAAGAAAGCCAAGAAGATGTAGCTTAGTACAAAATGGCTGCATGGGGGTAACCCACAGAAATGGGTTTGGAATTAGTGTGGCTGAGGGCTGAGCTGTGGAGGAAAACAAGATGTTAGGAGAAGCCTTTTGCCAATGAGTTTGGCTGCAAACAATCTCCCTGGAGAAATGGAGGCAGTTCTGTGTTGTTTTAGATAATCAACACTAGGCTGGACAAATCATTGCTAAATACACTGCAGGGAATGACCCCTCGTCAGCTGTGAGCTGGATGAAATGCCTGGCTCAGCCAATTTCCATTTGCTTATCTCAGTGGGAAATATATTGCGTGCATAATTCCTGGTTTGGGGGGGTTATTTTAGTTTTACTGTTAAACCTCACAGATGCCTTGAGTGAGCCTGGCTGCTCCATAGGAGGAACACGTTGAAATGAAGCTGGTTGGTGTGTGCCCTAATCTGTATTCTGAGGCAGTCAGGGTTTTAACTGTTGCTGCAAAATCTGAGTGGAAATATCTGCTGGGATTTACCAAGTACACAATGCCTGAGTGTTTCCATGAATCAGAGCAGCCTTATGGGAGGCAACAATTCAAACTCTTAAACAGCAACAAAATTTGAAGAATAGGTACAGGTCGATCAGGTTGATTTTTTTTGTATGTTTGAATGTTTTGAGGATTGTTGTGGTTTTGTTTGGTTTGGTTTGGTTTTAACGATTGCAGGGTAGGATTTGGGTGGGCAGACATCACTGCTGACTGCACAGTTTGCTTACAAAGCTTCTCAAGAGACTTGTGTCTTGTGTTAAAACCAGAGCCAGGTCAGCACCAGCTGCCCCAGCAGACAGACCCCAGGCACCGAGGGGCTGATGAGCCAATGTAGGAGTCATGAGTAATCAAGAGGCTGATTTCTGTCTGGGTTGTGGTGTGAAGCCCACCACCACATCATTCCCTGTGCCCTCTGCAGGCTCAGAGCTCGGCGTGGAACAGACACGGAGCTGCCTTCAGAGCAAACATCTGGGCAGGATCACGGAAGAGCTGGAAGCCACGTGACTTCCCTTTATTTTGAAGGTTCTTATAAATATGTATATTTTCTAAAAGCTCTGTTCTGCTCCAAACCTCTTTCAGATTTAAGGACGCTTCTGTCACAGATGTGGGGTTTGTTATTAAAGCCCCCTGCTGAAGCTTGGCAGCAGAGCTGGTGAGCAGTGCTCAAGTCACCTGCAGTGGGTGGAGAGCAATGTGGAGAACAGCTCCTCCAACCCCTTTTCCAGCCCTGAGGGTGCCAGTGGAGTCTTTGCTGCAAAATGCTACTGCTGCCTCTGTGACTGTGATCTTATCTCCCCCAGACAAAGTGCACAGCACTCCTCGGTTGTCCTTACAAGGAGCCTTTTTTTATTTTCAGTCTGTCTGGAATCAAGCTCAAGGTGGCTGGGCTGAGCTCTGCAGGATGAGGATGGCAGGAGCAGAACAAGGGTGATTTCCCACTTGCCAGCCGGGATTTGTGGTGTGCCACGAAGGAAGATCCACAAAACCTCCTCCTGCTTGGCTTTGTCTCAGCCCAGGGCTGCAAACTGCAGGCAACGGGAGAACGAACAGCTGATGAGTTCACCACAGCCACCCTTGCCGGGTTCCTACATTAGCATAACAATTACAGCCCCAGAGGCTGTAAAGAAAATGCAGGCTTTAAAAAATAAACTAGAATTTAACAGAGAAATTAATAGCGTAGCAAATTGTAACGCTGAGCGTGCCGGCTGCGTGTCAGTCTCGAGCGACAGCTGTACGTGCAGCCCTGGCACAGTTTGATTTCCAGACCTTCCCCTGCATTTGGCCATCATTTCAATATCTACACTTCCATTTCCTGGGGAAAGAGCCTGCAGGGCACCATTCCTGCTGCCACTTTCCCAAAAACCTGGAGTGTTTTGTGTCTGTCGCGTTTCTCTGCAGCCGTGTGATGTATTGGCATTAAAGTGCTGTGCCATAGAAATTAATTTATGGCAGCGATAGCCATTAGAGCTGCTGTAGTCCGAGTCTTGGAGTGTTTTGGGTTATAAGTCTTGATTTTTGAAGGCTTTCTTATTTAGTCATATGTAGCTCAGCTATCAAAGCAGTTGGTAAATGCCAGCTCTGGGTGCTTGCTGTGACCTGCAGTGATACCAGGGGCGAAGCAAGAGCAGCTCACTCGCATCTTGTCAAGCAGAAAGCAGCTTCAGGAACACCCTGGTTGGTGAGCTGGGAGCTGTGGAGTCCTGTGGAACGCTGCTCACAGCCTTGAGATCATCCGTATGTGAAATGGTTGTAATCCGAGATGCGGGTGATGCCTGGGAAGCCGAGGGTGTCCCCAGCAAGAGCCGATGCATTCCTGTGCTTGTGGTTGTTGCACCAGGATGTTGAACTCACTCTAATGGCATTTTTTCGTTCAAACCCTCTGGAAAAGCAGCTATTTTGGTGGCTCTCTGTGCCAGCGGTGACCATGGCTTGTCTGGGGGAGCAGCCAGCACTAATGCCAATAATTCCTTTGGCTCTTTTTCTGACTGAGTCAGATCACTCAAGCATTAACCTTAAAATAGCAACTATTTTTGTAGTTGATATAATTAATCTCCTCTGTGTGTATGTTCCTTCCCTATTCCAGGCTCTGATGCTTCACCACTCCCCTGCTGACCCACTCCTGCTTTGGCACAAGAAAACTCTGAGCAAAACTTGGCTTTTCCACAAAAAAAGCACGAACTACAGGCTGTGTGTGCTCTACTCCGTGAGTTCACTGCCAGGCTGGTGTCTCCAGTCACAGATTCCTCGCTCATGTGGTCTGTTGGGTTTGGAGCATCTTCTCGATTTGTTTTTGGGTGGGTGGATGTGGAAGGGGGATGTTCACAAGCTGCCAGGACCGGGGGTGACACTGGCCACAAAGACAGCTGTGATGGATGGGTGGGTGGATGTGTGGGTTTCGTGATGCAGTAGGAAAAAGCGATTTCGAGAAGCCTGAACGGACCCTGCGAGGCGCCTCGTCCAGCCCTGGGAAGGGGAGGAGCGAGGAAGGGGATGGGAGGGGTTAACCAGGGTCCATCCCCTGCCTCTCTTCTCCCTTTCCTGGGGCAGCTCCTGCGTCAAAGCACATCCTGGAGTGCAAGCGTGCCATGCTGGATACTACCCCATCCTCAGCTTCCCACCCCACAAACAGCTCCAGCCGTGCCAAGGTGGGGTTCAGTGGGTGCTGTGCTCGGGCTGTGTGACACCAATGATTTTTTAGGTCTGAGCACATAGTGAGGAGGATGAAGGGGGAAAGGAAAGACCATCTGTGATGAAGCACAGAGTGAGCACAGGAGATCAGGACAGTCTGCACCTCGCTGCATGCATGCAATGCTATTCCCACGAGGCAGCTGCAATCCTGGCAATTAAATCAGGAAGGATGAGCTGGGGAGAACCCCCGTGATGGCGTCTGAGGATGCTGATTAAATGTGCACAGCCTGGTGAGCCCACGTGGAACAAACTGCTGCGTGGCTGAGCCTGACAGACTTGCTGTGTCCTGGGCAAAAAGAACTCTGGGGTTTTATTAAACACTTTCAAGCAGATACCTGAGGAAGGAAAAGCTTTCTGCAGACACACACTGGGCTGTGCAGCCCACACAGCTCCCAGCATTTACAGTCAGAACGTGCAGTACTGGATCCATCCCAGCCTCCAGCAGTGGTGTGGCAGGAGGGGTAAAGCTTCCCTTGGAGCAGGAACCCGCTCTGACCACGGCAGCAACAGCAAACATTGCCCAGGGAATGCTCATTTCCATGGCTGCAGTGAGGATCAGACAGCGGAAGCCCTGCAAGCACACACTGCTTAATCAAAAAGCCAGCCCGGGTCAGGGCTGGCTCTCAGCTTGTCCTGCAGTTGCTGGTGGTGAGAGATGTGAGCAGTGCCTGAGGTCTGTCTTGGAAGAGAGAGCCAGGGGGATTTATGAAGCAAAACTACTCTCAAGGATTGGCCTGCAGTGGATTTTCCTCTGAGCAAACAACCCAGCTCCTTCCCGGGCACACTGACCACACTCAGCTGGGCACGATTGTTTTGTGTCCCGGTCACTGTTCAGATTTCAATCCTGTCGGCCCCAGGAATTTTTCCAGGCTTGGGCTGTGTTTTTCTGCCTTCAGAAATGTCACTTCATTCTTGAAAATGTCACTAGGGTTGTTATTTAAACAGTAATAGGGTTAAAGCTAATAATTGGGGAGTGAAAGTGACTGGCTTGCATAGTTTCCGATTACTTTTCTCCTCTCGTCTGTCTGATTTGAGTTCTCTCCTCAGCGTTTCATGTGATGGAGGCAGGGTAGAGTTTTAAATAGAATTAAATCCTTTCAAAATCAGTTTTGCAGCAGCAGAGCCCGTGCTGTGCAGGGAAGGTTTGGGACCTCGCTGGACCCCAGCTGGGCACTGACAGGTCATGCTCTGCACACAAAAGGACACCCCTGCTGTGATGTGGTTACAGCCCAGGGAGCACAGATGAAGGAAAATACTGCAAAAACTGGAGCTTTGCTGATGGGCAGCAAAGGGGCTACACAGGATGGTTTTGCAGCACATTTGGGGACTAGACTGGAATCTGCTGAGGCCTGTTGGAGTCACAGGCACGCCTTTGTCCCTAAAAGCCACGCAAACGCTGGAAGCAACTGTGGGACCGATGCTGGAGGGGAGACACGGCTCACAGGGCTCTGGCTGCTACGTGCTGCCAATCCCCTGTGTTCAGTGCCATCCCTCCAGCTCATCCCCAGGCTGTGCTGCTGCTGGGACATGGTGATGGTGTTTTTATCCTCTTCTGCCTTAATGAGCTCATTTGTGCGAGGCTGGGTAATGGAGGACGAGGCATTTTAGAAACATCCACTTGGGGAATGTATCCCTGGAGAAGCGAGTGTCAGGCAACGTTTGGCTGGTTAAAAACAATAAAGGTGCAAAGAGCAGTGCTGTGTCAGCTGTGCTCCTCTGTGTCCTCTGCAAACACGCCGTGTGTGTTGTGTTGGGTTCTCCACAGCCCCACAGACAGGTTTTGCTGTATCCAGGCACAGATTTTCCCCCTCTTTGGCTGCTACCACGGGAGTCCAGGCATGCCCAGGCAGCTCCAGCAGGGCCCTCATTGCAACACAGGCAGGAAGAAAAGTGTATTTATCGTGTGCATCAGCACAGCTAATGACTGCACACAGACACTGAGCTGTTGTGGAGGCACAAAGCCCTGCACGGGTTTGAGGTGGGGAAAAGCTGGGTGCTGCTGTTTTTGAACACTTGTATGGTTTCCTGGCTGCACCACAAACCTGCTGTAGGTTGAATCTGTGGGGCTTTTGAAGTGATTGAACTTCATCCCTCGAAGTGCACACATTGCAGAGAGTGAGTGAAGGCTCAGTGGAGCCCTGGTGTGAGAGAATGGTAGAAGCACAGAAGGGTTTGGAAGGAACCTTAAAGATCATTTAGTCCAACCCTCTTTCCAGGCAGGGAGACCTTCCACTAAACCAGACTGCTCAGAGCCCCATCCATCCTGGCCTTGAAGACTTCTAGGGATGGGGCAGCCACAGCTTCTTTGGGAAACCTGTGCGAGGGCCTCACCACCCCGAGAGAAGAATTTCTTCCTGATGCCTAATCTAAACCCTGCCCCCTGTCAGTGTGAAGCCATTCCTGCCTGTCCTGTCCCTTCATGACCTTGTCCAAAGTCCCTCTCCAGCTCTCCTGGAGCCCCTTTAGGCACTGGAAGGGGCTCTAAGGTATTCACAGAGCCTTCTCTTCCTCGGGCTGAACAAACCCCGCCCTCAGCCTGAACATCCTGAGCTGAAAGTGACCCACAGCGATCCGACTCCTCCACGTGGGGAACAAACCCCTCTTCATCTGGGGAGCCCAGGGGCTGGAAAATGCTTCTACAACTGGAGGTGTTGATGTCCCACCAAGGTCACCCCCAGACGCTGAGCTCAGCCTCACTCCAGGCTCCGTGTTCCCACCGCCACCTCCTCTTCTCCTCATCCCCTTCTCCGCATCACCCCCCCAAGCAGGACCCCGATTCCCGACATTTCCCTCCGAGCGTTTCCGCCGATCCCCGCGGGGCGGCTCGGGGGCGGGGGGGGGGTTTGGAATCCCCCTCCCTCCGGGGTCCTCCCGCCTTTGGCAGCGGCGGGGCCGTGCCGGAGCCCCCTCCCCATCACCATCCCCATGGCGCTCCCGCAGCGCGGGGCGGGGCGCGCCGCCCCCCCGCCCCTCCGCGCCCCCGCGGCCGCTCCGCGCCCGGCGGCGGAGGGCGGGGAGGGCGCGTGGAGCCGGGGACACGCACACGGACACGGACACGCACACGGACACGGACACGCACACGGACACGCACACGCAGCGCGGCCCCGCAGCGCGGCTCTGCGGCCAAACCCCGCCAACAAAGACCCCTCCGCCCCCCTCGCCGCCGCCCCCCCGGGATGTAGCCGGGCCGGGAGCCCCAGCGAGGCAGCGGCCCCGCCGCTCCGTGCCCCGCAGCGAGGCCAGGAGGCGGCGGGCTCACAGGCGCTGCCGCCACCATGGGCAAATCCAACAGCAAGTTGAAGCCTGAAGTTGTGGAAGAGCTGACCAGGAAAACGTACTGTGAGTGCCCGGGGGCTGCCGGGGGGATGCCGGGGGTGCGATGGGATCCGCGCTGCCGCCGGGTCGGTGCCGCGGCGAGCGGCGGCTCCTGCGGGGCCGCTCCCGGGGAGGGCGCAGGCTCGGCCGGGCTTTGTTGGAAGAATTCAGGGATTGGCCTGGGAGGAGGAAAAAACCCATAAGGCAGCAGAGACACGGAGAGGGGCAGCGAGCCAGGGGAACGCGCTGTTTTTTTACAAAAACCATCGTCCGTGGCCTATTTCTGAGCCTCCGGGAACGGCGGGGCCAGGGCCGCATCCTGCCCGCCCGCGGCGCCCAGCGGAGCATCGCGCCCTCCCTCGCCGCCCCCCGGCCCTGCCCCGAGCATCCTTCCCCGGCTGCCCGGGCCCCGGTAGCCAGGGCCCGCCGCGGGGGTTGTGGTGCCCGCGCTGCCTCCCCGGAGCCCGGCAGCAGCTCCCGGAGCAGGGTGCCGAGCCTCTGGGTGCCTTCCAAAGTTTGGGTGCGTAACTTGGAGGGGTTCCCTTTGTTATTGCGCTCTGAAGTGGAGAGAAGAGCCCGACACGGGCGAGTTCGATATTTATCTGAGTATCTCAGTATCGGTTTAATAACCTGATTTTCTGAACGAGTGGCTTTCCCGTCTGGACCTCCACCGTAATCTAATTAACGTGGCTGGTGCCTCAGCCATCCAGTTTTAGAAAAATCATTTTTTTTCATGAAGGATGCACAAAGGAAACAAAGGCTTTGGTGGATTAAGTTTGCCTCCCCGCTTGCAGGTCGCAGATATTCCCCAAACGTGCAGCAGACCTGCGAGCTCTCCCCTCTGTCATTGCTGCAGTCCCACGGCAGCGCTTACCCAAAAAGGCAATAGATTAGGATGCAGCAAGTTCTCCCATATGGAGAAGAGGCAATTCTGGTGCATTGCACAACCCTACACGCGGGGCTGCTCTCTGCCTGGCACCGCCGGCGGGAGGAGGGCAGGTGCCGGGGGCATGTCCGCAGTGCCAAGCGGGGCGTGATGGGAGGAGAGGTTGGGGTACCCTGGCTGGGCTTCCTCAAAGTGCTCGGGGGGAGGGAGCCGTGAGAAGGCGGCGGTGCCAGGTGGGCACAGCCCCCGCTGGAGCTGAGCTGGGTTTGGTGTCCTCACTGCAGCTGTCGCCCACGGCGAGTGCAGCCGCGCCGGGCCAGGTGCCGGCAGTGCTGTGCTGCAATCCCCGCTCCCTGTGCGGCCGCTGTGCCGAGCTGGTCTCCGATGGAGAGGGATCTGGGAACTGCCAGCCCCAGCACAGCCCTGTCTGCTGGGGATCTCCTGTGTGCTGGCCTTTCTGCACACCTGGGGCGGCTCCCCTGCCCAGGAAGGTGCTGACACAGGGCACACAGGCAGTGGTGCCCCATGTATCACTTGCAGCCAAAGCCAGTCAAACACAGCACTGGTGAAACCAACATCTTTGGGCACAGGGATGGCTCTTTGCTGGATAAGGCCAGCAGGTCGTTGCTTTTTTGAATCACTTCATTCTCAACTTTCTGCTCCTCTCTTCTGGGTGCCCTCCCCTTTCTACTGCACCCTTTCCAAGAAAGACTGTGGTCCTCTGATCCCTCCCTCAATGAGTTTCCAGTCTGTCTGGAGCTTTGCCTGCCTGCTCTGGACCTCTCACTGCCTCTTTTTAAGGATTCCTGTACCTGTGCAGCTGAGGCAGCAGCACCCAGCAGCACATGGCCTTTTGCATGGCTGGAGTCTGGTGCAGCATCCCAACGTGCCCCAGCAGTATGTGGCTGGTGTGTGGTGCCTGTCAGGGAGAGCTGTCACTGATTCCAGGGCCTGTTGTTGAGCTCTGCTCATTCCACCTCTTGTCTCTGGGATTAATTACTTTTGCTGTGAGCCTCTGCCCCTTCTCTGCAGCTGTCAAGGCAAGCGTGCATTCCCTTGTCTGGTGAAGGCTTTGCAGGGCCCTCCCAGGCACGGCTGAGAGCCTCTGGTTTATCTTCAGACCATGGGAGACTGGATAGATACCAATTTCCTTCTGTGTTTTGGGGAAGCCAGGCAGAGGAGAGGCAGGTAGGAGGGCAGGGCTGTGCTGAGTACAGTGGGAGGAACTGATCCAGGCCCCTGTGCTGTGGCTGGTGGAACAGCTGGAGCAGGGGACACACAGATCCATGGCCTGCTCAAGAATTTCTGGGGGCCTGCTTGGAAAAGGTTTTGTTTTCCCACAGCATGTTGGTATTTAGGCTCATTTCTGGCAGACACGAGAGCATCCCTGGCCTGTGCTGCCTGTCCCATGTCCTGCCACATTGCTGAGCAAGTGCTGTCCCTGCCTTGTGTGTGGTGCTGCTCCTGCTGGTGCTACAGCACATCTGGGCAGATGTCTCTAGCAGCCCAAACTGATGGGAGCCTGCATTTGTCTCAGGGAGGTTCCTGTGGCAGCGTGGGCTGTGCCTGTGGTACGTGAGGGCTTCTCCCACGCTGGGATTTCCTTCCATTGCATCATTTTCTGTTTGTA
Organism: Agelaius phoeniceus; assembly: GCF_051311805.1. Classification (NCBI taxonomy): domain Eukaryota; kingdom Metazoa; phylum Chordata; class Aves; order Passeriformes; family Icteridae; genus Agelaius; species Agelaius phoeniceus. The sequence goes on from NC_135285.1 coordinate 6,724,909, forward strand.
TGGATTTCCACACAAAACAAAGCAAATACCAAAAAGCCCCCTCTCAGTTCTGCAGGATCAGAGGGAAATGTCACTCCCTCTCTCTGACCCACATGGTTTTTCTGCTAATTTATCTCATCCATGGGACACAGAGGATATCTGCTTCCCCTGGTGCTCCTCAGTGCCTGGTGGCTTCTTGTGTCCCTTGTCCCCTCTGAGCTCTCCATCCCCTATTTGTGGTGTTTCTCTGGCCTTGCCTCAGCTGCAGCAATCCTGGGAAGAGCAGGAGGTGGGAGCAGCCAGGAGAGGAGCAGGGGAAGGCTCAGGTGCCAGGGCAGCTGTGGGCAGGGAGGTTGAGCTGAGGATACTGCAGGGCAGCCATCAGCGGCCTCTGTGAGCTGTGAGAAATGTTTTCCTGTGTGCATTCAGAGCAGGTCGTCCCAGGCCCTGCTGGGAGCTGGACATGGAAAGGCAGGAGCCTGGAAACCTCATCCCTTGGCTCCCCTCCCCACTCTGCTCCTGACTTCCAGTGCTGGGGGCCAGATTTTAATGGCACTTGGACACCTAAAGGCGCAGAAGGGCTTCTTTGAAGGGCTGGCTGCCCAAGTCCTGTTGGGTTGGACCCATCTCCGTGTGCCTTTCTGTGTCTCTGGGCACCTGAGTGCCCAGGAATACCTGGCAATGCCAAGCTCCACTGTCTGCCAGGCTGCAGGGCTGTTTAACCCTCCTTGGAGACCAGGCTGGTGCCACACAGGAGCATGCAGGAGAAGTCAATGTGGAGTGATAATAATACTGAATAATAAACTATGTAATTCTTTGTGCTTTCATAGACATTAAAAAGTGCTTGATAATAATTAATTTATGAATCCTTCTGATGCCTCTTTGGGGTAGCTCAGAGATGCAGTTTGCTGGTGTGTCCCAGGAGGTCCTGAGACTTGAAGGAACCACCATCCTCCCTGGATCACATCCTCTTCCATGGGGATTTAAACCTGAGCTTAACTTGGGCCAGGTGCTCACGGCTTAAGGCCACAATGGTATTTGGGATTGTGTTTAAGAACCTTGTGGGGCCATGGTCAGAGGGTTCTGCTCAGCTGGAGATTTATGAAGGTCCTGAGGTGTGGCTGCAGCCTGAATGAAGTTGTGGGAGCACAAAACATGTCCTGGGTGGAAAGGACTTGGTGTGGGGAGAGAAACTGGGAGAGAAACACAGTTCTGAATGTCCCTACTCACAGCAGGCCAGGAACCCTTAAAACCATGAAGCAGTCTTAAAAACGTGCACTTGTTTCAGAAGAGCACCTTTTAGCTCTTTTTTCCCAGTCATTTTGGGGAAGATTGGCTTTCAGGGTTCCCTTTACACAGCTGTTGCCCGTGTCCAGACCTAGCTGAGTGTTATTTTTGAGGCTGCAATAGCTGAGCAATCAGGCATGCTCAGAGCTCTGCCGGTGCAGCAGCGTGGCTCTGGGGCCAGGCTGGGGTCAGGATGGTTGGGGATGCTGCTCCTGGTGCTCCTGAGGCCACAGTGGGGCTCGGGTGAAGGTGTGGGAGCCATGGTGAGGGTGCCAAAATGACAGCCAGGCTGCAGAGTGGGTGCGAGGAAGATGCTCTTTTCCCAAGAACCGCATCCCACCCACTGTGATCTATTTTGTGGATTTTCAACTCACTCCAGCATCATCATTTTCTGCTCTTTCACAATAAGCCACAAAATTGGCTCCATTGCTCGACAGTAATGCAGGGAATTAAAGGGCATTAGTTTAAGAGCAAACTATAAACATACTGATTTGTAGTTACAGGGGAATATGGTGGCGGGTGGAATTCTCTGGGAAAGGAGAGGAAATTCTACGATTGCAGCAGTTTTCAGCCAGGAAAATGGATCGGTTCCTTGCTGGCTGAGCCAGGCTGGGGCTTTGCTCCATCGTGCCACCACAGTGCTGAGGAAATGTGCTGGCTGGGGCAGTGGGCAGGAGCAGAGGAGGGACCTTGGTAGCTCCCCCCACTGCTGCTGGTTTATTTTTAGCCTCCAAAGTGTTTGGCCCCAGGCTCTGGGTATCTCTGCCAGGTTGGTTTGTGTTGAAATCCCTCCTGTTGCTCATCCAGCAGAAAGCAGGGTGAGCTGGCCAGGTGGCCACAGACCCGTTACCCTCAGTGGCAAAGGCTGGGTGAAATTGTCACTGTGGGTGACTTTTAACAGGGCTTGGAGTGACAGGACAGGCAGGAATGGCTTCAAACTGACAGAGAGCAGGGTTAGATGGGATATCAGAAAGAAATTCTTCCCTGTGAGGGTGGTGAGGCCCTGGCACAGGTTGCCCAGAGAAGCTGTGGCTGCTCCATCCCTGGGAGTGTTCAAGGCTGGGTTGTTTGGGGCACTGGGGCAGAGCAAGGGGCAGGAGGTGCCAGAGGGATGCCCAGGGGCTGGAGTTTGTTTGGGGCCTGGTTTTGCTGCAGCCAGAGCTGTGAAGGGGTTTGCTGTGGTGCAGGTTCACTGCAAGATCGATGTGGACCTGCTGGGCTGCCTCTGGAGGACTCTGGTGCTCTGGAGGAATCTCCAGCTCCTTCTCCCAGGCAACCCCAACCTGCTCCCAGTGAATCCAACCCAGAGCATCCCACGTGCCCATGGACCTGGGGCTCCATAGGGAGATGCAAACAAAACAAGTTTTAGGGTTTCAGAAGCAAGTTTTGAGGAGTGCCTGCAGTCTCTGGGAGGTTCTTGCAGTGCCAGGGTGGGCAGGGGGAGCCATGACCGACACCCTGAGGGTTTCCTCTGCGGCAGAGCGGAGCAGCCGTCCCCGCCAGCCACGCTGGCTGCTGCTGCTGCTCCAGCATCACAAGAATCACATTTCATTTATCCCCTGACATGTTAATGGATCTGCTTAACCACTCTCCTGACCTTTGCTGCTGCCGCTATAATTAAGGTTGTGAAACAAGAAGCTCTGAAGGCATCAAAGGAAGCGGCTGCTCCAGGGAGGAGCCTCTGGGCACGCTCACTCTGATAGCAGGGTGACGTTTGGGGGGTTGCTTTGTTCCTCCTTCCCCTCCTTGTTCTCCTGGATCTTCCAGGGAGCTGGATGTAAGGGAAGCCAGGGTTCATGCCCTGGGCAGGGGTGGCCATGGGGGCTCAGCCCCAGGGCATGGTCTGTGCAATTCCATCACCATCGCTGCCATGGGCTCCCCAGCCTGGTGCTGCCAGCACAGGGCTCCCTCCCCACACCTCCTGCTGGAAGCAGGGCTGCCTGTGCTTCATCCACCTGTTTCTGCAGCATCTTCTGATCGATGGCTGGACCTGGTGGAGCTGCTCTGGGTCTCTGTGTGCCCCCTCAGTGCACAGTGATGCCTGCAAGAGACCGGGAGGGCAGCGGAGGTGGCCCTGCTGCCAGCAAGGCTTTGCCTTGAGCATCCTCCTGACCTTCCCATGGCTCCAGGGAGTGATGGCTGAGCCAGAGGCACTTCCTTCCTACTGCCCACACTGGTCTAGAGGGGAGTTTTCTCCCCTGGCCAGGGCAGGAATTGTTCCTTGGGTTGGAGATGGCACCTTGGAGTGCCAGAGCACACTGAGATCCCTGTGGCCAAGGGATGGATTTGAGCAGATGGCAGGACACAGCTGCCCCTGGATGGCTGGGCAGAGGGGCTGCTCCATCCCTGCTCCCAGCAGCACTGGGAACCCTCTGCCCCTCCAGGCATTGCTGTGTTGGCTCGTGGGGAAGCTGGGATTCAACCCTGGGATAGACCTGCCCCAGCCACCAGCTCCTGCTGTGGGGGTGCTTCAGCCTGATTCATCATTTCCAAATGAAGGCACTGTCTTTGCCCTTCCTCTCCTGCCTTTTCTTCAAAGAACAACTTCTGCTTTTTTCCTAAACCCAATTTCCAAAGCCTAATGTCGGGCCCTTAAATATTTAATAAAGTCTAAAAAGGATTTCAGCTGCATATTGGCTTTCCTGTTGGTACCGGCCCCGGGGGAGATGAGAGCTGCTCATGGACCTGTTTATCCAGCCTGGGAGCAAGGCAGACCACTAATGGCAATGCTGGTGAGGAGGGTGCCAAACACTGGTGCTGCTGTGAGCATTGCTCCGTGGCCCAGAGTAACAAATGACACCAATAACTCTGTCAGGCTCGAGCTCAAATGTCTTGGAGGCTGTCGAGGTGCTGGTGATGCCTGTGTCTGATGGGGAGAGAAAAGCTGGGATGGGGATGTCCCACTGTGACAGGCAGGCAGCCCTGGCTGTGTTGGGGGCTGCTCCCAAATCCCTTGGGGATGTTGCAGGGATGAGCTCCCACACAGGGACACCCCGGTGTGTGGGTGATATCCCAGGAGCAGGGATGGGCACGGGGTGAGCTGGGGAAGCAGTGGCTGGGGCAAGCTGGGAGCAGAAGAAAATGACATCAGTCACATTCCAGCAACAGCTGTTTGCATGGGGGTGACCCTGGTGCCACAGTCATGTTTTACTGCCTCTGCCCCAGAGCTGTCCATGGCAGCAGGAGCAAAGCCCAGCCAGGGGTGGTGTGGTGGCCCCAGAGCCGGCAGAGATCACAGGACTAGGACATCATTAAGGAATTCAACCTGAATTTTAAGGAGACCACATCATCACGACCAAACTACCCAAATTTCCGAAGTGCTGATGTGTGGTGTATCCTAAAAGTTACTGTCATCAAACAGGGACCTGAGTGAGCTCTGAGTGCCCCAGGATGGGCTGATGGACAGTCCCAGGAGAGGACTGAGCCCGTGGCAGCCTGCAAGAGTTCACCCCTTCCCTCCACCACCGTGCAGCTCCCGTGGGCACTGGGCTCTGTGCTGGGGCTTGGTGCTGGAACTGGGGCAGGGCACTGGGAGGAACCTCGTGCCAATGCTCAGCTGTCCCTGAGTGCTTCCCCCTGACTGCCCAAACTGCACAGAGCCACCTGACAGCCCAGGCTGCCAGAGGTGACCCCAGCCAGGCCTGGCATGCAGGGCATTTTGCTCTCTCTGCAGGGAGGTGCCCCAAACCAGACAATTTTGGGGGCTGGATGAAGTCCCCAGTGCTGCACTCACCTGCAACTGCGGCTGCCGTGCTCTTGGCTGAGTGATTTGTAGGGACAAGGCCTGGAATTGGGGAATGGCCCCTGGGGCTGGGATGTGTTTGGCCCAGGGAACTCACTCTGCAGAGCCAGGGCTGGCCCTGGGTCCCTGTGTCCAAACCGACGGGACCTCGCTGTGTCCCTGCTTGCAGGTGTGAAATCTGCACCGAGTGCCTGCTGTGCCGAGCTCTGGTCACTCTGAGGGACCAGAGGCGAATTCTGCAGGGGCTGCTCAGACCCTGATGCTGGCTCTGTGATCCCGGGGCTGGAGTGCAGCCGGGTGAGCACGCACACGCAGCCGGGCCGGGCGGGAGGGAGCGGGGCGCTCCTAATGGGTCAATATTAACATTGGGATGGTGCTGAGAGTGCAGTTCGTGTCAGATTGACGCTCAGAAAATTCTTAAATGTGTGTTTCGGCGGGACGAGGGGCGGAGTGCGTTGGGCATGAACTGCAGCGTGTGCGGGGCTCAGCCCGCAGCTCCCGGGGGTTTTACCCGTGAGGAGCCGCATGAGCACCCCGGGCTCATCAGCATCGGCCCGATTGATTCACGCATGGGCGCCCAATTAACACACACATGAGCGCACAATTAATAATTTGCATACGAGCACCCAGCTGGATTTATGCATGGCTGCCCAGCGAATTCCCGCTGGATCGCTCCGTGCATGAGCGCCCCGGCTGTTGATGCATGAGTGCCCAATTAATTGGCGCACGTGGCTGCAATTAGCTCACGCCTGAATGTCCAATTAATTCATGCATGAGCACCTGATGCACTCACACCTGAGTGCCCAATTAGTACGTGCACAAGTGTGTTATCTCCTAATTACACTAATTTACACATGAGTGCCCAATTAGCTCACGCAGGAGTGCCCAGCGAACGGACGTGCGACTGCTGAATTAATCCGTGCATGAGCGCTCCGGGAATTCATGAATGCCCAAAAAAATGGATGCATGAGCCCCCAGCTGGTTCGTGCATGAGCAGCCCTTGCACTCTCGCTGCAGCACCCGGGCAGTTCATGCATGAGCACCCAATTAGTTCACCTAGAAGCACCCACATAATTTATGCACGAGTGCCCAATTAGTCCACGCATGATCTCCCGCTCTGTTTTTGCATGAGTGCCCCTCTGGCTCAGGCATGGGTACCCACTTAGTTCGTGCATAAATGCCCCATTCCTTCACGCCTGAGCACCCATTGTGGGTGTTTAATTTCCCCCGGCCTGGGCACTGCTCTGAGCACCCAGAGCCGGTTTAGGCAGCCCCAAACCCGACGGGAGCCCCATCCTGGGGTGGTGCTCCGGCTCCCCCAGACTGGGATGCCCGGGGACCCTGTGAAGGAGCCACAGCAGATCCCCGGGGGAAATCAATGCCCCGGGACTGCCCCTGCCATGACCCAGTGTGCGGTGCTGGCACAGCCCATGAGCTGGCATAGTTGCAGTGCCCTGTGGTGGTGAGGGAAGCACTTTGTGCCTGGAAATAATTAACCGGTTTCTCTGATAAGGCTGCGGTGCCCACGGCCCCGCGGGATCAGGGGGGCAGCTGGGGCAAGGGGGGACGTGTGGGGGCTCGGGGGAGACTCCTCACTGCTGCTGCGTGGGGACGGTGCTTGCTGAGCCTTCGGGAAGCCAAACCTGCGCCAGCACAGGGCCGTGCCCTTGGTTTTGGCACACGGGGCTGAGCCGAGTGTGCACAGCCCTGCTCAGGGTCCAACCCTGCGGCCGCGGCCAAACCCCTGCCCTGCACACAGGGGAAGGGATGTCAGCACAAACCAAGCCCCTGGGGGGCTAAAACATCACATCACCTCATACATCCCACCGTGACCAGGGGTTCCTGAACCATTTGAATCCAGGTTCCTCCCGCCGCGGTCCAGCGAGCTCCCTGCGGCAGGGCGACGGATGGGGATTTGCAGTCCCGGGTCCCTCCTCTCCTCTCCTCTCTGCCTGGAAAACACAAATTAACAGGCTTGAGCACTGATTAACCAGAGCTGATTCTTGCTGCAGTGGCAGCTGGGCGGTGGGAGGAGAGGGGGCCCGCGGAGGGCGGGTGGTGACGGAGCTGTCACTCCTCGCCTGTGCCCCTGCGATTGATGGAGAGGTGGGGGGGAGACTCAGGTACCGGCAGCTGCGGGGAGGGGGCTGGGGGCTGCTCCGAGGCTCTGCCCCTCTGCGCTGTGTGAGAGACGCCGAAACCTCCCCCCCTGAGGTGGGATAGGAAAGGAACCGCCCGGCGAAGAGAGAGGGCCCTTGGAGGGGGTTTGGCCGTGTGCGGCAGCTCCTGAGCTGCTCTGGGTGCCTGTCCCTGTCCCCGCTCCTGCCCTCACAGTCCCGCTCCCTCCCGTTCTTTGCCCGGTGCCGCCGCTGCCGAGCGGGGCTGAGCGCTCGGGCCGGCGCCTGCGGGGCGGCGCTGGGGCTCCCGGCTCGGCGATGCCTCTTCCAGAGCTGCGCTTCATAACAAACGATAACGCTCTGCCTTTATTTAGCGCCTTTCATCCCCGAGGAGCCCGGGGCACGCTGCTACTAACGAGCTGCTACGTGCATTATTTATAGCCCGACCCGGAGGGCCCCGGAGCGCGGCACGGCGGCAGAGCCCGGCCCTGGCTCGGGTGGGACCCGGCCCTGGCTCGGGTGGGACCCGGCCCTGCTCCGGTGGGGGGCTCTGGGGGGCTGCTGTGGGTCACCTCCTTGTTCTGGGGGATCGGGGGTGCACCTGGCCGAGGTTTATATGGCTGAGAATTGATGTGTGTGGGCTCAGCAGTGATCGGTGCCGCGGGAGGGAAATGCAGCACAGGGAGTGCCTGTGAGCCCGGCTGGGCAATGCAGGGCAGAGGGACAGCCCTGTCCCCGCCCTGTCCCCGCTCTGTGTCCTCTGTCCCCAGCCTCGGGACAGCCACGCACGCAGCAGCGTCTCCCCAAGGCTTTTGTGGCTGCACATCGGGCATCAGCATTCCTAATCGGTGCCACTCGGAGTGTGACCCCAGCAGGGTCGGAGTGGCTGGGAGGTGGCAGCCGGGAGGTCCTGGATCCATCGCGGCAGGTGCAGGGGGCAGGTACTGCTCAGCCACTGCCCCAGGGCTGGGTGTTCCTGCCCTGGGAACGCTCTTCCCCTGCTCAGACGGGAGGTTTGGTGGCAGTGGAGGGGCGAACCCAGAGCTGGGTGATTTTCCAAGGGCTGGGAGATGAGGCCACGCTCCCGACAAACCCCACGGATTCCCCAGCACACAAAGCTGGAGGAGAGGCAGCGGTGCCAGTGTGCTGGGGGAAGGATGGGGCTCCGTGTGGCTCCATGCCAGGATGCACATTAACAATTCCCTCCTCGGGAGCCCTGCGCTGATTCCCAGCCTGGCACCTGAACGGTTCCCCCCGTCGGAAAAGCCTCTCCTGGGAGCATCACACATCTCCTGCGGCACGAGGGGAGCTGGCTCCGGCCCTCCCTCCCGAGCTGTCATTACCAGCATCTCTCCCGAACTAAAAAAAGCACCAATTTCTTAATTGTTTCCTGCTGGAGTTGAAAGGCAGCTCCCGGGCCCAAAATAGCACGGTGGGGGAAAAGCAGCCGAACAAGAGAGAGCAGAAGGCGATTTGCCTGGAGGGGCTGAGCCGAGCTCTGACTGCAGCCCCGGCTGCTGCTGCCGTGCGTTTTGCCTGCCCTGAGGGCTCACCCTCATCCTCCTCCTTCCACCTGCCCTCCTTGGTGCTCGTGGGTGCTTGGGCCTGCAGAGCTGGTGCCTGGGGCATCCCCTGGGCATCCTCAGGGTGGAGGTCGCGCTGTTGTCTCAATGCAGGTGTGTGCAGGGAGGTCTGTTCCTGCTGGAGATGTCACTCAGCATCTCTCTTTTGAATGGATGCTTCTGTGCAACCTTTCTTGGGTTTTTTTGGGGATGGGGAAATCTCTTGGAACTGCTGTGATTGATGTTTTAACCCACCCCAGCTTGGCTGCTGGATGCAGCGTGTCCTTCCTGCCTCCCTCCTGCCGAGAGACTGCTGTGTGCCCAAACCAAACAGCCTCCAAATCCCTCCTGTGACACTGCCAAAGCCCTCCACGTCCTCCATCCCAGATGCTGAGCATCCCTGTGCCTGTGTCTCCTCTCCTGGGGAGCTGCTGTCCAACACTCCGTGGTGCTACAGTGGGTGCTGCTTTGGCTGAACCCCAGGGGAAATGGGGAATTCAAGGCTCTGTCCCTCCAGCAACCCCTGTGCTGGGATGGAGGGACCCTCCAACGCATGGGGACAGCCTTGGGCATCGAAATTCCTGCTGGCAGGGGTGCTGGAGCCAGAATCCAGCTGGTGGTGAGGTGGGGGCCGCTGTGTGCCCTCCCAGCCACCCCAGTGCCGCTGCCCCAGCCCTCACCTCGGAGCTCTGCACCTTCTGCCGGGCACGTTACAAATCTTCCTGATGGAAAATTGCTTTCTTTATTTTTCTTGCCATCCAAGGTAATTGGCATCTGTTGGTGTGGCTTCGCTCTCTATTTTTATCAGCCGTTTGCACATTGACATCTCCACTCGCCTCATTATCCCCGCGCCTTTCAGACCCGCGGCTCTTTTGTCGCTATTTAGATGCAAAGGAAATGACAAAAGAGGCCGTTCCCCCCTGTGCCCACCTGCTGGCACCTGGCTCCCCGCTGTGGGGAGGCTCAGGCACAGCTCCTGCACAGGGACACGCAGTGACAAGGGCCAGCCCCTGCCCAGCACCCCTCAGAGCCTTCCCTCTGCTGAGGACATTTTCCATCTCAGCAGCTTCACCCATGGCTGGGGACACTTGGGGCTGCCAGTGCTGTCTGTTGCTAGCTTGTTGTATTTTGGGGGTTTTTCCAGAGCCCTGTGTGCTGGGATGGGTTTGAGGATGTTTCTCCAGGGACATCTGGTACCTGGGGGATGCCAGCCCTGGGGCTGTGCCTGTGCCCACCTTCAGTGTGTCAGGGCCAGGCAAGTCCCTTCCCTGAGCCGCCTCCGGGCAGATGTTCTGCCAGATGTTTTCGGGCATGTTTTGGCTCTGGGAAGATGAGGCAGCAGGGCCAGATCCTCCCCAGGCATGATCAGCTTCTCCCCTTCATGTTCCTTCGTGGTTCTGCACTCCCTGAGCACAACGTAAAACATCTTGGGAGTCTCCCTGGTTTTTGGGCTCCCCAGCACCTGCAGCCTTGGCCCCATGGACCACCTGGGCTGGCCCAGGCTGTGCCTCAAAAGCAGTTTCTGCCACATGGGGAAAATTTGGCAGCTCATGGAGCCAGTGAGCCCTGGGACATTCCCCAGGGAATTCATTGTTGGGAGCCCCAGAGCATTCCCCAGGGAATTCTCTGATGGGCAGTGCAGAGGTGCAGCTGTCACTGCAAAAGCACTAAATTTCTGTCTCTTTTTTTCTCTTTTCTCCTGTTTTCTCTCGCAGTCACAGAGAAGGAGGTGCAGCAGTGGTGAGTGCCCTTCCTGGTGGTGAGCTGGCTGGGGCATGGGGCTGTGGGCAGGGGACAGGAGCTGGTGGCACTCAGCCACCCCACTGCCTGGGCAGGGCGGGACATGCTGGAGGTGTGGGCAGGTGCACCTGCATTGGGGTGCAGGTGCTGCCTCACACAGGGGAGAGCAGAAAATAGAGGGGTTTTCCTTGCACACCCTGCACAGGGGCTGGGTTCTAGTGGCTCTTCCCTCCCCATGTGAGCAGCCAAAGAGCGTGGGGACATGGGGACTGTCCAGCTGGTGACCTGGTGCAGGAGGCTGGTGCTGTCCCTTTGGCAGCAGAGGCTGTCAGGGGTAGGATCCACAGTTTCTCACCAGCACCACGCTCTCACTCTGTCCCCTCCGCCCCACCGAACACAGCGCCCTAGAAAAGCCACTGCTTCCCTTTCATCTCCCTATCCCACCAGTCAAGGTTTGCTTTCTTTATGTCTCTCTCTCCTCCTTCCCCCCCACCCGGTGAGTCATAGCTGCAGCAGATGAAGAAGATGTCACCGCCACTTCGCTTTCCCACCTCGCCACCCCCTTCCCCTCCTCCTCCAGCCCTTGTCCCGCTGCAGCGGGCGCCTGACAGATCTGGGCGAGGTGTTGCATAATATCCACGTACCCCACGTGCTGCCCATGTGGTCCCACATGCTCCCTTCGTGCTCTCTGCGTGGTGCCCACACCCACAGAGCCACCGAGCCCCTTCCCTCTGGCTCAGCTGCACTTTCCAGCAGCCAGGTCCAGCCTGGAGCTGGCACCGAGGGCTTTTTGGGGTGGTAAAGCATTGATGGGTTTTGGAAGTGACCTGGGCTGTGCCATCTGAGGACACAGGAACCTCGCTGTGTGCTCCAGCTCCTCTGAGCAGCTTTCATTTGTGGTTGTGCAAAAATTATCACAGAATATCCTGAGTTGAAGGGACTCACAAGCATCAGCATAAATCCAACTCCCGGTCCTGCACATCCCAAGAATCCCATGTGCCTGCAAGAGTTGTCCAAACACTCCTTGACCTCTGGCAGGCTTCCCTGGGGAGCCTGTTCCAGTGGCCAAGCACCCTCACAGAACTCAGTGGTCACTGTGCCATTGTTTTTTGCCAGGGCACGGCTGCAGCGTGGCATCAGTGCCAGTCCTGGCTGGGCATTGTGTCCCTGTCACCTCCCATGTCCCAGTGTTCAACACCAGCCTGGCTGTGGCCCCTGTGGGCTGGCAGCAGGCTGGGGCAGTGCAGTGGGCATCACTTGGTGTCACTGGTGCCACTCACTGCTTGTCCCCTCTGCCACCCTCACTGTGGTGCCCACAGGGCTGGGATGCTGTGGGTGGCTGATGGGAGAGACACAGGGACCACCTGGGGACCTTCCCAGCTCCTGCCCATTGCAGCACTGGGGAGAGCCTCCCAAATCAGTGGGGAGGCCCTCCTGGGCCCATGCTGTGCCCTCCATCCTCAGGTACAAGGGCTTTATCAAGGACTGTCCCAGCGGGCAGCTCGATGCCGCTGGCTTCCAGAAGATCTACAAGCAGTTCTTCCCCTTCGGAGACCCAACCAAATTTGCCACCTTTGTTTTCAATGTCTTCGATGAGAACAAAGTAAGTCTGGGATCCAGAGGCTGGGTCCAGTGGGGTCAGGGCTGGGCTTGTGGTGATGGTGGGATGGGTTTGGGATGTGTCTGCCTGGCACTGGAAGAGCAGAATATTCCAGTGTTTTCCACCATGCTGGGGCGTGAAATTGCAGCGGCACAGCTGGAGCAAGTCCCTGTGCTTATTTCAGCTGGGGAGAATCATGTGTGGGGAAGGGCAATGGAGTGGCAAAGCCGGAAAGGAGAAGTGGTGTTCTGGTGTTCTGACAAAAGCCCATTCCTGTGGTGCCCCCTGCATTCCAGAGCTGCTCCTGCTGGGATGTTCTGAGCGCTGGATCGCAGTGCTGGGGATAAACGTGCATCACTCCTCCCTCCCTGCTGCCTTTTAGGATGTGCCCCCCAGAGGGGATCCATGGGCAGGGAGGGCTTTGCTGGGCAGGAGTGGCTGCAGCAGCCTGACCCCTCCTTTCCTTTGCTCGCCCAGGATGGGAGGATCGAGTTCTCAGAGTTCATCCAGGCGCTGTCAGTCACCTCCCGGGGCACGCTGGACGAGAAGCTGAGGTGTAAGTGCTGCCCGGGGGCTGCTGGTGGGCTCAGCCCCACCAGGGTGCTGGGATGTGTGTCCAGGGTGGGGCCACAGTCCCAGCCCCTCGGGGCTGCTCTGTCTCACAGGGGCATTCAAGCTGTATGACCTGGACAATGATGGATACATCACGAGGAATGAGATGCTGGACATTGTGGATGCCATTTATCAGATGGTGGTAAGAGGGGCAGGGGGGGCACGGGGCAAGCAGTGCCTGCTGGGCTGGAGCTCAGCTCTGTGGGAATGCTGAAACAAACACCCCCAGTTCCTTCCTTGGCCTTTTTTGGTGGGGGGCTGTGGCCATGGTGGCCGTCATGGCCATGGCAGTGTCTGGATCTGGCTGCTGAGGGTGGTTCTGGTGCCAGTGTTGTCCCCTTGCACCTGTCCTGATGTGTGTGGGGACAATCCTCGCCTGGGGACACCCTCCAGGCAGGGCACAGGTGGGTGTGTGACCTGGTCCTGTCCTGCTGCTGCAGGGGAACACAGTGGAGCTTCCTGAGGAGGAGAACACGCCAGAGAAGAGGGTGGATCGGATTTTTGCCATGATGGACAAGGTGAGGATGCTTGAAGGTTTTTCCCCTGTGGCCAAGGGATTTAGGAGGTGCTGTGGGTCCCTTTGCTGCATCTTGGCTCCTGCAGGTGCCTCCTTGTCCCACCAACACAAGATCTCAGCTGCTGCCAAGGTCACTGTGGGATACCCACATCCCTCTGGGATCCCTGCATCCATTTCAGGGTCACTGTGGGATACCCACATCCCTCTGGGATCCCTGCACCCATTTCAGGGTCACTGTGGGATACCCACATCCCTCTGGGATCCCTGTATCCATTTCAGGGTCACTGTGGGACACCCACATCCCTCTGGGATCCCTGCATCCATTTCAGGGTCACTGTGGGATACCCACATCCCTCTGGGATCCCTGCATCCATTTCAGGGTCTCCAGGGTGGCACTGTCCCCTCCATGGGTGACTCAGTGGGGAAACTGAGGCTGAGGCAGCGGAGTGGGGAGGGTGTGTGGGCTGGTGTGGACAGGCTGGATGCTCAGCTGGGTGGAGCAGTGCAGTAACAGGAGTGTTTTGCAGAATGCAGACGGGAAGCTGACGCTGCAGGAGTTTCAGGAGGGCTCCAAGGCCGACCCCTCCATCGTGCAGGCGCTCTCCCTCTACGATGGGCTCGTATAGTCCCGGGGCCGAGCGGCGGTGAGTGCAGCACTGGGGGCTCCAAACTCCCCATCCCACCTGCCCCAGCACAGGCAGCTGATTCTCCTCTGCTGAGGCACCAAAATGTGGAAATCCCTCCCAAATCCAGCCAGGGGGAATGTTGCCCCCATTCTGATGAGTTTCTCTCCGTATCACAGAGCCCCCTCAGACCTCATCCCATGGAGATGGAAATGTTTGCCCGCGGCACAGCTCGTGCCCTCACCGGCAGATGTGGCTGCACAGGAGGCAGGGAGGCAGCTGGCGTGCTGGGGGCATGGGGACACTCCAGAGACTGATTATATTAAATGGTTTATTTATCTTATATCTTATTATATTATGCCCTGGAGCTGGTTTGGCACGGCAGTGCCAGGGACACTGGTTCACAGCATCATACAGGTGCTGGGCTGAGCATCCCGTGGTCCTTGCTGTGCCCTGTGGAGCTGTGCAGAGTCCCTTGGAGTGTTTTTGCTCATCACAGTCCAGGAGTGCCTTGGGGGTGGGATGTTTTTAACCCCACTGGAGTTTCGAGATTTTCAATACCTATTCTGCTTCTGGCTTTGCCCTTCCAGCTGCGCTGAGATGGCCACAGGGAATTTCTGGCCATGCTTCTCACCCCGTTTCCCTTCTCCCCCCCTCTCCTGCAGATGCCTGGGGGAAGATGCTCTCCGTGCCATCCGACCACCGCCGTGCGAAGCTTGCCTGTCCCTCCCGGCCTCCCTTTCTGTCCTGCGAGCGAGGAGTGCCCTCAAAGCGCGAGCTCAGCCCCCTCTCTGCACTCTGAACCAGCCGCTGCCATTCGCCAAACTCCGCTTTTCCCAAACGCTCCCCGCGCCAGACCCGGGTCTGAGCGGCAGCGCAGAGCTCGGGGCCGGGGAGCGCTGGAGCATCGCCGCGGGCAGAGCCCCCTCCCGGCCTCCGGGCCCCTCTGCTCCCTTTTCCCCACATTTCCGGACGGGACCGCGGATGCGCCGGCGGGGAGGATCCCGAAGGTACCGGGGACGGCCGGGGAGGCACCGACGGCGATGGGGAACAGAGTCCTGGCGTCACCCACGACGCCGCTGACAGCCCGGCTCGGCTCACTAGGGATATATATTATATTATTATTTTATTTTTTCTGGTGAGACAGTATTGTGCTTTTTTGGTTTGGTTTGGTTTTGTTGGTTTTTTGGTTTTTTTTTTTCCCCCCTTCGGTGGAAAAAAGTGAGGCTTTTTTTTATATGCCTATCTCGACGATCGATATCCTTATTTATTTGTTGTAAATGTTGCTGCTGTGTTTTGTCTCTCGTGTGTGTGTCCACCCACCCAGGTGAGGATTTGTAAGGTTTACATGCTCGTACACTATTGCGGGGACCCGGGAGCCTGCAATAACAATGAAGCCAAAAATCTGCCTTCCCCCCTCTCCTCCCACCCCTCATATCCCAAGCTCCATGGGCTGGCTGCTGTTTGGAGGAGATGCTGTAGCTTCTTTTCCTCTCCCTGTTCCCGTGTTCCCTGCATTTTCCTGTTCACCCTTTGGGGGCTCAGTGAGGGCTCACTCAGCCCAGCCTCTGAGCAGACCAAGCTCCATCCCTCAGCTGGGCAGGGTGAGGAAACTGCTGGGCACCAGAACATCCCTATTTCCTTCATTCCCTTCATTTTCTCACTGCATGAAAAAGTATTAATGGAGCCCAGAGCTGGGTTTTGCTTTCAGGCAGATTCCTTTGCTGTGTTCTGCTTTGCAAACGGTGGGAAGCTCTTTGGTGTGCTGGAGGGGCAGCCTTGCTCTGCCTTGCTCTGTGCCCCCCTCCCAGCTGGGACAGGGTGACAGGGAGTGCCAGGCTGGGCTGAGCACAGCTCAGGGTGTCTCCTTACCCCACCACTCCCACAGGACGTGGGAGGTTTTGCTGTGACCCCAAACGGAGCCGCTTGCACCCGGCTTGGAGGAGGCAAAGGGCTGGGAATTTACACCTGGGGACACTGAGCTGCACCTCAGGCCTGCAGGGCCTCTCCAAACTCCATCAGCACCCAGCACCCCTCTGGGATGTGCTCCCAGCTCGGCCCCACCAGCACCCACACCGTGGGGCACAGTTGGCATCTCTGCTGGAGAAAGGAGAGATGTGAAAAGGAGAGATGTGAAAAGGAGAGATGTGAAAAGGAGAGATGTGCATTCCCTCAGGAGCAGAGTGCAAGAAGCTTTTGGGACCCCTAAAGCCACGCTGGGGCCTCACCCTTCCATCTCTGGCCCAGCTGATGGCAGCAGCATCTTCCCACCCAGCTGTGTCCCAGCTCCTGTGGCTAAGCCCAGACACAGGACTGTCCCCTGGCAGGGGAGGTGACATCTGCCTGTGGAGGACAGTGTGACAGCTGTCTCACCATGCAGGAGACAGGGAGGTGCCTCAGCATTCTCTGAATCCTCCTGGCATGGCAGGGACAGATGCCCCGGCCAAGGGATGCTGGTTCTTCACCATGCAGCCCCACTCCCCAGTTTTGGGATTTTGTGCTTGTGGTACTTCTTGATGCCCATAAAAAACCACCTCTCCCCGTCCCCAAGGAGACTGACCTCACATCCACGTGCAATATTTCTGCCTCTTCTGCAGTTCCTGCCCTGAGGATGCCCGTGTTTCACTGTGGGGGTGCTTCTGGAGGGTGTCCCTCACTCACTCCCATGGAAACCTCCTTCTCCTTGTTGCTCTGTGGCCAAAATGGAACTCTCTGGGGTAGGTTTTTGCAGTGCCTGCAACTTGTTGAATGCTCATCTGCCAGACTGGTCCCCTCCTGGTGCCAATCAATGTTCCCAATGAATGTGACACTGCTGTAATCACCTCTGCTGACGAATGATGGCCCCTGCCACGTTTGACATAATTCCCAGGCAAAGGCAAACCTCATTCACTCTGACACTGTTCCCATGGAAAGCCTTTAGTTTTTGGAGGGCCTGTCATGGGTTGAGCTCCATCAGTGCCCACAGATGTGTCCCCAGGGGCTCAGCCCTGCCAGGGCTCTTGGCACACTGAGCGTCCCTGAGCAAAATGTTTTGCCCCAGTGTTCCCCCTTGGCTGTGGATTTGGGGCCCTGGCTTGGAAGCTTCCAGTCCCACTTTTGGGGAGCACTGAGGGCCTCTGATTCCTCCTGACCACCCCCAGGATCTGCAGCCTCTTGGTATCACTGAGAATAAGGCTTGGAGCATCTTGTGCTTGGAAATGTCGGCCTTAACCTCCTCGTGCCTCAGTTTCCCCATCAGTGGAGTGGCTGGGGTGAGCCCTCCCCCTCTGAAAGCAGTTTGGGGTCTGTGCCCTGGCAAGCACCAGTGCTGGGTACGGCTCAGGACTGTGGGCACAGGGCTTGGCAGGACCCACCGGGCACCAGGCACTGCAGAGCACCAGGAACAGTGCATGGAGCACTGGGTTTGTCAGTGAGTCTTTAATTCCAGCCTTGTTTTACACCTGCTCACGATGGAACAGGCAGCAAGCCCTGGTTTGTCTCTGTTTGTACTTGGGTTCCTGGTGCCTGTCCAAAATAGAGCCCTGGCCATGGAAGGGGGCTCACAGCACAGCCAGGCAGAGGTGAGGCTCCAGCCCTGGTGACTGTGGCATGTGCCCCCTCTCATTTGTCCCTGTCAGTGTTGCCCCATTAAATGCCATGTCTGTACTTTCTTTTCACTTTTCTGTCTGTGTGCTGACTGTTGCTGCTTTGTGTCCGTCTTTCCTTGAGCTCTGGGGCTGGGCTGGGCTGAGCTGTTTCCCCCAGAAGCAAGAACGTGGGAGGGGGCTCTGGGGACAAATTCCCCCCTGCCCTCTCCTCACAGCACAAACCAGGACCCAAGAGAGAGAGAAGGGAAGGGTTTTTTCCTCTGGAGCAGGCTGTTAATTAATGCAATTTATAACGAGACCAGGCTGGTCCCAGGAGCGCTCTCCACTGGGTGGGTGGAGGGGGGTGTTTGCTTATGGGGGACCCCAGACCCTGTTTGTGCCAGGTACCAGCTGCATCTCACCCTCCCTCACAGGAACAGATGCCTGTTGGTCCTTCCCATGCCATCAGGACACCACATTCCTGTTGGATGGAAGGCTGAGGCTGTGGCAATCCCAGCCCAGGCCACTGTTCCTCAGTGGGCAGGGATGCAGCTGCCCAGAGGGTGGAATTGTCTTGGAGTCTTGGGATGTGTATTTGAGCCCCACATGGAGCAGGGCTGGCTTTGAAGCAGGGCCAGGCATGGCGTGGGGGCAGCTGAAATCACTGGCAGAGCTGCCCCCTTGCCATGGATTTAGGGTTGGGGTCATTTGGGATGGGTGAGTGACCTGCAGCCAGCTCACTGTCCCCACCCAAGGAGGACACTGGGGGCATTTAGTGAGAGCATCTTTCACCTGTCCTCCCCAAGGGCATTGGAGAGGAGGGTCTGGCTGGGACAGCAGCGAGGGCTGAGGGCAAAGCAGGGAGCTGATGGCCCCATCAGTGCACAGTTTGGGGTGCAGCAGTTTTGGGGTCTCAGTTCCACGTTTCAGCCCTGCCTATTCCAGCAGCGCTGCAGCAAAATCATCCTTCCCTTCTCTCTCTGCTCCCGTGGCCAGCAGCCCTGGGCTGGGTGCCCACAGGGGTGAGCCCTGCCCAGGGGGTGGCTGAGCCCTGGGCTGGGAAGCAGCAGCTCCAGCAAAGAGCCTTGTTTGTGGAGATGAAGCCTGTGTGTGTCTCGGCTTGCATGCCCCGCTGCCTTGTCTTGAGATGAATTCAAGAGCAAACCAAGCAAATGAAACAGTTTAATAACAGAACAAAACAAAACCCAGGAACTTTGTGACAGTGGAAATAAAAGCTTAATGACAGTAACGAAGTGGCAGTGGTCTGTGATGTGCTGTGGGATATGGGGGGATCATGGGGGTCCCCAAAGCAGCCCTGGCGCCTGGTGGGGCTGGGAGCTGAGCTGGGGGTGCCACTGTCCTGTCCCCAAGCACAGGTGATGGCACCAGCACAGGTGCAAATAGGGATGCCCTGGGCTCTGTGAGCAGGCACTGTGCCCACACCTGTGATGAGCTGCCAGGAATCAGCTCCAGGCACCCCATACACTGCTCCTCCCACCTCCTTTTACCCAGACACCGCTTTCCCTGCTGGGTCCCATCCTGACACAGTGCCTGCACCCCTTTTTCCTTTTGCAATGAAAACACAGCCATGGGCCTGTCCCTGTCCCCTCTGAGCCTCCTCATTGATGCAGAGGGCTGGGAGCCATTGGGTCACTTTGGCACACAGTGGCTGCAGAGGAATCTTGATCTGAATATTCCACAATTGCGTCCCAGTGCCTGGATGTGCCCCTTGGCAGCCCCCTGCTCCTGGCAGGGCTCACAGGGGGCTCACAGCCTGGACTGGGCTCTCATGTGCAGCGCTGGCCATTCTGCTCTGCCAACTCTCCTGGAAACGAGCCCTGCGAGGCCTCCCTGGCAGCCACATCCCTGTGTCTGCTCCCCTAACGAGGCTGACTAATTGTTTTCAGGAGGCCAGAGGAGATGCCCTAATGGTCTGAACAAGGAGGCTGTGTTTGTGCAGGGGGTTTTGTGCAGGGGTGCTTTGAGCCAGCACATGATGGGAGCTCCCAGGGATTCCTCCCCTGTGCCATGGAATGGGCAAGGACAGGCACAGGCTCCAAACCACGGTGGTTACCCAGAGTCTGTGCCTTAAACCCCAGCAGGGAAGGGGTTAAAGCCCAGCTAACAGGTGCCCCTGGGACTGGGAGCACTGGTGGGTGTGGGAAGGGCTGGCTGGGATTAATTTGGTGATGAGGAGAAGTTGTTGGGGGTTGGTTGTGCCAGCAGTGCTGGTGCTCCCTGCCAGGGTGCAGGATGGAGCTGGCATGCAGACTGGTGACTGGGGGTGCTCCAAGGTAGGCTTCGAGGCACTGTGGGGTGGGGGACACCACTCAGCTCTGTGGGGCTGGGAGTGCAAGCCCTGGTACTGGGACAGGAGGGGAACAGGCCACTGGCACAGCCCCAGGGGCAGAAGTGTCATTGCTCTGCTGTGAGGTTGTCCTTGCCCGCTCTGAGGTTGAGCTGGGCTGAGCCCAGGCTTGCAGGGATAAAGAAATGCACAGAACGGTCCCACCGTCCTGTGTGTGGGGTGTGAGATGGGTGATCTCCAAGGTCCCCCAGCTCCTGTGCCTGGGAGGAG
The DNA here is from genome assembly GCF_051311805.1 of Agelaius phoeniceus. Classification (NCBI taxonomy): domain Eukaryota; kingdom Metazoa; phylum Chordata; class Aves; order Passeriformes; family Icteridae; genus Agelaius; species Agelaius phoeniceus. The sequence goes on from NC_135285.1 coordinate 6,744,832, forward strand.
CCGCTGGGGGTGCAGGAGGTGCCCAGCTTCACCTGGAGCCGGCTTTTGGCCGTGGCTGCGCGCTGGCTCCCGCTGCGGGGAGTTGAGCAAGAGCAGAGCGTCCCAGCGGAGCAGCGTGAGCTCAGCGCTCCGCTCCCGGCCAAGCGCTGCCTGCCCCGGCCAAGCGCTGCCTGTCCCAGCCCACGGCCCGGCTCCGGCTCCGTCTGTGCTCTGCGTGGCTCTTTGCTCCCTGTTCGTGGGGTGGCTGCGTGGCTGAGCCCCCCACAGAGCCCCCTCCCCTCCAAGCCCCGTTGCAGACCCCCGTTCCAGGGCCCTTTGCCCAGCAAGGGGGAGTTTGGAGTCCTTGGGGCTCCTTTCACAGCTGTCTCTCCCCCGCTGGGGTTTGGCAGGGTTTCCTCACAGGTGCTCAGCTGTGACCCCCGTGTCCTCCCCTAACCCCCTGCTCCCCCCAGCAGAGCAGGGGCTCTCTGAGCCAGGGGGTCAGGGCTGGGGAGGGGGCCTGGGCAGCGTTTCCGACAATCCCGTGGGCTGCAGGATCTGCTTCCCAACTGCTCTATCTCCATCCCGATTCCCTCCAACTCCCACCCACCTCCCTGCCGCGTCGCTGGCTCCAAAATTCCGCTTTTTCCTCCCTCCCTCCCGCGCTGCTCCCTCCCAGAAGTTGAACGCTGGAGGAGCAGGTCCGCAGCTGCGGAGGGCTGGGCGGTCCCTGCCGGGGTCCCTTCGCTGTCCCCGCCGCGTGTGGCCCCTCGCACACCGTGTCCCTCCCTCCCTCCCTCCCTGCTGCGGGGACGCTCCCAGCGGCTCTGCGGGAAGGACGAGGACAAGAGGGGCGCTCCTGACACCTGAGCGTGTCCCCCCGCCATGCCGCCCCACGGAGGGGTGTTCGTGGCTCTCTGCACGCTGCTGGCCCTCGGTGCGGCCGAGAGCCCCCCAGGCTGGGCCACTCTGGCCTTTGTGTTCGATGTCACCGGCTCCATGTACGACGACCTGGTGCAGGTGATGGACGGCGCCTCGCGCATCCTGGAGCGGACGCGCAGCAGGAGCACCAAACCCATCAGCAACTACGCCCTGGTGCCCTTCCATGACCCAGGTAGGTCCGGGACAGGCTGAGGGTGTGTCCTGCCATGGAGGGGCTGTGGGGAGCTGGGCTGTGCCCCTGGCTGGGTCTGTGCTTGAAGCGTGCACTTCACAAGTGCTCACACCGCTCCTTCTCCCTGTTTTAGATGCCGTGGTGAGTGCTGTGCTGGGGATGGCATCTCAGCAGCTGGGCTGGGGCTCCTGTCCCCAAGCCATCCTGGGGACACAGGCTGGGTTGTTTGCACTGTGTTAATCCCAGGGGTGCTGACACTTTGTTGTGGGTGGCTCTTCCCCTTCCATCCTGCTCTGTCCCCTTGGAGTAACCATGGGGGAATTTCTGTCCAACTCCACAACGAGCTTCCAGGTCACCTCAATAAAAACAACACTTGCTAAGAGGCTTTGGTAACTTGCTGTGATACCAGAATCATTTCTTTCTGCCCCTACTTTTGTCCTGGTTTTGTGCACATCCATAAAAGAGCAGCTGCTCCCCAAAAGAGCCCTGGCCTCCTCCAAGGAGAGAGGGACCCAAACTTTGTTTTCAGCTGAAACACTGAGTTGAGTGAAATCACTGGCGCCAGACAGGGAAGGAGGCAGAGGCAGTGAATGGATTCCTGCATTGCTTTGCTAGGAGCCTCCCCCAGTAGAAAAGGGCACAGGGTTTGCAGCTCACCCTGGCTGGGACCACCCAGCGTGTCAGGAGAAATTCCTGGCTGTAGGAATAGTCTGCCAACGTGGTCACAGTATGGGCACAGGGGCTGGTCTGCCCAAAGCCACCTCTCTGCTGGTGCCAGGCCAGGGTAGATGCTGGACCCTGAGCCTCACGGGTGCCAGGAGCACCAGCAGTGTGGGTGGTGCTGGAAGGAGCTGGTGCTGGGCTCAGGGGACTGAGTGGTGGCATCTGTGTGCTCGCAGAGGTGGGACCTGTCACCCTCACCACGGACCCCCAGCTCTTCCAGCAGCGCCTGCGGGAGCTCCATGTCCAGGTAGGCATCCTCAGCCCCCATCCTTGGCACTGCCTGGTGGTGGGTTCTGGGGGCAATTCCTGCATCCCCCACAGGTGTGATGGGGGTTCAGGCTGAGCCAGACTGGCTGGGGGCTGCACACAGGGCTGGGAGTGGAGAGGATTGGTGATGATGCTGTCCCAGAGTCCTGCAACAGGGCAGAGAATTCCCAGTTCACAGTTCTTATGCTGATCCCAGAAGAGTTTGCCCAGGCTCTTCATGGAACCAAAAATCTCCTTTTCTACAACCACTGCCTGATAATTGAGTTTTTAATTTCTGTTTGTTTGGTTTTTTTTTAATTTTAAATTACTTTGTCTGTCTTCTGCCAGCTGAAATGTTCCCCGGGAGCTTAATCCTGCTTTATCCATCCCCACTCTTGCCCTGCCTCCTGTGAATTGCTAAATCCCTGTGGCTTTTCCCTTCGGATGCAGCTGTTTTGGCAGGAGGTGTCACGCTGAGGCTGCAAATGCTTTCCCAGCCCTTCGGGGTGCCAAGCCCTGGGAAAGTGGGAGCTGGTCCTCTCTGTGCCAGGAGGCTTCCCTGGGGTGGCTGGCACAAATGTGCCCACTTAAAGCTTTCTGTGGGAAGCCAGTGGCTTCTGTGACCATGGATCCCCAAATGGGTGCTTTAATTATCCTCGTTAGCAAGACAGGGCCGGGTCCGTGTGATCCCGAATGTCCCTGCAGTTCCATCCCGCTGACTCCAGTAACATGAGGCCGTTCCTCCCCGTGAGCATCCCCCGGGTGGGATCCTGCCGGGAGCTGAGCCCTGGGTGGCTCCGTGCCTGTGTCCCCAGGGCGGGGGGGACTGTCCGGAGATGAGCGTGGGCGCCATCAGGGTGGCCGTGGAGATCTCGCATCCCGGCTCCTTCGTTTACGTCTTCTCGGACGCTCGGGCCAAGGACTACGAGCAGCAGGAGGAGCTGCTGCGGCTGCTGCAGCACAAGCAGAGCCAGGTGAGCGGCCCCGGCTCCTGCGGCAGCAGCACCGCATCAGCGAGGCGCAGAGATGAAACCCCCGCACTGGGGGAATTTTGCACCCCCCCGGGGCCGATTCGATGTCCTGGGATGCTGGTGGGTGCCAGCTGTGTCCCCTCCCGCGGGTTGCTGTGGCAGGTGGTGTTTGTGCTGACGGGGGACTGCGGGGACAGGAGCCACCCCGGGTACCGCGTGTACGAGCGCATCGCCGCCACCAGCTCCGGGCAGATCTTCCACCTGGACAAGCAGCAGGTGACAGAGGTGAGTGGGGACACCTGGCCCCTTGTGCTGGAGTGAGGCTGTGCCGGCTGGGGAGGGGAGATCCAGGTTTAATCCTCCCCTGACTGCCTGCAGGTGCTGAAGTGGGTGGAAGAGGCCATCCAGGCTTCCAAGGTCCACCTGCTGTCCACAGACCACGAGGATGGTGGGGAGAACACATGGCAGGTCCCCTTTGATCCCAGCCTGAAGGAGGTCACCATCTCCCTGAGTGGCCCTGCCCCAGGGATCAGGGTCCAGGATCCAGCAGGTAGGAGCTGGGAGAGGGACAACAAGGAGAGGTGGGGCTTTGGCCCCCACAAAGACCTCAGGTGAGGACAAGCAGCAAGGGGTTCACAAAACGTGCCCTAAAACTCAAATGAAAAGGTGATGAGCTACAAAGCCCCCAGTAAACACCAGCACATGTCCCTGCTCCCCTCCCAGGCTGGCTTTGCCTCTGCCTTTGAGGGTTTTCCCTGGCTGTGAGCTGTGATGGGCTCTGCACTACCCTGAGCCCTGAGGGAGGTGATTCCCAGCTGCTGTAGGAGCCAGGGGATGGACCTGGCTTGCCCACCTGAGGCATTCACTTCCTGTCACAGGAAAGGTCCTGGAGAAGGGCCGAGGTCTGAAGGAGCTGCTCAGCATCCCCAACTCAGCCATGGTGGTGGCCCTGGAGCCCTACGAGCCGGGGACGTGGCTGGTCACGGTAGGCTGCTGGCAGAGCTGCACATCCTCTGCCTTTCCCTGATGGATGTTTAGCTTGCCAGGCTTTTCCAGGGGTGGACTATCCCCATCCACCTCTGGCCAGGCAGAGGATGTGTGAGCAGGCTGGAAGGGGCTGGCTGCAACCTCTCCCTTCCCATCTCCTCTCCCTTCCCATCTCCTCTCCCTTCCCATCTCCTCTCCCTTCCCATCTCCTCTCCCTTCCCATCTCCTCTCCCTTCCCATCTCCTCTCCCTTCCCATCTCCTCTCCCTTCCCATCTCCTCTCCCTTCCCATCTCCTCTCCCTTCCCATCTCCTTTCCCTTCCCTCCCTCGCACTTGACTCTCGATCTGCTTCCAGACCCGGAGCAGTGGCCGCCACTCGCTGAGGATCACGGGCATCAGCAATGTTAATTTTCAAGCCAGCTTCTCCACCCAGCCGGAATTTGACACCAGCCAGCCCGGAGAGCGGCCGGTGCAGGGTGAGGCTGGTGCTGCCCGTGGGGCTGGGTGCCGCATTTGGGCGTTTTGCAGCCGGGAATGTGGCTGGTGGTTTTTTCCCTCCCCGCTTTGCAGGTCTGCCCATCTCTGTGCTGCTGAACTGCACGGGTCTGAGGCCGCCTGGGCGCCTGCAGGAGATCGAGCTCTTCAACACCTCGGGCCACGTTCTGCTCTCGCTGCCCGTGCAGCCCCTCCTCAACTCCTCCTCCGGCCCCAGCGCGCAGCTCTGGGTGGGCTCGCCGCTCTGGGTCCCCCCGGGGGACTTTCTGCTGAAGGTGAAGGGTGAGGATGGCCAGGGCCACCCCCTGCACCGCCTCTCAGGGGTCACCTACACCAGCGTGGTCCCCGGTGAGTGCAACCCGCGGGTGCTGAGCAGGGACCAGAGGCTGCAGCACCGCCTCTGCTTTGGTTTCTCCTTAGTCGTTCTGCTTCCAAGGGTGTTGTACATCTGCACATCCCCAACCCCTTCCAGGTCTGCCTAAAGTGAACATCTCCAGCAATATCCAGGCTTACAGCCGTGAGCCACAGCTCATCTCCTGCTCTGCACGGAGTGAGGTCCCTTTCCAGCTGCAGCTCAGCCGTGGCAGGAGGAAGCTTGGGGAAGAGCAGCTCTTCAGGTGAGCGTCTGGTATGGCCCAGTGAGCTCCAGGAGGGTCCCATGTGAGTCCCTGAGCTGTGCCAGATGAGGGGTGCTGGGTGAGTGCCTTCAGGTTCTGAGCATCCCAAGAGGAAAATCCCAAGGGACAGGTCCACAGCAAATGGAGATGCACCTCTGCCTGGCTCAGATGAAAAAGGGAGTAGGACTAGGATGGTGGCATGGCAGTCCCAAGGTGGGAGTGATCCATGTTTTCATCTCTCCCTTTTTGCAGGATTTCAGGGAACATCAGCTGGTTGATCCCTGCAGTGTCTGAGAGTGATGAAGGCTTTTACGAGTGCATGGCCACGAGCAAGGTCGGAGTGTCCCGGGCCCGTGCCTACCTCTCTGTCTCAGGTGGGGGCTGCTTGTGCCAGGCCTTGGAGCCCTTCCCATGGCTGGGCACAGGCTCCTTTCACCCAGGCATCCATCCCACGTTTGTAGAGCCACCACCACGTCTCATCGCCCCGGGCAACATCACAGCTTCACCGGGCCAAGACGTGGTCATGTCCTGTGTGGTGCTGGGGGACGTGCCCTACAACCTGACCTGGAGCTGGGATGGGAAGGTGGCACAGCCAGGGGATGGCAGGACCCGGCTGCTGCAGAACAGCTCTCTGGAGATCAGCCACGTGCAGCCAGGGGACGGGGGCCTGTACGAGTGTGTGGCACAGAGCGCCCGTGGCACTGCCACTGCCTCGCTCTGGCTCTTCATCCAGGGTAGGCTGTGCCCCTGTGTGGGAGCCTGGCCTGGGGGAGGGTGCTGAATGGCACCTGGAGGCTGAGCCCTGCTCCAACCCCGTGCAGAAGCGCCGTGGGTGAAGGTGGACCCCAGTCCCCAGCGTTTCAGCAGGGGCCAGGAGCTGCGGCTGAACTGCACGGCCGGGGGCCACCCCCAGCCCCAAACCACCTGGAGGCACTGGGGCTGGCCACTGCAGCAGGATGAGAGGTAACCCTGGGGAGCCCGGAGCCTCCATCCTGCCTGTCCCACAGGGATGGGGCTCCCCTTGCAGGGATGTACGAGGTGAGGGAGGGAGGCCTGGGGCTGCCATAGCCCTGGAAAGAGGGAGGCATTGCAGTATCCCAGCCCCTGCTCCTGAGATGCTTGGCATGCTGCTGGCCTTAATTTCCTACATTTATTTTTAAGCTGTCCTGCCTTATCCAGGTCACTGTCCCCACTTTGCACACCTGGTGTGAGCTCAGGTCTCAAAATACTCCTTGTACTTCCCCTTAATTTCTTCTGCTTTTTGCCTTTCAACTCCTGCCCGTGTCAGGCTGTGAGTGCAGGGGTTCACTTTGGGGAAGGCTTTTTCATCTCACAAGCCCAATTCTCAGTGTTTTTCCCTGCTTCAAAGCAAAGTCCTTCCCTGCAGCAGCTGGCTCTAAGTGCTGACCCACATCCACCACATGCCCAGCATGGCCTGAAACCTGCTCATTTATATCAACACATTTTCCATCATCCCTGTTTCCACAGAGCTCGTTTCTCCCTTTCTCTCCCATTTGCTGCAGGGTTTTCAGGGATGCTGAGGGTTCCCTGCACATCAGGTCTGCTGTCCCAGAGGATGCAGGGAACTACAGCTGCTATGCCAGCAGCACTCTGGGCTGGGATGAGCAAGTGGTCACCCTGGAGTTCACTGGTACCTGATCCCTGGCAGCACACTGGGAATGGGGCTGGGTGTGATAAAGGGTGTTGGGGTCAGCACATTGGGGATGGGGCTGTGTGTGATGGAGGGAATTGGGGGTCAGCACACTGGGAATGGGGCTGTGTGTGATAAAGGGTGTTGGGGTCAGCACAGTGGGAATGGGGCTGGGTGTGATAAAGGTGTTGGGGACAGCTCCCAGGGCTCTGGGTTCCCCTTGGGCTGCATGGCATTGCCCCCAGAGCAGCAGAGGGTGACCAAATTCCCCTCTCCCCTCGGCACAGAAGCCCCTGCCATCCTGGCAGTGACGCCCAGCCTGAAGGTGCTGGTGGGCGAGGATGTCACCCTGGAGTGCTGGGTTTCAGGGTGGCCCCCGCCCCGCATCGTGTGGCACAAAGGTGAGACCGGGCCCCCTCCCCTGCCCCGCGGGGACACCGCCCGTGGCTGTGACACGGCCGGAGCCCACCGAGGCGCTGACACGGGGCTCTGGCAGGGGAGCAGGCGCTGGCCGCGTTCCCGGCCGGCAGCCAGCGGGCGGTGCTGCGGCTGCAGGCGGTGCGGGAGGAGGACGCGGGGCTCTACGGCTGCCGGGCCCTGGGCGAGGCGGGCACTGCCTCGGACAGCACCGTGCTGCACGTGGGATGTAAGTCCTGCCGTCGGATGTAAGTCCTGCTGCGTCCTACCGAGGCACCCGAGCCTTTTCCACAGCTCTGCTTGGTGCCTCAGCTCCCCTTTGCTGCTTTCCAAGGCTTCCCAGCAGGGAGGTGTTGGTGCTTGGCACAGGAGTTCCAAGCTTTGGGAAGATGCAGGAGGCTCAGCAAGTGGGAAAAGACAAGGCAGTTGTTTCTGCACAGGGACGTGAGGGCTTGGGATGCAGCTGGGGATGCAAAGTGCATGCAGTTGGATTAGGCAGAGGTGGGGGCTGACTTTGTCTGTCTGAAAATCCAGGTGGAAATCTTTTGCAGGAGGCAGAAGGGATGAAGGAGCATGAGGAGGAGGAGGGAAGGCTCTGCATTGAGGGCAGCAGGGTTTAAAGCAGTTAAAGGTGGAAAAGTGCAGGTTATTTTGCTGAGCCAGGGGTTGATGAGTGTAACTGGAAGAGGTAGAAACTGCAAAGGCTCTGTCAGCTTTGGAAAAGCACTAAATGTGGGTCTTGTAACTTGTCAGGGCACCCAGCCCATTGGTTTGGCAGCCCCATCCCTTCTCCAGGCTCAGCTGTGGGGATGCTGGACCTGCCTGAGCCCTTTCTCTGCTGCTCTCTCCTCCAGCTGCCCCTCACTTTCCTGAGCCCCTGGGCGACGTGGAGGTCAAGGTTGGGGACAGAGTGAGCCTGCCCTGCCGTGTGGAGGGATCTCCCCTGCCACAGGTCACCTGGTCCCGGCAGGACGGGAAGCCTGTGGTGGGCTGGCAGGGCCCACGGGAGGTTTCCAGCCAGCTGGAGACTGCCCAGCTCCTCATTGACAGTAAGAGCTGAGTGTGCATGCATTGATTTGTATTTTTAACTCTGGTGTGCAGTAACAGCCTGCAAGAATCCGGCTCTGAGCTGTCTGTCCCCACTGGAGATGGTGGTGGGGCAGGGGAGGGTGGTCCCTGCCCTGGAGCTTGCTCAGGGCTCTCCAGCCCCACCAGGCTGAGGCTTCTTCCCACTGTGCTGCAGGTGCCTCGCTGGATGACCAAGCCATCTACCTCTGTGAAGCCCAGAACGAGTTTGGGAAGATCCAGGCAGAGATCAAGCTCACAGTCACGGGACAGGGTTCGTTTTTCAGTGCTTTGCTCGTGAATCCATCCCAGTGAGCCGGCAGGGGTGAGGGCAGAGACCAGAGCAGCTGTCTGTGGTCCTGAGCTGGCCACAGTGAATGCTCAGAGACCCCAGGGCAGGGTTTGGGCAATGCCCTTGCAAGCCCTCTTTGGCTTCATGTGCTGCCATGGACTCACACTGCAGTGAATATCCCCAATTCCTGGGGAGTGGAATCAGAGCTGGCTTATGCTGAGCCAGGATCCAGACCTTGGAACAAAGGTGATCTACCTCCATTCTCCTGAGTGCTCCCGGCCAGTTTATCACTGATTAATGCCGATTCTCTTTCCCCCTTTCAAGCAGCCCCAGAAATAGCCCTTGCATCCCCCGTGGTCCGTGTGCTGCCGGGCCAGCCCGTGTCCCTGCCCTGTGTGATCCTGGCTGGGAGCCCCTTCCCAGCCCGCCGCTGGCTGAAGGATGGGCAGATGGTGAGAATTCCAAGCCTGCTGGGATCCTGGCTGGGTGGGTGGGCACCTGCCCCCTGGGGGGGCTTCACTGCAGGATGGCTCCCCCAGCCTTTGGGGTGAAAGCTGCCGGTGAAAGAATCCAACGGAGCATTTGTGTGGGGAAGGCACCGTGGGTTTATCTCACATCAGGGTGCTGCTCAAGGATTCATTTCTGGATGTGCCCCAAAGATGCAGGGATGTGTTGGTGTTTGACCCTGCCACCTGTCCTGTCCCTGCTCTCTGCCCGTGTCCAGGTAGCCCCGGGTGGCCGCTATTCCATGCGGGCTGATGGGAGCCTGCACGTGGAGCAGGTGTCCCAGGGGGACACAGGAACCTTCACCTGTGAGGTGACCAACGCCCTCGGCTCGCACAGGCAGGACGTGGCCCTGGTCATCCACGGTGAGTGGCAGGGAGCTGGGTGTCCCTGCTGGCAGTGACACAGGGCAGGTGCTCTCTGTGCTCTGCTCTCTGTGCTGGACGTGGCCCTGGTCATCCACGGTGAGTGGCAGGGAGCTGGGTGTCCCCTCTGAGCAGTGACACAGGGCAGGTGCTCTCCGTGCTGGATGTGGCCCTGGCCATGCAGGACGAGGCTTCTCTTCCTTCCCAGCTCCTCCCAGCATTGAGCCTGGCCCTGTTCTGGTCACTGCCACCGAGGGAGCTGCTGTCACCCTGCAGTGCAATGCCACCGGCGTGCCAACCCCCACTGTCACCTGGGCCAAGGTAGGGGACAGGGGGCTGTGTGCCCCTGCCAGCCCGGCTGGGGCCATCCTCGGGTTCAGGGAAACGTGTTTGAAGGGGTACAGCTCTCCAGAGTGGCTGTGGCTGCCTGGGGAGGTGGCACCAAGTGCCCTGGGGAGGTGGCACCAGGGTGTGGCCTGCCCTGATGTGTCCAGAGCTCTCTTCTTGCCTTTAGGGTGCTCAGCTCATGGGAGAATCTCTGCCTTTCTCCCTTCCCTTTCCTCTGTAGGGCACAGAGCCCATTTCACCGAGCCCACACTACCAGCTTGACCCCAATGGGACCCTCCTGATCCCCTCATCATCCCCTGGGGATGCTGGCACCTACTTCTGCACGGCCACCAGTGCAGCAGGGTTCTCCAGCCGGGAGATGCAGCTCTCCATCAGCAGTGAGTGCCCAGGACAGCTCCAGAGGGGACTGGAGGGAGAGAGAATGACCTGGGAATGCTCCTGGCTTCCTTGGAGCACCAATCCAGGTGCCAGATGGGTTTGGAGGATGGGAAGAGGAGCAGCGAGGGCTGTGGGGCACCTGAAGTGTCCCTGCACCAGCTGTGCCCCCTCTCCATGCAGCAAAGCCCAGGATCAGCATGAATGGATCACAGACATCAGACCCTGTCCCCATCCTGGCAGTGCTGGGGCAGGAGACCACCCTGCCCTGTGAGGCCCAAGGATTCCCCCCTCCCCTGGTGGTGTGGAGCCGGCAGCCCCAGCCCCTGCCCCTCGCCAGCACCAGGTAAGGAGGGTTCTGGGTGCTGGGGCCACCATCTCCTGGGATTTTGTGTCTCTTCAGAGAGATGCCAGGCCCATGAAGGGGCTGAGCTGCTTGGCAGGGGGACGTGAAGGGCACCCCTGGCATCCTGTGGGCAATGCAGGAGCTGAGGCAGTGAGCAGAGCATTAGCTCTGCTCTCCTTGGAGAGCACCAGGCTTTTCTTCCATCTTCCAAACATCTGGGACCAAGCAGCTGCTTCCCATCATTCATGTGCCTACCCTGGACATGGGGCTGGGAAGGAAAGGCAGCTCCAGTGCAGCTCCTCAGCCTGCTGTCTGTCTGTCTGTCTGTCTGCCTTCCTGCACATTCCTGCCTTGTGCTGTCACAAGGTCAAGGATGTGCCTGGGGATGGTGAATCCCTGTGGGAAGTGTTGGACCAGGGCCTGGTGCTTCTTGGGACAAGGTTTGGCACAAACACAGTTTTTAGCCCAGCAGTGGCTTTGTCTGCCCTGGATTTGGGGTTTTAGGCCAGTTCAGTTCCAGTGAGTGACTTCTGGAGGGACAAATCAATTTGTAGATGGCATTGAAGCTGATGACAGCCATGGGACAGTCAGTTAATGTGATTTGGTGGGTGAGGATAAACTCATATCCAACCATTCTCCAGGTTATCTGGTGTCTTGGTCTTCCAATGTTTTCCCCATGTGTTAGCACCATGTTGGAAGGGATCCCTAAAGCCACGAGCCCTGGTCTTGGGCTTAAACACTTCTTACCTGTCCCTGAGGATGGCTGTGGCCTGGGGAAGCAGGAAGGCAGCTTGGTTTTGCTCTTCTTGGGGCATGCATTGCCTTGCTGTTCATGCCTGCTTTGCCATGGCTGCTCCTGGCTGACCTGTGCTGCTCCCCACATCTCAGCTGGCCTGTCCATGCTGGGTGATTTATGGGAGCACAGCAGGAGGAATCTGCAGCCGTGGGCTGAGATGATGTTATGTCTGTGGAGCACAGATGGGGCTGGCAATGAGAGCAGGGCCAGCTCCAGCTGCAGGGGCTGAGCTCTGGGGGGACCCTGGTCCTCCTCCATCCCCCTGAGCTCATGTGCTGCCTCGTGCTGAGCTCGTGCAGGGGCTGAGCAAAGGGGATTTGCCCCCATGGGCAGCTGTGCCACTGTGGTGGTGTTTGCAGGGGTCCCAGGACGAGGGAAGAGATGAGAATCTTGACTCTATGTTTCAGAAGGCTGATTCATTATTTTATGATATATATTATATTAAAAGAGAATGATACATTAAAACTATAATAAAAGAATAGAAGAAAGGGTTTCATCAGAAGGTTAGCAAGGAAAGGAAAAGAATAATAAAATGTTGTGACTGGCCAGAGAGTCTGAGACAGCTGGACTGTGATTGGCCATTAATTAAAAACAATCACATGAGACCAATCAAAGATGCACCTGTTGCTTTCTACAGCAGGAAATAATTATTGTTTACATTTCATTTCTGAGGTTTCTCAGCTTCTCAAGAGAAAAATCTTAGCAAAAGTATTTTTCAGAAAATATGTCTGTGACAGTGCCACCCTCTTTGAGTGGGAGGTGGCCATGGTGACCTTCTCTTGGCTGTGCTGAGGTGATGGGGAGCTCTGAGCCCTCAGCTCCTGCTCAGGGCTGGGTGATGGATGACATGGCTGTTTCTCCCATCCAGCTTTTCTGTTCCTTCTCCCCCCAAGGTTCAGTGTCCTCCCTTCAGGATCCCTGCACCTGGCTGAGCCCCAGGTGACAGACAATGGCCTCTACACCTGCACGGCCACCAACGCTGCAGGGAACGCCTCGCTCAGCTACAGCCTGCACGTGCAAGGTTCAAACGCCCTGCCCATGTGCCCCTAACCCTCCAAACCCTTGGCTGCCTCACAGCCCTGTGCCAGAGACCGAGGGTGGTCACAGCCTGAGGTCCCCTCTCCCCCAGCTCCCCCCCAGCTGTGGATTGGTGATGGGCAAAGGCACCTGGCAGCTGTTGCCAACACCTCCCTGAGGATTCAGTGTCACACCAGGGGCATCCCCCCAGCCCAGATCCAGTGAGTGCTGCACTGCTGAGGCTCCCTGTGCTCCCAGGATGGGTGCTAGGGGTGACCCTTAGGGTGAAGGCATCCATTCCTTCTTGTCCCTGGTGTCCCCTGCAGGCACTGCCAACCCCATTCCAGGGGACAAGGGGACAGTCCTTGCTGCCAGCAGCCCACTGCTCGCCCTGTTGGTGTGCAGAGACAGGGTGTGGCTGGTGGCAGGACTTGCTGCCCGTCCCCTTGCCCGCAGGTGGCTGAAGGATGGGCACCCTCTGGAGGGACAGGATGGAGTGGTGGTGTCCGAGGATGGTGGCACTCTGCTGCTCACACGAGTGGGACTTGGTCACCAAGGGCTCTACGTCTGCCAGGGCAGCACCTGGGCAGGGCTGGCCCAGGCAGAGGTGCAGGTTTCAGTGCATGGTGAGTGCAGCATCTGGGGTGAGGGGGGCTGTCCATCCCGTGTGTTGGGAGGAACGTGGCTGCCCAAAGGGCTGGGAGTTCTTGGCCCAGATTTTTGGTAGGAGCAGGGTCACTGGCTTGATCCCTCAGGATCTTGTCCTTTGTCAATGAAGCTGAGAGGTGATGGCATTGGCAGCACAGTAAATCCTTGACTGGTGTTTCCTGCTGGAGGGTCCTCCCCCAGCCCCATTTCCCCTCCAGCAGCAGGATGTGGCGAACAGAGATCCCTGCCTGGGAAGAATGGATGTCTCACCGAGGCAGGGACCAAACCTCTGGCTAGTTTGGGGAGCAGTGGTGGCACCATGGGGGGATGTGGTCCCCTCCCAGAGCAGGGACTGAGCTGTAGCCCCCGGCTGCTGCTGTGCCAGGACTTGGTGTGTGCCAGGAGCCCTGGGTGAGCCTGGCTGTGCCCCAGGGCCCTGCCCTGCGCTGGCTGCAGGCAGACAGAGCCGCTGACAGGGGCTGCTGGGTTGCAGTGCCTCCGACCATCGAACCCAGCGCGGTGGATTTGGCCATCCCGGAGAACAGCTCGGCATCCCTGGAATGCCTGGCCTCGGGGCTGCCTGCTCCCGGTGAGTCAATCCTGTCCGCAGCTCCTGCTCGTGAATCCCTGGGCTTTTCCCTGGCTGCGGGGGACAGCAGCATCGTTCCTCCCAGCTCAGCTCTCTGCTGCCCTGCAGACATCGCCTGGTACAAGGGGCAGGAGCGGCTCTGGGCCGGAGCGGGGCTGGCGCTGTCCGGGGATGGGCAGCGCCTGGAGCTGCCCCGTGCCCGGCTCTCCGATGCCGGCAGCTACCGCTGCGTGGCCTCCAACGCGGCCGGGCTGGCTGAGCTCCGGTACAGCCTGCGGGTCACCGGTGAGTGCAGCTGGGGCGGCTCCCTGAGAGATGGGGGCTCCCCCCGGAATATCGTGTGGGACCGGTGGGGGTGTCCCAGCCCTCAGGGTACATCCCTGGGAGATGGCTCTAGCAGAACCCTGTCCTCTGCTTCATCTGTAATTCCAGCCATGCAATCCCCTGTGTTCATCTCAAATGATATCCTGGAAAGCCATGGCCCCATGGATGGGTATTTCCAGGTCCCCATTACAGGGTCACCCACCCACCCTGTCCCTTTTGCACCCCGTGTGCCTGGTGACATTTCTGTCCCCCCAGACTCAGTGGTGGCTCCAAGACAGGCACTGGATGCTTTTTCTCCCTTGATCCAAGCATCCCTGCAGCTTCCCAGACCATTCAGCATGTCCACAGCTCCGGGGGCTGAGCCAGGCCCTGGCTTTTCCCAGGGATGCTGTAGCTGGTGGAAGTCCTGCAGGCAGGTGGCCAGGGCGTGGAGAAGATCCAGTTCTCCTGCTCTGGGCTTGTTCCTGCAATCTCTTCCCAGGGAAATGTTTGCACGTCTGCCGTCCTGGCTCGGGTGCATTATTTGGGTTCTGCTGTTTTTGTTTTTCAAGGGTTTCTGGGTGTTGAGGCTTTTCTTCTCCAAACTGATATCCCTCATGGGAAGGAGTTACCATTTTCCAGCCAGCTGTATTTATGAGCAGCTGAGAACATCACCCAGTAATGGAAAGAGTTGGGTAACCTCCTCAGTGAGCAGGGCTGCCTAATAAGGCTGTGTCTGGCCAACCTGACCTTGGCTTGTTTGTGGGATGCTTGGTCATCCTCTGCTGTGGGCCACGTGCAATTAAAAGCATCCCTCGCTTGGCTGGAGAGACAAGATTATTGTTTGCACATGGAGCCAGGGCAGGGGAATGTCACTGGGGTTTTTGTGGCAGCCAGCAGGGCTGCAGGGGGTGTGTATCCAGCAGGATGGAGCTCCAAGCTGCCCCTCTCCTCCTGCCCAGTGCCATCAATGAGCTGCTCCTCTCATCCCTGCAGTGCCTCCATCCTTCTCCTGGCCGGAGCCCGAGGCCGTGTCCGTGCTGGAGGGACAGCCTGTGCAGCTGGCCTGCCAGTGCCATGGGACCCCCCTGCCCACCCTGAGCTGGTGGAAGGATGGTAGGGCCCTGTTCCTCAGCCTCATCTCTCCCCACATGGGCTGACCCAGCCATTGTTCTCCTTGGAGCAAGGAGTGCTTGTTGTTGAGCAGAATCCAGCTTGTGGGTGGCAATTTGTCCTGCTGGGAGCCTGAGGGGAAGCTGCTGTCCCTTTCCCTGGGCAGGTGAGCCCCTCTCCAGCCAGCCAGGGAGCCCAAAGCTGGTGTCCCCAGGGGGGAACATGGTGTACATGGAGAAGGTGGAGCTGCTGGACCAGGGGACGTACACCTGCGAGTGCAGGAATGCTGCGGGCAGCAGCAGCAAGGAGCATCACCTGGAGGTGCAAGGTGAGCATGGGGCACCAGAGAGCTGTGGGGGCAGCTGGAGCTGTTGGGACTTCTCTCAGTGCAAGGTCCAGCTGGACCCTAAAGCCATTTCCTTGGATATTTTGAAAGGGATGCTGCTCCCTGGGTCAGCTTTGCCCCATGGCTGAGGGAGCTGCTGCTCATCCCCTCCACCCCCTGTCCCTCTGCCCACAGCACTGCCAAGGCCCCAGGGCAGCAGCAGCAGCACCCCAAGGAAGGTTTCTGTCATCGAGGGTGGAGAGACAGTTCTGGAGTGCGAGGCCATGGGCACAGCAGCCCCCTGGGTGACGTGGGTGAAGGATGGGCAGCCCGTGGCTGCTGGGGATGGGCTCCTGCTCACAGAGCAGGGGAGGAGGCTGCACATCCCCAGGGCAGAGGTGGCCCATGCAGGACACTACACTTGCCTGGCTGCCAACCCAGAGGGGCAGGAGCAGAGGGAGTTTGAAGTTGTGGTGCACGGTAAGGATGTGGGATGGGGCTGGGGGTGGGGTGGATGCAGGCAGGATGAGGAGGGTGGTGATGGGGAGTAACTTGATGTGCAGCAGGTATTGGACAATCCAGCATGTAGCAGGTCCCAGGGTTTTGCTTCAGGAATAGCTGTAGAACTGTGTCCAACAAGCAGGAGTTTCTTTCCAGAGCCATCACAGCAGATCATCTCATATAAAGTCCTCTACTACCTCATGGGTCAAGGTCACTTGAGTTATAAAAGTTCTGAGGTGGCTCAGGCCATCCCAGTGTGAGCCTGTAAGCCTGGGCTCAGGTGTGCAGGTAAGTGGCACATACTTGCTGTGGGTCACCTGTCCCAAAACACCTTTAAAGTCACCACCTCCAGGTGATGCTAATGATCCTTCTGGGTTCATGTCCTAAAACTGGACAAAGCAAGAAGGTGGGAAAACCCAGGTTCACCCAGTTCTCCCCTCCTTGCTTTGCTCCTTTGATGTCCCAGAGGCTTTGCAAATGAGTGTCCATCTCCTTTTGCATCCCCAGTTCCTCCTGAGTTCATTCAAGGATCAGGACTGACAACCAATGTCAGCGTTTCCCTGCAAGGATCCCTGACTCTGACCTGTGAGGCCACTGGCATTCCCCAGCCCAGCATCACCTGGTTCTGGGATGGCTCTCCTGTCACCCCCAGCGAGCACACACAGCTGCTTTCAGGTCAGAGGGCTGCTTTGGGAACGTGTTTTGCCCCAACACCGATGAGTTCAAACTCATGGTGGAGCTACAGCCCCACAGGAGCACAGTTCAAACACCCCTCCCATCCAGCTGGGATGTGCAGGTACCTGGATCCAGGCCCTGATTCCCCTCTGCTCTGTCCTTCCAGGGGGCTGGCTGCTCAGGCTCACCCATGCACAAGCCCAGCATGGTGGTCACTATTCCTGCCTGGCCAGCAACATAGCTGGGGAGGTCAGGAGGCATTTCTATGTGGAGGTCCTAGGTAAGGAGGGCTCTTCTGTCTGCAGTAGGATTCCTGCTGGGGTTTCAGAGCTCCACCCTTGCAGGGACAGACATGAGTTAAGACTGGCCATGCTGGGTGTGCTGGAGTCCTTAGGATGTGAGCTCAGAGGCCAAGCTGGCCAGCTGCTGAAGTCCCTGGGGGCTTGTGTTCCTAGTTCCTCCCCACATTGAGAATGCAGATGAAGAAGACACCTTCAAGGTGCCCGAGGGCCACGCTGTCACCTGGTCCTGCCTGGCTTCAGGTGAGCATCGGGTGGGGAAGGGAGGTGGCATGAGCAAGGGGGAGATGGGGCCCAGGGGCAGACCTGAGTCTCACTTTGGGGTGTGGAACAAAGGGATGGCTCCAGGCAGAGACATGAAACAGCTGAAATGGGCTGCAGAGCTCTGTTGGGATGGTTCCTGGCTCTGCAGTTGTGCTGTCCGGGAAGGGCTGGGGAGGGGACGCCCATGTGGGGAGCCTGTTCCACATTGAAAGATCCAATCTTTCCCAAATGGAGCTAAAACTTTAATCTCATTTCTCCCTTTAGTGATGGGAATAATTAATCACCTCCCACTCAGGACAGTTCTCTTTCTTCTTGCTGGCTCATCCAGCAGCTTCTAAAATCCTGATCCAGATCATGATAATGTTGATTTGGGATGATGTCTCTGCTTTCCAGAAAAGCTCTGACAGTGATCCCAGCCAGGCTGTGCTCACACATGGAAAAACTTCACACAAAGGCCAAAACCCGTTTTCCATCCCTCACAGGCAACCCACAACCCAAGATCACCTGGATGAAAGACAACCACCCTCTCCCTGGCACCTTCTCCATCTCCCCCGATGGGTCCTTGTTCCACATCCCCCAAGCCTCCCTGGCCCATGCTGGTCTCTATTCCTGTGTGGCCTCCAACTCTGTGGCAAATCAGACCAAGAATTACCTGCTGGATGTTTTGGGTATGAGATGCCTTTGGATGGAGGCTGGGTCTCGGGTGTGAGCAGACTTAGTGGGTTTTAATGGCCTGCCCCAGGTGGGTGGGGAGGATCCCTTAGTCCTGCAGCCAAAGCATGGCAGGGACCTGTCCCAAAGCCCTTGTGAGACCTCCTGGAGGAGCAGAAAGCACCTGCTTAGTGCAGGATCCATCTGTGATGGTGGCTTGTGGAAGGGGGGATGTGTCTTCTGGATCTCTGTGCTTTTGGAGGGCAGCAGGGCAGGGCAGAGTCTGAAGCTGGCACAGGCTGGGTCAAATCCAACTCCCTGAACTTGGATCGTGCTCTCTGGCGGGGGGATGAAGCACTGGGAAGCTGAAGTGTGTGTGCCAGTGCTGATCTAACACACAACCACATCTCTGCAGCCAGTCCCACCTCTGCTCAAGAGGATGCTGCAGAAGAGGTGACAGTGATCATCAACAACCCCATCTCCCTGCTCTGCGAGGCCCTGCCATACCCATCTCCCAACATCACCTGGCTCAAGGACCAGGTTCCTCTCAAAGCATCCAGAAATGTCCTCCTGCTCCCTGGTACCATGCTGCTGTCCCCTGGCTCTGCATGACTGTGGTGGCCCCTTGCTGTGCATGCCCTGGGGAGTGGGAGTGGGGCCTTTTCTTGGTCTGGCAGGGGTGCAGCACAGTGAGAAGGTGAGAAATCATCATCCTGCAGGACCTGAGGGCTCAGGGATCAGCTGGATGCTGCTCCTCCAAGTGCTGCATCCTCTGATAATAATGAGCTTCCTCAGTGCTGGTTTCTATAAACCTGGGACTGGGCTCTAGAAGAGCATCAGGCCCCCTCAGCCAGGCTTGCAGGTGCTCAGCAAGTCCCTAGAGATGCCTTCAGGTGCTGCATGGGGAGAGAGAGCTGTGGCTGTGAGCAGCAGCCCTCTCAGGAGACCCCCTTTGTCCAGGTGGCCACGGGCTGCAGATCCTGAACGCCCAGGAGGAGGACACGGGCACCTACAGCTGCATGGTGGCCAGTGAGGATGGGGAGGCTGTGAAGAGCTATGCTGTGAAAGTCCTGGGTGAGGGAGCTCCCCACATCCTCCCTAATTCCTGCAGTCACCCCACCACTGTAACCAGCCCAGTGCTGCTTCCTTTGGCTGCCTTTTGCTTCCCTTTGTCTTTCCCCACCAGTTCCTCCTTGGATTGCCAGAGAGGATCCTCTGGGGGAATTTGCTGTGAAAGAGGTGAAAGCCAGGGTGAACAGCACAGTGGTGCTGGAGTGTGAGACCTGGGCTGTGCCCGAGCCAACCATCCACTGGTACAAGGACAAGCAGGTGAGGTCCAGCTGTGACCAGGGAGGAGCTGCTGGGTCTGGGGACTGTCCCAGCTGTGACCAGGGAGGAGCTGCTGGGTCTGGGGACTGTCCCAGCTGGATGGAGTGGGAAGATACCCTTTACACAGCTGGCTGTGCTCTGCCCCACTCCTGGGTGTGTAATCCTCCTCCTGCCCTTCTCTTTCTTCCCTTCAGCTTCTGGAAAGCTCTGAACACATCCAGATCCTCAGTGAGGGGCAGGTCCTCCAGATCCAAGCTGCTGGTGTCTCGGATTCAGGGCACTACACCTGTGTGGCCACCAATGCTGTGGGTGAAGATGACAGGGACTTCATTGTGCACATCCAAGGTGAGCCCTGGACAGAGAGCCAGCACCCAGAGCAGGGGGTGTCTCAGCAAGGGCAGGGGTCCTCAGGGCCACTTGTGGGAGCAGAGAGGGGTGCACAGGAAAAAAAGTTAAAGCCTGCTGGAAAACAGCAAACATCTCCTCAGCTGCAGTGAGGGCAGATGCTGTGGATGCACCTGGGGATCAATGTCCCCGTTCCCCACAGCTGACCACAGCCTGTCCCCGCAGTGCCCCCCATCTTCCAGCAGCAAACAGGCCCCAAAGAAGCCCTTGAGATCTTCTATCGGGAGGAGGACCAGGATGGGGAGGTGACAGAGCACCGACAGGCTGTCCTTGGCCAGCCCACCGCTCTCTACTGTGACACCAGTGCCATCCCACCCCCCCAGCTCACCTGGTACAAGGATGGGGAGCCCCTCTCCCCTGGCCTGGGGGTGCTGATGCTGCAAGGTAATGGGCAGTGGGTGTGAACCCCCCTGTGGGACCTGGGGGTGGTCCTGCTGCAGCCTTGTGGGTTGAGAGCATCCATAGCATGGGGGACGATGGATCCTGTCCCCTTCCTGCTGCCACCACCCACAGCACCCCTGGGACCTCTGAGTCACTGGGGCTGGGCAGGGCAGGGCTGGGGGATATCCCACAGGCCCTGTGCCCTGTCCTGTGCCACAGGGGGCCGGGTGCTGCAGCTGCAGGCGGTGCAGGAGGAGCACAGGGGCAGGTACACCTGCGAGGCGGCCAACGCTGCGGGCCGGGACCGCCTGCACTACGAGCTGGAGGTGCTCAGTGAGTACAGGGACAGGGGACACTGGGCTGAGGCACGTGGCAGCCCCATAACCAGCTGCTCCCAGCTGCCCCAGCCATCCGTGGTGGTACAGAGGACCTGGAGGAGGAGGTGACGGCCACCATCAATGGCACTGTCCAGTTTGAGTGTGAAGCTACTGGGCACCCAGAGCCCACGGTGTCCTGGCTCTGGAATGATGTCCCCATAGAGGCTGGCCCACGGCACCAGCTCCTGGAGGGTGGCACTCTCCTGCAGGTTGGTGTTCCCCATAGCAGGTGGCTGTGCTGGGGAGAGACCCAGGGGACATTGGATGGAGAGGATGGGGCACCCTTTCCTCACAAAGGTGGCTGCCCTGGTCTCACCAAGGTCCCCGTGGGAGCCCCAGCACCTCCCCAGCTTGGGGCAGCCCTCAGTGGTGCTCTGCTCCCCCTCTGCAGGTGGCAATGGTGGAGGTGGGTGACACTGGGAGTTACACGTGCGTGGCTGAGAACCCAGCTGGCTCAGCTGAGAAGCACTTTGCCCTCTCTGTGCAGGGTAAGGCATCTCCCCTTCCCTGGGTCACTGATTTACTGCCCTCCTCCTCTTTCTCCACCAACTGGAGTTCCCTTTGGCTCTGGAACTGCGTGGCTGCCTCTGTCCCTTTGTGCTGGTCACGCTCACCCTGTGTGAGGAGGCTGAGCAGGCTAAAGGCTCCGTGTGTGCTTCCTCCTGGGGAGGCATCAGCCCCCACGGTGATGGCTCCCCTCTGGCGCTGTCTTTTGGGTGCACTGGAGCAGAATCTCCCTGGAGTGAGGCTGCAGACCCCGAGAAGGTCGATGGCGTTGTCAATGGCAGCGTCTCACTCGTGTGTGACATCCAGCCCCACCCGGCTGCAGAGATCACCTGGTACAAGGACGGCCACGTCCTGCGGCTCGGAGAGGAGGGGACTGTCACCCGAGGTGTGTTGGGATCAGCCAGGATCATTGCTCCCCTGATCCCCCTTTTTGGATGCCACGGTGGGTCCCCAGCTCAGCCTCTGTGTTGTGTGACACGCTAATGACACACTAATGACACCCTAATGACACACTAATGACACAATGCTGAGCGATCCTCTCCGGAGAGGACCAAGGGCTGCATCCTGCAGAGTTCCACGCTGCTGCTTCCTGGGAGCTCAGTGCTCCTTCCTGCGGGACACAGCAAGGCTTTGGATTTCAAAGATGGGAATTCCATGGCCAGACTCCTTCTGCATGGAGCTTGGCCGGGTGCTGGGGGATCATTCACCTGGTTCTGCTCCAGGCTGTCCTGATTCCCTGCTCTCCTCTTCTTCCAGGCTCTCGGGTGCTGCAGCTCCCTGACCTGCAGCTCTCCAGCTCTGGTACATACACCTGCATGGCACTGAACGTGGCCAGCCAGGACCAGAAGAGCTTCATCCTCACCATCCATGGTGAGTGCTGAGGGCTCAGCCAGGAGCTCTCCCCCAAGCCCACACTGAGGAGCTGACAGTGAGCTCTGCTCTGTCTCACACCCCTGTCCTGCTCATCCTCAGAACCCCCAGGCACCCAAGACCCACAGCAGGAGACGCTGGAAGCTGACATGGGGACACCCCTGGTGCTGAGCTGCCCTGTCACCGGTGTGGCTGTGCCCTCTGTCACCTGGCTGAAGGACGGGCACCTGCTGGGTGTGTGTGCAGGGGGTTGCTGTGCCAGCCTGCCATCCCCACCCAGCCTCCCTGCTGCTCCCCTCCAAGCAGCCCTGCCTCAGTTTCCCAACTTCTAACCCTGCTGCAAGAGACCCTCAGGGCTGCCCAGGGAGGGGACAGAGCATGAAGGGTCTGGCCTGTTCCCTGCAAGCTTTCAGGAGACCTGAGGTTCATTCCTGAGGCTCAAAGCCATGGGATGTGGTCATGATGGAGGGATATGCAGGGGGTGAGCTCTCTGGGGACCAGCCCTTGGGGTGCTTGCTGGGACAGGGGTTTGCCCCCAAGCCAGTGTCTCTTTTCTCCTGTGAGGCTCCAGCGGTGAACTCTGCAAAAACCCTGCTTTGCTTTAATGGTGTCCCCAAACCTGTGTCTGGGGGAAAGCTCAGCAATGAGCCTGGGGAGGGCTGAGTGGAGGAGCCCTGCTCAGCCCCCCTCACCGTGTCTCTTTGCAGAGATGAGCCCAGAGCAGGGTTTGGTGTCCGGGGGGGCCCAGCTCCTGCTCAGCCCCCTGCAGCCCTTCCACCAGGGCCGATACACCTGCCTGGCACAGGGCCTGGGGGCCGAGACACGCAAGGACTTCATGGTGCTGGTGCGAGGTAGGGCTTCCCCGAGGCAGCCTGTGGAGCCTCAGAGGCGAGCCTTCCTCCCCCTGCTCCTCCTCCTCCTCAGCCTCCCTCTCCCCTCGTGTAGTGCCCCCCCGGATCAGCGGTGCAGGGGACCCCAGCGAGCACAGCGTGCTGGAGGGCAGCAGGGTGAGGCTGGAGTGCCGGGCAGAGGGGCAGCCCAGCCCTCACATCTCCTGGCTGAAGGATGGGCGGCCCCTGGGGCTGCAGCCGCCCTCACACGCCCGGTGAGTCTTGGGGGGATGCCCAAGTGTCCTCATGGGCAAAATTGCTGGGCAGGGCACGGTGAGCTGTGCTGCTTCTTCCTGTTGCTTGGTCTGGGATGTGCTCATCCCTGCTCTTTGCTGGGAGAATGTCATCTTGGGGTAAACCTGGGAGTCTGGGATGGCCACTGTCACCCTGCAGGGTCCCTGACCTCGCAGTGTGCCCAGAATCCTCATCCTTGGCTGTAAACTGAGCACACAGAGCACTTGTGCCCCACGGGATGGGCACCCGGGTCACCGTCCCGCCCTCCCCACGCAGGGTGTCCCCCGATGGCAGCGCCCTGCTCCTGGAGGGGCTGCGAGCCGCCGACTCCGGGGCTTACACGTGCGTGGCCCGGAACAGCCTGGGCGAGGACGCGCGGCTGCACACGCTGAACGTGCTGGGTGAGCAGGGCTGGGAGCTGCGGGGAGTGCGGGGCCACCCCGCCCCGACAGCCCCAGCAGCCCCTGTGTCCCCTCTCCCAGTCCCTCCCAGCATCGAGGGAGGCGCCCATGGTGGGCCGGAGGCGGCCCGCGCAGTCCTGTCCGCCGCGGTGACGCTGCAGTGCTGGGCACGGGGGTCCCCTCCGCTGCATGTGAGCTGGCTGAAGGACGGGCTGCCCCTCCGCCTGTCCCCTCGTGTCACCCTGCTCTCGGCTGGGCACGTCCTCCGGTGAGAAGCGACCCTGCAGGCGCGGTCAGGCTTTGGGGCTGGTGCTCGGGACACTGCGGCACCCTCCAGTGTCGCCCTGGGGAGCAGGCGGGCACCCGGAGCTGATGTCGCCTCCCCATCCCCGTGTCCCATCCCACGTTAGGATCTCTCAGGCTCAGCTCTCCGACGCTGGACTCTACACCTGCATCGTCTCCAGCCGGGCGGGAGTGGCCGATCACAGCTTCGTCCTGCAGATCCAGGGTACAGGGCAGGGGCTGGGAGGGCACGGCAGGGGCACCTGGGCACTGCTTTTGTTGGCAGAGCGCACTCTGTGCATGGCACCCGTTCCGGAGCAGTCCCGAGCCATTCCTCCACTGCTGGGGTGGGAGCAAAGCAGGAGCAGCCCCGGAGCAGCCCCAGAGCCTCCTGCAGGGGGGACTGAGCCACCTCTGGCTGCTCGCAGGATGTGACCGTGTTCACAGGGGCACGAGGATGAGGGAAGAGATGGGGATCATCTGACTCCATGTTTCAGAAGGCTTGATTTATTACTTTATTATATATATTATATTAAAACTATACTAAAAGACAGGATTTCATCAGAAGGCTGGCTAAGAATAGAAAAAGAAAGAATGAATAAGAAAGACTTGTGTCTGGGACAGAAAGCCTGAGCCAGCTGGACTGTGATTGGCCATTAATTAGAAACAACCCCATGAGCCCAATCCCAGATGCACCTGTTGCATTCCACAGCAGCAGATAACCATTGGTTACATTTTGTTCCTGAGGCCTCTCAGCTTCTCGGGAGGAAAAAATCTTAAGGAAAGGATTTTCATAAAAGATGTCTGTGATGCTCAGGACAGTAGGGAGTGGCCAAACCCACCCCCGGTGTCCAGAACCTGCCTTTTCTCCCCAGTGCCCCCTGTCCTGGAGAGCCCCGAGAGCAGTGAGGAGCAGATGGTGGCCGAGGGCTCCGATGTCACTTTCACCTGCAAAGCCACCGGGTCCCCAGCACCGTCAGTGACCTGGCTGAAGAACGGAGAGCCCCTGGGGCAGCAGAGGGCCCAGGTGCCTGCGGGCCCACAGCTGAGCCTGGTGGCCGTGGCACCAGCTGATGCAGGCATTTACTCATGCCTGGTGGTGAATGAAGTGGGGGAGGTCAGCAAAGCCTTCCACCTCGTGGTGATGGGTGCGTGTCATCCCTCTGGGATTTGGGAAGGGCAGCTGAGCCAATTTTTTAGGAGCAATGAGGGGATGAGCCCTCCTGCCTTGCTGTGTGCCTTGCAGAGCCACCCCGTGTCGAGGCTGGGTCCCATCCCACTGAGATATCCATTGCTGTGGGCACCCCTCTAGGGCTCAGGTGTGTGGTGATGGGTGTCCCCATGCCCACTGTCACCTGGGAGAAGGATGGACAGCTGCTGGCAGGGCCCTCGCTCGTGACAGGGAATGAGAGCACCCTCCACATTGACAGCACTGAGGTAGGAGTTCCGTTTTTTTCTCCCTGCCTGGGTTTTCTTTCTGTGCCTCACTTTTTCCCTCTCCTGGCTGTGCAGGTGGCTGATGCTGGCTTGTACACCTGCCTGGCCACTAGCCCTGCAGGGGAGGACAGCAGGAGCTTCCATGTCAGCATCCAAGGTAGTGTGATCCCAGCAGAGCAGCCAGGAGGGGGCTTGCAGGGGGGCTGCAGGATGCTCGAACCCCTGGGGGACCAGAGAGCCAGAACCCCCTTTTTGGGATTGGTGTGGGCTCCAAAAGAGGCATCTGTAGCACAGTGACAGTCCTACAGAGTGGGGGCCTATGCATGACTTATGGGGGCAGGAATGGGGGTGTCCAGCCCACCCTGACACCCCCGGGCCGTGTCCCACAGCACCCCCCAGCACTGCCAGCGCCGGGGACATCCCCATCATCACGGCTGTGCCAGGGGGGCAGCTCCTCCTGGAGTGCCCAGAGGCTGCTGAGCCCCACCCCAGCATCGAGTGGCACCGGGAGGGCTCCGTGCTGCAGGTACCTGTGAGGGGACAGGGACACTCCTGGTCAGAGCCTGGCCACAGTCACCAGCAGCACGGGGCTGTGCTGGGGCTGATGCTGGGTCCCTGCTGACGGCTCCCGCTGCTTTTAGGAGGATGCCCGCAGGCAGCTCCTGGCCCAGGGGCGTTTCCTGCAGGTGCTGGCGGTGGCTGCGGCAGACGGGGGCGAGTACAGCTGCAGGGCCACCCCCGGGGACAGCGGCCCCCACGGCCGGGTGCGGGTTCACGGTGAGCCCTTCCCTTCCCTTCCCTTCAATCCAGGATTTGGGATGTTATAGGGTGTCTTATGGTGGGGTGAAGGGGTGGCAGGGCTGGACAGCCCCCAGTGCTGCTCTGTGCTGGTGCCCTCCCTCCCCCAGCCTTGTCCCACACTCTCGGTGCTGTCTCTGGGTGCTGCCACAGTGGCTCCCGAGATCCAGGCGGGCCCCCAGGAGGTGAAGGTGCTGCTGAACAGCTCGGCCGTGCTGCCCTGCCGGGCACAGGGCTGGCCCGTGCCCCGGGTGACGTGGCGCAAGGACGGCCAGCTCCTGCCCCTGCCCGGCAGTGACAGGTATGAGGCTCTGTGGGTTGGTGGCACCAAGAGCTGGCACTCAGGTCGTGCCAGCCTCCACAGCAGTAGGTGATTAGTGTGCCAGTCACCCTGTGAATTGCTGTGCTCTGTCCTTGCACCAGCTTAGGGCAAGAGCTGCATGTGGCTATAGTGGCACTTGTCACCTTCCCAACCCCTGCTCCCTGTGTGATGCAGCCTGGCCATGCAGAGCTCCCACAGGGTTCGCCTTCTCTCCCTCCTCAGATTGCAGCTCCTGCCAGGTGGCTCCCTGCAAATTGACCCTGTCCAGGCCCAGGATTTGGGTCATTACCTCTGCATGGCATCCAGCCCTGCTGGCTCTGACCGGCAAGGCCTGGACCTCCACGTCCTGGGTAAGCAGGAGAGTCAGATGGATCCCTCCTGGGCTCACCCTCCTGCCACCCAGCACTGCTCATGGCTGCCATGCCCTCCCACAGTCCCTCCTGCCATCGCACCTGGGCCCTCCAACCTCACCCTGCTGGCTCAGCAGCCAGCCACGCTGGGCTGTGATGCCTGGGGATCCCCTGAGCCCCACATCAGGTGGGAGAAGGATGGTCATCCCCTGAGCCTGCACCTCCCACCCGGCACCTACAGGTACCTGTACACCAAAGGGCTCCCCTCTAGGGTGGGGTTTGCCCCCCCTGCTGCTCCCTGGGGCGCAGGGCTGATCCTGGTGTGTGCTCTGCCTGCACAGTTTGCAGTCCTTAGGGTCACTGCTCATCTCCAGCCCCACTCCCAGGGATGAGGGCAGGTTTGAGTGCATCGCCACCAACGCTGCTGGAGAGGCTCGAAAGACTTTCCTGGTGTCTGTCCATGGTGAGCTCCTGGGGCTGTGGGTCTTGCTGAGAGTGGCTTTCCCAGGGTCTGTCACCACCTTGGCTGTGACATGGATGTGCTCCAGCCCCACACTGGGTGGGTGCCCACCCAAGAGCTGGGCTTGGGGGTGGACAAGAGGGGAAGAAAAATACTCATGCCCATAACAACAGGGACAGAATCCTCTTCAACATTTGCCATGCAGCCCTGCCCACCTCCTGGACCGTGTTCACAGGGGTCTTAGGATGAGGGAAGAGATGAGGATGTGACTCCATGTTTCAGAAGGCTTGATTTATTATTTTATTATATATATTATATTAAAACTATACTAAAAGAATAGAAGAAAGGATTTCATCAGAAGGCTAGCTAAGAATAGAAAAAGAAGGAATAATAACAAAGGTTTGTGGCTGGGACAGAGAGTCCGAGCCAGCTGGACTGTGATTGGCCATTAATTAGAAACAACCACATGAGACCAATCCCAGATGCCCCTGTTGCATTCCACAGAAGCAGATAACCATTGATTTACATTTTGTTCTTGAGGCTTCTCAGCTTCTCAGGAAAAAAAAAAATCCTAAGGAAAGGATTTTTCACAACCTCCCTCCCTCCTTCCTGCAGTGCCCCCCACCATCGCTGATGACCTCACGGACGTGGTTGTCACCCGGCTGTCCCCTGCAGTCCTCACCTGCTACGCCTCGGGCGTGCCCCCGCCCACGGTGTCCTGGAGCAAGGGGGGGGCTCAGCTGGGCAGCAGAGGCGGCGGCTACCGCGTCCTGCCCCGAGGTACAGCCGGGCCCAGCACAGCCCCGCGGGGACGGGGCTCCCTGCCAGCCCTGCCGCCGCCTCCCCTCTGCCTGCTGCTGTTTTGCAGGAGCCCTGGAGATCCGGCAGGCGCTGCCCGCCCACTCCGGCCGCTACACCTGCACGGCTCGGAGCGCCGCGGGCACGGCCCGCAAGCACCTCTGGCTCACAGTGCACGGTAAGCACAGCTCCGGGCTGCTGCTGCTGCGGGTCCTGCGCCCTCTGCCCGGGGTAGAGCTTCCCTACCTTCACAGAGCCCCCTGCCCTGAAGCCCCTGCCTGGCATGGTGATGGTGATGGTGAATTCCAGCGTGGTGCTGTCCTGTGAGGCCACAGGCATCCCCCGGCCGGAGGTCACCTGGCAAAAGGATGGTGTTGGCATCACTGGAGGTGAGCAGGAGTGAGCTGGGGGCTGGCAGAGCCCGCATCACCTGCCAGCCTTTACCTAGGGGGAGATTTAGATGCCAGGGGTTTGTCACTGTGCATGGATCCTGCTGGCTGCTGTCCGCTTGGTGGAAGTGCCAGGTGCCCCATGTGCCCTTGTGTGGCTGGTGGCATTTCGCTGCCAGGCATGCTGGAGGAGCAAATAAAAGCTTGGGGCTCTGCCAGGACCTTGAGGCTGATACAGAGCAGGGTTTGGGGGTGTCATGCCCTTCTGCCCCATGCAGTGCCCCCATCCTTGCTGTCCCTGCCCTTCTGCCCCATGCAGTGCCCCCCACCATTGCTGCCGGCCCCCTGGTGCTGCCAGCCTTTACCTAAGGGGAGGTTTAGATGCCAGGGGTTTGTCGCTGTGCATGGGTCCTGCTGGCTGCTGTCCTTGGTGGGTGTGGTGGCCGCTGGAGCTGTTCCATGGAGACTCCTTGGGAAGAGGCGCTTCCGTAGGGGAAGCAGTCCCTGCACATCGTCCACCCGTGTCCTGGCTCAGCTGTGCTGCCCCATCCTGTCCCTCATTTCTGCCAGGGTCTGGGCTGAAGGTGCTCCCCAGGGGGCAGCTCCGGCTCCTCCGAGCAGCCCCAGAGGACGCCGGTACCTACCTGTGCATGGCCCGCAACCCCTCGGGCACCGCTGCGGGGAGGACCAGGCTCATTGTGCAAGGTACAGCAGCGATCGATCAGAGCCCCGGTGCTGCCCGCTCTGCTCAGCCCCTCCCCAGCGCCTCTCAGCAAAACGTGGCTGCTGAGCTGTGAGCAAGTCCCTGCCCCTTCTGCCCCATCCAGTGCCCCCATCATTGCTGTCCCTGCTTTTCTGCCCCATCCAGTGCCCCCATCCTTGCTGTCCCTGCTTTTCTGCCCCATCCAGTGCCCCCATCTTTGCTGTCCCTGCTTTTCTGTCCCATCCAGTGCCCCCCACCATTGCTGCCGGGCCCCTGGAGCTGGAGGTGCTGCAGGGGCTGGAGGTGCTGCTGCCCTGCGCCGCCCGCGGTGTCCCCGAGCCCCGCGTGTCCTGGAGCCGGGAGGGAGCGCTGCTGCGCGGCGGGAAGGCCACGGTCCTGCCCTCCGGGGAGCTGCTGCTCCGGGATGTCCAGGTGAGCACCATCCCCTAGGGCTGCTGAGAGATTGCAGTGATGAGGAACGAGTGGCTTCTGCTGCCGAAGAGCTTTTGGTTGATTGTGAATACATCTGGCAGAGGGAGAGCCCCGTGCAGCCCTGTGCTGCAAACTGGAGGGTTGGGGCAGTGTGAGGCTGATGATGCGGGCTGGAAAAAGTGGCTCTGCCCAAACTGTGACTTTTTAGGTGCACAAGAGCCAGCAGAGCTGTAGCTCAGCCCAGATTCAGGGTGATTCCCTCTCATCCTCGCACAGGAAGGGGATGCTGGGAGCTACTCGTGCACGGCGGTGAACTCCGCTGGGAGGGCCGTTCGCCGGCTCTCCCTCTCCATCCACACCCTGCCCACCTTCACCCAGCTGCCCGCAGACATCACCCTGAGCCGGGGCGAGAGGCTGGAGCTGCTGTGTGCCGCAGCGGGCAGCCCCCAGCCCCGCGTCTCCTGGATGGCCAACGGGCAGCTCCTCACTGGTACCTGCGCGGGGGATGCTGAACATGGGGGAGATGCCATCCTGGTGCCACCCTTGTCCCACCTTTCAGGGTCCCCGGGGTGCCAGCACGTCTGGCCGTGCGGGGTTGTAGCCAGCTGATCGCCAACCCGATTTTTGGGGGTTTGCACCCCGCAGGTGTCGCCTCGGGGCACAGCGGGCGGAGCGTCCTGCGGCGGGAGGCGGCCGCGCCCTCGGACAGCGGCACCTACGTCTGCCACGCCGAGAACAGCGCCGGGGCCATCAGGGCCGCTGTCCTCGTCTCTGTCACAGGTAGGTGCTGTCAGGGAAAATGGGTAGCCCGGCTCTCGGGTTTTGGTTGATCATTGCTGCCTCGAGATGTGCAGGATGTCTCTGCTTCAGCCTGCGCAACTGAAGAACGAGTCTGGACTGGACTCTTCATTTTTCGGTCTTGAGGTTGTTATTAATTCTTATCTATAAAATTTTCTTTCTGCCCAGCCAAGATCTGCTCAGCAGGGCAGCCACAGGCGCTCTGACCGCCCCAAAGGTGATGTTGTCCTATTATACCACAAACCATGTATAACATATTTACAATTACTTCCCAATACCCATCACCTATGTTAGACAGTGCACTGCTACTCTAAACCAATCCCCAAGTGCCAACAACACAGCAGAAAATGGAGACCAAGAAGAAGAAAGGCTGGACACGCCCAAGTTCCTCCATCTTGTCCCCATAACCCCCTTGCCAAAAATCCCAAAATCAACATTTTCACCCTGTGATAATTTTATTATTACACCATTCAAACCTCTGTGACTTTCAGGTCCTCATACAAAGCTGGCAACTTGCTCCAGGGGTCAAAATCAAATCCCCAGGTGCTCTGGGCTGCATGCCAGGGTCTCTGAGCCCCCCGGCGGGGTCCTCAGCACCTCTGGACACCCAGAGGGATGCACTGAGCTCCGACACCCGGCCACTCACGCTCCTCTGCCACCCCTTTCCCTTTCCCAGAGGCACCCGTCATACAGGGGGACGCCAGCACGTACCAGGTGGAGCGCTCCGGAGGTGATGTCCTCCTCCACTGCCTCGCCCAGGGTCACCCTGAGCCCCTCATCCGCTGGAGCAAGGACGGGGAGCCGGTGGTGGCCCGGGGGCGCCTGCACCAGCTGCAGAACGGCTCCCTGGCCATCCGTGCTGTGAGGGTGAGCGGGGCCCGGGGGGCGCTGGCACATTTCAGGCTGCTTTCCTGGCAAAGCAAAAGGCCGTGCTGATGCTGTTGGTCCTGTAGAGCACCGATGTGGGGCAGTACCGGTGTGTGGCAGAGAATGACGCGGGCACAGCGGCGAAAGTTGTCACCCTCGTTCTGCAGAGTGAGTGCTGGCCCCCCTCTGCACCCTTATTTTAAGGGACTGCAAACTACATCACCTCTAAGCTTCTCTAACTCCCCCTGCCCTGTGGGGAGTGCCGCATCACTACCTGCACCCCTTTGTCTGCCCAGGTGCCCCGGTGGTGACAGTGACACCAGCAGAGCTGAGGGTCCCTGCCGGGCAGCAGGCGCTGCTGCACTGTG
Organism: Agelaius phoeniceus; assembly: GCF_051311805.1. Taxonomy (NCBI): domain Eukaryota; kingdom Metazoa; phylum Chordata; class Aves; order Passeriformes; family Icteridae; genus Agelaius; species Agelaius phoeniceus. Next base: position 6,775,906 of record NC_135285.1, read on the forward strand.
CGGTGTCAGGGGAGCCCACGCCCTCCGTGGAGTGGCAGCGGGACGGGGAGCCCCTGCCCGAGGGTCCCCAGGCTCGTGTCCTGCCCAACGCCACCCTGCTGCTGCCCTCTGTCGCCCACCGCGACGCCGGCAGCTACTCCTGCCTGGCCCGCAATGCCCTGGGCGCTGCTGTCGCCCACGCCTCGCTGGGTGTCCGAGGTGGGTGCCTGCCCTGCCCCGGGGCCGGGGCTGCCTGCAGGGCTGTTCCAGCAGGGTGAGACCTCCAGCCTGGTGCTGTGGGGTGACATTGCCTTGCTTGCTCCGCCCCTGTGACTCAAACTCTGCTTTGTCCTGTCCTCTCCTGCGCTGCTCAGCTGGAGCCCTGAGCGCAAGCAGGCCCTGTCCCGAGCAGCCTCTCCCTCCCTTGCCTCTCCTCGGCCTTCCTGCCTTAGCTGCCCGTGATTAAATTCCCCGCTCCCAGGGGCCTTGCTGAGTGCACAGACACATCCTGGCCTGCTGGCCCTCGGGAGCAGAGAGCCAGGCTGGAGGAAGTGCCAGGTGCCCCATGTGCCCTTGTGTGGCTGGTGGCATTTCGCTGCCAGGCACGCTGGAGAAGCAAATAAAAGCTTGGGGCTCTGCCAGGACCTCGAGGCTGATACAGAGCAGGGTTTGGGGGTGTCAGTGCCTGTTGGTGTGACGAGGCACAGGGCCACACTCACAACATCCCTTGTCAACATGGCACTGTGCCTGGAGCCATGGGGTCCCTGGGGACAGCTGCAGCCAGGCAGGGACACTGCCTGCCTTGCTCTGGCTGCTTTCACCTCCAGAAAACAGGATTTTTTTTGACATGCAAATTAGTGAGAGGGGAGTCAGGCCAAGGGAGTGCAGTGCCAGTGCTGCTGCCTGACCCTGATCCCATTTGCCCCAGGGGAGCTGCACCAGGTGCGGGGCAGCCTGGTCGGTGCCATCAATGGCCACGAGCTCGGTGTGTCCAGCCTTGATGCCAGCGTGCTGGGGGACTCTCAGTCCAGCACCACCACCCTCCAGAGCAGCATTGGGAGCATCCCACCTGCCATAGGTGGGTGGACATTTCTACCCTCACACTTGTGAGAGTTTTGACCTCTGTCAGATGTAAATCTTGGGGGAAAGGTTTTTATTTCTTTTTTTGTCCCCCCAAGAGCAAACCTTTTTTCCCCCAAACCTTCCACTGTGAGAAAGGAGGGATGGGACTGTGACGGTGTTTGCAGGGGTGTCAGGATGAGGGAAGAGATGAGGATCTGACTCCATGTTTCAGAAGGCTTGATTTATTATTTTATTATATATATTATATTAAAACTATACTAAAAGAATAGAAGAAAGGATTTCATCAGAAGGCTGGCTAAAAATAGAAAAAGAAAGAATGATAACAAAGGCTTGTGGCTGGGACAGAGAGTCCGAGCCAGCTGGACTGTGATTGGCCATTAATCAGAAACAACCACACGAGACCAGATGCACCTGTTGCATTCCACAGCAGCAGATAACCATTGTTTGCATTTTGTTATTGAGGCTTCTCAGGAGAAAAAATCTTAAGGAAAGGATTTTTCATAAACGATGTCTGTGACATGGGGCAGCCCGGATGCCCCCCAGGAGGGCGCTGGCTCAGTGGTGAAACCCTTCCTTCCCCGTTCCCAGGGCCACTGATGCGGGTGCTGGTGACCATCATCGCCCCCATTTACTGGTCCTTGGCCCAGGCCCGCGGGGCAGCCCAGAACGGGCTCCTGCTCACGCAGGGCACCTTCCAGCACGAGTCCCTGCTGCGCTTTGCCACAGGTGAGGGGTCCCTGACAGCACAGCCTGGTCAGCTCAGCCTCCATCTCCCCCGTGCACCACGCTGCTCCAGAGTGGAGCTGTGTGTGTGGGGTGCTGTGGGGTGCTGATCGCTGTTCCCGTCCTGGCAGGGGAGCTCCTGCGGGTCACCCACCTGGCGCGGGGCGCGGGTGGCGCTGGCGCTCTGCGGCTGGACAGCGTCATCAGCGGCTCCGTGCCCGAGGGCTTGGGCGATGCCGTGCTGCTGCTGCAGGTGCTGCCACTGCCCGTTATCCCCATGGGAACCACGACTGCCACGCCGGGAGCACGGCGGGTCCACGGTCTGACCCCCGTCCCTGCCTCTCCCCAGGATTTCAGCGAGCGCTACGTGCGGACGGGCGCGGGGCAGCTCTCCGGGGGCTCGGTGCAGAGCTTCCTGCGGGATGGGCGCCTCCTCCGTGCCCACTGCAACCACACCATCGTGTTCGACCCCCCCGTGGGCCCACAGCCCCCCCGGGTGCAGCAGCTGCGGGCCAGAGCCATCTCAGCCTCCTATGACCCAGCCAAACAGGAGCTCCGCTTCCAGCTCCGTGCCTGGCTTGACGCAGGTAAGCAGGGGAGTCCCCAGCGTGGGGATGGAGATCTGTGGTCAGTTCTGGGTGTCTGTGAGGGTGTAAAAGGCCATGTCCCTGCAGTGACACGTCACATTCTCTCTGCTCGATTCACAGGGGCTGACAGAGACCAGTGCCCGCTGGGATTCACCCCAGACCCTGGGCAGTTGTACTGCGTGGGTACGGACCCTCCTGAGGGGCCACGAGGATGGCAAGGGGCACCTGGTGGCTCTTCCCTGTCCCCCCAACCCTGTGCTCTCTGCCCAGATGTTGATGAATGCACCGAGGGCTCCCACGGCTGCCGCTACAACCAGGTCTGCCAGAACATTGCTGGCTCCTACAGCTGCTCCTGCCCGCCCGGCTACCGCACGCTGGGCACGGGCTGGCCGTGCCTGGGTACGAGCTGGGCTCTCAGGGCCCGTGGTCACCTCCCTCTGCCCTATTCCAGCCTCAGCTCCCCCATCCAGCTGCAGCTCCCCACCTCTTTCCTCCCCAGATATCAATGAGTGCCTGAATTTCCCCCCACCGTGTGCCTTCGAGTGCCGCAACCTGCGGGGCTCCTACGAGTGCCTGTGCCCCGGCGGCCAGGCCGTGCTGCCGGGCGGGCGGTGCGGCACGGCGGGGATGGAGGGAGGGGACACAGCGAGCAGCGAGCCCCGGGACGCTCCCCTGAGCTGGCAGGGCCCGAGCGGCCGCCCACGGGGACGGTCCTGGTACAGCCAGCTGGCCCTGCGCCGTGTGGCCAAGGATGCAGGGAGGGGAGCCCGGGCCCCGCCCTGCCCCACGGGCTACATCAGGAGGAATGGCACCTGCGCTGGTGAGCGTGCTTGGGAAAGGGTGTTGAAGGGTGTTCAGAGATTGCTTTGTCCCCAAAAGGAACCTGGTGTCCTTCTTGCTGCCCTGTCACCACTTTGTGCCCTGTGGTCTTTGCTGTGCTGGGAAGGGGAGGTGAGAGCCAGGCTGGCCCAAGGCAGTGGCACCGGAGGGGCTGATCCTTCCCTCTTGCCTTCACCCCTCTCATCCCACAGATCTCGACGAGTGTCAGACACTGAACCAGTGCCAGCACGAGTGCAGGAACAGCCCGGGCAGCTACAGCTGCCTCTGCCCCACTGGCTATCGGCTGCTGTCCAACGGGAAAACCTGCCACGGTCAGTGCAGGGGTGCCAAGGGGGTGCCCCGTCCCCATGGTGCCCTGGGTGTCACCTTTTTGGGGCTGCAAGCCTTTCTCCTTTCTCAGGATGGTTGCTCCCAGCCTCAGCTCTCCACAGTCAGTGCTCATGTCTCACTGCCTCAGGGTCCAGGCAGATGTGGGAGGCTGGGGGAGCTGGGGATTGAACCCCCATCTCAGCCACCCCAGAGCTGTCCCCTCTCTCCCTGCAGATGTGGATGAGTGCACGGAGGGCACGATCCAGTGTGGCTCGAGCCAGATGTGCTTCAACACTCGCGGAGGTGCCCTCTGCACGGACGTGCCGTGCCCGGCTGGGTACCGGCGAGGCTCCAGCCCAGGGTGAGTCGTGCTGAGGGGCTGGGAGTGCCCATCCCGCTCTCCCCATCCCACCACGCCCCCCCGAGTGTCCTGCCCGCTCTCCGGCACCCCGCACATCCCGCATTGCCCATCTCTCACGCAGGCTGTGCGTGGGTCGCTGCCCCCCGTTCTGCGGCCCGGCCGGTCCCCCCACGCTGCAGTACCAGCTGCTGCCCCTGCCCCTGGGCATCGCTGCCCGCCGGGACGTGCTGCGCCTCGCCCCGGCCACCGCCCTGCGCCACCGCCCCGTGTTCAGGCTGCTGGAGCCGGAGCCCGACAGCCCCTTCGCCCTCCGCAGCGAGCGGGGCCGGGGCATCATCTCCACCCTGCGGCCGCTGCGGGAGCCGGGCACCCACCGGCTCCAGGTGCAGGCGCTGCTCCCGGACGGGCAGCGAGCACCCAGCACCTTCCTCCTCCTCATCTCCGTCTCGCCCTACCCCTACTGACACAGCCCAGGGACAGGAGGGGACGCGTTTCTCCTCCTGTCCCTCCCCACCCCATCGGTGGGGCGTGTGGCTCAGGGAATGCTGAGCTTGTACCTCTTCTGTCCCTCCCAGACACCCCTTCCCCTCTCAGCTGCGTTCCTTTGACCCAGGGCCGGGCCCTGACTCAGCAGGAGGGTCAGGATCCTGAGGGGATAAGATGTCCCACCAATCTCCTGCAATCAGGTCCCAAATCCCAGAACAAGCACAGCTTTGGGTGTGTTTGGATGGCCTTGGCCACTGTCAGTCCCCAAATGTGGGGGGTGGGAGGATGGACTGGGTGACAGTGGCCAGCAAGGGTCCCACCAGGGTGCAGGGAGGGATTCCTTGGGCTGGGGAGGGTGTGGGGCACCCCAGCATTAACCATTATTAAACTGAAATAGTCTTTTTCTTTGTTTGTCTGTTATTTTAATCCACTTGGTCTCTGTGCACTCTTATTGATTTATGAAGATGTTTTGTAGCTAAATATTCACTGTGCCTGAAGAAAGCAGCTTCCTTCAGTGTGTGGGAGAATTCCCAAGGCTTGGACACCTCCCTGCCTGGCCTTGGACCATAGAAGGGAGGTTGTCTGGATGCAGCAATGCCAGAAGGCCAATGTCCAGCCCTGAAGGTCCAATCCTGCCCTGGTGTTCAGCCCCTCAAGCAGCAAGAGCAGGACGTGGCCTCTCTGCACATGGTGAAGATGGAGGCTGTTCCTAAACACTGTTTCAGTCCTAGCTGATGGTGTGGGGTGTGGGCTGCTGGCCCCAGGAGATGTGAGCCCACAGCCACCAGGGCTGGGCCGTAGAGGCTGATGGTGGCTCTGCTCCTTCCATGGTCAGATCCTGTCACTGGAGCTGGCTCTTGCTGCACCTGTCTGAGATTCCCCTAAAAATCTCTGTCCTTTGGGATGGAGCTTTCCTGTCCTCCAAAGCCAGGCCTGCTGTGGGTCTGGGGTGCTCTGGGGGTATGCAGGGGGGAAAGGTGAGTTTGTTCCCCTGGACAGCCCTCTGCCCTGTCCCCTCCTGCCCACCCTGGCTCCTGCATTGCCTCCTGATGGAGGTTCAAATAAACCCAACCTTGCTGTCCGGGGAGGAAAGTCAGGTGCTGCAGGGCACCATCTCTGCCCCCATTTTCCCACTCCTTGGGGGCAGGTGGCTCCGTGGAGCCTCCCGGGGGGGTGACACCCGTGGGTGCTCTGTGGAAGTTGCTGAGGAGGTCAGGAGTGGGGGGAGAGCTGTGGCAGCGCCCAGAGCAGCCCCGCAGGGCTTGGGGCTGGTTCCATTCCTGCCCGGGGGCAGCTTCTCCCCCCGCTCTGCGGGACAGGAAGAGCTCAGGGCCTCTCCCGGGACGGTGCCCAAGGAGGGCCTGTCCTGCGGCGGCTCCGCCCGCCTGAGCCCGGTACAAAGGAGCAGCAGGAGGGGGAGGATGCTCCAGGCACCGGCCCAGAGCACCGAGGGCAGCCGGACACCGGGAGTGAGTGAGTGTGGGCACGGCACGGGGGGAGAGGGGGGGCTTTGCCTTGGGGGATGTCCCCTCATCCCGTCTGTCCCCTCATCCCGTCTGTCCCCTCATCCCGTCTGTCCCATTTCCACCCACCCACGGGTGTCCCTGGCTGTGGAGCAGGGCACGGGGTGCCAGCCCCTTCCCAGCACGGTGCAGACTGCAGTCAAACCCTTCCCAGCTCAGCTTGGGATGGGCAGGGAGCTTCCAAGTGAGTCCCATTTCCTTGAGGGTCCCCTTGGCCACCTCAGGGAGGGGAACTGAGACCTCAGCTGGTACCTCTTCATGCCCTCTGTGCTCTGGGGATTTTGGGGGGCAGGATGGGACCTCCACGAGGTGGAGGAGTGATGCTGAAGAAAACCCCAGCAGCACTGAGCACACGCCTCTGCTGCTGGAAAAGCTGTCTCTGTCCCTCCTGCCTGTTCCAGCCTCTCCTGCCTGCTCCATCCCAGCCCTCAGGCAGCAACCCGGCTGGCAAAGACAGCTCCTCTCTTCACCAAAGTTTCAGCCTTTTTATTCTCCTCCCTCCTTCCGTTTCTTTCTTGGTTTTAAAACCGAAAGCGCCGTGTTCCTTTGGCGCAGGGCAGCCCCAGCCTCTCCAGCAGCAAAATCCCTGCCCCAACTCACACGGAAATCGCTACGGAATAACAACAAGGGCTGAGAAAGTCCCGCCGCGTTCCCCTTCACCGAGCTTTGTTTGCTCTGATTTATTGCCGCCGAAACTTCGGGGCTCTCCCTTCCTGGGCAGGAGGGTTTGGCACCAGCCGCGTTTCCCGAGCTGGGAGCGCTGCTGCTCCCGCCCCGTCTCTGGGATGCAGGATGCGTCTCCAGGACAAAGTGCCCCCAGGCCCCTCGGGCATTGCGACACTGGGACGGGTCTGAGCAGGCACAAGTTGGAGGCATTTCCCTATCGCCCTGCTGGGCCACTGGTGGAGCGAGTGTGCCTGCTCTCGGAGCTGCTTACTCAGGCTGGCAACCACCACAGCGATGCTGGTGGCCGCAGCGGGGATGAGTTTGGCACTAAAGGAGGGAAGTTGTCTCTAAAGGAGCCGCAGGAGCAGCGTCAGGGTTGGGCTGGGCCGTTTTGGGAACTGAGATTGCTTTCCTGTAAATGCCCCGGTGAGGAGGGGACGGCTGGAGCTCGCTGGGCAGGGACCCAGCTTGGCACAGCCACGGGGAAACGCTGCTTGCACAAGCCTGGGCACCGGCTGCTGCCTGCGTGGCACAGCCCGACGGGCACGGGCAGGCTCGGGGAGCCGTGGGGAAGGGTCCGGGGCTGCCAGAGCTCTGTTCCTCAACGAGAACCCGGCAGGAGCAGCGCAGAGCTGCCTGTGGCTGGCTCCGAGCCTCGCCCCGCGGGATGCTGGCTCTGCAGCACACCCCGGTGTAACCCCATCCATCCCTGGGGGAGCTGCTGGGTGCGCCGGCCCCGAGCGGCAGGCACGGCCCGGAGCAGCCTGCAGGAGCAGGATTGTGCTGACCTGGCAGCGGCAGCGCTGCGAAAGTGGCTCGGGACAGGGCTTGGCCGGCGCCGTGTCCGCCTCCCCCGGCCAAGGGTCAGCTGGCATCGCCTCCTCGTGGGGCCCTGGGATTCACAGCCTGGCCTGGGGACTGCAGGGACAGTCCTGAGCCCCTTCCTGCCAGGAGCCCCAACCCTCGCCTGAGATCCAGCCTGCTGCACCCTTCACTGTCTCCTGTTGTTGGCTGAAGTCCTCGGTATCCTTGGCTGGCGGGTGAAAGGTGCCGAATCCCCACGTAGGAGTTTGGTGCTGGCGGAAAACACCGCAGCACAATTAGAAAAATGCTCTGTAAGCATTAATTAGACTTGGGGCTGGGCTGGGCTCTAGGGGATGCTGCCAAGCCCCCCAGCCCTGCAGCCATTGCTGTCCTGATGGGCACGGGGGCTGAGCCTGGGGCAGCTCTGCAGACGGGCAGGACGTGCTGGGCTGTGCTAGAGCAGGGCACTGAGCTGTGCCTCTGCCACAGTGCCTGAGCCCTTCCTCCCCAGCACTGCAGGGCACGTGCAGAGTGTGGGGCAGGCTGTGCTGGGGCTGCCAGCATGGAGAAAAGGTAAGAGCAAAACCACCCTCCTGGCTGGGAGGGCTCCTCTGTTGTTCCAGCCACCTCAGGGTGCAGAGGTTGGGGCACAGGCAGGGTGTCCTCCCTGGCTGAGAGCCACAACCTGGCCATGGTCACAGTGCTGTGGCTTTTCCTCTTGCCCCCAGCACTGCCCTGGCTCCCTGCAGCCTGGGAGGGCTCTTGCTTCAGCTGATGGCTGCAGTAAGGGCAGGGGCTTCATGACCCCCTTTTCCTTTGCTTTGGCAGCACCATGGCTCAGTCCAAGGGCACAGTGGTCCTGGCCTACAGCGGGGGGCTCGACACCTCCTGCATCCTGGTGTGGCTGAAGGAGCAGGGCTACGATGTCATCGCCTACCTGGTGAGCTCTGGGCTGTCCCCAGGGGCTGGGGGGGCAGGGGATGCTGGGCCATTGGGCTGGGGGGGCTTGGGTGAGCGATGGGGGTCCAGCTGTGTGTGTGTGCTGTGGGTGGGACCCTGCTAGCAATGGTTAACCAGGGCCCAGCTCATTGCTGCTCTGCTGAGCTGCCAGCCCTGTGTGGCACAGCCTGTCCTGCCAGCTAATGACCCTCTGCTAATGAAGGCAGGGACGCAGGGCAGAGCCAAGGGGCTCAGCAGAGGGGGGCATGGCCCTGAGATACCCAGCTCAGGGGGTGGAACTCCCCTCCTGCCCATCCTGGGTTCACTCAGGCACAGCCACCACAGACTCTGTCATGCCACACGGGATGCCTTGTGCCAAACTGGGCTTGCTCTGGGTTTTATAGTCTTGTTTCAAGACCACAAAGTCCGAGTCTCTTTTTTTATTGCTTTTCAGGCCAACATCGGGCAGAAGGAAGATTTTGAGGCAGCACGAAAGAAAGCACTGGCACTGGGGGCCAAGAAGGTAACACAGTGTCCCTGCCCTTGCTCCCCACCACGGGGGTGAACCCTGGGCTCTCGCACACCCCAGGGAGGGAATTGTGCCAATGAGAAATCCTTCTGCAGAGAATTTGCCCCAAAGCCTTTTAGTGCCATTTAGGAAAAGGGAGGCAAAGAGATTTTTGCTGCACTGTTCCTAAACCTGCAGAGCGGGTTTCCCCTGCAGCAGCCCTTCCATCAGGGTCCCTCTGCTGGCAGGTTTACATCGAGGACGTCAGCAGGGAGTTCGTGGAGAGCTTCATCTGGCCGGCAGTGCAGGCCAACGCGCTCTACGAGGATCGGTACCTGCTGGGCACGGCCCTGGCACGGCCCTGCATCGCCCGAGGGCTGGTGGGCATCGCCCAGCAGGAGCGAGCGCCCTACATCGCCCACGGGGCCACGGGCAAGGTGAGCGGGGGGCACCGGGCAGGGATGGCTCCAGGTGCTCGGGTGGGGGAGCTGCTCAGTCTGCAGGGCAAGCAGGGGTGCCCGGAGGGCTGCACAGGGTGTTTGGGGGGTCTGTGCAAAACTCCAACGTGTTTCAACACTTCCTCCTCGCTTCTGGGATTTCTGTGCTCAATTTCGGTTCCGTCTCGCTGTTGGGAAGGTTGGAGTCACAGCTGAGCACTCTGTGTCTGGCAAGAATGTCAAAATGCTGAGGCTGCCCGGGCCAGGAGCCGGCTGAGACTGAGCCAGCACAACCCGGCATGGTCAGGGGCATCCTGGAATTGGTGCGATTGCCCCAGGCTCTGTCCCTGTTCCTGTCCCAGTTCTGGCTCTCCCGGTCCCTGTCCCCGTCCCTGTCCCCAGTTCTGGCTCTCCCGGTCCCTGTCCCCGTCCCTATCCTGGCTGTGCCGGTCCCTGTCCCCGTTCCTGTCCCTATCCCCGTTGTTCCTGCCCCTGTCCCCGTTCCTGTCCCTATCCCCGTTCCTGTCCCTGTCCCAGCTGTTCCTGTCCCCGTCGCCGCTGTCCCCGCTGGCCGCAGGGAGGACACTTTGCCGCTAGAGGCAGCCAGAGACCGTGGCAAAGGGATGCTCGTGGCCAGCCCGTTCGTGGAGAGGGGGAATCCCCCTCGGGGAGCGTGGTGGGGCCGTGGGACCTGCGGGACGTGGCCGTGGGTCACCCCCGACACCTCCAGCCGCTGCCCCGGCCGGGGTGGGGACACCTGGGGCAGGTGAGGGCTCAGCGGGTGAACCCAGGACCTGCCGGTGCCTCCTCCTCCTCCTCCCACAGCCCGTGCCTGGGGCTAAGGTGAGGTCTTTGGGGTCCCCGGGGGATCGCAATGGGTTTGGGGGTCCCCTGCTAGAAAGGGGATGTTAAATGCAGCCAGGAGATTGCCGAAGGGTTTGCCAGCAGCCAGGAGAGGGGCAGAGGGGCAGCTGGGGGGACACATGACCAGAATTACTGTCTGTCCTGCTGCCGTCGGGTCCCTGCACCCCTTTCTGTCCATCCTGTCCATCTCCAGTGAGTTTTGCTTGAAAGCTCCGGCTCAGAGGTGCCCTGGAGCAGCGCACCCCCAACGCCACGGTGTCCCCTCTGCCCCCAGGTGCCACCAGCCCTCCCTGCTGGCAGGGCCACCCTCGGTGGCTGCACTCCCCAAGCCATTAAGCCGCGGGCACGGGCAGGGACGGACGAACTGACTGCCGGTAACTCGACCCGGCTGCGGGGCCTTAAATGGGACCATCTGGGGTGTGGATCCCGCAGCCGAGCAGATGGACAGGCCCGGGCCCGGGAGGGAGATGAGTGCTCTGCTGGATGTGTGTAATAGTCCTCGGGGAATGCCCAGCCCGGTGTAAATGTATCCTCCAGGCCCACGGCAGGGAAGTGGGGCTCCTTACACCCCGTGGCGAGGGTGGAAAATAGGTTTCAGTGAGTGCTATTCCCTTGGAAGTGCTCCTAATTCCCAGCCTTCCTGCTGCTCCTTGCCCCTTCCCAGCTACCTGGACTCATTAGTGGGATCTAATCAGCAAGGGACAATTAAGGTAAAGGGAGGTTTGGAGCTGTTTAATGATGAGTTTCTGCATCCCTCTGCTCACTGTGGTCTTACCCCCACCTTGCCCTCTTCCTTCTTTGTCCTTTGATGTCTTTGGGGGGAAAAATACCCAAATCTGGTTTGAACACACACCAGGAGCTATAGGAAAGGTGGCTTGGGGTTCCAACCAGCTGTAGAGATGGACCAGGAATGATCAGGGCAGAGGATCCTTACCCTCTGTGCCCAAGGGGCAGCTGTGGCTGGAGCCAAGCAGCTCCTCAGAGGCTGAGTGTGAGTGTGAGTGTGTGAGTGTGTGTGTGTCACACCCTGGGCTGGGGTGACCCTTCAGCACCTCCTTTCCTGTTTCAGGGCAATGACCAGGTTCGCTTTGAGCTCAGCTGCTATGCCCTGTGTCCCAAGATCAAGGTAAGGCACCCAACCCCATCCCCTGCCTCCCCACTGCCGGGCTCCTGGCCCTCTGCAGCTGCTGGGAATTCTGTTTTAACACCCGTGCAAACGGCCCTGCCTCACTTTAACAAGCCACCAGCTGCACACAGCGACGTTTTGGCATTTCAGGGGGCTGTAATGATCCTTAATTGACCTATTTTTACCCCAAACACCACGAGGCCACAGAGGAAGGAGACAGTACCAAGGCAGCTGCTGGCTAATCGATGCTGCCTGTTTCCCTCTGCATCCAGTGCCTGGTTAGGGTCGGGGTTTGGTTTACTCCCACCTTGTGCTGGGAGATTAAATTTCAGCTGGGGGAGCAACACCCTGTGGCTCTTGGCTCCCAGGGGCTACAAGAGGGCAGGGGGATTCTCATCTCCTGCTCTCCTGCCAGGTTGTTGCACCGTGGAGGCTGCCTGAGTTTTACCAGCGCTTTCCTGGACGCCGTGAGCTGATGGATTATGCCAAGGTAGGAGATGGTGTGGGGTAGCCACAAGATGCCCAGGGCAGCAAAAGGTGCTCAGAGTGGCTATGAAAGCTCAGGGTAGCCATGGTATTCTTGGAGTGACCATGGGATGCTCAGGGCCACCACAGGATGCTCACCAGGCTTGGCAGGTGACAGCAGCACACCCTGCACTAGATCCCTGCAGCACCACTCAGGAGCCTCCTGGTCAGAGTTCCCCCCACCCCCCTTTCCTCTATTTCTTTTTCTCCTTCCTTTCTAAAAGCCCCATAATTACCTGGCTATTAATTGTAACCCTCTTTGCAAGGAAACGGGTCCCAGCTCCCTGACTTGTGTAACAGACAAAGCAAATACATTCACCTTTGTTGTCCCTTCCTTTTTGAAGTACAAGTTACAATAAAACATATTAGAAGTTTTGCATCAGGTTTTTATGTGCCCACCAGGGTACCTTTCTTTTTTAGCGACTTCATGGAAATGCTTGACAACTCAGCTCAATCAATCAAAAGGGAAAAGTCAGCTCTGTGCATAAACCAGAAAATTGCTTCAGGTTTTTAAATAGCTGCCACTGGAGCTGCCTGGGTAATCTCAGGGAAGGAGAGGTGTGGAGCTGAGGGATGTGGCGTGGGGTGAGGAGCCCTCTGAGCCCATTAGGGCTGCCAGGAGAGCGTGGTGTGTTGAGGATTGTGTTTGCCATCTGCTGCTGTATTATGAAGGGGAGAGTTTACGAGAGCTTTCCATATGTTGCCAAACAAATTGTCAAATAGGGGAGTTATTAAGAGCACCATGGTTTTATTATATGGAAAATGGAACATGTGTTTTGGGGTTGGGGGTTTTGTTTGGTTGTGGGGATTGTTTTGTTTGTTTGGGAAGGGGGAGGAAGGGAAATGAAATGGGTTGGGGCCCCATTCCATGAGCAAAAGGTTGTGGGTGAGGGTTTAAGTACTTTTCAGTCTTTGGTTATCTGTAACAAAAAAAAAGGTGGTTTCCCTTCTTTTTCATCCTGAGGAGAGGGAGATGCATGGCCAGGTCCTTTGAGCACATGCACGTGCTCACCTTGGTGCTGGGGGAATTGGAAAATGATGCTGCTTGGGGCTCCATTGGTGCCAGGGAAAGTGAGGCTCTGTTTCACTGTGGCACAGCTCTCTCCATGGATTTGCTGCCCAGGGGCTGAACCCAGCCCTGCTCTGGCAGCAAATCTGTGCAGGGGCTGCTTCATTCTCACACACCTTAATGAGAGGAGCCAGACTCTCCTGGGTGCTGCCCCAGGAATAGCCTGGCCACAGGCAGAGCCAGTGAAGCTGAGAACAAAATCCCTCTTTGGTGCTGGCACCTTTGGCTCCTGCAAAGGTTGCCTAGGCTCTGTGGATATTGGGTCTGGACTTGAAATGGGTTGGGGAGCTCTGGCTTCCCCAGCTGCCAGGAGAGGGCTGGCAGAGGGCACAAGTCAGCTCAAGATCACTGGTGTGCAGGTCTGGAAGATGGATTTGTACACCCCACGTGAGGTGGCTGTGCCAATGCTGGGTCTCTTCTCACAAATACAAGATAGGGCAAGAGGAAATGGCCTTAAGCTGTGCCAGAGAAGGTCTAGATTGGATAATGGAGGGGTCTCAGCAGGTCCTATGCTGGAATTATGGTGGGGAACCAGCAAATCAGAACCCATGAGCCTGAGGCCATGTCCCCCCAGGAGCAGGGCTGAGTCAGTCCCTCTACAGCATGAGGAGATCTCAGAACCTTGTTCCCTCCTCAGGTGATGGTTTGAGGGCTGTGATGCAACAACCACGAGCATTTCCTTCCCCTGTTCCTGGCAAACAAGAAATGTCCCCTCAGCTCCTGCTCCTCTGTGCCCAGCTGAGCCCTTCACTGGGTCCCTGCTGTGGTGACACTGCAATGCCAGGGCTGCCCAGGCTGTACAGACACATCAAGGCTCAGTGGGAGCTGCTGTCCCCATCCCCATCTTGCCATGGCCACCCCACACTGTGACTCAGTGTCCCTGCAGGGTGGGTGACATCCCCACCGGCTCCAGTTTCAGAGCTGCGTCACCTCTCCTGCTAATTCCCCCACGTATTCACCTCGTTTTCACAGGCAATTTCCCCCATTGAAGTGTCAGTGGATAAATGGCAGGCTGGTGACCTTGTTAGGGAGCTGGGCTTGGTACTGCAGTCCTGCTGGCCAGGCAGTGCTGTGGGGCCACACGTCCCTGGGCACTGAGCCTGCCTGGGCTGTGTCTGCTGCCCCACGGGTTTGCACGAGGCTCTGAGCATGTGCTGCTGTCCCCTCGTGACAGAGCATTTGTCCTCTGGAGGCTCTAGAGCTTTCTGTGGGTTTGGGGACTCCAGTGTCACCTCTCCTTGCTGAGAAGCCTGGCTGGGGGAATCACAGAACCATGGAACATTTTGAGTTGCAAGGGACCCACGGGGTCATCAAATTCAGCTCCTGGCCCTGCAAAGAACATCCCAACAATCCCACCAGATACCTGAGAGCATCATGGCACCATCCTGGCCCTGGAGCTGGGAAAAGCAGACAACATCTGTGCTGGTGTCCCCATCTCTGGGGTTCACGGGGTGCCCTGGGGCCCCTCCTCAGCGTGTGGCAGGGCTGGGATGGCCATTCTCTCCCCACCCAGCCACACAGTGTCCCTGATGTCCCTGTTGAGGTGGCCCTAGTGGTGGCAGCTGATGTTGCTCAGGGACATTGGAGTGCACCTCGCTCTGTGCTGCCCTGCTGGTGCCATGGGTTGTGCCTTTGGGGCTGGTCCTGCAGGGAACCAGCATCGATGAGGGCTGGCTTTCCCTGCAGGCTGGCTTACCCCCACTCTCCCTTTCTTGGCAGAAACATGGGATCCCAGTGCCTGTGACACCTCAGACACCCTGGAGCATGGATGAGAACCTAATGCACATCAGGTGAGGAGCTCCCATGAGGTGAAGACCTGAGATCTGGAGCCCCAGTCCCCTCCAACCTACGTGTCCAGAGCAGCCCTTTGAACATCCGTTGTTCCAGGCTGCCCCACCACATGCTGACCACACCAAATCCTCCAATCCTCCCTCTCTATCTAGTTACCCACATTCCACGTGGCAGCATTCATCTCCTGGACTCTCCTGAGCCTGCCTCTCCTCTCAGGGTTGCTGTTAAAGTGCTCTGGAAATCCTTAACGTGTACTTATGTCCATCCTCAGGGGGTGGGTGGGAGCGGGGGTCTCATCCCGGTGGGTTTTGGGGTTGCAAAGTTGCAGGGGCTGCAGTGACCTCTCTCTCCTTCCCTGCCTGCTGCAGCTACGAAGCCGGGATCCTGGAGAACCCCAAGGTAATCGATCACGGCAGCCACGGGGCCGGGGGCGTCTCGTGTATTTGCAGCCTAATTGGAAATTTCACGCCCGTGTGTGCGGGGAGGCTCCGCCGCCGCCCCCGGCGCGTTCATGGCCAGCTTGAACAGGGGCAGGGACCAGGGTGACACCGGAGGGGACAGAGTGGCGGGGCAGCGTTAAAGGCGCAGTTAGACGCGGTGCTGGTGGTGGGTGGCAGAGGTTCGGGGTGAGCCCCCCCAGCCCTCCTCGCTTTGCCAGCCCCGCTCTCCATGGGGGTGCGGGGTAAAACCTCCCGTTGGGTGGGTGGTGGTGTTGGAGGCCCTGTGGGCACCCATGGGGGCCACCAGCTCTGGGTACCAGCAGGGACCGCTGCCGGTGACAGCGCCACATCTCCGGCCGTGCGAGCCGTGCCCGCGGTGCTGCTGGCGCTGCCTGCGCCGTTCACGCTCCGGCGGGTCCCCGGCCCGGCCGCTATTTAAACGATCTATTTAAACTATCTATTTAAACTATCCATCAGGCCTAATTAGACAGCCCGGGAGAGGAGGGGAAGGCGGGCGCAGAGGGAGCGGAGCCGCTGGAGCTCCGTGCCCGCAGCCGCTCCCGCAGCGGGGCTGACGCGTGCCTGCGGCGGGGAGGGAGGAAGAGGAAGGTGAAGGTGGAGAGGGGGCCCTGCTCCTCCTCTGGTGCCCTCCCGTGGGGTGTCTGTGGGTCAGAGCCGGGCTCCTGTGGGGTCTCCTCCTCGGGGACGGTGGTTGGCAGCGGGACGGGCGCTCACGGCTTCAGCCGAAGGTGGCACGGGCCTGACCCGCGCCCGTCCCGAGCCAGCCGCCGCACCCAGCGCCTCTCCCCAGGCTCTGCCAAGCCCGTTCCCTTCCCAAACGGGGCTGCGCCGTGCCCTGACCCCATCCGGAGCATCCCCGGCTCGGGCACCTCACCCTGTGACAGTGCAGGGGTGGCTCCCCGGAGCGCGGTGTCGCTGCTGTCGCTGCTGTCCCTGTCACCGCTGTCCCCTGCCCGGCCCGGGAAGCGGTGCTGGGCACAAGGTGGCCCTGGCAAGATCCGGGGTGCCAGGCACGGCGGGCTCCCCTCCCCAAACCCCCGGGGCCTGCCAAACGCAGGGATTTGAAAGCAGATGGTTGAGCTATTTTCTGCCTCTGTGAGGCCCGATTGAAGGGCAATGAGGCAGCTAATGTGGAGAAAGATAGAAATTTACTTGCTTTAACTTCATATGGCACTCTGAAAGAGTTCATTCAGTCCCGGGCACAACAATATCAGCCGGATGAATAAACCATTTGCGGCATCGATAGCTCTGCATCACGGTTTACTTCATGGACCATTTGCTTCCAATTTCTTCTCTTCTTGCCCCGTTTTTCTTGCTTCTTTCTTCCCCCCTCCCTCTCTCACTTTCCACACACTCTTCCCTTTTTTTCCCCTTTTTCTTGCCCCCCTTTTTTTCCCTCTCTTCCCTTTAAAGATGACATTGCAGGACTAGCCCCCCTGCGGGGAGGGATAAATAGAAGGCATTGATACACTGCAACAAACTATTTGTCATTTGAACTGTGCTTTTAGGAGAGAGAATAAAAAGAGGACAGACTCACACCGTAATGATGGAATGCAAGCCAAATGTCACTTTTATTTCTATTTAGTTATTTTATTTAATAGGGGTTTTCATAGTTGGCTCGGAAAATTGGAAACTACCTGACTTTGACTTCCAATGTTTAGTAAAGAGTTTTTAATACTTTCCGGTCTTTTTTCTCCCACCCCCTTCAACCTTTTCCTTTTGAACTCAAAGTTTTTCATCATCTCTCACAGGTTCATCTAGTTAATAAGTGTGATCAGGGCTAGGAAAGGCCAGACGATGTAAAATTGAAATCCACAGCCCGTGTAATCTGTGCGTGGGGGCACGGGGGAGATGCGCCTGCCTGCCAGTGCCTGTCCCTTAAAACGAGGGAAAGGGACAAAAATGACATTAAATGGGAACTGAGGAAGGGTTTGCTGCAGTGGGTGCTTGGGTAGCCGTGTCTGTATTGCCAGGATTGGTGTTGGGATGTGCACCTGAAGGTTTGGGGTGAGGCACGGGGTCCCCCCCAGTGTGGAGGGTGGGACGGGGTTCCCTTGCAGCTGTGTGGGGTTCCCTCAGGTGCTGGCAGTGGATCAGCAAATATAAATACATTTGGACGAAAATAAATTGAAGTTTTCACTAAAATTCTTGTTGCTAGTCTGGAAAAATTTTAGATGAAAACTTCTTCTGTAGAGAATTACTTTTCCATTTAAAAAGCTTAATTTTTTTTTTAAGCAATCACTTTTGGATGGATTATTATGGGGCTTTTTTCCTAACTTGCTTTATACCTTATCATTTTTTTCCTTGCTAGAATGCAAGAGAAGGGAGGTAAAGGGACATTTAAAGGTCCCTTCCATCCCAAACTATTCCATGATTTGATTAAGTGAGCAGAATCATGGTTTAAAAAGGGAAAGAGGAGCAGGGAGAGCATGGACCAGGCATTGGGTGGGTGAGTGCAGGCAGGGCCTCCCTGCCCAGAGATACCCAGAGCTCCAGCTCTGTCCAGCTGGGTTTGGTGGGGAAATACCAGTTTGCCACCTTTAAAAGGCCGCTTAACTCTCCATGGTGCTGCAGTGCCCTGGCTGCTCTGCGCCTCCATTCCTCCTCCACCTCCCGGAGCTGTGGCTGCGTGGGGAGTCCCTCTGGAGGCAGGAGCTTACAAACACAGATCTGAAAGTATTTTGGGGTCAGCCTGTGCAGTCGCATCATGGGTGAGTGCTGAGGGGCCATGTGAAATTGCAAAGCATTTGTTCTCCGGGACGGAAAGCTTTTTTATATTACATTTCCCGGCCCCCACCCCCCTTCTGGCACGCACTTCAATTGCAGCAATTCACCATCGGCACCCGAGCCTCTGCTGGCCTGGCTCTGATGGAGATAAGATGCCTCTTCCCTATAAATCTCAGAGAGAAAAAAAAAATATATATATATATACATAAAGGTTGATGTGCTCTGAAATGGGTTTTTGCTTTGCCGCTCTATTTTCCCCCGTGTGTATTAACCCCGGGGACACCATGAAAGAGCCGGTGTGCCGGGAGCACCTGCTGGGGTCAGGCTTCCTCATCAGCGTTTTCGGTCGGTGCCGAATGAGCCCGGCCGCGGTGCGGGGCCGTGCGGGGCCCGCCCGCCCGCTCCGGCGCCCCGCTTTTCCCTGCCTGACTTGCTTCTCCTCAGCCAGCCCGCCTCCAGCTGTGGGGGCGGTGGAGGAAAAGATGAGATCAAGTTGAGGGGAAAAATTGGCTGATTCTGCCAACCCCTTTGTTCCCGGGGCCCCCGGTAAGCGCCGGTGCTGTGCCGTGCTGGTCCTGAGCTTTGGGATGGGGGATGTGCTTTGGGATGGGGGATGCACCCCTGGAATGGGAGATGAGTTTTGGGATGGGGGATGCACCCCTGGAATGGGAGATGAGCTTTGGGATGGGGGATGCAGCCCTGAGAGGGGGATGTGCTTTGGCATGGAGGATGCACCCCTGGCATGGGGGATGTGATTTGGGATGGGGAATGCCCCCCTAGGATGGGGAATGTGCTTTGGTATGGAGGATGCCCCCCTAGGATGGGGAAGTGTTTTGGGCTGTGGGATGCACTCCTGGAGGGGGATGCACTCTGGATTGGGGCTGCCAGCGGTGTTGCCCATGGCAGTGCCACTGACTGTCCCTATTCTCTCCCTCTCCTGCAGAACCAGGCTCCTCCTGGGCTCTACACCAAGACCTGTGATCCGGCCAAGTCTCCCGACACCCCAGACGTGCTGGAGATCGAGTTTGAGCGGGGTAAGAGCCTCCTTGCTGCCAGGCCCTTGTCCCTGGGCCCCAGGCTCCACTTCCCAGCTGGGACTGGGGTTCTTGGCAGCTGGGAGCACCCCCAGAGTGGGGGCAGATGGGTGGGCCCTGATTCTGATGCTGGGGCTGAGGATGGTGCAGCAGCACACCAGGGCTCTTTGAGGGTCTGCTCAGATCCCAGGGGCTTTCTGAGACCCCCCCTGAGAGAGGAAAAGGATCTGAGCTCCCTCTCCTGCCATCAGGGCACAGTGGGCACAGGATCCCCTCTCCTGCAGGTGGCTCTGAGGGCATGCAGGTGATGCTGGCCAGGTAACAGCTGGGGAGCTGCTCAGCAAGATCTGGCTGGTGATGCCATCATGAAGGAGGCAGGGATGCTCCACTGCATCCCTGGGGATGCTCCACTGCATCCCTGAGGACACACAGCCCCAGAGCAGGGGACACTGAGCAGCATCTCCACCCCTGCCATCCCCGTGCCACCACCCAGCCTGGCAGCAGTGGTGAGCCCAGCACAGGCTGGGGGGAGACCCTGCTGGGAGGGGACGCCCCCTCCCCACCGCCAGCCCCATTATAACCATCCCCCTGCAAGGAGCAGCCCCCCTCCCGGCAGCCCATTCAGCCCCTAGTTAATTTATTTGAAGTTTTAATCTAATTATTAACTATTTCAAAGGCTAAGCAGCTTTCAGCAACAACAGCCCCGACGTTGTCGGCTCTTCGCCGAGCGGACCCCGGCCAATATCCCGGTGGAGGATGAGGAGAGAAAGAGCCGGGGCGAGGGGAGGGCGCGGGCTGGGGGGGCCCACGCCGAGAAGCAGCTTAAGATTCATTATTGCCGCGAGTTTACATTTAATAGCAATTTACAACTGAGTTTATAAACCCCTGGAAAATAGGGGGTTTAAGGGGGGGGCGCTGGGGGGGAGCTGACAGCCCCCATCACTAGCCAGGGCTCTTGCGGGCGCCTATATAATAAAGACTAGAAAGGGAGGCATTGAGGCTGATTGGCAACTGATAGTGCGTTAAATGGTAATGAGGAAGGCAGATGGAGGGGGGATTAGCCTCCAACTCCGCACCGCTTTTCTTTGTGGGCTCCGCAGCCCCCTTGTCAGCTTCCTAATACATTTATTGCTCATTTCACACCGCTAAAGAAAAATGCCTCTTTCTATTCAGCATCCCCCCCCACCATCACCATCACCACCACCACCCCGCTCTGCTTTGCTCCTGCCCGGTGCCCTTAAAATAAAAAAAAAAAAAAAAAAAAAGAAAAAAAAAACCAAAAAAATTAAGGAGGGGGGGAAAAGAAAGAAAAGGTGCAATAATGAATTGCTGGCGGGGAGCGCCCCGCGGCGGGGTGCGTGTGCGTGCGTGTGCGAGCAGCCCGGGGTGGGGGTCCCCCCCAGACACCCCCCGTGCCGCCGAGGGGAGGAGGGGGGGACACACATTTGTCACTCTGTCCCCCCTCCCCAGCAAGGGCTGGTGGGACAGAAGGTGCAGCGCCGTAAGACAATTGCGGAGCGTGAAATTCAATTAGTTAAGGGCCTGGTTGCAATTTCACAGGCCCTAAAAAAAAAAGAGAGGGTGGAGAGAGAGGAAAAAGGAGGGGGGGGGTGTGACGTTTTTATGGCCTTTTTTATTTATTTATTTCGCTCCTCTCCCGAGGTGGGTCCCCCTCCCCTCGCCTCCCCCTCGCACCAGCTTGGATATGCCTTTTTAAGAAGTTATTTAGAGTTCATATCTGTCACATCTATTTAACGCCCACGGGGTGATGTTCCGGGGGGATCCTGACACCGGCTGATCCTGCCCATCCTCTCTCCCCGCCTCTGCAGG
Organism: Agelaius phoeniceus; assembly: GCF_051311805.1. NCBI lineage: Eukaryota > Metazoa > Chordata > Aves > Passeriformes > Icteridae > Agelaius > Agelaius phoeniceus. The sequence continues at coordinate 6,796,578 of NC_135285.1, forward strand.
TGTCCCAGTGAGGGTCACCAACACTGGGGACGGAGCCACTCGTTCCTCGGCGCTGGAGCTCTTTGTGTACCTGAACGACATCGCGTGAGTGCCACCCTGTCCGGCCAGCAGAGGGGACAGGGGCAGCGTCCCCAGGGCACCCAGCGGGGTGGGAGCAGGATGCTCACGTCCTGGTGAGCCCGGGGATGGTGGTCAGCGATGTGATGGTGCCGCTTGTGCCATAAATGCCAGCGGGCAGAGCTGGGCACCAAGGCCAGGAGCACAAGGGTATAAACACCTCAGGGGTTTGCTCACTGGGTGTGAGGAGGATTAAAAAGCCCTCTGAGCATTCTTTGGGCTCCCTGTGTGCCCAGCTGCCCTGCCCACTGCAGGGCACCCTTTACTAGCTCAGTCCTGGACGCCCTGCTCTCACATCTTGCCTTGCCCTGTCTCCCTGACAGGGATCAGTGTCCTTTTTGTGTGGAGAGTTGACTTTTTGGGGGAATGGAGACCTGCTGGCCAGGTTCATTGCCCTTTTCTATTCCCATCTCCACAGCAGCAGCTTCTTGGGGGTTTTCTTTCCATGTGCCACCCTATGCCCATTTTCAGCTGCTGCTGGCACAGAACCATGCTCAGGAGTTTGCCCAAAAATACAGCAGCACCCATGAGGGCACCCACAAGGGCACCCACCCCTCCTCAGTGCCACCCAGTCCTCTGTGCCTCAGCCTTTATCCTCCTGGTGGTGAATGGGAATGAACTTCTCCACTTTGTTGGCTTTTCAAATGGTTAATAAGTGGTTTCAAAAGTACTTTGGGAATACAGCTGTGCCATGTCCTGTCTCCTTGCTCAGTGGCCTAAGTGCCACAGCTGCCTGCAGTACTGGTAGCTCCAGTGACAAATGATGGAGAGAAAAACCCATTTCCTTGTCACCTGCCATATCTGGGGTCCCTGCTGCTGGTCAGCCCAGAGGCTGGCCTGCTGTTATTTGGGGTTTTTCCCCATTGTCCACCCCTCTGACCCACCTGTGGGGCTGGGACTGCTGCAACCTCCCTTCTCCTCACAGGGGCAAGCACGGGGTTGGGCGCATCGACATCGTGGAGAATCGCTTCGTTGGGATGAAGTCCAGAGGTGAGAGCACTGCCCTGAAAAGACAAAGAAATGGGAAAACCATGGTGGGTGCTCAGTAATGCTGGGGTGCTCTGGTTCAGGCCACACCAGCAGCCCACAGCCTTTCCCTCCCCATCAGCTTTTGGCAGAGATTTTCCCGTGACAGGGACTCCTTGTTGCTCTTTAATGAGAGCAGTTTCCCACTCGCTGCCACTGCTGGCACCAGCCCAGCGGTTCCAGTGCCCTCAGGTGAGACCTGGCCCCACAGCAAACACACCAGGCTCTGGGCTTGTGTGGGGATATGCTCATGGAAGGTCCTGGGTGGTGCCAGACTCTCCAATACCTGTACAAACCACAGGAAGTTGATGCAAATTACTGTTTTGATTTTTTAAAAAAAGCAAATATTTGATTTTTCCACGCATTTTTGAGTCTCCTAATATTGATCTTCCATTGGGATCAATTTCATTGGAAGCCTCTGGAGGCAGCAAACTCCCCAGTGCAAAACTAAGTAAGGAGGTGGTTCAGCATCATTTCCCAACTCCTTGCTCCAACTCTTTTGTTTTAAATCTTGTTAATACTTAATTAGATGCTTCCTTTCTTTAAACTTGCCCTCTGTGCAGGACAACAGCAAATATTTTGGTCAGACTGAACCTGCAGCATTCCTCCCCACCGCAAAGCAAGAAACAAAACCCCAAATCATTTGATCTGAGTTTAAATAATCAAATTGAAACCAAAGGAAGGAAGTAAAAAAAAAACCAACCCCAACCCGCACATGCCAGCCTGTGCATTTGCATTCAGGATGCTGAGTAATTTGTCAAAAACTGCTTTATTTTTTTTAAGAGCCACTGACATGCTCTGGTGACCCTTCCAGCATTTAATAATTCCTCCAAACCCCATTTATCTGTCACGTCTGTCTGCTGTGTGACACCGCCAAGCGATCGCTGCCGCGTTCCTGAGCCAGGGGACCTGCAGGGAGGAGACCCTGGGGTGGCTCCCTGTGGGGATGAGACCTTGGGGAAGGCTCTCCCCCTTGCTTTGAGCGGGATCCTGCCCCTGGTTGGCCTTTTGGGATTGAGAGAAACCTCCCAGAAAAGTGCTCTGCAGGAGAGAGAGGGAGAGTGGGATGGGAGCGGGTCAGGACAGGAGGGGGCTGTGGGCACCTGCTCTCCTCCAGGGGTTTGGAGCTCAGGGTGTGACCCGAGTGCATTTGGGACTCCAAATGGATTTAGGATCAGTGGTGCAGGAGATGGGAGCTGGGCCTGAGGGAGACAATCCTTTAAACCCCAGCAGTGTGAGGTTGACCTGCAGATTCGGGGTTCTGCAGGGGAAACTGAGGCACGGGCAGCAGCATGGCCAGACCCTTCCCTGTGGTGGAGGTGGCAGCGAAGGTGCCTCCTCTTCCTCATCTCCCAGTGCCAGGAAGTCAGAGAAGAGGAAAAATTCATTTGCATTGATTTTTACTAAGCTCCTAATTGGACTTCGTTAAGGCCTAATGGGCGAGGGGGCACGGAACCACTCGCAGCCTTTCAAGCCCAATTAACTCGGGTTTGCCCTGTTTGTTTTAGTGGCAGGAGGGTGGCTAATTACAGGGTGCCAGGGTCGGGGGCACGGCTGGGCCGGGGGGCACGGCCCTGCCTCTGCCTCCCGCTCACACCCTCATTATCAAATTACCTTTTTAACTCCGAAGGGGGGCTAATTAAGTGAGGTAAATGAAATCAGTGGGGAGGAAGAGGGAAGGAGGGGGACGGCCGCTGCCAAAAGCCGAGTGCTGCCGGCGGCTGGGGCTTTTCCTCCCCTTGGCTCCCTCCTTTTTCCTCCTCTGGATGCGCTGAGCTGATGGAGGAGGAAAGTGGAAAACCCTTTCCCTGCAACGAAAAGGCCAAACTGCGCCTGATGGCTCAGCCCCGGACCAGGGGTGGAAATTTGGGCAGCGTTTTCCCGTGGGCACAGCATCCCCCTGCCCTTCCCCTCAGGAAGGCAGCACATCCCTTCCTGTCCCGGGGATGACGTCGGGAGTGACAGCCTGCACTCAGCACAGCAGAATTGCTCCGATGGAGGTGAAGTGACAGCCGAGGTTACAAATTAGAAAATTTTAAGTAGCGGCAGCTGTCTCCTTCGCTGCCTCCCTCCCTGTCCCCCCTGCTCCCGTCCCCCCTTCCTTAGCAGTAATTATGGGGTGATTGAAGCATCGTTGGGCTGCAGTGCTGACACCTCTGTCTTTTTCCTGTAAACATGGGGAGAGGAAAATAGACACTTGGAGATTGTGCGAGTGTCACTTTGAAGGTGTCTCTTGTCTCCTCGGCAGAGGCTGGAGAGTGGCTGTCAGCTGCCCTCCCCTCTGCCCCAGCTGACACGCTCTGGTCCTGTCTCCCAGCACCCCCAGAGTGGCAGGAGGTGGGGGTCAAGGCCTGTACCCAAACCTTCAGCCCAAACTGGCTTTAACAGCCCCTAAGGGGAAGGAGAGGGAATGTTAATTATAATTGTATTAATTGTGTTAGTGGTGGGCTCAGCTCCACAGTAAGGGGCTGGAGCAGCTCCCTGTGCCCCTGTGTCACTGCTGTGCCCATGGGGACAGCTGGGGTTTGGTGTTAACTTGGCTGTCTGCTCCCACATCCTGAGGGAATGGATGTTTGGTGAGCACCTGAGCTGCCCCAGGGACTGGGCTACACCATCACTGGGGTGGCTGGAGAGGAGGGGTTGCTCTCCTTTGGGACAGCCAGACTGTGTCCTGTAGGATGCTGAAATCATGGGCACTACTTGGGCTGAGGTGTAATGGAAGAGCCTTGGGCTGCTGCCCTTGTGGCTCCTGTTGTGTCTGTGGCACTGAGAGAGCAGAGCCTGGTGAAGCTCTGAGGGGCTCTGTGGGCTCCCCTCAGCCTCTCTTGGGGCTGGGGCTGCTTGGGGACACATCCCCTTCAGTGGGGACTTTGTGCCCTTTGCCATTCCCATGACTGCACCACAGCAGATGCCCAGCACTGGGAAGGGACCATTGCTGTGGGCAGGCAGGGGACAGGGACGTGCTGGTGGAGCAGCCCTGGCTGTGGACAGCTCACAGCCTTTCCCATCACTCACTGCCAGACCAGCTCAGCATTTCCCCACAATATTTCCACCTCCACGGACGGGAGAACAGCCTGGCCACACTGGCGTTTAAACACCACGCACAAAACAAGCTTTGAACGGCTGGAACAAAGGAGCAGCACGCCAAAATAATTAAACACCCTCCATCCCCAGGCCTTGTGCAATGGGGAGGGGGCAGCAGGAAGGGACTGGGGGGCCCTGCCCAGCCCGAAGGAGCTGCCCTGCCAGCCCCAGGCAGCCTCGTTGGCTGCCGGCAGCCGCGGGGAGAGGAGGGCACTGCGGGCCCCGCGCTCCCCATGCCTGTGCCCCGCTCGTTCTGCTAATTACAGGTTTTCAGCTGCAGACCGTTGGGCACGGATGGGTGGGGGGATCGGTTCCCAAACCCTGTCATTTAGCCTCGTCAGAGTGCCTCTTCAAAGAGGGGAATCTAGAAATTTTCTCCGCAAGGTGCGGAGTGGACTGTCTCGGCCCCAGCATGAATATAATGACAGATGCATTTTACAGCGAGCTGAGACTGAATGCGCTCGACCACGGCTCCTTCTGTCAGCCAAGTCATTATTTTTTGTCATTTGCTGACAGTTTTGGTCTCATTCGTTTCTCTCTCTTTTTCTGCTTTTCCCCCTGCCTGGAAAAATGGCTAGGTATCTATGAGACCCCAGCAGGAACGATCCTATACCATGCACATTTAGATATCGAGGCCTTCACCATGGACCGGGAAGTGAGGAAAATCAAGCAGGGGCTCTCCCTGAAATTCTCAGAGCTGGTGTACAACGGTAGGTGCAGTCCAGTCCTGCCACAGCAGCTTCCTCCTCATCCTCCCTCCTTGCTGCTGGAGCTTGCAGGTCCCATTGGTGGCAAAATCGAGGTGTGGGTTTTGAGGCTGCTCCTGGGGAGAAATGTGGGTTTGGGCTGACCAAAACCCCACACTGTGCCTGCTTTCCTGCCCAGGGAGCTCTGTGCCTGCCTTTGGGAGGCAATGCCATATTCCATGAGGATTTCTCCTGGCATCTCTCCCAGCCCAGTGCCACCACTTCATCCCAACCAGCACTTTTGGATGTAATTCACCATCCTTTTGTCCCCTCTCGTGTCACCTTTCCCCACCTCTCACCTCCAACCCCTTCCACCTCTGCCTTTGCCTCCCATATCTGGGATAGGGGGCACCAAAACGTTAAAATTCAAGACCTGCCGTGGCATTTGGAGCTGGAGAGCTGTCCCTGTGCCCTGGCAGTGTGGCACAGGGGGCTCTGGAGTGTCTCTGCACGCTGGCAGTGCAGCACAGGGGGCTCTGGAGTGTCCCTGTGCCCTGGCAGTGTGGCACAGGGGGTTCTGGAGTGTCCCTGTGCCCTGTCAGTGCGGCACAGGGGGCTCAGGAGTGTCCCTGTGCCCTGGCAGTGTGGCATGGGGAGTTCTGGAGTGTCCCTGTGCCCTGTCAGGGTGGCACGGGGGGCTCTGGAGTGTCCCTGTGCCCTGGCAGTGTGGCATGGGGGGCTCTGGAGTGTCCCTGCACCCTGGCAGTGTGGCACAGGGGGCTCTGGAGTGTCCCTGTGCCCTGGCAGTGTGGCACGGGGGGCTCTGGAGTGTCCCTGGGCCCTGGCAGTGTGGCACAGGGGGCTCTGGAGTGTCCCTGGGCCCTGGCAGGGTGGCATGGGGGGCTCTGGAGTGTCCCTGTGCCCTGGCAGTGTGGCACAGGGGGCTCTGGAGTGTCCCTGTGCCCTGGCAGGGTGGCACGGGGGGCTCTGGAGTGTCCCTGTGCCCTGGCAGGGTGGCACGGGGGGCTCTGGAGTGTCCCTGTGCCCTGGCAGTGTGGCACGGGGGGCTCTGGAGTGTCTCTGCACCCTGGCAGTGTGGCACAGGGGGCTCTGGAGTGTCTCTGCACCCTGGCAGTGTGGCACAGGGGGCTCTGGAGTGTCCCTGGGCCCTGGCAGTGTGGCACAGGGGGCTCTGGAGTGTCTCTGCACCCTGGCAGTGTGGCATGGGGAGTTCTGGAGTGTCCCTGCACCCTGGCAGTGTGGCACAGGGGGCTCTCTCTGGAGGGATGGAGGGTCCTGGCTGTGCTATGTGGTGCACAGCCCACACAGGGGCACTGCGGCTTGGGGCTCCTGCTCTGGGACAGGACAGCCCTGCCTGGAGAGGGCTGGGAGCCCTGAGGAGTGAGGGGATAGTGGCTCACCCAGCAGGGAAGCCCTGTGTCCTCCCTCCCGGGCAGCAGCCTCAGCCCCAGACCGTGGGGTGAGTTTAGGGGGTCACAGCTCAGCGTTTGCCCTGTGCCACAGGAGCAGCTCCTGTCCTGGCCCCTGGGGGAGAGCCAGCACTGCCCTGGGGGCTGCTCCATGGATCCAGCCGGACCCAGGCCCTGGTGCTAAGCTGAAGGAAGTGGGATTAGCCCAAAATGCCCTGAGCAGGCTCAAAGCCCCTCTGCCCACACCTGGGTGCTCAGAGCTGTCACCCCTGCAGCCCCACAGCAGGAGATTCCTGCCCCATGGCCAAACATTTGTCAGTCACAGGCCCTGATTTCTCAGCCTCCCAGCTCCTCCTCCCATCACTGCAGGGCTCTCTAACCACAAGGGCTGGGGTGATTCCTGTGGGGTTTTCAATGGGGAGATACCCTGAAATTACCTGATTCTGGGAGCTCAGGCTTTGGGCAGCAGCAGATCCAGCAGGACTGGGTCAGGCTTCTCTCCCCTGCAGTTTCTGTGCCAGTGCTTGTCACCTTCCCCTCCAAGGACATTCACTCTTGCATCTTCCTCAGCAAATGGCATTTAATGCCCGAGCCCCTTTGCTGCTTAAATCACATTTTAGGGCCCTGACAGGGGCTGGGGGAGCCTTTGTCACCTTCCTCTTGGATCACAGCCCCTGCCCTCATTCATTCCCCAGTGCCACTCTTGCCTCTGGCCATTTTTATTAGACTTTGACCTGGCCTGCCTTTCTTTTGGCTTTTTTTTTTTTTTCAGTAGTTCAGGCATAAACCTGTTTGTCTGTTTATTCCGAACCACTGGCTTGTTGTGCAGCCACCAGGTTAAAAAGCCACTCAGGGAATCACGGTTTGAATTCTCCCTCCCCACCTCTGCCAGGCAGAGGCTGCTGTTTCCCTGGCTCCTCCTGCTGAATCCCCAGGGATTCCCAGTTTGGTCTTAGACTCCCCTGCCAGCCAATCCTAAATCCAAGGAACAACCCCAGCAGGGTGCAAAAAGCACCCGTGGGTCCCCGTGCCCGAGGCCAGCCTTTCAAACTCACCTTCCTTTAACACCTCATTATTGCAGCCAGCCCCGTTTTTAGGAGAATTAGTGTTTATCTTCCCCCCCCGTTCCTATTGATCCCATTGTGGAGGGGCGGCTTTGAAGCCGGTTCCCTCCTTTCCAGGTGCGGAAATGCCATTGTCCCCCTGCCTGCGCCGTGATTAGGGCAGGATGGTGGGGAGGTCATTAAGGGGGATCGCTTCCAGTGTCTGCAGTGGGGGGTCGGGAGGGGGGGGATGCTTCCTCCCACCTGGAGCTGTCAGAGTCAGGATTTAAGCAGCTGGTTATTATTTTAGTGTGTCTGGGGTTTATTTTTACGGGGATTTTTACATCAATCCTGCCAGCTGAAGAGTTGTACTTGGAGGGTGTGTTTGCCTGGAGCTGGGGTTGCTACTGGCTTGGCAGTGCTGGTTTCAGGGAAGGGGTCCCCAAATCCCCCAGCCATACTGTGCCCCAGGGGCAGGGGGTCAGTTCAGAGAGGTGGGTTTGGTGCTCAGGGGCTACAGGACCATGGTGCTGTGCCTTGGAACAGGGCCACACAGACCCCGGGGACGAGGCTGCAGGATACAGCCCTGCTCAGCGGCTGGTGAGGCCAAACAACAAAAGAAATTATTTGTTTCTTTAATGGCTTCGGCCCCAGAGCCCAGCTGGGAAGGGAAAGGTGAGAGGGCACCGGTGTGAGATGGGAGAGATAAAACCGGGGCATGCCTGGAGGGCGGTGAATGGGCTCTTTCTTTCTCCACCCCTATCTTTTTCTACATCTCCCAGGCTTTATTCCGGGTCCCCCAGGACTCCCTGGCTAATAACCCTGCCTAGGGACAGGAGGGGCGTGGGGGGGGCAGGCAGGGCACGGCCCCTCCATGCACCTGCAGTGCCCCAGCCACTCCCCCAGGATGTGTTTGGGGGAGCAGGGTGTGCCTGCCTATCACCCCAACACTCACTCTTCACCTGGGCTTCAGCTCGGGGCATTTGGGCTGCCAGGGGCTGCTGTCCCCCCTGGAGCCAGGGCAGGAGGAGGCTGGTCAGGATTAGATGGGGTTTTCTGGGGTGCCAGCACTGCTTCCCTGTGTGCCACCAGCTCCTTGTGCTGGGACCACAGTGGGGACAAGTCAAACTTCCCCATGAGAGGCAGCAGGGACACGCTGAGCCTTGCTGACCTTGGGGAGCTGGAAGGTGGAGAGCACACCTGGGGCTGCTGAGACCCCTGTGCCCCAAAGCACAGCCCAGTGGGGCCGCTGAGACCCCTGTGCCCCAAAGCACAGCCCAGTGGGGCTGCTGAGACCCCTGTGCCCCAAAGCACAGCCCAGTGGGGCTGCTGAGACCCCTGTGCCCCAAAGCACAGCCCAGTGGGGCTGCTGAGACCCCTGTGCCCCAAAGCACAGCCCAGTGCCAGCCCAGGCTGTGTGAGCTGGGAGCACTCTGCTCTGCATCCCTCTGGGATGGGGAATGGGCACTCCTGGGGTGACTGCCCCACTGGCACCCCCAGTGCTGAGGGGGTTTCCCTTCCCAGAGCTGCTGGGGGTGAGGTGTTCCTGTGGGGCTGCATCCCCCTGAGCATGGTCCACAGGCTGGGGTTGACCTTTTGGGGCAGACGCCTACTCTGCCCATCCCAGGGGAGAAAAGCTCATCCCTTTCTTGGGGGGCTGGGACCTGATCCCCCCATCATTTCTGTGTCCATCTGTCTGTCTCTGCCTGGCCTTCCCAAGATGGTGGTGTTTGAGTGGCAATTTCATACCTACTTGACAAATCTTTCCATCTGCATGACCACCCCTGCCCAGCAGAGCTGGAACAAGGATGGCCCCATGGCCTATTTCTAGTTTGTTCCATCCTCTTCTCCCATCCTGAGGGCTACCAAGGAGAAGGGAAACCCCTGAGATCTCCATCCCTCATGGCTCAACCTGTGTGTGAATCCCAGGGAAACACCTGAGATCTCCATCCCTCATGGCTCAGCCTGCATGTCCCAGCATCTCATTTCCTCACCCAGTCCTGCAATCCCATCCCTTCCCCTGGAAATTTCCCAGGATCTGCCTTGTAAGGCTTAGCCTGGGGACCACCCTAGGCTGCCCTGGGATCCCAGACCCCTCTGGCCTTCCCCAGGCCCCTTGCTGATGCCCATCTCGTGTCCCCCAGGCTTCTGGCACAGCCCTGAGTGTGAGTTCCTGCGGGAGTGCATCGGGCGCTCGCAGGAGCCCGTGGTGGGCACCGTGCGCCTCTCTGTCTTCAAGGGCCACGTCTACATCCTGGGCAGGGAGTCCCCACGGTCCCTCTACAACGAGGAGCTGGTCAGGTGAGTGGGGCAGGCTGGGCAGGAGTGGTGACAGTGGCCTTCCCTTCCCATCCCTTCCCATCCCATCCCATCCCATCCCATCCCACCCCACCCCATCCCATCCCACCCCACCCCATCCCATCCCATCCCCAGGTGACACCATGGGCCCAGCCCAGCATCCAGAAGCATGAGCCATGTTTCAAGTCAATATTGGTTTTTTTCCCCCTTCTGGTTTTCCCTTTCTCTTCGTGTTGTTTTCTCGCTTGCTCGCTCCCCCCTCAGCCCTCCCTCAACTCCTTTCAATCTCTCTAAACACTTTATAAGCCATAAATACACCCGAATGAGTTTAGATCAGTCGGAGTCAAATTATCTTCTCTCTTTCTCTTCTCTGGCTTTTTTTCCCCCCTTCCCTCCCCCTCAAAATCAACAGCTACTAATAATCCGTCCCAACCCTTCATTATGCTTTGCACTCTCACTTGGAGAGATTAAATGAATAAAGTATTAAAAAAAAAAAAGAAAAAAAAAAGAGGGAAGAAAAAAAAGGAGGATGGAGGGGGGTGTGACGGAGGAAAAAGAGAGAGGGAGAGAAAAGCAGGGGCACTTATTCTCCCTGCGTCTCCAACCATTTTCCTTTTCTTTTTGATTTCTACATCGCTGGTTTGAAAGCCTTTGAGTGACGGCGTCACAGGAACCCGAGAGAAAGCTGTGAGAGGCAGAGCTGTGTGGAAATGCCTCTGCACAGTAGGTAGAAAGTAACGTAATTATAGAGCAGGTCAGAACCACTCGAATGAGCAAAAATAAAAGCACAGAGGTTTTTCTGTAGCCCGTCAGGGGAGGTAAAATCGTTGTAAACTCTTTTTTTATTTTTTTTCTTCTTTATTTCCCTCCACTTCCCGCTTTAAGGTTTGTGGTTTCTGGGAAATGAGCCATGTGTTTTGGGGATGTAGGAAACTGTTGGAGCTGGGATTCAGTGGGTGGCTGCTGCCTTGGGAAAGGGGATGTGCTCAGTGTTGCACTGAGGAATCACTGCCAGGTCCATAAACCCCCACACCAGCCTGGGGCTGTCCCTGCCTGCCTGGAGCCCTGTTCGTGCCTGGGGCAGTGTCTCCTGCCCAGAATCCCATCCCTTTTCTAGAGCCATCCCTGCAGGATTGCTCTGGAACAGGGTGAGCATCCCTGGGCAGTGCCAGAGCATGGGGAGGAAGGGTGATGATGGTGGAAGGATGATGATGATGGTGGAAGGGTGATGATGGTGGTGGAAGGGTGATGATGATGGTGGATGGGTGATGATGATGGTGGAAGGGTGATGATGATGGTGGATGGGGGGTGATGATGGTGGATGGGGGGTGATGATGGTGGATGGGTGATGATGATGGTGGAAGGGTGATGATGATGGTGGATGGGTGATGATGGTGGTGGAAGGGTGATGATGGTGGATGGGTGATGATGATGGTGGAAGGGTGATGATGGTGGTGGAAGGGTGATGATGGTGGTGGAAGGGTGATGATGGTGGTGGAAGGGTGATGATGATGGTGGAAGGGTGATGATGGTGGTGGAAGGGTGATGATGGTGGTGGAAGGGTGATGATGGTGGTGGAAGGGTGACGATGGTGGTGGATAGGTGATGATGATGGAAGGGTGATGATGCTGGTGGAAGGGTGATGATGGTGGTGGAAGGGTGATGATGGTGGTGGAAGGGTGATGATGATGGTGGAAGGGTGATGATGATGGTGGAAGGGTGATGATGATGATGGAAGGGTGATGGTGGTGGATAGGTGATGATGATGGTGGAAGGGTGATGATGATGGAAGGGTGATGATGATGGTGGAAGGGTGATGATGATGGTGGAAGGGTGATGATGATGATGGAAGGGTGATGATGATGGTGGAAGGGTGATGATGATGGTGGAAGGGTGATGATGATGATGGAAGGGTGACGATGGTGGTGGAAGGGTGACGATGATGGTGGAAGGGTGATGATGGTGGTGGAAGGGTGATGATGATGGTGGATGGGTGATGATGATGGTGGATGGGTGATGATGATGGTGGATGGGTGATGATGGTGGTAGAAGGGTGATGATGATGGTGGAAGGGTGACGATGCTCGTGAGGGACCAAGGAGGGGATTTTGGGGGCTGTGTCTCTGGCAGGGCCTGTGCAGCCTGGGCATGGCTGAGCCATGTGCCCCTTCCCCAGGGGCTGGCAGGGACCCTGCCCTGAGCCCCCCACAGCGGATGAGGGGGCAGCAGCAGGGCAGAGCAGCCTGCTCTGGGGTCCCCCACACCTTCTCCCTTCCCAAAGGGCAGCCCAGGTTCCCCTGGGGGTCCCATGGCAGTGACAGTGCCTTTCTCTCTGCAGCATGAACGTGCAAGGGGACTACGAGCCTGCTGATGCCACCGGCTTCATCAACATCAACTCCCTCAGGTCTGCGGGGTCCAGGGGGACCCTCCCCAGCACCTCGGGGCTCCCCCATCCTCACTCAGGCTCTGGGGGTGATCCAAGCCCCCTTTGCAAGCCCCCCCTGAGCAGTGGGGCGCCACCAGCCCCGCCAGTACCAGCCCTGTTTAATTGCAGCCTTCCCCAGCACAGCCAGCCTCGTTATTTTACTTATTTCTCAGACCCCTCCCAACTCCAGGGCTGTAAAACACGCCGCATTTACATAATGGGCTCTTAATTTTTCCTTTGCCTGTTAAACTGCTTTGTTCTCCCCGATGCTCCGTGTCCCCCCGACTTCTCTAAGATTAATTACATTATCTCGTGGGGAAAAAAAAAAAAAATAATTAAACTGTACGGGCCTTAACAAACGCCTGCTCTTCACGCCCCCTCATTCTGCTTAAATTAATTGAAAGGAAATGTGTGTTCTTACTGTTAATTTACAATTAATTTTTTTTTTTTCGAATCCTGGTTTCCAGACTGAAGGAATATCATCGTCTCCAGAGCAAGGTCACCGTAAAGCAGGATGAATAGCAATCAATCGCACGCGAGCCTCCCGCTCCCCTTTCTAATTTCTGGAAGAAGTAGCACTAATTGTGGTGGCAATTGGTAATTGTAACTCGTCTCCCTGGAGCGGAGGTGACGGCTTTGTTACGGGGCTGCAAGTGAAATGCAGTCAGGGGGGGAAGAAAGAAAAAAAAAAGAGGTTTGTCCATCGGAGGAGAAGTGGGGAAAGAAATAAACCCCAGCCACGCGCGGGGTCCGGCATTGAGAGCCGGGCTTTATTGCTTTATTCCTGCCTCGTTTGTTTGCTCCCCCAGGCCGGCTTTGTGAATTTGTGATGGGTTAAGTGGCTGCGAAGGACGAGGGGGGTTGGTGGTACCTGGTGGGGAAGGTGGGGAGCAGGAAACACCTCTCAGAGAGGCATTTCAGGGGCTGCAGGGCTGAGCTGGGTGCTCAAGGGTCAATGGGGCTTGATCTTTTCTGCGCGTTTTGGTGAGTTTTAAAGAGCAGACTCGGGAAAGGCAAAAATGCAGGGAATAGCCTCTGGTGGTGCTGCAGGAGGTGAGGAGGGAAGGAGTGCTGGGTGCAGGCTGGGCAGGGTGTCCCTGTCCCAGAGTGCCTGGAGAGCTGCAGGTCCCTGTGGTCCCCATGCTCACGCCTGGCTGGGAGGCTCAGAGAGGGAAACCTGGAGCTGTGGTGGAAGCAGAGGGAAAAGAAAGAGGAAAGGACTGGATTTCCTAACTGTGCAAACACTCAGTGCTGGTGCTCAGCACTGCTGAGGCTGGGGGAGGACACGGTTTGGGATGTCCCCACATTGGATGTCCCCAGGAGAGGAGCAGAGATGCTCCCTGGAGCTGGGGGGCACCAAGCACGGCGCTCGCTGTGGCAGCCCCAGCCCAGCAGCAGCAATGTGGGGCTTCCCAACGTCCCTGGGGAGCAAAAGCAGAGCTGCCCCCAAAAAGGGGCACATTTTAATAGCCCCTATGGGACAGTCAGGCCAAGTGGCCATTTGGGGACGTCCAGGCGTGCCCTGCCCACTCTGCTGCCAAGCCAGCAAGTGTGACAAGCTCTGACATCACAGCTGGGAAAATAACATGTTATTTTCCCAGCTTGGATGTGAATTTCCCTGCTATTATTGGCAGCGACCATCTTGGGAGGAGAAAGCAGCAGAGGGCTGTCAGGAGAGGGGAAAGAAGGAAAGAAATGGTTTTCTGGGCTGGTGGAGCCTGTCCAACCCCTGTGGGCTGTGGGGAGGCGGGGATGCTCTGCAGGGCCACCCCATTCCTTTAATCCCACTGCTTCCAGCAGCAAGTCCATGCTGCAAGTGCAGCTGCACATGGGGTCCTGCATGAGCCCCAGTGGGGCTGGTGGGCAGCAGGTTGTGCTGAGGAGCCAGCCTGGCTGGGTGCCCAGTGTGGTGCCCTTTTCTGCCCACAGCAGCTCATTCTCAGCTGGGGGAAGGGTTTGGAACCTCACAAAACCACGGGAACAGAGCTGCTTCCCTTCCACACACCAGGGACGGATGCTGTGCTGGCCCATGGGACAGTGAGCAGCCCTGGGAGCTGTGAGAGTTCCCTCCCACGCCCATCCTTGGCTATGGTAGAGCAGCCCATTGGAAAAGTGGAGTTGGAAACAACTTTGTGCAATGGGGAGCTGATGTCTTTTATTTGGAGGGAAAACCCAAAGCAGAACAACAAAACCAAGTGTCTTGGCAGAAGCTTCTTGTGCCCCAAAGCTTGAGAAATGCTGGAAAACTCAGTGAGAGCTCATTGGGCCAGATGGGTGCTTAAATCATCACCTGGAAAAAGCCATTTCACTCCCAGTCCTGGAATATCCTCCAGCACTCTCACCAGAGCCCAGATCCAAGGGGATCCTGGCTGCCCACTGGGGTGTCCAGGGAGGTGTTTGGCTCAGGGCAGAGGATGATCCACCCTGGCAGCTCCAGCTCCTCAGGAAGCACAGGGGTGCTCTCGGAGGCAGTGATGGACAGGACACCTCAGCCTTGGAGGGGTATCACGTGTCAGCTTCCAGCTGCTGCTTCCAGCTGGGCTGCAAGTGGAATGTGCTGGTAAGGCAGAGCTCAGTGTATTCAAAAAGCCAAGTCAAACCCAATGTGAGTCTTGGAGAAAGGAAAAAACTCTCAGAAATCTTGGTTTCAAAGCGAGGAGGACACCCACCAAAGTGCCTGAGCTTCCTATTGGGGGTGCAGTGATAGGATGCTGTGAGACAGACACCACATTTAATTACTTTGCTGCCTTAATTGCCATCAGCCCTTCCAGTTCCCAAGATTTGGTGGTTTCTCAGTGTCCTTCCACCCTGTTGTGTCTCAGGGAGGTATTTCAGGGGCTGGGACTGCCAGGAGGGAAAAGCAGTGGGTGAGGAGCACTCTGAGCACCTCCTGAACCACCTGGAACTCCTCGGCAGAGAAATTTCGGGGAGAATATTTTGGCCTTTAAGGTGAAAACTTCTTTCTGCAGCACCCTGAGGGTGTTGAGGGCAGTGAAGATGGGCTGGGGGCTGTCCATTCCCAGGGCAGAGCTGCACTGGAAAGAGCCCAGAGTGACCCTGGCAGGGGACCTGGGTCACTGCTGGCCTTTGAGGCTCTCCTGAGCATCCCCACAGCGTCACCCATCACTGCAGCTCTGAGGCTGCCCCTTGCCACCCCTGGGGATGCCTCTGGGAAGGTGCAGCCCCTCTTTGCACCCCGGGCTCTGCCCTGGGGCTGCTCTGCCACCCTCCCAGGCTCTGGTGGAGGGCTTGGCCGGGGTCACTGCAATCGATATCTCATCTGCAGGCTCTCCTAGCGGAAGTGATGGTATATTGGAACATGGTAATGGCTCTTGTCTAGTGGAAAAGGCTAATCTTCCCCAGCTGTACGGGATCTCTGCAGGTGTCCTCTGGCTCTCCCCGCTGCCACCAGCCCTGCCAAGGAGCAGACACACTTCTTTAAAGCTGTAGCACTGCAATTTGCTGCTGTCCTGGGGAGGGAGAGCTGCCTGCAGCCTGGCTCCATGGGGCACAGAGCTGTGGCTGGGGCTCCCCAGAGAAGAACTGGCACCCCCAGTGTCACCACAGAGCTGCTCACGTGTGCTGGGTCAAAGAAGAGAAGGTGATGTGTTCTCCAGAGGTGGCAGTTCCCCAGGGAGAAGAGGAGAAGGATGTGGGAATGATGCCAGAAGAGATGTGGATCCTCAAAGTGCCACCTGCACATGTGGGAGGGAGGCAGGGAAGAGCAAGGGTGGCAGCTTCTTGCTTTAATTTTGCTTCTTTGGCATCACACTTGCTGCTTGGTGGGACTCCCCACCTGGAACTCGCCCTATTTTGCCCATCCTTCAGGATTGCTGCAGAGCCAGGTCTGCCCTTCCCCTTCCCCTTGTGCATCACACCCAGAGGGGGTCAGGGCCCAGGGGGTTCTGTTTTTGAAGCTGACCAGCCATCCCTGGCTACCACATCCTGCTGGATACCGGTGGCATCATACATTTTCCCGTTTCTCTGAGGTAATTACCAGGTGTGAGGTTTATTATGCATGTGGATTTTAGCATGAACTGCCAAGAACAGCTCAGAACAATGCCCAGGTGTGTGCAGCACATCCTGGGGGCTCAGACACAGCCAAGGTGTGTGGAGCCCCCAGATGTGGGCTGGAAAATGGGGAGCCCAAGGGCTTGGTGGGGGCCCCTCAGAGGCTGAGTGACCATCAGAGCCCGCAAAAGTCATGCCAAAGGTTGTGCTGACCTTGTTGGGGCAGGGATTTTTCCTGCAAAAGACACTGAGGATAGATGGATTTTAAGAGAAAATTCCTGGAGAGATAGAGCAGCTGTGGGGCTGCTGGGTTTTTGCTGAAACTTTATTTTGTTGGGCAAAGAAATGCATCACTGGGTCCATACAAGGAAAAATCCATTATGTTTTACAGGAGGGAAGCAGGGAGGCCTTGTGTGGCTGTGCCCTGTGGGACTGTGCCCATGTCACATCCCTTCCTGGGGCTCCATCTCCCATCTGGGTGTGTGGGAGGGGACCCTGGACCACCTCTCCCAAAGGAGGCACAGAAAATCCTCTGGTGCTGCCCAGTGTCCCATCACTTTGTGCAGATGGCATTCCCTAGCCCTGGATGACATCCCCTCAGCAGGGACACTGGCAGCAATGGTTTACTCTTGGGAGAACCACAGGATTCCCCAGGATGAGTGGCTGGCTCCCATTTTCCTTTGGGGACGTGGCTTCCAGTGGTCCATGGGAGCACAGAGGGTGCCCTGGGCTCTGCACACAGGTCACAGGGCTGCAGCACAGCACGGCCGTTCAGCATTCCCGTCCTTCCAAGGCAGAGCCATCCCCCCAGTGAGGTTGGGAGTCACTAGTCCTGATCTTCCCAGGCAGGGGGGAGATGGTGGCCTTTGTAAAGCCCTTAACAAGGTGGCTTTGTCTCACGTTTAACAAGGAGCTCCCTCGCTCCTTCCCCGGGAGTTTCCCAACGCCGGGTCCCTGAAAGCCAGCTTTATGCTCTGCCTGGGGACACGCTGCTGTGGGGCCGGATCAGAGGGACACAGGGGCCCTTCTGCACGGCCCTGACAAAGGCTGCCCCGGGGGGACAGAGCCTCACAGCTCAGCCGGCTCGGGGAGGGACAAGGGACCCACAGAGGGGGCTGCACTCGGAGCCCAGCGTCCATCTGGTCACTCGATCGTGGCAGGGAACGACCTGGAGATGCTCAGGGAGGGCCAGGGGCTCCTTGTGCTCTGTGCCCCCGCAGAGGGGGCAGGGGGAGTGGCTGGGAAGGGACAGGTAGGTTTTGTTGGCCGCAGGTAACAGGATCTGCAGCCGTTGGTGCCTTCCTGCCCTCTGCTCTGGCTTTGGCAGGGGGGTGGGAGTGAGGAGATGAGGGCTGGAAATGAAACCTCATTCAGCAGGGATGCTTCTCCTCACCTGGAAATGGGTTTGGAGCAAGCCTGGAGGTGTCTCAGCTCTGGCACCCCTCTGGTCTGGACCGGGCAGGTGCAGCAGCAGGAAGGGAGCCCTGGAGTGATCCTTGGCTATCAGCAGCACCCTGGGGGTGGGAGTGAGGAGATGAGGGCTGGAAATGAGACCTCATTCAGCAGGGATGCTTCTCCTCATCTGGAAATGGGTTTGGAGCAAGCCTCAGGCACCCCTCCGGTCTGGACCGGGCAGGTGCAGCAGCAGGAAGGGAGCCCTGGAGAGATCCTTGGCTGTCAGCAGCACCCTGCTCATGGCAGAGGCATCACCCATCCCCGTGTCAGCATCCAAGCTCCCCTCTCCCACCTCCTCCTCCTTCCCTGGGGGCTTTGCTGGCCTCTGCTCAGTTTGGGAGCTCCTGCCCTTCCCTTGTCCCACCAGTAAGGGCCCTCTCTCACCTCCCCCCTCAGCCATCTGCCTCTGAGCCCCCTGCCCAGCTTTGCTGTCACACATTAAACCCCAGCTCAGCGCCAGGGTCAGCGTGTCACAGCGGCCCCTCATCGATTTGTTTTACCTCCCCTTGGCTAAAGCACTTTGCCCTGGCCCCTTCCATGGCATAAGGAGCTTCCCAAGGCCCTCAGTTGTGCCCTTGCCCATCCTGGTCCTGCATGGCTG
Source organism: Agelaius phoeniceus (assembly GCF_051311805.1). Lineage (NCBI taxonomy): Eukaryota > Metazoa > Chordata > Aves > Passeriformes > Icteridae > Agelaius > Agelaius phoeniceus. The sequence continues at coordinate 6,814,753 of NC_135285.1, forward strand.
GACCCTGTGGGCAGCAGGGGCCCAGCTGAGCTGCTGATCTCCTGACCCTCCCCGGGGCACCTAATGTGTCTCCCTGGTTTATCTGGATCGATATTTCTGCAAGGGCAAGGAGGATCCCTCCAGGGGAAGGAGGGGATGAGGGGATCCTGCTTGTTTGCACAGCCCCATGGCTGGTTTAATGCTTAGCTGGGCTGGATCATTTCTGGGGATTGGGAAGGGAGGAAGACCCTAAATCAGGGTGGAGCTGAGACCAGTGAGGTCTCCTCCTTCCAGTTCTCACTCTCTGCACTGGGGCACAGTGGTTGGGAAATCTTTGCCTTCAAAACCCGCGGAGCTGGGATGGCTTCAGCACGGGTGGGGCTGCTTTGGAGGATCTGCTTCTTGCTTGTGGTGTTTGGGCCTGCATGAGGAGTTTTGGAACTGTTCTACTTGGTGCTAGGGCTGTTTTTATAGAAGCCTGGAGGTGACAGTAAAGGATGATCATCAACTGAATAAGTCCAAGCAGTGAGAGCCCTGGCAGCCTCCAGCCCTTCTTGCTGCACACTGGGGGATGCTCAGGGAATGAGGACTCTTGGTTTTATGGCTTGTCTCGGGGAATGAAGGCAAAGAACACATGGGCAACACTCCAACACCACCTCTGCTGAAGGCACCACACCTCCAGAGCCCCTCCTGTCCCACAGAGCCACTCCACAGCCGTGCCCAGGGTCCCTGTGCCAGCAGCCGGGGCAGATGCCCAGCAGCTCGGGCAGCCCGAGGAGAAAAGCAGGGAGCTCTTGGCAACTCTGCCTTTTGCTTTCAGCCTCGCCCTCTCGCTATTTATTGGTGACTTTTGTCCTTGGCCAGCTTAGCGGCTGAAAGGGGCTGTATTATATCACATGGAGGCAGCTCCTGGGAGGAGAGGGCTGCGCTTTCTGCGGGAACAAAGCAGGGTTGGCTAATTCCCCTCTCCTCCCGCGGCACCCGGGTCCCATCTGGTTGACACAGTTTGCTCCAGTGTCTCCTGCTATTAAGCCCCCACTTGCCTGCTTGAATCACCGGCGCTCCCCCGCCCCTGCACCCTCGGCCGCTTTTTCTTGCTTTATTTTTCATTTTCCCTAAAGCCAGGCAGAACTTGCTCCGTGGAGTGATGTCAGATGTGTGCGAGGCAGACCAATAAAACCTAATGCATCCCCCTCTTTGTCTGCCGGCCTCTCCAGCGCCTCACATTTTCCACTCAGAAAGCCACTTAAAACACATCAGCAACAATCCCTCACAAAACAGCCACTTGTTGGCTAATTGTGCCAAGGGCCCGCATTGCGCTCTCCTGCCAAGGAGGCTCTGATGCTGCCAGGGACCAGGGCAGTGGTGATGGGAACCCTCAGCATCCACCAGGATTGGCCCTGGGGGTGTCTTAGCTGCTCTGCAGGGTGTGGTGGGGCAGGGATATGGGATTGGGATGTTTCTGTTCCCCACAGCCTGGAGAGGATGGTCACAGAGCCAGGAGTGGGGCTCAGCTCAGCCCTCGCTTTGCAGCAGGATGGATGAACAGATGGGTGCAGCAGAGCTCCCTGGACTCTGTCCTACCTGCTGATTCCTTTCTGGGAAGGAAAGCAGGCAGCTGCAGTGGAATGGGAGCTCTGGGGGGATGAGATGGGTACCCCCCTGCCAGACTGGTGACTTCAGCTCTGTGGCTGTGACTCTGGGCTGAAAGCCAGAAGAGCTGGCTGCCCCATGCTGATGGGAGAGAGCTTTGTGGCAGCTTAGAGGGATGCCAGTGGGTTTCACTGGAGGGGATGGAGATCCAGGTGCCTGATGGAGGGCAGAGAGGGTGCAAGTCAGAGATGCTTCAATGCTGGAAGGGAGGCAGAGAGGCTTGGACCTTTGCCTAACAGAGAAGCCTCCAAAAATCCCTCCCAAGGAATCCTTTGGGCCCTTTGGGATATGGGAAAGAAATCAGAGGGTGGTTGACCTCCCCCTCTGCAACCAGGGGACCCAGCCTTCCCCCCGCCTCAGAGAGACACAAGTATGTGCAGTATCTGCATTTATTTTCCTGCAGAAAAACTTGGACAGCTTCTCCTGCTGCCACCCCCGGCATGCTGGGGAGCAGGACAGGAGCAGCACGCACTCACTGCCGCCTGCTCTGGGGGCGGGGGAGCTGTCACACCTTGTATCTCACAGCCACCCAATCACACCCGGGTTTGGGGCTAACTTGAGGCAGGCAAGGAGGTTCAGAGACAGTGCCAGGCAGTGGGAAGGCTGCCTGTGGGCGCTGTGCTGGGCGGGCAGCCCAGAGCCCTCCCTGTGGGCACGGAGCACACCTGCCCATGCTCACCTGCCCGTGCTCACCTGCCCGCGCTCACCTGCCCGCGCTCACTTGCGCAGTTCATTGGCGCGGGGCAGAGTCTGAGCGACCCACGGGCACTGGTGCTGCCGCCTGCTCCAGCTCCGTGGCCAGGCTGAGCCTCTGCCCCAGCGGCAGCCAAGGGATGAGGCGGGAGATTCAGGCAGCTCCCTCCCATTCCCGTCCCCATCCCCATCCCCATCCCCATCCCCATCCCCATTCCCATCCCCATTCCTATCCCCATTCCCATCCCCATTCCTGTCCCCATCCCCATTCCCATCCGCATTCCCCATCCCCATTCCCATCCCTATCCTCATCTCCATCCTCATCCCAATTCCCCATCCCCATTCCTGTCCCCATTCCCGTCTCCATTCCCGTCCCCATTCCCCATCCCCATTCCTATTCCCATCCCCATTCCCATTCCCTTGCTGTGCCATGGGGGTCCCTGTGGGCTGGTCAGACCCCACCGCACACCTGGCAGGGGCGGGTGCTGGGGAGGAAGGGGTTAAGCGGCGGCAGGAATCCGAGGATTACAGGTTTGTGTCCGGACTGTCCCATCTGTCAGCAGCACAAAGACGAGCCCTGTGTCGGGCTGTGCTGTCAGCGAGGAGCCCACCACTACATTAGGACTCCATTAGGGGAGGCTGGTGCTGGGAAATGGCAGCTGTCAGGACACTATCATTTCTCCTGTAATTCCTCCTGCTCCTTTCTCAACTGCACTTAAATAGCAGCTCTACCCACTGGGCCAATTTTGCATTTTCGTCCTCCCCGCTGCTCCTCTTCTTTCTTTAAAGCTGCAGCTCCCTGGGCCCCTTCCCTGCAGCCTGCTGGTGCCAGTGCCAGTGCCAGTGCTGCCTGTGCCTGGCCATGGCATCTGCACAGGGAGGAGGGCTCAGGAGCATCGGCAGCATCCTCACTGTGGAGCCACAGCAATGCCAGCCTGGTCTGAAATGGAAACTCACTGGCACAGGGAGGAGAGGAGGTGGATCCCCATCTCCAAGGATGGTCCTTCCCTTCTCCCATCGTCTTGGGCTGTCTTTGGGCTGGAGGATGTTGCCCAGGCTGTGCTGCCCTTGTACTGCAGGCTGGCTGCTGATGCAGGCCTAGCCCTGCTCTGCAAACTGGGACAGGGTGGGCAGAAAAACGGGTGGTGAATGGGGCTGGGGACTACGACCAGTGGCGTGGGCTGTGTCAGAACAGAGTTTCTTCTTCCAGCCACAAAACCTGTCCAATCTTTCAGCGTTTGGCAGAGGCTCCTGGGTCACACTGCCTGCCACATCAGGGTGGGATGATGCCCTGGCGCCAGGGGACCCAGAGATAAAACCACGGACAGACGGATTTCCTGATGGGACAAAATCACCTGGAAACTCTCAGCACCTGCAGAAAAGCAGCTCAGCATGGTGGGGGACCGTGCTGGGGGTCTCTGTGCTCACAGCTTTCCTGGGAATCCCTGGATCTTCCCACACCCTGCCCTGCCCTCACCGCATCTCCAGCCGGACCCGGCGCTCCCCGTGGAGCCTCCTTTTCCAGCAGGGGATCAAAACAAACACTCGTGTGGGGAAGTGCATTGCAGTGGTGCTCGAAATAAATAACTAATTTCTCCCTACATGATCTCAAGGAGCAGGAGAGGTGTGAATAGCAGGGCCTGGTGTCGGGCTGACTGGACTCCCCGGGGCGGTAATTCAGAGGATGACAAACATAAGCCAAAGAAAAATGTTGAAAAATGGGCACTTCCCGCAGCCCTGAGCAAAGGAGCTATTGCAGGGTTTGGAAATAACGAAGGCAAAGAGAGGGAGAGAGGGGAATTTTCTCATTGAGACCAAGTGAAGTGCCAAACAAGCTGCTATTATGGTGGCTTTGAGAGGCACAGGGAGGGGGTGGTGGGGAGGAGAGTAGGGGGAAGGAGAGGAGGGAGGTGGGGGAGAAGAGAGGGAGAGAGGGCTGGAGGAAGGGAGAAGAGTGGGGGCTCTGGGGGAGAAGGGGATGCAAGGAGCCAAAGGTGTGAGGTGACACAGGGGAGATGGAGAGAGGACCAAGGTTTGTGATGGTGGCAGGGCCACCACATGCCAGCACCCCACCCCTCACCCCCATCCTCATTCCCAGCCACCTTCTACCCCCTACAACCACCACCACCACCACAAGGGAGGAAAAAAAAAAAAAGAGAAAAAAAGAGATGGAAAGAAGGAAAACAAAATATCTACAGTTGTCGAGACAAGGGGAGAAAAATAGAGGCAAACATCCATAATTTTCTCTGTGGGGCTTTGCAGTAATTGAGCCATTTGGATAAAAATAAAGGCAGCAGGCCCTTTAGGTAAGAGGAGCTTTTGCAATCCAAGAAGCCTGAATTATGCGTCTTGTATCACTTGAAACCCCCCAGCACATCACCCCCCTTCTGCCTCCCCCGTGCGACACCAAACCACTTTCCCTTTTCTTCTTCTTCTCCTTTTTTTTTTCTTTTTTTTTTTTTTCCCCTTCCCTCCTCCTTTTTTAAGTACCCTGTCAAACAGCATCCGATGAGTGGAGAATTTCAGCTGTCACAACTAATTTCAGTGTGTGTGTGCAAAGGTGTGTGTGTGCCTCGAGAGGGGGGAGCTGGGGGATGCAGCCGTAGAATCACTCCCTTGCTTTTTTTTATTTTTTTTTATTTTATTTTTTTATTCCTCAAAAGGAAGATTTACATCAGAAATTTGTTTCTGGAAGTGTTTAAGGCCTGTAATTTCCCTCTTTTCAATCACTGCCTGATGTCTTCCTCTTGCCAGCTCCAGTGCTGAGGCTGGCTGTCACCCTCCCAGCAGCCTGGTCCTTCAGCTGCTCCTGCCCAGTGCCAAGGGGGATTTTCCATCTCTTACCAGGGCTTGAGGATCCCAAAATTCAGCTCTCACAGCCCTGGGCACCACTCTGGGTCTGGGGGGGAAGGTTCCAGCTCCTCCCTGCCTGTGTCCCAGTGCTGGTGGCTTTATGCTTCAGGTTGGGTCACCTTTGTAGCCACTTTGAGATTGGCATTAGCTGGGGGCTCACAGGGTGGATCCTGCTCAGAACAGGGCACCCCTGAGAGCCAAGTGGGGCTGTTGGGGCGATCCCCCACCCAGGATATGCCTGGGGGAAAAGGGGCAGCTGGGGAGAGGCTGGTGCTGAGCACATTGGGTCTTCCCAGCCAGAGTTAGGAGGGGAAAATTCCCCGAATCCAAAGTCTTTGGGTGTTCCCAAGAGAGGAGGAAGCAAAGCCCTGGTCATGGCTGGAGATGTTGCCTCCATCACGTTCAGAAGATGATGGGGTGGCTGTGGTGATCATCTCAGGTGAGGAGGTGCTCCAGGCCAGGCTGGATGGAGCTCTGAACCACCTGGTCTAATGGGAGGTGTCTAATGGGTGGAATCAGCAGAGCTTTGAAGTGCCCCCAAACCATTCTGTGGTTAAAATCCTTCCCCATGGGCTGTGTCCATTTTCCTAAAACAAATGGGCTTTTTGCTTAAAATGACCCCAGCTTCTGAGAGGAGAAAGGCTGGGGAGCAGCCAGCCCACTGGTGTGGGGACGTGACCAGAGCAGACTCTGCACCCCAGATCATTCCATCAGCTCAGCAATTCCTGCTCCTGTAGGCACAAATGGGATGCACAGAACTGGAAAGGGCAAGAGCCAGCCAAGGAGGAGCACAGAGCTCTGTGGGACGTCCCTCAGGTGTTGAATTTCCTACTCAGGGCTTTGGGAAATGGGCTGTGGGGTCAGTGAACCTTGGACTGCTCCAGTGTGCAAACCCAACCAGGAGCTGGGTGCAGGCTGCATTTTGGGAGGTATCACCCAAAAATGACCCTCACAAAAAGCAGCAGGAAGGGCTGTGTAGGGCCCTGCTCAAGGAACAAGCTTTGCATGTTCTTTGCATGAATCCTTGACTAACTGGTCCTTGCATCATCCCAGAGTCTCCTGCTGCTCCACTGTGGCAGGAGTGGGGGCTGGACCAGACCTGGGGGCACCTCCAGACCTCCCCAGAGCACCCCATGCCCAGAATCTTTGTGGAAAGCGTCACCAACACCATGGCAGTGTCCAGCCATGGCCATGAGAGTCAGGAACCTCAAACACGTGGACCAAACCAGGCAGGGAATGGGTGCTGTGGGAGGCGTGTTCCAGGGAGGGGCTCAGTGAGGGCTTTGGTGGCACAGCCTGGCATGGGATGGCACAGCAGGGATGGGATGGCAGGGGCACAGAGAGGATTGCATCAGCAGGGAGAGGATGGCCACAGGTAGGGATGGAATGGCACAGGCAGGGTGGGAGGGAATGGGCAGGGATGGGGTGGAGCAGGCAGGGATGGGATAGGACTGGCAGGGCACGGAGTGCAGGCAGGGATGGGATGTGACAGCTGTGGATGGGATGGCACGGGCAGGAACGGGATGTGACAGGTGTGGATGGGATGGCACGGGCAGGAATGGGATGTGACAGGTGTGGATGGGATGGCACGGGCAGGAATGGGATGTCACAGGCGGGAACGGGCTGGCACAGGCGGGGAGGGGCTGTCAGGGGCAGAGCAGGGTCCGGGACAGCGGCGCTGCCGCTCCCAGCCCTGTCCCTGCCGTGTCCCTCTCGTGTCCCAGCCCTGTCCCCTCGGTGTCGCCCGCCGTGTCCCAGCCCTGTCCCATCCCTGTCCCAGTCCTGTCCCCTCGGTGTCCCCAGGTCCATCCCGGGGACGGTCCCGGGGGTCCCTGGGGGGCGTGGCCCGTCCTGACCCCGCCCCTCTCCCCCATCCCCACCCCACGGGGCGCGAGCGGCCCCGCCCCTCACCGCGAGCCCCCTCCTGGCCCCGCCCCTCAGGGGCACTTCCGGCGGAAGCGGGGGGCTCCTTCCCTTTCCGGGCGCGGGCCCCGGGCGGAGCGGCGGGACGGGCGCGGGCCATGGCGGAGCTGGCGCAGGGGCAGAGCCAGAGCGCGGCGCCCGTGGGGATCAAGCCCGAGGGGTTCGTGGACGCTCTGCACCGGGCCCGGCAGGTGAGGCGCCGGCCGGCGGGCCGGGGGCGGGCGGGAGGAGGCGCGGGGCGCCGCTAGGCCGCGGAGCGGAGGCGGGGCACGGCCGCGGCCCCGCTGCCCCTGTGCCGGGAGAGCGGAGCCCTGAGGGGGCGGCGGGGCTCTGACAGCCCGGCCGTGCTTGGTGCCAGGGCGGCAGCGCTGCTGTGCGGGAGGGGGCGGCTCGCAGGCTCTGGCCGGGCTGAGCCGGTGCCGGTTCGGGTCTCACACCGGCCAGAGAGCGGCAGCGGGGTGGGGAAGGGGCTGGGGTGGGTGTCCGTGAGGAGCGGCTGAGGGAGCTGGGGGCACTCAGCCTAGAGAGGAAGAGGCTCGGGGGGACTTTGTCACAGTGTCACTCCCTGAAAGGAGGCTGTCCCCAGCTGGGGTCGGACTCATCTCCCAGACAACCAGCGACAAGACAAGAGCACTCAGTCTCGAGCCATGCCAGGGAGGTTTGGGTTGGGCATTGCATGGAGTTCCTTCACAGAAGGGTAATTAGACATCAGAATGGGCTGCCCAGGGAGGTGGTGGAATCCTCATCCCTGGAGGGGTTTAAGGGAACCCTGGATATGGCACTCAGTGACATCCTCTGATGGACAAGGTGGTGATCAGCCTCAGGTTGGGCTCCATGGATCTTTTCCAAGCTAATTGATTCTGTGAATACTGACCTGGGCAGAGCAGGAGCTTGGCATTCCCTGCAGGGAGAGAGGAGGGGGCACTGAGGTGCTAAAATGGGAAATTTCAGTGAAAGTGCCCAGCCCTGCAGGAATCAACACCCTTGCCTTCAGTACAGGGTATTCCAGGTGTTGGTGTGCTCCTTGGTTTGTGGAAAGGGGCTGCAGAACAAGAAGCTGCTGCTCATAGCATGGGTGCTGTGGCTGTTCTTCACATCTCCTGTTGCAGCTCTGCCTCGGGGGTTTTATCATCTCTGAGCAGGTTGCACTTGTGCTTAGTGGCTGCACATGAAGGAGCTGTGACACAGCTGAGTGCCAGAAGCAGCTGCTCCAAGACCCTGACTTTGTTCTCTCCAGGTGGGAGAAATCCCCTCCTGTTGCCCAGACTTTGTCATTTCACTGACAAACTTCTGAGGGAGCTAAGCTGGACCCTAAGACCTCTCAAGTGTTCTCTGTGGGTGCTGTCCCCTCACTCCCAGCTCACCTGGGGATCAGTGGGAGCCAGTCCCTGTTCTGTGCAGCCTGCAGTGACCTGCACAGAGGCACCTGGTGCTGTAGATCCACACCCTGCCCCTCCTAGGACACAGGAGCTGCTCTGGGGCCATTGATTTCCCTCTCAGCACAGGCTGGTGGGGTGTGAGTTGCTGCAGGGTGAGCCAGGCCTTGCTTCTTTCAGCCCCTGGGGAAGTGCCCTGTCCTTGAAATGTGGTGTCTGAGCAGCCAGACAGGGTTTTGTGCTTGATGCAGTTAAATTGAGAGGTGCTGCAGCTGCTTTTGTCTTGACCTGATTCTATCTTACTCATTGCAAAAAACATCTTATTTAAATATCTGATAATGCTGCCACCTGTTAGCAGTTGAACAACTCATTTATGTAAAATAAAATAATTATTTGCTGTTGAAGTGCAGGTGGTTGAAATTATTTTGTGTTTCAAGTCCAGAAGGGACCATGAAGTTGGTCAGGGGTCTGGAGCACCTGCCCTGTGGAACCAGACTGAGAGAGCTGGGGCTGTTCATCCTGGAGAAGAGAAGGTGCAATGGGGACACCACAGCATCCTCCAGGATCTGAAGGGGCTACAGGGAAGCTGCAGAGGGACTGGACTCTTCCATCAGGAGCTGTAGTGACAGGACAAGGGAGAATGGGCTCAGACTGAAAGAGGGGACATTTAGTAAAATATTAGGAAAAAATTCTTCCCTGTGAGGGTGGTGAGGCCCTGGCACAGGGTGCCCAGAGCAGCTGTGGCTGCCCCATCCCTGCAAGTGTCCAAGGCCAGGTTGGACAAGGCTTGGAGCTACCTGGGCTTAGTGGAAGGTGACCCTGAGGTGGAACTGGGTGAGCTTTGAGATCCCTCCCACCCCAAACGCTTCTGTGTGTACCACTGGTGATCAGTCCCAGGATAAAGGGTGATGCCTCAGAGCATCCTGACCTCAAACAGCACAAACTGCAAATGGATCTGAGCTGGAGCTGCCTCGCTGCTCTCATCATGTTTGTAGGGGGAGTCTGTGAGACCCCAGCCCCTGCCTGAGGGAGATGGAATAGTAAATAAATCTGTGGTCACTTACTTGATTTTGTTATTCTTAAGTTCATTATACTTGCTGCAATTATTCTACACGTGCTGGGTTTCCATGAGCCCAAAACTGGAGGATTCCAGCAGCAGCCTTCTGGCTGTCTCAGCCTGGCAACAAGTGTGTTGGGAAATGTGGGCACTGCACGTGTTTGTGGGAGAGCAGTGTCCTACATTTTTGTGCAGTGAGTTGTTTGCTGCCTGTTGAAAATGATTTTTTTTCTCTTAGGGGTTGTGGGATGAAAGGAGCTGTTGGAGGGCTGAAATGTTTCCTTCCCCTGTGAAAATACTTGATTTAATTGACTTCTGTAGAGGCTGGGTAAGAGAGCAGGTGGTCTTCTCTTGCACAGAACCAGATTGTCACTAGTGACTCGTTGCCAAATGTCACTGAAAATGCTCTTCATTGCTCAGGTGATGGATGTTTGCCTCAGCACCCAAGCAATCTGTGATGGAACTTCCTGGCTGAGAATCAGGGGAAAATGGAAAGGCAGCTGCACCTAATATTTCTCTGGAGGTGATGGCAGAGCTTTCACCAAGGGTTTGGTGCTGTGTTTGCCTGAGCTGTTCTGATCTGCTACAGCTTTTGGCCTTTTTGGAGTATTCCTTTTGCTCTAAGAGAATGAGGGAGCAGAGGAAAGAAGTTGAGGTTCTTACTTTGTGTTGGTCATCCCTGGCTTGATGTTTGAATCTTTCAAGGTTTTGTGTCCCATGTAAGACCAGGAATGAAATTTCCTAAATTCAGTTCTCCTGAGAGCCACAACCTTACAGTCAGGCTGTGGAATACAGAGCTTGATTCTGAATATCTAAACAAGGACATGACTTCAGGACAAGGAAGACTTCCCTGAGTCAAGGAAAGTGCATTCCTCAGAGCCACTGGGATGTGAGACGAATATGGGAATATAAAATAAAAACCTGGAATATATTTGAAAGAAATTACCTTGCATTGCTTTCAGCATTTCTGCTGGACTTGCCTGGATTTTTGTGGACTCTGAAATATTTGGGATTTATGAATAATTACTTTTTCAAGGCAGTGCTGGGACTTTGAAGTGCTCTGTCCTGCATCTTCTGCACCATGTCTCAAGTGGATTGGTGGCTCTTAGGTGGGGACAGGTCTGTGCAGCTGCTCCCAGGCAGGCTGGCTTTTCTGTGGCATTTTGGGGTGGGGAAAGAGAGAGAGAGGGTGTTTGCTCCCCTTTTGAATAGTGGGATCAGAAAATAAGCAGAGCTGCTTGTACTTTGGACTAAAATGAATTTCTCTCAGCCTGTCCTTAAGTTGTGTTCTTATTGACCAAACAGTGTCTTGCTGAGGGTTCTGGGAATGTTCTGGAGAGGAGAGGCTGAGGCTTGGTGGGCCTGTGATGTGCCATCCTGGCTACCTCAAAAATGGGGAATATCCTGAGACTGACTGGGAGTCAACAGGCTGTGTTTGAAATCCCTCTTTGTATCAGGCTCTAACTTTCATTTCTGTGGTGATGGAGGCATCTTGGACAAACTTTTCTTTACCCCCTTGCAGAGTCCTTCCTCAGGTCATCCTCAAATAGATTCAGGCTTTGCCAATTACTCTGGTGTTTAGGAAAACCACCTGTGACAAGAAGCTTAAATGGTTGTGGGTGGTTTGGTTGCTTTCTGCAGAGCTCTGGAGAAATGTCTGTCACCCCAGCTCAAGTGTTCTGCTGAGTGCATGGGAGGAGCAGCACAAGGACCAGAACAGTCTGAAGGGTCAGATGACAGTGCCTTATTGGGTTTTTTTATCCTGCTAATACCTAGAATTGGTGATTTTATCTGTTGCTGTTCTTTGCAGGGCACCATGGAGAGGTTTTTCCTAGAAGCTGGGCCTGTTCTCTTGAAAGCTGAATTCTGCAGATATTGGTGTTTGAGTGTGCCTAGCAAAGAAGCTCCATGTTTAGAAGTGGTTTTGTATTACTCTGTATTTTGTATTGTCATTTTTCTGGCTGTTAAATGTATAGGAGAGCAGAAGTGCAAGGTGTAGGAAAACTTGTATCTCTCACACAACTTCATGGATCAATTTGTTTTTCTTGGCTTTATCAGTGCAATTTGCAGCTGGGGCTTGTGTTTTCCTTTAAAGTCCTTGTTGGGAAAATTATTTTGGGGAATTTAGGTGCAGAAACAGTGATGCTTTTTCCCCAGTGTATTTCAGAGCTTGATGAAATGGATGCATTGGGTTTAAGGGGAAGAAAAAAGGAGGAAAAAAACCTGAGGCTGACATGGAGCAGGACAAAAGCAGTGGCTAACAGCAGTACATTACTCAAGGTCACTGAGGCAGATAAGGGCTGGGTCTGCTTGCTTTTGCCATGTCCTAATTTTTGTGCTTACTTCCCTGCTGCACTTGTCATAAAATCTGAGCTTCCCATTTTAAGTTGAACATGAGATGTTAAAATGTATTTTAGCTGCTACATGCACTTGAAAAGCTCAGCTTTTCATTTTGCAGGGTGCATTTTCCTGCTGTGGTGAGGTGGCACCGTTGTCTGCCTCTAATCCAGTGGCAGCTGGGAGGCTTTGGAGATAAGGGTACAAGTTTAAATAAAGGGAGAGGGGGGGGGAAGGAAAATATCCTAAAAGCTGATAATGTAAAAATTGCTTTAACACTCTTGCTTTGCCCTTTACTTGGAGGATTCTGTGCTGGGGTGATCATTGTGTGCTCAGTGTGAGCAGGGGTTCACAAAGCTCCCCTGAGGTGGGAGGACACAGCCTTGGTGCCAGCAGGCTGGTCCTGAACACCTTTGTACTTCAGGCTGCCTTCCTTCCCTAAGCCAGCTTCTGCTGTCCACAGACTGGCTTTTTCTTTTCCTGGAGTGTGTGCTGAGTGATTTCACCTCTAAAGGATCATCCATAACTTGTAAGTCATGGTAAATAACCACTGACAGAAAGAGAGTTCTTGATTAGGGTGTTGAAATTAAATGTTCCAAAATATGTCAGGGTGTGTTATACCTAACGCTGTTCTTTTGGGTCTATGTTGTAAGTTACTGTATGAAAGCTGTTAATAGATTGCTGTAAAATATATTTTAAAATTTACATTTCAGCATTGAATATCAGAAAACATTTCTGCTCTTTGTATTTCATTGAAATTCTCTTCATCCTAAACATGAGGGGAAAGGGCAAAGGGCTGAATCCATGGGTGCAGTACAACATTTATCAAAAGAGTAAAGCATCACCTGGCCCTCCCTCCTGGAAAGCACAAGGTGTGTTAATGCTTTCAGAACCACCTGTCTGGGGACTTACTGGATATGTTGGTGTACAAAATGCTTGTCATGAAAGCTGCACTGCAGGATTGCAGCTGGTACCAGTGGAAGATTTTATTCTCTAGCTCTGACATTTCTGACACAGCAAAGTTTCTGACTTTGCAAAAGGAGACAAGACAGAATGGACTATAAAGAGAAAATGGTCCAAACTTGGGGCCCTTTTCATGGAAGGCATTGAACAGAATGTTTCCTATTCTCTTTCTAAAAGCAGTACCCTCAATCTTTCAAGATTATTTCAAATAGGTTTTTTCCAGTACCCTGTGGTTCTGCATCTTGGGCAATTGTTTGTTCCACTGCAGCAGAAGATAGTGTCAACAACCAGAGCTGCTGTAGATGTCTTTCTGTTGCAGTGAAATGCAAATTTTAGAAATCTTTAGATATGCTGGTCATTAAAAACATCTCTGGGTAAAATGCTCTTTCATCTGCTCCTGTTCCTTATTCCCTGCTGAAATCCAGTTATAATGGAGTGTGATCAGTCTCTTGGTAAAGATTTGATTAAATGATTTTATTTTGGCTGGAAAAGGCAACAAGTGCTGTAGCATGTATTGTACATGATATTTGTTCTGTAACTGCTTTGTTCTGTGCCTGCTTATTACAGCCAAATACTTTCTGTAGGCAAAGGGAGCTGTGACAGGGCAGTTTTTCTGTCCTGGGAGGGTGTAATGGGGTGCAGCACCCAGGGAATGCACCTGGCAGCTTCTGGGGTGGGTTTCACCAGTTAGCTCAGAGAGCAGCTGGAAGGAAGAGCTTGTGTAGTCAGCTGTCCCCCAAAATGTCACTGGAGATGAGCTTTGCTTTCCACTTGCATTCAGTGATGTTTAGGTGTGTGTCTCAGTTTATTTGCTTACCTTAGTCCCCTTGCTGTGATACCTGCCTGTCTCCTCTTTCCTGTGAATAAACTCATTGTATCCTGGCTCAGCAGGGAATGGCAGTTTCCCCTCTGCAAGGCTTGGAAGCAGAGGCACAGGCAGCATTAGCTGTGTTTGTGCTGTACTGACCACTGCAGGAAATGGAAACTAGTTCTGGACTGATAGTTTGCCCACTGGCTTATTCCTCACACAGTAAACAAGAGTGCTCCAGTGCCTTTGACAGGGAGTTCCCAAACCTGTCCTTGTGCTGTGTGTTTGCACTCTCTGCCTCTGCTCCCCCACAGATGTGTGAGTGTGCATTTCTGTGTGCCTGGATCTGCATGGATGCAGGAGGAAGCACATGTCCTCCCACCCAGCTTCTCCAGGACAGAGCTGGGGGGTTAGCTTGAACCCTCCTCTTAGCAAGATTTCACCTGTCAGCTATCCATGGAGCAAATAATCCTGAATGTAATGTTCCAGGGCTACTTATGATCAGGAAGAGGAACTGGGTGAATATGATCTTAATTAAGCAAATATTAAAAGCAAGCAGAAAATTGTTTGCTTTACAAATGAAGCACCTTGTTACAAATCCAGCTATATAGTAACTACCTGAGAGAAGATTGGCCTGGGGTCAAAGCTTTATTGGGAGAAACAGTGTTTAGTTGTGGTGGCTGATAATGCTTTTATCTCCTTTTTATAGATTGCTGCTAAAATTGGAGATATTCCTCACTTGAATAATTCTACAACACTTGTGGACCCGTCAGTCTACGGTTATGGAGTGCAGAAAAGGCCCCTGGATGATGGAGGTAAGCTGGCTATGATTGCTCAGTCTTGTGGATGCAGCTCCTGAAATTCACCTATGGAGGCAGTTGTTTGTTTTAAGGATGGAAAATGCAGCTTTCTGTGTGTAGAAATTTTAAACAAGATGCACTGTGCTGTTTACCCTTCCCTAGATTGCACAGTGTTCTTAGGCACTGGTATTAATGTGAAGCAATTCTTTGTTAGTTCATCACCTTTGGGAATCAGCAAACAAACTGTGTCATTTCAGTCTTGGGCTGTGGTAGTTGAGGGAGGGAGGAGGATTTTTTCATTGGGCCTGTTCTGGAACTCACATAGAGAGCACCAGGTGTACACAGTACATGTTCTTCCCTGGTGGCCCTTCTTTTCTGAGAGCAGGTCATGTGTAGGGACAGCATTACACATGTTCCTTTCCACCTGTGGCAATAATCACAGCCCAGGAGCTGAGTTGCTGTCAAGTTCTGGTTGCTTTTTACTTGACTTTTAAGGAGAAAAGGTATTTATGTAAGGTGATGCAAGTTGGAAAGAAACCTCCTGTATTAGCTTAGCTTTCTCTGTTAGTATTTGAGAATTCTGAAATCTCTGAGGAATTTAAAATTGGCCATAGCCAAAGGATAGTTTATTGCATGGAGCATAACTGGTAACTGTTGTAAGTCAATATTGTATGAATTGTTACAATTTTAAAATAAGCCACTAGTTTCTTACCTTTATAAGAAAAAGAGTTCTAACAAAAATGTTAGATAAGAGTTTTTTAGCTTTTATTAATCTAATGATATGCATGGTTACAAGTATTTAAATTGTTTTATCTGCTGCTGTACAGATGCAAAGAGCTCACCTTTTCCTGTGAAGAAATAAAAAGCATGGCTATATCTTCCTTTTTACTATTTCCTCTGGTGTTTTTCCTGACACTCAGAGCCCTGCAGGGTGATTCTCTCCCCCATGAACATGTTCAGGAGTACTGAGGAGATAAGCCAAGCTGCTGCCTAGCACTTCATTTTGAAAAGAATTTTTTTCTGTCTGATACAAAGGCTGAAAATAGCTGCATGTCTGCTCCTCAGTCTGAAAAAACAACCTGCTGCATGGGGAGAAGATTCTTTCATGTGGAGCCTCTGGCTTGCTAACATTACTGTTTTCTGAACACATGCCACCACCCACTTCTGTTCCCTGCTCTTGGCTCCATTTGAGCAACAGGTTGCTGCTGCTCCTTTGGTTTGGGGTTTCAGGAGAGAATGGATTTATCTGGGTGAGCCCCCATATTTTGTATCTTTGTTGAGAAGCCAGAGGTCTGGCATTGCTGGTGTGTGCTGGTTCTGCAGGGGAAGGTGCTGGGCAGTGTTGGGGAATGCTGAACAGCTCTGAGCTTAGGGATGTGGCTGTGTGTGAAAAGGAGTAAAAATAGCCCTCTGGGAACCTGTCATTCACAACATTTACCCTGCCTGTGTTTTTCATTGATTCATCAGACTAGAGATCTGACCTCCTGACAAAATGAGTTTTAGGAGCTCGTAACACGTGAGCTGGTTGTAGTGTTTCAGTGACAGGTTGGACTTTGTACTTAAACTTGTACTGGGAGCCCTAGAACGTGGTGAGCCTTGTTTGTGTTGACACAGAGCCTGTCAATACAGTAGCAGTCTGGGCTAGAAAAGTGCATTGCTGCTGGTTTCTTGTGCTCTGCACATAACTCCAGGGAGTGGATGTTGTTCCTGGGAGAGCCTCCCAGGGTGGCTATTCCTGACTCCTGCATCAGCAGTTGTTCTGCTCACCCTGTCCTCAGCACTGGACCTTGTTTGTAATTGTTTTTAAATGCTGTGTTTGCCCTTGGGTTGTTCATACACATCTGTATATAGTTTTGTCCAACTCCCTTCCCAAAAATCTGGTCTGTGAGAAGATGAGAAATGACAGAAGTCCTATTTTAAAGGGCTGGAATTTGACAAAGAAGCAGGAATTGTCAGGGTTGTAGCACTTCTTTCAGCTTGGGTCATGTTGGGTTTTATTTCTAGTGGTGTTAGTGAGTCCTGTACTGAGATGCAGCTGTGTGATGAGTTCCCCCCTACATGTGGGATCCTCCTGTGCTGTTCTTTACCTGCAGCCTGGCAAAGCAGCTCCTGAAGCTGTGTGTGCTCCTTGCTCTGTATCTCTTTGTGGTGTGATCCATATTTTAGTCTTGGGCTACCTGCTCTTGCTGCTGTGTAATTAAATGTCTGTAATGCAGATTTAGCTTTAAACATCTGGAAGATGGAAGTTGCTTTTAATAGGACACTTAAATTAGGAAAGCATTTCCTATTTGGATGATTTTTTAGTTCTCTGTTAGCTGCAAACAAGGGGTGTTGGAATTTCATGCCCCCACTTGTCTCCATTTTCTGCTTGTCTGTGAAGCACAGTTTGGAGGTGTTGTTGTCAGGAAGTGATTATGTTGTTACACATGCTCCAGAAATGTTATAGTGCATTTTATAGTGGATTTGGATACATTCTACTGCTCTGGATGGGTTGGGAACAAATCTGGTGGGAAATTTCCCTGTATACTACATGCTCACAGCTGGGTGCAGGTCTCACTGCTTCCTTATCCCCATGCAGCTCTTGGAAAGTTATCTCTGTTCCTAATACTGCTGGAAAAATTGTCTGCAGAGGAAGTGTTTAAGGTGACAGGAGAACTGTCTGTTTTTCAGGACAATCTAATTCTTCCCATCTGTTTTTGTAAACAGCTGCTGCTGTGGCTGCCTGATGCCAGCTGAGGAAGTGGTCTTGAGACAGGTGTCAGTGTGTTCATCAAAACAAATTCAGCTGCTTTTCAAGCATTTCCAGGAAAAACAGATTTATTATGTCAGAAACCAGGATGTGTGAGTGCTTTCTGCACTTCCCTTAACATAACCCTCATCTGAACTGAGGAGCAGAAGGATCAGCCCTGGTAACCTGGCTCATTGGTGTTAGATGGACCTTGAGACTGATTGTTTCTCTTTTCCCTGGCTTCTTTTCTTCCCCCTTTCTGGAAACAACTTGAAAGTAATCCTGCCAACAGCTGTAGTGCAGGGAAGAGATCAGGTTTATTTGTACTGCTCCTGGGAAGTCACAGCTGGCATTTCTGTGCCACTTGCAGGGGTTAATGTTTCTCATGAAGGGGAGCACTGGGGACAGGTGAGTCTGAGCTGCAGACAGACCTGGTGGCATCTTGCCTGTGGCTGCTGCTAGGACAGACCCCAGCCCACCTGTTAAGGGCCAACTGCTGCCCCTGGCCTCTATTCTAATTAAAGGGTCCCTCTAATTATCAGCACAGATTAATAAGTTTGTTTAATGCTAAATAACCTTTCAAGAAGCAGCCTCCTTTTGTTCAAAGGAAGCAGGGGTCTAGTCTGCTGCAAAGAGACTGATGGACAGAGCATTAGCCTTTGTTTGGGCTGCTTTAAAGGAGTGTCCTGTGAGATCCAGAGGATTAAGCAGCAGCATCACAGCTGAAGGCTGGGGCACCCTTTGAGTCTGGGAAAACAAAGGTGAGAGACCTTGGAGAAGCCTCACAGCCCCCTCTCTCCACTCCTCTCTCCTCCCAAAGCTGCTGTGGTACATCCAGATCTGGAGATCACCTGTTCTGGTGCAATAAAATTTGATTGTAGTAGAACCAAGGGCTCAAACACAACATGATCCTGCTGTACAGAGTACTTTATTCTTTCCCTTCAATGTGCTTTCAATGAAAATAGTGATGGGCAGAAGGGAATTCTGTCCCTTACTGCTGATGGAAGTCAGTACTGATGCTCTGACACATCTGCAGCAGCAGTAGAACCAGGGCAAAAATCCAGATCTTTTGGCAAAAGATTTCGTTTAATACACAAAATGCCACTGTTCTTCAAAATTGTAACTTTACAGATGGCCACTTTTTTAGATGAGGTGGTTTAAGGGAGGGGGAAGAAACCTCCAAAGATTTGCAGTGAAGTCCCACACAAAAATTATTAGGGTTTGACTATTTAATTCAAGAAAAAACTATCAATATTTGATGATGGAGAATTAGGATAACAATCTTTGTAGCTTTCTAAAATTTATGATGATCCCATTTTGGCTCTAAAATATGAAAAGCAAAGCAGCTCTGTTCCACTGCTCTCAAGAAGATGTGTTGCTCTGATTTTATTCTAGCCATGAAGATATTCCTGAAGAGATTGTATATTCCCATCATGCACATTAATTTAGTGGGAGGCACTGCTCTGTTTTATGGGGTGGAAGAAAAATCCACATTTGTTTTGAGTGTCTGTTAGGTAGAATTCAGTTAAGGTGAAGCGTAAAGCAGATTGAAGAGTTATCAACCAGCAGGTGCCGTTAATAGGAAATTGTGCTGATTTTATTCAGTATTTTTCCTTATTTGCAATAAAATGACTGCAGTTACAGTTAAATTGTACTGAATAGATGTAAAAGGGGGAAATATGTATGTGGCTTGTCAGAGTTCAGCCCCCTCCTCGGTGTGAAGGGAGACAGTGGAATGGTGCATCAGCTTTCAGTATTGTGGCTGCCCCAGCCCTGCCTCTCTGTTAGTCCCTGTTTTTCAGAGAAAAATGGACATGTTGGAGAAGGAATGGACTTTAGGTTGTTGGAACTGGGAGCCACATCATTTTTTCTCCCTCAAAACAGAGAGAAATCGTAAATGACTTGAAGTAAATCATTTCCATTTCTCTCCATTTGACTTCAATCTCACAGTTTTTTGAGAAGTTTCTGTGAACTGTGGAAGGAATGGTCTCTCACATAATTTACTGTGGCATAATTTTTCCATACTAATTTGTCCAACAAACATGCATTAAGGCTGATACCTCCCTGTGGGGGTGAATGGCTTGCTCTGTTTGGATTCTGCAACTCAGAATGGGTTGGAGAGACATTGCTACCTGCATCTAAAGCATTAATTCCCTTACTGATTTCACTTCCTGTGCTGGTACAGGTTTCCCATCAGAAGTTGGCTTTTTCAAGTGTAGGATTGTGTTACAAAATGAAGGCTCTTCCCTTCCTTGCATGAACTTGGGGAGGTGATTATAGGATGTGTATCTGTCTCATAATTTGTGGGCAGTGGCTGCAGCGGAACAGATTGCTAAGAGAGCAGTTCTGGTGAATTGAAATGAGAAGTGGAGATTTAAATACAGCCTTTGCAGAGTTAAAACCACTCTTTCTGGCATCTTGATAATGAGTGGCCTTGGCTGTGGCAGCCCCACACTACACCAATACCACCAGACCTACTGCCTGGAGTTGAAATATTCTGAGTTTGGTTGTGTTTGCTCAGCTTTGTGGTAGAAGCTTATCAGCCAGAGCAAATATTCCCCATTACATCACCCACCTTTTTCAACTACAATATTCACAATTATCAAATTAGAGCTTTTCATATTCAAGGTGAAAATATGCAAAGACAAACTAAATGAGTCAATTAACACAGCAGTTGTCTTATGACTGAGCTGGAGAGAGTAATAAAACAGAAACATTGTCAATATTTTGGTCCTGAACTATCATGAAGGTATTGACACACAACAGAAATACACTATTGACTCTCTTTGTCTATTTTCTTTGAGTAAAGTGTTTGGCCACAAACTTGATGCATTTTTCTGCCAGATTTAGAGAGTGTGGGATGCATCCACTTTCTATCCCTGCCAGCTGATTGCCAATTTATTTCAGGTCAAAGAATGTGCAGCTTGCTGCAAGGTAGTCTGAAACAGCATCTTTATTCTCACAGCTCACATGTTGGCCAGTTTCATTTGTTTTGTTCTGTGCCCTCCAGGCATGCAATATAATCTTTCAACTGGTTGTTAGCACCAAATGGTCTGGGTTTTAGCTGGTTTGCTGCAGGCAAAGTCCAGTAGGAAGCCCAGCAGGGCTCGTGTTCCTACTTTGCATGAGTTGGTCTAATGATATTTTCCCCATTAACATTTGGAAGAAAGATCTAATCTGTTGGGGCTGGGGGGGAGAAGTCTGTCTCAGGGTTGTCAGTAGGGAGATAATTGCTAATCAGAGATGGACCACCAGCTAGCATGGCAGAAATTCCTGGAATGTGTTCAAGAACATGTGTTTTGTCAGGTTGAAACAGTGTTTGGGTGCCACGAGGTTACTTAACAGCCCTATTCCTTTAACAGGTCTCCGTGTAAGTGGGCTCCATGGAGCACAGATCAGAGACACTGAGAGAAGTATGTGCCAGCCCTGTCAATGCTTGGACTGAGGGAATCTCTGAGGCTGCTTGGCTTTTATTCTTGTTTATTAATGCACACTGGTTTCCTTCAGATTTCTCTCCCTCCTCCTCCCTCCCCCCCTTTTCCCTTTTTTTACTACTTTGGGTTTAATTTGGGAAGGGGGGAGGTTAGTTGCAGGGATTTGGATTTGGGCAGGCAGGATTTTCTCCCATGACTCTCAGCATGGGGAGACACGGATCAATTCCCTATCCTGTGTTCAGCTGGACACTGGGCTGTGGTGTGTGTTGATCAAGAAATCCCCTCCTGTTTTGTAGCACATAACGCATTCATTTCAGCCACTGAACCTAAATTACTGTTTTGCTTTTCTTTCTTTTTTGATGAAACGGTAAGAACTCTTTTTCTATAGGGATGAAGTTAGTTTATCCGTGCTAATGCTTTGATTTTTTTCCCTTTTTTCTCTCTCTGCCACAGTAGGTAACCAGTTAGGGGCCCTGGTACATCAAAGGTAAGCAGTGGGTTATGTTTTATTATTTATTGATCAATTCTAATTGTTTATTGATCCACCATCTGTAGTAGTGTTAGAAAGTCAGAGGTTGAGAATGTGGAAAAACTGTCAGCTTGGGTTTTCTACAGCCTGGGTTGTTTGTTCTGAAGAAAAAAGAGGAGTTGATGTGAAACTTGGATTTGGTCTCTGCAAATCTGCAGGACTGAAAAAAAGAAATTCTCTCTCCTTTCCCATCCCCTGCCCTGGCAGGTGCAAGGCAGAAAAAGTGAGAAAAGATCTGGCATTTTGGTGAAAGGTGGAAGTGTCAAACAGACACATGTTACTGTTGTTGTTGTTATTTAGTTTTGTTGCTGTAAAATGACCTGGGATGGCTCCTTTGTCAAAGATGGTTTGGGAGGACTGAAGCAAGTATGAGTTGTCATCCAGCATGTCTCAGCATCCAATAAAAATGTAAAATTCTCAGTTTTTCTCAAATGCTGCTCTTGGGGAGTTTTCTGTGTTGTTTTGAAGGGAAGAACATTTCTAAAGCTGGATTAGCCTGAAGGTGAACAGTAGTGCATTTCCATCCTAACCAGCTGTTGGGGCCTCAGCAGAAGGACAAACAGTGTGCATGAAGGCTGTAGCACCTTAAATTTTTAATGGTTAGGTTAAAGCTAATGTCCTACTAGAGCATCCTAGAAAGGAATAGGCAGTTTTAGTACTTATCTGCAGCTTAGCTAATCAAGTCTAGCGTGTATTTTGCACCTTTTCTAACTTATCTAAAGCAAAAAAAAATGGGAATATTTTAATATACCTCCCTACAAAAGCTGCTTTAACTTAACTATGCAGATGTTTTACTGCTTTTGAGATTGCTGAGCAAATTGTATATAATGCATATTTACAATTTCCACATTCTCATGGGGTTGTGTTTCCTGCAAGACAGAAAAAAGCTAAACAAAAGAACAATCCAAGTTAACTCCTTTCTACTTGACTATGGCCAAGTCTTAGGAAACTGCTTTGAGTGATTTGTTTTGAAGCAGATGCATTGAAAATGCCCAAAGAGCAATAGGTATGGAAGTCTAGAGATACTAAGAATTCAGAGGCTAATTGAAGACAATTTTATTAATTCCAAGGAAAAGAGTGATAAGGACAAGCAGGTGAAAAAGAGTCCCAAACCACCAAAGCTGTGAATATCAGAAGGGGGATTTATGTCAGGGCTGGCTGTGGTTGGTGTCCCTGGGAAGAGAATATCCAGAAGTACTGGGCAGATGCTGCTGCTTGGAAGGTCCAGGCTCAGTGATGAGGAAACTTTGTGCTTTTTTTGTTAAATCTGTCTGGAGCAAAAATGACAGAAGGAGCTTCTTCCATCAGCTCCATTCAAGATACCAGAGACAGACTGGAAATGGATCCAGCATAGGAGGAATTGTGTGACCATCAGAGGTCCCTTCCAAAACAAAGAATTGTGACAGTGATGAGCTTTTACTTGTGTGTGCAGAGCCCCTGTGCTGAGCCCAGGCTCCATGGCAGGGCTGTGGTTTCTTCCAAATTGTTCTTTGTAATGACTTTGGGGTTTTCTTTCTTTTTCTTTTCTTTTTTTTTTTTTTTTTTTTTTTTTTAGGGCTGTAATAACAGAAGAGTTCAAAGTGCCTGATAAAATGGTTGGATTTAGTAAGTACCTTGGATGCTTTTGATGCTTCTTGATGTGTTTCCTGTGCAGGAATGCTGTTGATTCTGACACAAGTTTTTGTGTTTATTAGCCTTGGATAAGCCTTGTTTAATGCTGTCTTCATGGGGAACAGAGGATCTGTGTTTAAAATCCAGATGCAGACTTCATGGAAAAGCTTGGTGTCCCAGTAATAAGAACAAGAATGTTTAGTACAAGTTACTGGGCATTTTAGTGATTTTCTCTTTTGAATTCCCATTAGCACAGTACATAAACAAGTCAAAAGTGACTTTATTTCCCTTCATTGCAACATTTTACTTTGAGTATGCAAAACTGTGAGAGCTGAGGAAGGAAAACAACATTTAAATGTTAAAATATGAGTTGACCGAAGGCAAGTTAAACAGAATTTTAAATTCCTCACACATTTGCTGCAGGGAAACAACCAGACCAGAGTTATTCCTAGATTTGCATTCCTGATGCTGTTCTCTTTCAAGCTTGATCCTAATTTCTCTCTTCCTCTTAATGATCATTACTCTGGCTTTCAATGGCACCTCCTGCTGATGTGTTACTGCAGTGATTGCAGAGACTCTTCCACTGCTGGCTCTCTGTGTATCCCTTCCAATTTGATATATGGAGAGTAAAGAGGAAAATAACAGGCCCTGCTAATTACCCCATAGCGCGCCAAGTTTTGTCCCAACTCTAAAGCCACTGTAAGACTGGAACTCAAATTCCTGCAGAGGAAAAGCTCCCTCCTCTCCTGCCAGACCTCTTCATTTTTGCCAATCCTGGTGCTACACATGGAGGATGTTGGCCCTGGGAGAGGGGAGCTTGCAGGCATCACCTGTGTCTCACCCTGGTTCAGGGAGGGATGCAGCCCCACACCTGAGATGCTTCTTTGGGAGCATCCTGAGCCAGGAATACGTGGTGGACTTGACAGCTTTGCTGTTTCTGCAGTCTGGGAAGGGTAGGAATGGTGATTGGCACAGTCTGTGCTCTGGGTGTCTTGTTGTGAAACAGCAATTTAACTCTGAGAGTTAAGGGAGAGGGATATTTGTGTTCCCTGGAGGTTGATAGAGCATTTCAGGATGTGGTTCTGTCTGAGTGCAGACAGCCAAATAGCATGTCCATTCAAAAATGGCAGTAAAATAGGAATTAGAAAGAAACAAGTCTTTACCTTCTTTAGTACTCCAAATAACTGGCTTATTGGTTCAGGCTGAACAAAATGTACTTAAATTACTCTCCTGGCATCACCCAGACTAGTGCTTTATTTCTTTCATGCTTATTTCTTTCCATTCCTGTGCAAGACAGGCTTTTTTGGTTTATTTTTCCAAGCAAATAGAATAACCTTCAGCAGTATTTCAATGTTTTTCTGCTATAAATAAATAAATTTGGTAATGCTGTGGATGCTTTTCTGCAGTCCTGGAGTCAAACTGTTCCTTTATAGAAAGCTGCAGCAGAGTAAAAGGGGGAAGGTGCTCTGCAGTTTCCAGGAAAAGCAGTTTGTTCTGATGCTTGTTGCACTCATTTCAGTAATCGGCAGGGGAGGAGAGCAGATCTCACGGATCCAGATAGAGTCTGGCTGCAAAATTCAAATTGCTCCAGGTAAGCCCCTCTTTGTGTGGTGGGTGAACAGGTTTTAATGTCAGAGGGTGTTGTGTCCATTAGATCAGGCACTTTCCATGCTCAGGGTGTGTTATCACCATTAGCATGGATATAGACAGCCATGGGAGAGCCATTGTGGGACCCACCTCCCAGGCAGGGTAGAAAACAGGTTGCTCAGGTGGTTTGCGGGATGGAACAGTGAGGGAACTGCCTTTCACCAGCAGATGGTTGCAGAGCAAATGAACAATCCATGTTGTGCTTAGACCTGGAGCTGCTGAGTTTTGGCACTTTGCTCAGCTCTGTGATTTGCCTCTGACTGCTCTGGTCAGCTCCAGCTCCTGGCAGAGGACATTTCAGCAGGGTTGGCAGCAGCTTTCCATACAGCTTGCTTTGCATCATAGAAATGAGACCATTCTTCCAAATGGGATCATTTGGTGCCAGTTTGCTTTGAGGAGGACTGTGCTGCAGTGCTGTGCAGGGAACTGTTGATCAATGTTATCTGAATTTTTACCCCTCCCTTTAATTGGTGGGGAAGGCTTTAAAAGAATGCAGACATCCAGTAAATCATTTAAAATATGTTGATCCTGGATGTCTTTGAATTCTTCAGCATGCTATGTGTGCAGGTGGGAGGTGCTTCCATTGGTGCTTCATGGTCACTGAAATAGTTGCCACATTTTTAATTCCATATACCACAAGTTTTCTCCTTGTTTCCTTTGCAGACAGTGGTGGGATGCCCGAGAGGCCCTGTGTACTCACTGGGACACCAGAGAGCATTGAGTGAGTTCTGATTTCATTTCTCTCCTTTGTCCTTCTTTCTCTTCTCCCTAATGCTATGCTCTGTCAGTGGTGCTACTTGGTTATTAGCCACACCAGCAAATGTTGGCCTAGAGAAACTCGAGGGTCTCTGGAGCATAGAACTTCTTGGTCTGATGCTTTAAACTGTGCACCTCAAAGGCTTTTTTTCCACTTGCAGTTTGACTCCTCTGCAGAAATTTCCTTGGAATTCCCCTCCTCAGGGTGAGGTTGCTCTTAGGGCACCTAGGATGCAGTTTAGTAACTGCAGCTTTCCAGGATACTGAGCTAAGCTCTTGAAGGGCACTTCTCTTCTCCCCTTCGCTTCCCTACTCCTATTGAGATGAGCATCCTTCCAGCTGAAGAAGGGCTGCATGAGGCCTCCAAAGCCTGTGGGTGCCACTCCAGGATACCCTGGAGGTGTTGGTGTTGTTGCAGAGCAGCATGAGGCCCACTGGGTGCTTGTCTCTGCATTGCTGCCAACAAGAAGCAAAGGACTGAACCCAAGTCTTGATTCTGCTCCTTGCATGGTAGAGACACGTGGCCAGCCAGCAGGGATTTCTATCTTTAGACCTATAGAAACTTTAGGGACAGTGTTTCCTCCCTCCCCCTTCCCAGGAGCTGAGTTTGAGACTCTCACAAACCAGTTGAGGACCTCCTGCTGGAACTGGATCCAGGATCCTCAGGCTTACAGGAACACACTTAACATATGGAGCTGCTCTTTCTCTCCCCAGCCTTTGGGTAGGTGGGTTTTTTAAAATCCATCTGGAAATCTTTAAGTTGCGTTTGAAAATACATTGGTGCAAAGATTGTCTCTCTAAAGAGAAGACACTCATCATTCTTCCATTCCTAAAGAGATCTAAGGGTACTTAAATCTCCTTATTCTACCATAATACTGCAAGCAGTGAGCCCCAACAAATATAATTGGCAATCTCATTTTATAGGGCAGGCAGTGTATTCTTGCTGATATTGAGGTGGTTTTCCCCCTTTAGCAAAGGATATTTAAGAACAAGAGCAAAATAGTAAAAAGCTGGGATGCTTCATGAGATGCAGTTGTGGGAAAATGGGGGAGAAGTGTAGTTAAAACTTCGTGGTTCTGAAGTAAGCAGTTAAATGTATTCATGTCCAAGGCTGTCTTTAAATAAAATAGGAGTAAATCTTAAGTGAGACTATTAAATTTGTGAAACAGAACATGGGCATGGAATTAAGTGAAATTTAATTTACTTTTGTGGCAAAATTCTTGACAAATTGGTTGTTTGAACTAGGTTTTTCAGGCTACTTGTAGAAAAAGAAAATGAAGTAAGGAAACCATTTTAAGTGTCAGACTTCTTTGAGAAGGGTTTTGTGAGGAATGTTTTCATTAGTTATATCCAGTGACAAACTAATTAGGGTAATTTCCAAGTGACCCCTTCTCATCTGAAATATGCTGTGTATTAACTGTTGTGGTCTCTATATTGTCACTA
This sequence comes from Agelaius phoeniceus, assembly GCF_051311805.1. NCBI lineage: Eukaryota > Metazoa > Chordata > Aves > Passeriformes > Icteridae > Agelaius > Agelaius phoeniceus. The sequence continues at coordinate 6,841,343 of NC_135285.1, forward strand.
AAAAAACTTTGCACTAAATATGAAGGCAGATGAATAAAATGTCCCAGGACTTTTCCAGGACATTTGAAGCAGGCTTCCAGAAATTCCACCTTTTCCCTTTTGTTGTGAGAAAGTCAAGGGCAAGCAGTGCTCTGCTCTGAGTGCAGCCTCAGTGCACCACCCCCTGAGCTGCCTTGGGGGAATGTCTGCTTGAAGGGATGAGTTTGTACTGGTTTTTCAAATCCCCAGAGAGAATTCAGTCATCCTTAGGGTGCCTGATACGGCTTGGTGTGAAGTGGAGAGAGGGGAAGGTGCTGCATTAGGCTGTACAAGGAACCAGTGAATTTCTTCTGCTTTCAGAAGGGTTGTGGGACAAGGGCAGGAATGGGATGTGCTGGTATAGGAGTCTTCAAGATGAAGGGAAACCCTGTCAGTTACCCCTGACATGCTAAAGATTTTAGAGAAGGGATCTTTAATCTCCCAAATGCTTCTTTGTGTGTCTCTTCTCACCAGGAGTAGAAGAACCCAGTCTTTCACTGGTGGCTGCTGCAGTATCCCTGCCTTGCTTCGTGGTGTAGCTTCAGCACCTACTGCTTGGAGCAGAGGCTGTGTTAGGACAGTGTTCTGGTGCTGCTGGTAAGAGCAGGTAGAGAAGAGCAAAGCAGTTGCCTGTGACTGATCAGAGAATGGTTAATCCATGGGCTGTGTTAGTATCAGAGCAGTGTGTGTCTTTTTGTCTTGACTGAGAAGGAGACCAGAGCTTCAGTTTTATTATTGTATGCGTGTTAGAAAAGTTAAAACCTAGAGCATCTTCATTTGAAGCAAGCATCCCAAATGCTGTAGTTCAACTATTGTCCTTAACTTCCTAAGAGGTCAGAGCATGCTGCTGCTCTTCCTTTTCTCTTCCCCTTCAAAAATCAAACTGCTTATAAGTAATCATGATAGGGGAAAATAGACATCAAAGAGATTATTTTTAAAAAAGGGCAAACATTGTGCTGACTATGGTTTCCTCCATCTTTCCACTTCTCCTCTCCATTCCGATGGTTCCTGGTCTCTTGGTCTCGTGGAGCAATGTTGTCTAATGGTTGTTTCCCTCGATTCTTTTCCAAAGACAAGCAAAACGGCTTCTGGGGCAGATTGTAGATCGCTGTCGCAACGGACCTGGTTTTCACAACGATGTTGATGGCAACAGTACCATTCAGGAGATTTTGATCCCGGCATCCAAAGTGGGTCTAGTCATCGGCAAAGGAGGTGAAACAATAAAACAGTTGCAGGTGCGCAAGATGCATTTCCTTGAGGGCTCTCTTCCCTACTGCAGCTTCTCTAGATCCACTGGAACAGGCTGAAATGGAGAGCCTTGAATGCTCTAACCTTCTCCAGCAGGGACTACTCTTCTGCCTTCGGAGATTGGACTCCAATCCAATCTCTTGTTACAAAATCAGCGTGGCCCCAGCTACACAAGTAGTGGAGTTTTGCCAGAACTGCGACAGAAACCCTTGTGCTGTAGATAACACTTGGTGTGTGCTGTTTAGGAGGGGATCCCTGTAGCCAAGGAAGGGCCATGTCTGCTCTGCTCTGCAGTATTTTTAATGCCAGCCATGCTCTTGTAGAGTGCTCTGCTTCTCTTTTGTTGCTGGTCTGTGGTAAAGCTGCCATATGTCATCTTTTTTTCTCATCCCACCCCTTTCTAATTAAGTGTTGTGTTATGTATCAACTGTGTTCCTGGACGTTCTTTATTCCTCCATCTGGTACAAGTTTTTAAAGAATAGTGGGTTATAGCAAAACACCTAGGGTCAAAAATGGAGGGGTTTTGAGTGCCCTCGTTAGACCTCTGTCATACAGTTTGGAGGCTGGTCACTTAATAACTGTTACATGCAGACAGCTACACATTTTGGAAAGGGCTGGAAAGTCAGTAGTTGAGGTGGAGGGGGTCGTTCTTGCAAGGATTTCAGCTATTTGAGAACCTCAGGAGCAGTGCAGTTTCTGGCAGTCCTTTACACTCTAGGACTGTTCCTGAATTTGTGCGTTCTGTAACGGTGCTGGTTTGACCTTCATAATGTTTAATAACCAAAATCTAGTCCCTTGTTCTAGGGACTCTGCTTAGAAAAATTGCTCTGTGCTTTTTCTTCAGGAGCGAACAGGTGTGAAAATGATTATGATCCAAGATGGTCCTTTGCCTACTGGAGCAGATAAACCTCTCCGTATTACTGGAGATGCATTTAAAGTGCAGGTATGTAACAAAAGCAAACTGGTTCCCCAAGAGAACTGAGGAGAAATTCAAACCTGGCTGTGTATTTGTGAGCACCTAATGGAGTCAAATCCAAATGTAAATGTGATAATCTTTCCTGGTTTTGTTTGTTCTGTAAGGTTGAGTAGAGCAAGTTAAAACACCAGGGTTTGTTTTACAGTATAACTTAGGAGCTGTCACTCCACATAAATGCTGCACATGGGTAGGAGTAGAGATGAGGGGGAGGGTTTGGAGAAAGAAGTTTTGAAATGCTTTCCAGTCTGTGTGACAAAAAATCAAAGAGAGTTCTGTGTCACTCAGGCAAATGGGTTCTTAGTGACTGAATCACACATTTGAGACAGCAAACCTTTCACAAAACTACCTCAGACAGCCAATCGACACAGGTAATTAAAAACCAGTCCCACAACAACTCCTGAAACCAAGGGGTTTGCTTAATATTGATGCCTCAGTCTCCTTGTGCCAGGGTTCTGCAGATGTGGACGTGCCTGTGGTTTGGAGAAAATCCCCCCCATCAGCTGCAGACTGGGGGATTGCTGTGTGATGGGAGCACCTGAATTAGAGCATTAAAGTTCAGCCACAGCCTGTTCCACTTCTCAGAAAGTGCCTTTCATAACTTGCTAAGTACTTAAATCTAGCTTAGCATTCCTGTCTCCAATAGAAGTAGTTCTGTTTCATAGGATCTCCCTAATCATAAATTGTTGCAACTGTTCATGTTGCCCAGGCATTGTGTTTGGGTAGTATTTTTCAAAGCTCTTATTGCAAGTTTTAGAGTTAATTTTTTCCCCCTAAAATTCTTACTGTGGAGGTATCACTGTGCAAAAGGAGTTTAAAGACAGTCTGGCTACTTTTAACCAAATCATACTCTCAATGCTGCCACTTCCCAGATGGCTTCTGCTGTGCAAGATTTGCTGTTGTCACATCTTCCATTCAAGGAAACATGGAGACTGCACAGGCTGGAAGATCTTTGAGACACTTAAGGCTGAGCACACTTAGGAGGTGTTTAAGATGTGCGATGAATCCTTGGGTTTGGTGGGATTCTGTGGATGCTGCCATAGTGTTTCTTAACTTCCTCAAATCCTTCTGAAATCTCTCCATCACCCATATTTCTGTCTTGGCATCTCTGAAATGTCTTTGAGTTGATTCTTTCTGTTGAAAATACTTTGAGGACATGGGAAATATGTAAAAATGAAAGGAGAGAGTTTCACCACTGTCCTCAAGCTTGGAAACAGAACCAAGATGTCAAAAGCTTGACTGGCAGTAGAGAGAAACAAATGCTGGGGTTTGACATACAGGCTTTTTTTATTTTATTGGTGAGTACTGTTGGCTAGTTTCCAGTGTAGACTTTGACTGGCTGGGCTTGTGAATGGCCTTGAGTGCTATCAGTAGGTAGGAAAAATATCCTTTTGTCTCAGAAAATGTCCTGCTGGATTGCTGCAGACTTGGGCTTAACTTCTCAGAGTCAGTAAGCTCAGTGGTGCCCAGCAGCCTCCTTACTATGTGCTCTGTAGCTCTTAGTGGGCATGACCTCTGCCATGCTACCAACAGCTTCTACCTTACTGTATTGGTTTCAGTTCTATCAGTAGGAAAGGGCATCCACTTCCAAAGATATTTTAAAAGTTAAAGGACCTTTTTTGAAAAACTGGAGGAAGCATTTGCACCCAAGAAACTGCCACCTTGTGCACCTGGCAGGTTTTGTCAGACATAGAAGATGCCATCGAGAACAGACTGTGGTAAAAGAAATCCTAAATCAGACTGCTGTTCCTGTCAGCAGATGGAGATCCCCCTGCCTGAAGCCTGACCATTCCCCATGTGGAGGCCCTAACACCAGGAGGGCAAGCAGAAGAATTTGAAGCTAACTGTAACTTCTTTCCCCATGTAGCAAGCGAGGGAAATGGTACTGGAGATCATCCGAGAGAAAGATCAGGCAGACTTCCGAGGCGTGCGCAGTGATTTCAGTGCTAGAATGGGAGGAGGCAGCATAGAGGTACGTTTGCTTCTCAGTGCTCTGCTAACCTCCCTGTGGGATGGGTACTGGGGGGAGTCATCCAACTGCACTTGTAACCTGTAAGCTTTTTTTTAAATGTGTTGTGTTCTTTTTTTTTTTTTTTGCCAGAAGAATTGAGTCTGGCTCTGCAAAGAGGAGGAGTTCTCATGGACTCCCAGATGGCACTTTATAATTGAAGCTGCATTCTTGTAGTGCAGAGTTCATTTAGTGGGGAAGGAATTTGTGGCCACGTGTTTGTTTTTCTCAAGAGATGCGGTTCTGTAGCCTGGAGCTGCCTAACATGGCCCACCCTCAAAGTTAAGAGCGTCTCCTTGTAAAATCAGAGTCATTCAGTCTAGTTCTCTGCACTTTCATACTCCTTTGCCTTTCCCATCAGGTCTCTGTGCCCAGGTATGCTGTTGGAATTGTGATAGGAAGAAATGGAGAAATGATCAAAAAGATTCAGAATGATGCTGGAGTTAGGATTCAATTTAAACCAGGTTTGTGTGAGGATGGAGAGCCGTTGCTTTCTGACCAGTGTTCCACTTTTGGGTTCCAGCAGCCAGGCTTTCCTCATTTACAGGTGCATTGTGTCTCTTTCTGAAACCCATTTAAATGTGATGTGCTGCCTCCTCATGCACTTCCTGGTTTTCAGAGAGTAAGATTATGTACAGCTCATTTGCAAACGTTAGATGTCACAACAGGTCATGTCTTGAGTGGTAATTATACAGATAAATAAAATAACAAAAATCTTTTATTTCCTGTTAAAGAATTCTCCTTCAGGACATTAAAGCCTTTGGGGATCAGGAGTTGATTAATTCTGAGTAACTTTCTCTGGGTCCTTGGCTGTCTGATCACCTATCAAAGCTGCCTTTTTTCCTCTTAAAATTATATCAGTCTCTTTCATAGCTTTTCGACATTTGAAAGTGTTTTCTTTTGAGCGTTGTTCCCTCTGCAGTGTGGGCTGGGTTTTGTCTTCTTGCAGTCCAGGGAAGAGGGGCTGAAGGTGGAGGGAAGCAGTAGCTCCTGGGATAGTTCTGTGGTGTGAAAATGCTGCCAGCAGTGTTGGTGCTGGAAGGAAGCTTTTGTTGATGAGTGGATGTTTTCTGTTTTTAATTGAGTCTTTGCCCCCTCTCTCCACAGATGATGGGATTAGCGCTGAAAGAGTCGCGCAGGTCATGGGGCTCCCCGATCGGTGTCAGCACGCAGCACACATCATCAGTGAGCTCATCCTCACGGCACAGGTGGGTTCTGGAAGTGCTCTCTGGGAATGTGGGCTGCATGGAGGGATGGAGGCCAGCTTCTGAAAAGCAGCACTGTTCAGTTTTCCCCAGTAGGCACACATGCTGCTGCCTAGAGCTGCTGGGTTTGAGGTTTGTTTCTTTACAATGGAAGTTCTTTTAATATCATACAATGTGTATGTCCTAACTGAGCTGTGGGAAGGTCTTTTATTCCCAGGCCTATGAGGCATCATTATAGCTCCACATCTATCTCCTGTTTAGTTGCTGTTAAGTTTGGAAACAGTGAGCTGATGGAATGGAGTCCATCAGCATCAGACAGTGGTTGGGGGCTCTGTTTAGACAGCAGAGCACTGCCAGTGCTCAGTGGTGCCTCATCTTCAGCCTCCAGCCCTTTGGTCTGGTGAGGCACAGGAAGGTGCTGAGTGCCCAGGTATGGTGTCACTGTGCTCTAAAACACACCAGCATTGCATTGCACAAGAGCAAGAAAGGGGAACTACTAGGGCAGACTCTTGAAGAAGGTTGTATATTCCCATTGCATTATGTGGAATTAAAACTTTAGGCCATTTCAGAAACCTGAGCATAATTTGTCCAAAAAGGTCCGTAATTTGTCCATCTTAATATCTCTTCTAGCCCCAATACCTGGTTTGAATACTTGATTTCATAACTTGCTGTAATGACTCCCTTAAATATTGTGGTCTGTCATGATAGCCTCTGACTGCCCATGGCATTTCCTTTTGGAAAAATCACTTACCCAAAATGGGTATGTCCTTTAAGTGCCTTTGAACTTAAAAGCTTCCTTTGGAAGTTTTGGAAAATGTACATTTCTGCTGAGTAATTCCAGCAGGGTGACACTTGAAAGGGTTGGAAAGCAGCTTTTGTGTGTGTCAGTGCCAAGATCCATTGTTTGCTCTAAAGAGACCCCCCCCCCCCCCGCCATCACAAACTGAAAGTCCTTTAGTAGTTGATGCTTATTTATAGGTTTATTTCAGCAGATGTAAAGGCATGCATTTAAAAATAAAAATATCTTCCTGAATCAGGAAGGCAACCTACATTACTTGGCATCTTTCTAGAGTGCTTCAAACCTTGACTGTGAAACTGAGGTCCAGGAATATCTCAATTCAATGCCATTGATTATGAGGCAGTTTAACTGACCTGGCTTTATTTTGTTTTTAAGGTGCATTGGTGCCAACATAAAAGCACTGATGCACATGTTTTGCCTTGTCAGGAACGAGATGGCTTTGGAAGCTTGGCTGTTGCCCGAGGAAGAGGTCGTGGCCGTGGGGACTGGAGTGTTGGAGCACCTGGGGGCGTGCAGGAAATCACCTACACTGTTCCAGCTGACAAGTGTGGCCTTGTTATAGGCAAAGGTGGGTTTGGTGACTCCAAATACCACAGCTTGCAATCCTTCTCTCTCGGGATGATCATGTTCTTGCTGCCTCACAGCGAAGCTTTCTGTGATTGTAGTGTTTGGTGCCCGGTGAATGCAGCGTAGGAATAAGCTGTAAGTGCTTGTGGTTGTTGTCTTTGTGGTGTTCTCACTCATAATTGTGTTCTCCAGGCCCTTGTTCACAAGCTGTAAGAGAGGCTCTTAATGCAGAGCTGTCAAATAAGCTTGTTTTATAACAAGCAGCTGGCTGAGAAAAGGCAGGTTCATTTGTAGAGTCTTTTTACAGAGTATTCGTTTGAAGGACAGTTTATCAGGGACAAGCAGAGCAGTCATTTCATGATGCTCTGTGAGGAAATTTCATTTCCTGAATCATTTCAGGATTTCTGTGAGTGCTCTGTGAGGAAATGGAAGATCTCTGGGTGTGCTAATAACAGGAACTACTTCCAGCCCCTGAAGTGTGTGATGAATGAAGTGAAGTAGGAGGATTTCTCTGCCTCTGCTGGCACCTGACCTGGCACAGAAGCCTGGTGCACCTTGTGCTACTTGGCTGAGCGTGTTCACTGCCATGGAGGCCCCTTGGCTGCTTGGCCAGTGGATCTCTTCATGCTCAGGAGATGGATGAGGAGTCATCCTCTCAATCAGGACAGCCCTGTGATGGTTCTGAAACTGAGCATCAGCAGCAGACTCAGTTTGTCACAGAGCAGGAGCTGCATGTGGGGCAGTGGCAGGACTCGGGGTAGTGCCAGGAGCAGACAAGCTCTGTAGCTCTGAACTGCTGGGATGTGTCTGAGCTAATGCACTGACCTATCTAAGGCAGTGTTTCATTTTTCTATCTGCTTATTTCAGAAGGAATGACATATGCCTGAACTAGTATTTAAGTAATCACAGCTGACTTTCAGCCTCAGCAGAGAATAGAATAGGAATAGATAAGCTGCAGCAGAAAAGGAGGCAGAGACTTGAGGGCATTGGGCCAAGTTTCAGTGGCTTTGAGTGTTCCTGGCAGGAGGGAGCTTGTGGTGAGACTTGTTGTGGCTTCTTTCCCTCCTGCACGTCCCTGCTGTTCCCTGCCATGGGCCTGTCCCCACAGCACCCTGAGCTCCTGCCCTGTTGGATGACCAGGGACATGGGCAGGTCAGCCCTGTAGCTGCAGTTGTTTCAGATGTTGTTTTTTTGCCACAAGCCTGTTCACAAAGCTGAAAACTTTTTTTCAGTATGAAAAACCACCTGCTTTCCCCATTATGCAGAAATTGCAGTGATTATGCTTGTCCTCACTGAACAGTCCAGTTGGCCAAAAGATCAAGCAAAGTAAATTTTAAGCCCACGAGTGAGACTTAAATGTACAGAAAAATCAAATTATAATGAAACTTTATTGCTGTATCCATTAGTCATCTTTAATAAAGGATCAGAAAAGGTCACTTGTTGTTCAGCAGTGCACTGAAGTGGAGCATTTGTGACTAGAGAGAGCACTGTGTGCTGAAAAGATAAATGCAGGTAGTGGAGTGAATGTCCCAGCATTCAAGTGCAAGGCCTGGCACAGCCTCACTGGGGGGTGAAGGGTGGCTTTTTACCTTTGTTTCCACAACAGCAAAATAGGGATTCTTACTTGGCCAGATCAGAAGCTTTCTGGAGTGACTAATTACTAGTTGTATGGTGATTTGAGTGCTGGTAGCATTGTAATACCACCTTGTAATCGGTGTTCTCACAGTGCCTGTGCTCTTAGGCTGCTGCAGCCTTCACTTTTGTCAAGTGAGTGATGGCTGTAGCGTTGCCTTTTGGGGTCTGGACCAGCGTGGATGTGCTGCACTCTCCACACATTGATGCAAGACAGGCAATTCTTGTTATTTCCACCCCTGCTGCCTGTGGGGCAGTGCAGGGCAGAGGGGATCTTAGTGGGGCTTTCTTAACAGTGACCAATTACAAAACCTTTGCACTCCCTGACAGTTTCTGAGCAGTTTCCAGCTGTTGGGTGTGAATACAGAATGGGGCTGTTGGCCTCCTCTGTGAAATCTGGCTGAGGACTCTGGGCCCTCAGCTTGGTCTCGAGATCAGCAACCAAGCAAAGAGTGCTGAGCCAAGTGCCCTGGGCACCCAGGTGTGGTGTGTGTGATGTGACCTGGGAACTGCTCCTGTGCTCCCAGCTCCATGTGAGCACTTGAGAAGCAGGGAAAAGAGGGAGGCTGGGAAGTTTATCAGCTCAATTTCTGCAGCATTCGTGACTGAAGACCTGGTGCCTTTTTCTTGTGGGCATCTCAGCTTGAGAGCGTGAGCTTTGAGGAGTTGGCCTGCAGATCCTGCGCATGGCTTTTTTCCCTGCAGGGTGGGAAGGTGCAGCTTTTCTTTCCCAAAGGCCCTGAGGAAGGGTGGAGGCAAGCACCATACACATGTCAAAGTCTGTCTGTGTTTGGTGGCGCTTGGAAACAGCTTCTGACTCCCTGGGCCCCCCTGGATTTCCATGATAAATACAGCAATCCTGACAGATACCGCGCCCGGCCTGGCTCTTGTCAGCCCGGCCTTTGAGCAGGTTTGATTAATTGCTTTAGGATTTCACATCCAGCCGGGAGGGAGGCCGCTCCTGGCTCGCTCCTGCCCCCCATCAGGTGGAAGAATGGAGGGGATGAATGCTCTATAGACAGCCACCATGTGCCCAGCAGTCACCTCGCCGTGGGGAGGAGATTCCTTCCGGCACTGCGGCTGCGTCACGGCCTCTGCATCCTCTGGAGGGTGGCTTGGCTGGGAGGGAGCACTTCCACCTGTACCAGGCTGCAAGGGGAAGAGGACAAGGGCACTGAGTCCTTCTGGAGGGAGTGGGGGTAAAGCTTGAAGTCTCCCACCAAACCTGGAGAGGCAGCTGACTTGATTCTGCTGTGTGGTGTAGGAGGGAGCTGCTGTAGAAACAGACCCAACAGCCACAGGCTTGGTGCTGAATGCTAAATGGGGCAATGATTTGAAATCTGTATTCTCCTTGCTTCCAGTTTGAGAATGCTTCGATTTTTAATCCCCTTTTGGAAGGAGAAACTAGTCTGCAGTGCAAGTAGCAACCTCTGGTTGTGCCTCTGTCACCCAGTAAAGAAGTTGTGCCACTCCTTCAAATTGTGTTGCCTGAAAGGGTCCTCTGTATTCACTGAGCAGATGAAATGGCTGTTGATTCAGATCTCACCTCGATATGTAAAAAACAGAGCTTCAAACAAATCTGCATCAGACAAAAGCATGACACAAAAAAAAAACCCTTCTTGGTTTTGAAACTTCATCTTACTCCTTTCCCATGCTTGACTGAAAGTAAGTGGGTTGGCTTTTGGCTGCACAGTACAATCCCTGTTGTCTGCCCAGGGATGTGACATGATTATCTTTTGTTAAATGCATCTTCAAAAATTCATTTAGAAAGAGTTAATTGCCCTTTGGCAACTTTTCCTCCTCCCTTCCCCAAGAAGGCTTTAAAATGTTAAAAAGGTCACGAGTCCATTACAATGAAATGAACAAGTGTCTGCAACATCCACAGTTTGTTTTGAAATTGTGCTGGATGTATAGAGATGGAAATGTGAGCAAAATTGAGGCGTTTATTTTTGGAGGTTCTTTTTAATGAAAACCAAACAAAAATCTCTGGTTAGTTTCCTTTGCTCTCTGTGCTGCTTGCTGTCTACCCTTTGAGCTGGTGATATTTTGGTTTGTGGTTTTAAAAGCTGTAAAACCCCTTCCTTCCCCACACCCTTTAATTTCTCCAGTTGAGTGGAGCTGGTCTGTAAGTTGTGTGAGCTTCCAAAAGAAGAATTGAACCATTGTAACATTGGCTGAGGCTTTTGTTAAGCAAATTTCATGAAGAGACCAGGACCTAGCAGGTCTTGAGGAAATCAGATCCACTTTGACTGGCCCTGCTGCATCCTGCTGGAAGCACTCCTGTGCTCTTGTGCATCCAGATGGCAAACGAGCCAGACATGTTCACTGCATGCACAGCTAACTCTGAAATAGCAGGAGACAGCCTGGAATCGAGTGCTGCCATGGCTGTGGAGGGATGTGTGGCTGCAGGGTGAACAGCAAACCTTGTAAGGAGGGGCTGCTCTAAGGCAATAACCTGTCAAACAGCTCATGTTTGGGAGAAGGCTTAAGCTTTGTTATGTGGCTGGTGGCTTTTTGCCTTAGTGATGGAAAAAAGAAGAAAAACCAGCATGTTTAGATTGCAGGTGACCTTCATTTCCTAGAGGATTTGAACAGCTGTGCAAAAGCAATGGAATTAAGTCAGTGCAGGTTTTGCATCTGTTTTGTCAAAGGGCACTTAGTGGGGCTTGTGTGTTCTTTAAGCAGCATCATCCATGACCCCAAAAACTGTTACAGTAGCTCAAGGTTTCAGGTTATGCTTGTGAAGTAGATTAAAGGAGCAGCATGAGCTCAGGTGCTGCAGTTTCTCTTGCTGTTGCCATCCTCAGCCTCACTCTCCTGAGGCACACAGAAGGTGCCTGAAACTGTAATCCATTCCCAGGACCTGACTTTGATATTATTTTATGGAAAACGATGCTGAACATCCCTCCTAATGCCTTGGCTTTTTTTCTCCTCAGGTGGTGAGAACATCAAGAGCATAAATCAGCAGTCAGGAGCACACGTGGAGCTGCAGAGAAACCCACCCCCAAACACAGACCCTGGTGTAAGAATATTCACAATCAGAGGGGTCCCCCAGCAAATCGAGCTCGCTAGACATCTCATAGATGAGAAAGTTGGTGTAAGTTCCATCCCTGCTCTCTTGCTCTGTCCCTTTCAGACTTGCTGTTGTCACTCTTGGGTACATGTAGGCCTGGACTCACAGGATGGCACAGAATGCACGTGCTTGCATTGTTCAGCTTCAAAACCATTTGCCTCTTAGCAGCTGGCTTGAACTTGATGGCCCTCCAGCATCCATTTGGTTAATTTTTGCTGTGGTCCCAGAAGGATTTGACTGTTGACATAATCCTGGGTAGTGTATACAGCTATATGAGAGGGAAGAACAGCAGTAATAAGGTATGAAAAGGCTGTCAGAGGAGATTTTTGAAAGGGAGACAATAGTGTCACTGTGTGAGAATGACACAGTCCTGGCAGCATCATCCTGAAAGTAAAACACTGAACTTTCTCAGTAGGTTCAGGATGACTTATCTTACACTTAATGCAGTGCTGAGGTGTTGAAGTTTGATAAAGCTGCAGTACTACTGAATGAGGAGACTTTGGTAAAAAAGTATGGAAAACACTGAACTGGGGCGTGGCAAAGCTGAAAAGCTGCCTTCATGCTGAATTGAGAGGAGAAGGCTTGACACCAACCTCAGGATCCACGTGTCCCAGGCTGTCTTCTCTCCTTTCTTACTACTCATAGTAGCTGCCTCCACTCTGTACTTGGAGCTGGCATTAAATATCTGTGGATTCTGTGACAGGGTACCAGCATGGGTGGACCTGGAGGATTTGGTCAAAGTCCCTTCAGCCAAGCACCTGCTACACCTCATCAAAAGTAAGCTGCTGCATCTCCTCACCATGGGCTGGGGGAATGGCTGGGAGCTAGAAAGTGCTGGGAGAAGGGTGGAGGGCCGTGAAGGGGTGGGGTATGAGTGGAGCCTTCTAAAGATTAAGCATTCTGAAGCAAAAGCAAGTGAGCTCAATGCTTTAAGCTTGGCTACAGGAAAGATTTCATCTATTAAATGATGCACAGGTAGGTATTGGCATCTCCAAAATTCCTATCTCTAGTGCAGTGAGAGCATGGAAAGAAGCCTGAACTGCACAGAGCACAAGGAGTGCTGTTCAGTGTGATGTATCTTCACCTTGGCTTCATGAGCAGACTGATACCAAGGCAGGACATTGCAGTTCACACCTGCACTGCTTTCCTCTTGCTCCCATGTTGCCTGTTTGATCAGCAGCTGCTGACTATAAGTGACTAGTTCTCTTCTCTGGGCAGCTTCATGTCTGTGGCTTGGTAAGTATTTTATTGTCTACTTGAGCATGGCTTTTTGTCCTCTGCAGTGGTCCTCAGGCGTTCATGACACAGGGCTGGGGCAGTACCTACCAGACGTGGCAGCAGCCTGGACAGCAAGTCCCAAGTAAGTACCAGGACCTGGAGAAGGGTTGGTGTTCCCTCTGCAGTCTCTGCTTTGTGCCTGCAAAAGGCAGGCTCACCCATGAGACCACGTGTGGAAAACAGCAGAACAATTTCCTGAGCAGAGCAGAAGAGGTGTGTGGAGGCACGTGGTGGTGGTTGAGCTCAGAACGAGCTGAAGGACATGGAAAATTTTTGCTTTTTGTGTGCTTAAGTGCTTATTGCCTCTTTCTGCTCCTTTGGTAGAAACTTGGTCTTTGCTGTCTGTTCCTCTCTTTACAAAAACATTCCTGCCTGTGGCTCTCTTCCCCCAGGATTCTCCAGGGAAGGACTTGCTAACCACACTTCTCCCTAACAGGTGCTGAGCCCTCCCATCTCTTTGTTCTTGACCTTATAATTTCTTGTTTATTTTCTTGTTTAATTATTCCTTACAGGCTTTTCTTACTGTTCAAATTCCAGACTGATGGAGCAACAGGGGAGAGGGATGCAGGAAATGGAAGGAAGGTTAGGGAGGGCTCCTGTACTGGTCATTTCTTCCTGAAAGTCTGTTGAGTGAAAATTGAGCAGTTTGGAATGGAGAGTTGCCTTTTCAGAATAATTCTAGTAGGAAATGCTGGGGGTGATGCTGTAGCTGCATCATCCTGTATCTCCAACAGCTGAGGAATGGTTTCCCTTAACAGAGCAGATTCATGTCTGCTTGGTAATCTCAAAGCTCAGGTGGTGGTGGTAATGTCCAAAGGACCTTTGCAGTCACAATATTTTAAGAAATACAAATTTTTTAATTGTCTGGTCTCATTAAACTAAACCTAAGCACCAAAAGGTGTGTGGAGAGTTAATTTTAAAGGGATTTAATGGCAGATGCATTTCACTGCTAAGGCTGATTTAGCAATGAAGCAGATTTTGAATTTTGGTATAAATTCCTGCCCTTTGCCGTGCCTGAGGTAGAGGAATCACTGCAGGGACAATGCCTGCAATTGCACTTGTGATTCCCTGTAACCCTGATCACCTTGGAGTGTTTATGACATTGTGAATATGTGAAATCTGGAAATCTCAGTGCTGCTTTGTTAACTTGCTGCACTTCTGAAACATGTGCTGTGGTGGCACATGGGAACCCTGCATGGGAAGACTCTGGATGAGTCCTCTCTCTTAGCAGTTACAGCCTGAAATGATGACTTTCCCTTTGAGCTCTAGGGTCTTGGAGAAGGTCAGCAGTTGTTCTGGTTTCAGCACATTAAAATGCAGTGGTGGGCTTCAGTGGACTTTGCTTCTGTGCAGGAGTGGAATAGTATGGTACTGAAGTAGATTTTCTCACTACCTTGTTTTACAGGAAAAATTGTCACTCTGCTCTTTTGCTTTGCATCCCCAAGGGCTCTGAACCTCCCTGAGCTTTGGGAAGCAGAGCAGTCAGTGCAGCAGGGGAAAGGGAAAGCTCCACAAAAATATTTAACTTTTATCTTCCATAGAGCCTTGGGTGAAATGCTTACAAAGTTGCATTGCTCTTTGCCTTGCAAGATGCCTTTAGAAACTCACCTTGGTAACTTAATTTCTTCCTCACCTTCCTGAACCATCCCTTCATGCTGCCCACCAGTCTCTGGGGAAAGTAGAACCTCCCTTCCTGCAGCAGATAATCATGTCTCAGGCTCACCCCTCCTGGCTTAGGAGCCTGCTGTAGGAACCACAGCCCCCTTGAGCCCCCTGATGACCAATAATGCAGCTCATCCTCCAGGGCAGATTTGCACTGTGAGGTTCAGGTGGCTCCCAAAGCCCTGGAGCTTCCTGCCTTGCCATTGTCCTTCCCCACGTGGGTTTAGTCCCACACTGCTGCCTTTTGGAGGCAGGTGTTCTATTTCTGCAGTTGAACCTGATGGAAGATGTTGGCTCTCTAGTTCCATGGATGCTTAGGATGCTCCCTGTTCCTGTTTGTAGCCAGGCACACGGAAGGCAGGCTGGGTGAGGAGGGAGGACACACACAATGCTTTAAGAACCCTCACCACTCTTCTCTGCTGCAGTGGTGCCCAGGTGGAGCTCACCAAGGCGTAGGAGGATTGTTGTAAAAATAGGTAAATACCTGCTTTTGCACTTTTTAATGTGAAAACAGCCTTGTGCAGGGTCCACGGCCCGAGTGCAGCCTGTGTGTCACAGCTCTGTCAGCCCTGTCACAGCGCCGGCGTCCTGGGGACAGCCTCCTGTGCCCTCCTTGTGGGAGGAGGGGCAGACCCCCACCCCCTACACATGTATTTAGATTTTAATTACTTCCCCCATCTTAAATAAATTAACTGGCTGGGGAAACATTTTGCTGTGAAATGCATTTAGCTGCGTGTCCTTTCAGCCTGCTGTGGACTGTAATTCTCCGAGAAGAAAAGGCATTGAAGGAGGTCCTTTGTTGGCATTAGCAGGTGGACAGTTGAGGCAGCCTTGACCTCTGCCAGAAAAGGTCCTGACTTGTAGCGTTGGTCAAGTCTTTTAACCCGCTTTTATGCCCCTGGACAGGACACTGCTGCCCTGTTCCCTCCACCCACTTCACACTTGCAGTGTTTTATTTTCCCCTTCCCCCCACTTCAAAGCCCCCCTCGGGCCGGCGTCAGGGCTGGGCTGGGATGGGCAGAGCTCTGCTCCACCCGTGTCCTCTGTCCCTGCCTCTGCTTGTCCCCAGTGCTCCCCACTCCTGCCGTGCCTCTCTGCAGCTCCCAGCTGCTGTGTTTGCTGCTGGTGTGTCCCGTGTCTCACTGAGGGCTCTGTGCTCCCGCTGGGATCCAGGGAATCCTTCCTCTCTCCCAGCTGGCCGGGCTCTCCCTGCTGTGGCACTTGGATGTGCTGGGTTGGAGGTGTCTTAGTGCTTCAAAGATGGGGAGTCTGTGCTGGGTGGAGCCCAAGGTTTGGGATCTGTGAGGAGACACTGGCACTGCTTCCCTTGGAGCAGTGGAGGAGCCTGGAGCTGACACCATGAGCCAGCTGTGGCTGTTTGGGATGTTGTGGCTGCCTCTTCAGTGATGCCTGGCCTGTGCCCCTGTGGCCAGTGGAGCTGGCTGTGCCCCCTGTGCACCCCTGGTCAGTGGAGCTGGCTGTGTCTTGTGCAGGGCTCATGGCACCTTGAGGAGTTGGGAGCTGAGTGCCTGCCCCAAAGTTGTGCAGGTCGTGCTGTGGAGGCTTGTGTGTGTGCAGGGTGCATGGAGGGGCGTTGCTCACAGGGGTCCCTCAGCTCTGCTCCACTGAGAAGAGCAGGGGTGAAGGATGCAGCACCTGAGAAACCAGTGAGGTGACTCAAAACATGGCAGTTCCCTTGGCAGCTCTGTGGAGGTGACGAGTCTCAGCTTGTCAGGTGTCTCAGCTCTCCTGCACTGAGTGCAAGCAGACTGGGAGCCCAGGGTGGCTGATTGCAGACGGGGCAGCTCCCAGCCACGTGCTCTGGCTTGAGCAGGCCCCAGCAGGGTGACATTTGGCTTCATGCCCTTCAGCAGATGAGCTGAGGTCAGGAACTTGAGCTTTTCCTCAGCTTCCCCTGAACTGAAGATGCCCAACACTGTAGAAAAGTGAAAGCTGAAGCGTCGAGTCTGGGCAGCTGGGGTAGACCCAGGGCCTGTCTAGTGGAGAGGTAGATGTCACTGCTGGAAACTGTCACCTGTTCCATACTGACATGCCCCTTGTTGTCATCTTTGCACAGGCCAACAGAGCCAGCAGCAGAACAGCCATCCCGATTACAGCAAAGCATGGGAGGAGTATTTCAAAAAACAGAGTGAGTGAAACAGGCTTCCTGGAGATGAATCAGCTCCTGTCACAAGGAGTTAGCTCTAATCCAATGACTTGCATCTCCATCCCTGCCTTTTTTAGCTTCCAGTCCTTTGCAGATGCCCCCTGGCCCTGGCCTGTTGGTGATGGTGCATGTAGTGCTCCCAGGGAAAGCTCTCGGTTGTGCTGTCGCGTCTCGGGAGCGCAGCTCCCACTGAGCTCCTCATGCCCCTGCTTGCAGCCAGCCTGCCTGGGGAAACACAGAACACGCAGGAACTGCTGCTGGCAAAACCCAGGGAGCTGGAGCTGGGTTGTGAGAGGGTAGGAGAGCTCATGGAAGGTCCCAGGCCTGGCTCTCTGCGCCGTGTTACAGAGTGCATGATCCCGACCTTTGGAGTTGCTTTGACATGGAGCTGCTGGAGGCTTTGCACCTTTGAGGATGAGGGGTGTGCAGGCTGTCAGGCTGCCCCTGCAGCTGCAGGGATGCTCTGGGTGCTTTCTGCCTGCTCTTGGCTTGTCCCTCACAGTCAGCTTGGAGTCCATCCTGCCATCCCACGCAGTCGAGCCGGTGTCGCTCTGTCAGGTGTCTGCAGCAGCTGGAAGGGGGCTGGCTCTTCATTAAGCTTGGCAAAAGGAGATCCTAAACCTGCACTTGGACTTCTGGAATTGCTTAGCTCTTCCTTTTTTCTTCTTTCTCTCCAGGTCATGCTGCCAGTGCTGCTTCTCAGGCAAGTTCCCAGCCGGACTACACAATGGCTTGGGCAGAGTATTACCGACAGCAGGCTGCCTACTATGGGCAGACACTAGGGCAGGCTCAGGCCCACAGCCAGGTCTGTATTCACCTTCCCCAAACCCCTCTGCTCCTTCTCTTGGGCAATCTGGTATATTGGCTTTGCCTTGGTGTAGGGACTCTCCTTCAGGCTCACACGGTGAAGCAGAGATGTTTTGTGGCTGAGGAAGTGATCACAGAAGCATTGCCTCAACATCAAAGTCTTATTTTCCTGTACAGGGTGGGTGAGGGGTTTTTTGGGAGGGGACTGGGGGACTATTTGTTTCTCCTGGGAGCCTTTCCTTATAGTCCCCAGGCAGTTGTTTGACTTTGGGGAATTAAAGTAAAAGGAATGATGAAGCCAGGCTGGTGAGACAGCACAGCACTGAACTGGGAGTGCAGGCACTGCCTTTTCTCGTGCTAGGACAGGAGCTGTGTGCTCACCATCTCCCTGTCCCAAAAGAAACCAAAACTTGAAAAATTATTTACCTGCTTTGAGTAAAATCACCCCTCAACTGTCACTCAGTGCACTGAGAGCATTGGGTGAGATTTACCCTGATCACACTTGCTGCTTCATGGAGCAAACAAAGCGGCAAAAAGTCTGTGCAAAGCACAGTGGAACCTTGCTGTGGTCTGACACTCGTCCCCACGGCTCCACATTCAGCTGTGGCTCCGGGAGCAGAGCTGCTGTGGATGGCAGCCCCCAGCAGCTGCTCTCCCCTGCTCTCCCCTGCTCTCCCCTGCTCTCCCCAGCTCTCCCCTGCTCTCCCCTGCTCTCCCCGCTCTCCCCAGTGAGGTGGAGCCGGCGCTTGCCGCGGGCGCTGGCCAAGGCTGACCTGGACGTGGTGATGATGAAAGGGCTTCTCTTCATTCCTCCCCGAGCCTGCCCTGCTGGAGAGAGGGATCTTGTTTGGTGAGGGCAGCAGAGCTCTGGGACAGCGTTAGGGCAGAGGGCTCTGGTGGCAGCTCAGAGCATCCTTTGAGCTCTGTTTCCCGCTCAGCTGCAGCGGGGACAGACCTGTGCTGGGGGAGGAGGGCTCAGCAGCTTGGATAATTTCCTGCTGCTCAGTAACTTTTCCTTTTCTCTCCTCTCTCTTTCTAGGAGCAGTAGAACAAGGTCCTCGTGGCAATTTTTTTTTCTTGGAATCGTTGTGGAAGAAAACCTTTTTGTAACAGAGGTTTCTAGATTTGCAACATTTTGATGAAGACTTTTCTGTTTGTGAAACACTAGCTGTAGGATAATCTATACTGAACTTTTCTAAGAATCAGGAACAATTAGTAATGTACTAAACGTATGGACATGCTGGTAATTTTGTTTCCAAATTTATATTAAAAAAAAAACAACCTCCGGGATTCTTTTTGGAGAGAAGCCAGAGAATTTGCAGGCACCAAAACGCACCCCAGAGCTGTGACATTTCAACATGTGGGTTTTTTGTGTGGTTTTTTTTTTCCTTTTAATTTTCGATCTTTTCTGTTGGAACAGAAAGAGTGGCTTGGAAGTCTTAGGTGGTATGTAACAAATCTTAAAAAGAAAAAAAAAATTAAACAGTATTTAAATATTCTTAAATATGTAAATTCATTAAATGTTTTACTTCTAATTTCTTGTATCTTGGCTGTCTTTGATTTTATTGCATTTTTAAAAAACTGAACTATGATATGTATTGTAATTAATGATATGATTTCTGTATTTGAAACAGTTACTGTTTGCAAGTTGGGGGGGCATTTTGTAGGGTTTGTATAATTTCTAGAGTCTAAAGGGGTAATATAAAAACGTGTTAATTTTTTTAGCAATACATGTTTTCATGTCTCCATTGCTCGTTGCATTTATGTATCTAAGACCTCCAAGCTTGTTAAAAAAAAGAAAAACAAAAAAAAAGAAAAGAAAAAAAACTTCTTCTATGCTCTCAGAAATATAAATACTGTTATTTTTAATATTAAAATGAATCTGCTATTAGTACCTTTAACAAACACTGTGGAACATAAAACCGTATAAAAGGTAGTAACTATTTTTTAATTCCAAGGTGTTTTCTGCTTTTTCGTTTCTTTTAAATATTTTCTTATCTAATATTTGTCAAATTACCTAGAGAAATAAATGAATCTAGTATTAACCACAGTACGCGATAAATAATTTTGATTTAATAAAAGGGATAATATGATTTCTGATGTTTACTGTAGTGTTTCTTGTACAGATAACAGTGTATTTTTAAAGGAAAAACGGAATTGAAGCTATTTTTTCTTGCATTTTTAATTGCCCTGCGGGACATTCCGTTTTTAAATGTACTGAATTTACTGTTCTTGGGTTCTTTCCTTATTTTTCCTTATGCTTGAAATGTCTAACTATAAAGAACCGCGATTGGATAATGTTGAGCATGGTGTTAAAAAAAAAAAAGTGTTCTTTTTATTTGACTGACAGTTGCATTTTACACTCTATATAATAAAATTTCCACAAGGTTTCTTGTGGGCCAAGTATTTCCTGTCTCCTGGACTCCGTTGTTCCCGGCTCCTCGCGCCGCGTCCCGGGCAGTTTGGGGCGGTCACTGTGGGCAGGATCAGCTTTAATTCTGGAGAAGCTTTAATTCATCCTTTAATCATCAGCTTTAATTCATCCTTCTGTGACAAGGATCTCCTTGTCACATCGGCCTGGTGCTGTTCTGGAGAAACTCTGTCACTGTCACATCCTCCTGGTGCTCTGACACCGAGGATTCCCGTGGAAGTTTCTGGTTTTGCTGCCATTTGGGCCAGCAGGGTTTGTGTTAACACCAGCAGGTTTCCTCTGCAGGCCTGTAAGGTTTTACTGCTGAGGTGTTGGCAGCCCCTGGTTTTAGGGCTCTGGACTTGTTGCTCTTCCCCAACTTTGTGGCTGAATCCATCAGGATCTGTCCCTGCACGGGGGGGTTGCTGGAGCAGCACTGAGCAGAGGGATGGGAGGGATGTGTCTCCAGCCATTATCAGATGTGTTGAGGGCATCAGTTGTGCCCAGGCCAAGTCTGGCAATAAGTGTAGCTACTTCAGGGATCCCTTTCTTGTAAAATGTGAGTTTTGAGCTCCTCCAGCCTAAGGCAGCTCCCAGGCAGCCGTGGGGGTTTATGACGGGGGAAGGGAGGAAAGAAGATCCCATCTGCAAAGCCGGGAGCGGGAGGCACATTGAGAGCCGGAAGAAAAGGAGATGTAGCATCTCTAAATATACCTCCAGAGAATCAAGAGAGACATTGAAAGATGGGATAGTAAAAGCCACTTGGAAAGAGGGGAGAGGGGGGAAAAAATGGCTAGAGGAGGGCATAAAGGCTGCTGATGGGAATTGGGAGCGGGCATTACCGAGAAGACTTCCTTCTAATTCATCTTCCAAGCTCTGTGCCAAAACAGCATTTGGCATGGTTCACAGGGAGCAATTGTGTGATAATGAACCCTAAGGTGTCCCTTAATTGAAGACTGAGGATTACAGATTGTGCCAATAGTCGTAAATGGCGCAGGATTGTGGGAGGATGCATTTTCTTAAATGTATCTGTAAGTACAGATGAGTGAGTCTCCCCAGTGAAATGCCCCTACTATAAATTATGGAAATATCTCTTTCTGATGCAACCTTTTATTGAGGGGGTGGGGCAGCAGCACAAGAAATAGTTTGCAAGCCTTTGAAATTTGGCCTGTCATTAAGATGGTGCCTGCAAAGCTGGGGTTTCATCAGCAGTCTGGTGTCCTGGAAGGATGAAGTGCTTGAAACGTTCCCAAGTTCACTGATTTGTTTTCCATTATTGCTGCCTGCTCTGGGCAGAGAGGCCGCGGATGTTGAACTGTTCTGAGTCCGTGATGGGCTGGAGAGGGGCAGGGTTTAAGGCAGAGATGCCTCAGCACTTCACGAGGAGCTGGTGGCCTCTGGGTTCCTCCAAGCCCCCCTACAGCCCTGCTGCTTTCCTGCTCTGTGTCCATGCAGGGTGCTCTGGACTGGTCTGATGGTCACTGCCAGCCCAGGGCTGCACAGGCCCCTCACCTTTCACTCTGGGGTCTGCAGGCAGCTCCTCATGTCCTGGCTCAGGTGTGTGGTGCAGCCCAGGAGCTGCTGTGGTGCCTTCAAAGCCAAGTCTTGGTGTCCAGGAGAGGAACCAAATCTCCTGCTCAGCTCTGGGCAAATTTAACCCCAGGTAATGTGGATTAAGCCCTGGCTGCACTGGGTTTTGGGCAGGGAGGGTTTGTCTGTCCCTTTGGCAGGAACTGGAGCAGGAGCAGTCCCTGAGGGCTGGGCAGGACAAGCAGGACACATTTGGGACCTTGGGGGCCATGAATGGTGATGGGGATGGTGCAGCCTTTTCCTCCAGAGCCAGAGCCCAGGACGGGGCCAGGACAGGATCCTGAGGGGCAGGGAGGTGATCCCATGAGAACACCTTCAGTTTGGGGAAGGCTCAGCCTCCAGAGAGAGGCATTTGGGAAGTGCAGGACTGGAGTCAATGGCCCTGGCAGGAGGTGCCCAGCCCCTGTTCTTTGACAAAAATCCTCAATCCCTCTGCAGAGTCCTTGGCTCAGGCACAGGATGGCTCTGCTGCCCCAGAATGAACCCATCTCACTTCTGCTGCCCAGCTTTGCTGGGTGTGTGTGGGTGTCTGCACCGTGTCCCACAGGACCCCCCAAGCTGGCAGCACCCACCCCACTCTGCAGACAGAGCCTGAATCCCGAGCAGACATTAACTGTGATCTTTCTGCAAACCCTTTCTGAGCAGCAGCCCTAAAAACTCTGTCACTAAAGCATCTCACTGAGTCCAGGATGACCCTGATGCTCTCCCGTGCTCTGAATTTGGTGAGCCTGAACAGGAACAGCACTTTTAGGAGTGGGAGACTTTGAGATAGACTAAAATACTTTAATTTTGCATGATTTGAGAACAAACTACATTATGGCCATTGCATGTTAGACTGAAATTACTGTTCAAAGAGACAAGATGTGGGACCTTTTTTTTCCCCCTTCTCCAAGTATTTAATATTTAATTGCATTAAAGGAACGCTGTATTTACAGTAATGGGCAGCATGGTCAGAGTGAGAGTTCCTGGTGTTTAACATGGAGCTTTCCAACAGGATGTGGATGTTCACAAGGCCCCACTTGCACTGCTGCTTCTCCCCTAAACCCACCTGGTTCCTCCCACTCTCAGGGGGATTTTCAAGGTTATTGGTGTTTGCAGGGTGAGGAATTGGAATCTTGCAGTGTCAGTGTATCCTGTCACACAGCACATGGGTGTTTACTCCATGCAGGGCGCTGTTCATCCTTCATTTGGCTGGTTTGGAGGTTTTTATCACTGGATTTGCTGTGGGTAGCAGCAGTGCAGGGTGCCCATGGCAGGCAGCGTTTCTCTGCTCTCATAAGGCTGGAAAAGAGACAAAAGAAACTTCCCAGAATTTTAATGGTGGAAATGAGCAGAAATCGGTGTTGTGTGACCTCAAGATGAGCTGGAAGAGCCACAGCTCTGTTGGCAGGAGGAGAGAGTGGCCCCCGGAGCCAAGGGCAGTGGGAGGGCAGCGAGTGCTGGGGATGGAGGAAGATGGCAGAGGGGAACCAGCCATCCCTGGGGTGAAGGATTTGGGGCAGAGGGTGCCAGATCTGCCCTCCACTTCCCTCCAGGTCTGAAGCACCACGTACAAGGCAGGTGACCCAAAAGAGCATCTCTGGGGGTGATGTGGGGGCAGGTACCAACAGCCCCCCAGATTATCTTCCTACCCTGCCCCTTATCACTTGAGGAAATCCTATTTCAAGGCCGCTCTAATGAAGCCTCTGATCTTTGCAGAGCCCGGCTCGCTCCCCTCTAATCCCGGCCGGGCCGGGGTGCAGGTGCCGCGGTGCCGGGGATTAGACGCTCCCTGCCCTTTGTGGGAGCCGTCACTCAGCGCGGCCTCCTTGTCCGGACCATTCGCCAGGGAATATTAAACTTTGCTGCCGTGCAGTCCTTACACGGGGAGGCCGGAGCTGCTGCTCTGCTTGTTTTGGGGGAAATGGAGCTGGTGAAGGGCAGGAGCTGCCGGAGGGGTCCCGCCTGCCGGGCAGCCCCGTCCCTGTCACCCACTCCGGTCCTCCCGTGCCAGGGCTCGTCCAGCCCCGCGGCCCCGGCCCTGGAGCAGGGAAGCTGTGCCTGGTGCTGAAATGCTGAGATCCTGCTCCTGCCAGCCTCAGCTGCCCGGCTCCTGCAATTCCCCGGTGCAGCCGTCCCGTGGGTATGGCCGCTGCTGGAGAGGCTCGGCCGGCGTGGTCCCGGCTGCGGGCAGCAGCGCAGGGCAGGGGGAGCAGAGGGGCTCACGCACAGCCCCACACTGTCACACTGTCACACTGTCACACTGTCACACTGTCACACTGTCCCCTCGGGCACCTCTCCCGGCTGATGGCGCAGCGCAGTCCCCAGTCCGGGTCACAGCCCGCAGCTGGATCGGAGCTGATGCTGCAGGAGGGCTGGGATGTGGGACAGACGCTGGTGGGATGCGGGAGAGACATCGGTGGGTGTCACTGTCCCGTCCCTAGATCACTGCCAGCAGGGAGAAAAAGGCGCAGAGATTTTCCTGTCCTTGCAGTCCACAGCCCCGCTCTGTCCCTCCGGCCGTCCCGGGCCACCGGCCCCGCTGCCGAGCCGCGGTGCTGGCCGAGGAGTCGCCACCGCGATTCGCCACAGCCGCGCTCCCTTTCGGGGCCGCTTGAGCTCGGACGCAGCTGGGAAGGTGATTTTCTTCCTCTTGCTCTTGCGTGCCGTGACATCCTCGTCGAAACAATCCTGGAAATAACACTTAAAAAAAAGGAAGGGGGGAAAGAAAGGCAAGGAAGCGAGCGAGAGCGCAGGGGAGAGCACTCAGCATCTCCGCTCGGCTCCGCGGCCTCCCGCAGAGTGAAATGGAGGCAAATAATGCCTGAAGCTCCTTCCCCGAGCAGCGCAATCACCCGCGGCTCCAGGGGCTGCCGTGCCCTGTGCCGGAGCTTTTTCCCCGCACCAAACGCTCCGTGCCCGGAGCCGCTGGTGCTGCTCAGGAGCACCCGAGCCCTCCCCACTGCCCCAGCCCCTCGCAGGGCAGCAGGGACAGGGTGGCAGTGCGCGGTTTGGAGGGAGACAAGGAGCCATTCAGCTCCATCCATGGATGGGGCACCCTGGGCATGGTCGCTCTCTTTTTGCCCCTGGGGAGGTGGCAGCGCATCCTCCTCACCGGGCACCTGCATGTGCCCTGTGCTGGCACTGGGCTGGGGAACGCCAGGAGCTGCTCCGAAGCAGGATGGGGACTCATGGGACCCCTCCTCGGTGTCCCCTCGGGCCCGGGGTGAAGCTCCCCAGGTGATGATGCAGGGGTGCTGCGTGCGGCGGGTGAAGAAGGCACAGGTGGGAAGTCCCCCCCTATAGAGGGAACATGCCAAGGATCCGCCGGCCCCCTCAGCCCAGGCTCACCCTGGGCATCGCCTTGTCCTCGCCTTGTCCTCCTGCACTCCCTGCTCCGCTGGTGGGAGCGTTCCCGGGCGCAGGTAACATTTGGGCACATTCCCATAACCGAGTGTCACCAACTGCTGCGGCGG
Organism: Agelaius phoeniceus; assembly: GCF_051311805.1. NCBI lineage: Eukaryota > Metazoa > Chordata > Aves > Passeriformes > Icteridae > Agelaius > Agelaius phoeniceus. The sequence goes on from NC_135285.1 coordinate 6,866,235, forward strand.
CAGGGCCGGAGCCCCTCTCCAGCGCTGCTGTTTGCTTTGCAGCCTCCTTAGCCCCCATTGAGGCTTTTCAGCTTCAGCCCCTTCAGGGGGTTTAAGTAGGTAAAACCTGAGGAAGAGGCTATTTTCCTCCCTCCCTTTTGAGCCCTGCCTTGTGCCCAAAAGGCCCCCTTGTTTCACGCGTGCCAGTCACCTGGCTGGGCCCCCAGCCCCTTTCTCTCCCAGCCTCCCTTTTCTTTCTCCTTTCTCTCTTTTGACTTTTCCAGGAGCCCTCGCTCTCCAAACGAGCTTCAGATTGGATCCAGATTGAGGTCCCTTTGTCTTTCAAGGGTTGTACTAAGCTAATTAAATGTGATCCCAACAAATAAACGCAGATCTCCCCATTACATTCAGGCCTGCCTTTCAGGCAGCACCGGGCGGCCCCTCGCCCCCGCCCGCTCCGCGCAGGGTCCCCCTCATTGAGTCCTGGCCATTGAAAGCACTGCCGGGATTTCTTTTGTGCCGGGGGTCTCCGAGCCCTTTTTCCATCAGAAAAGACCCCCAAACAGCAGCTCGGCCTTTGTGAGTTTGCAAGCAAACGCCAAAGAAAAGCCCCCTGAATGCTTTAATAAATGACACATTTAGCAACTTCGGAGGCGCCTGGCTCCTGCGGCAGCCGCAGGGGTGCGATGATCCCTCCTGCCCCGGCTCCCCCGGCTCCCGCAGGGGTGCGATGATCCCTCCTGCCCCCCTTTCCCTCCGGCTCCCGGGGCATTTGCAGCCCGTGGAGGCGCAGAGGTTGCGGCCGGCGCAGCTGAGCGCCTCGGCTCCCAGCCCGGCTCTCGGCCGTGTCCTTTCCCGGCGCTCGGAGCAGGTGATGGGGTCGGCCGGGCCGCCCTGCGCCGGCCGCGGGCACCAGGGCACGGGCAGCGGGCAGGGCGCGGCGGGGCGGCCGGGGCCAGGGGGCTTTTGAACTCAGACCCCGTGGTCCCTTCGCCTCGTATTAGTGCTGGCAAATCCAAAATCGTTCTTAATGACACATACCAGCCCCCTCCCCCGGATCGGGGGCTGCGCTGGACTTTTCTCAGCTCAACTAATATCTTTTTAATGACTTTGGGAGGGGGCAGAGCCCGGCTCTGCCCTAGAGCCTGGATTGCTCCAAACAGATGTTGGGGCAGAGGGAGGGGGATGCTCGTCCCTGCCAGGGACTTTCTTCTAAAGTTCAAACGAGAGGGGAGCTTTCAATCACCGCTAAAAATGTATTTCTCCCCATTGAACAATGGGCTCCTTTCTGCGCCCGAGGGGACTCGGCTGCGATCGCGTTTCTGCTGCCGGAGAGGAGAAACCTCCGGTTTTAGGGCACGAAAAACTCAGCTTCGAAAAGGGCTCTTCCCTGCGCCGGTTATTTTCGTAGCTCTGCATCCCTCCTGCCTTCTACCCTCTACGGGAAAAAAAAAATAATAAAAATAATACAAAATTGTACTAACGAAGCACTAATCGTCCTTCCGCGCTGCAGCCCTTCCCCGCCGCACAGGAGCCGCCGCAGAGCTTTGCGGTGAAGCCGGGCAGCGAATGCGGGGTTTGAGGAAAGAATCGCGGCTGCACCGGCCCGGGGCAGCGGCGGCTCCATCCCCTCATCCCGGCTCCATCGCCGGCGGCCCCACAAGAGTTAAATTTTAAAGCAAATCAAATTCCCATTGGCCACTGTATATTATCTCAGCAGTCTTCATTTGATACCTCTTTAATACAGAAAGGAGCTTTTCAAACCCCTTTTCTCTCTTTTCTCCCCGCCACTCTTTAAGAGCAATAAATGTTCAACTGCAATAACTATAAATCAATCTCCGCTCTGTTCAAATCCTATTCATGCGAAGGGCTGGAAGAGGGGAGAGAGCTCCCCCCTCCCCCCCGCCCCCCAAAAAGCAGCTGCTGGGCTCTAATCTCCTTTCTTGCACTGTCATTCACCCTCATTTTTCCTCCATCACCCCATCCCTGCAATCTTTTCTTGTTTTGCTTTTCTTTTCTCTCTTTGCTGCATTATGATCCCATGTCTCCCCTCATCAGACCCCAACCTTGTCCAGATCCTGACCATCCCCTTGTAGGCTGTGAAAGAAAAGAAGAGTCCATGGATGTCAAATTGGTCTCAAAAAGACCATGAAAGATTGATTTGCTCCACTTTTCTTCTGCCTGACATTATTTCTGAGGGTCCTGAATGGGAAACCAGAAAGTCTGGGACTGGAATAAAGATGTTCTCTCTGTAAGGGGGAGACGGGGGGGAAAAATGCCCATTTACTCCTGGCCCATCAACCCTGCAAAACAGAGCAAAAGAAAAGAGGACTGTGGCTATTCAGAGTCAGACCAATATGTACACCTCCCAACAATATGCCAATATACTGAGGGCTTCTCTATTAACACCCATGAATATTAAAGTGCTCACTAAACGCTCAGAAGGAACTTTGGGAATATACACATGAAAATACAAGCAGCATTGTGCGGGGCTCAGAACAATGGGGCGGCGATAATGGCCCTTCTCTATTAACAGCCATGAATATTAAACTTGTTTCCTCTTAAATGTTAAAAAGGAGGGATAGCTGCGATATTAAAAAAGAGAAATGAGTAGGGGGTGGGGGGGGGAACACACAGCAAAGCACCTTCCTAGGACCGGGAAGAAGCTTTGGGAAACAGCTGGGGATATTTAAAACCACGTAGAAAATGGAAGAATTTTTTTTTCCCACCTTTTTTTACCACTGCCCCCCCGCACGGCCGAGCCCCCGCAGCCGGGAGCGGGGTTCAGCGCAGCCCGCACCGGAGCCGCAGGGGGTTCAAGAGCATCTATTATTTATTTTGTCCCGGGATAACTTGAAGGTTGAAGGGTTTTCCTGGGGAAACGAAGGAAAAAAAAATAAAAAAAGCAATCCGATGACTGGCTTGCCTCGGCGGCTGGAGGGAGCCGGTGTTGGGAACCTTTCCACCTGATGCGTTATGTTTAGCAAGGCTGAAATATTCTGACGGCTCCTCTAGCCAAAGTCCAGAAAAACAAAATAAACTTATTTTTTACGCTTATTAAACCAATCCCTGGCAGGTTGTTAACATCCCCTTTCCAGGACAGCGCTGCCTCTCGCCGGGCGAAGCCCCGAAAGTAAGCGCAGGTTTGGGTGCGTTCCTGACATCTGCGTTGCTTCTTGATTGGATTAATAGAAGTAATTAATTGCACACGGGTTGTAGCATCATTTCACCCAGGCCAGAATACACTCCACAGCTTTCCCCTATAAGATCCCCACGCAGGGGAGAGGCTGGGGGCTTGGGCTGGGCTTGGCGGCTGCTCCGGGCACGGTGAGACCCGGCGGGGCTTCCCGGGACTCCGGGCTGCGAGAACCGGCCTTTGAGCGCCTGAGGATCCTGGGGGCCCAGCCTTCTTCCCGCAGCCCTTTACAGCCCCTCGTCCCCATGAAAATCAAAAGAACAAGGCTAAGGAGAGGGCTCTAAGCTCCGACACAGCAGGACTAGGTTTAAATCCGGGAAAGATTAACCCTTTGCTGAGCCGGCGAAGCTCGGGCCCCGAGGGGAGCGCTGGGTTTGGGGGCACCGCTCTGATGTCGCCTTGCTGGGGAGCAGAGGTGGCTGCGGAGCTCCTGGCTCGGCAGGGCGGGGATGGGCGCCGTGGCTGGCCGGGGAACGCCTTCGGGTGCGGGGACGGGGGAGATGCGGCGGCAGAGCCCCGGAGACACCGCAGCCTCCCCGGGTGCGGGTCCGGCACTGGGGGAACACGGCAGGGCATGGTTGCGATTGCAGGGAGACCGGGGATCCACCAGCGGTTCCCAATCCGCACCTGGGCACAATTCCTGCGGGGATGTGAGATCGGGGACCGGCCGGGCTGGTGCCGGCAGCCGGGTGAGCCCTGACTTGGGGTCAAGCGGGGATCAGCCCCGGGAGCGCGTCCCACCCTCCCCGTGCTTGGGGACCCTCTCCCGGCATTCGGGGCAGCAACGCCGGAGCCTCCCGGTGCTGCCGGTCCCGGCCGGGAAAGCCGGGGATGCGGGGGCCAGCGGGGAGCCGAGCACGGTCGGGACCAGCTCCGAGAGCCTCAGCCCGTTCCCCCGGGGCTGCGAGGGCCAAACGCCGCAGAGCACCGGGAGCTGTCGGGCTCGGGGCCGCCGATTTCGTTGTGGTGCTCAATGGCCCCAAAGCGCAGCGTTTTAATCCCAAAACGAGCGCGGGGGCCAGGTGGGGAGCGGGACCGTGCCCGAGGGTGCGCCCCGTCCGTGGGACACCGGCGGGGACATTTCTGCCCGTTTCGCTGCTGTTCTGCCGTGCCCGGGGCAGGTGCCCAGGTTTGGGTTTGCCGGGGCCGGGAGGTGCGGGGGCCGAGCCGGTGCGTGTGTGTGTATCGGTGTGTGTATATGTGTGTGTATCCTGTGTTTGTGTGTGTTTGTGTGTGTGTGTGTGTGCTCGCCGTGTCCCTCCCTCCCTCCAGCCACCCCACCCCCGGGAGGGGAGGGAAGGAGGAGATGGGAGGGGGGGGCTCCGACGGCTCGCCTCGCTCCGGCAGCCCCAGTCTCTCCGCCAACGTCAGGGAGGTCATTAATAACCAATTAGGAGGGTCAATGAAGCTCATATATAGCCGGGCGGGAGCCGCCGAGCCGAACGGAGCCCAGCCCGCCGCCCACCGCCCGTCGCGCCCGGCCCCGTCGCGCTCGGCCCCGCCGCCTCGCCCCCATGATGGGCTCGGTGCTGCCCGCCGAGGCCCTGGTCCTCAAGCCTGGGCTGAAGCCGCAGGGGCTCTCGCTGGCCGAGGTGATCACCTCCGACATCCTGCACAGCTTCCTCTACGGCCGCTGGAGAAACGTCCTGGGCGAGCAGCTCTTCGAAGAGAAGAGCAGCCCCAAGACAGCCTTCACGGCCGAAGTCCTGGCTCAGTCCTTCTCCGGAGGTGAGTGACCCCCCCCGGACCCTCCCCGATCCCCCCGGTGTCCCCCATCGGCCCCGGGCCGGCTCCCGGAGTCCGGCGGCGGGATGCGGTCCCGGCGCCCCGCTCTCCCCAGGCGTGGGACTGGGGAAAAAGGGCTTTAAATTCATTTGGTTAACTTGGGCTTGACCTGAGAAAGTTCCCACTTAAACCGCGGGCTGGGGGGGCCGTCCCGCATTCAGCCGCCCCGGGACAATATCTTTTCTCTCGCCCCGGCATCGCCGGGGCGTCCCAGCTCCCTTTTCCCCCTCTCGGATTTCTGTTCCTCTCTTAATTTACCATGAAGGCTAATTCCATTTCCATTCACGATATGTCAACCATCTCATCTCCCCATTTTGTAAGAGGAATTCCTGGGCCCTTTTAAACAAGCCCTCGCGCCATTCAGGCACAATGTACCGCTACAGCATTCCTAAAGGACTAATGAATTTAGAATTAGCAATTTCTTTCTAGTTGAGTTTAATGAATGCAGATCACTTTAACAGCATGACAAATTGCTGGATGGGCCGAAATAGACACCATTTAACCTCCTTTCCCAGCCCCGCTCCCTCGCCCAGCCCGGGATGCTTTTCCCAGGTACCTCCTCAATGCCCCGGGGGAACCTTGTACCGCTTTGTGGGAGCCCGGTTGGGCGTTTCAAAGGCTCAGCCCCGGGGTCTGCGCTGGGGCCGGGGTTGGGCGGGGTCCCCGCCGCCCCCGATCTCCCTCCTCTCCCCCACCCCTGTCCCTTTCTGAGCCGCTCTCCCCCCTCGCAGAGGTGCAGAAACTCTCCAGCCTGGTGCTGCCGTCGGAAGTGATAATCGCCCAGAGCTCCATCCCCGGGGAAGGGCTCGGCATCTTCTCCAAGACTTGGATCAAGGCTGGCACCGAGATGGGGCCGTTCACGGGCAGGGTCATCTCCCCCGAACACGTGGACCTGTGCAAGAACAACAACCTCATGTGGGAGGTAACGACCCCCCGAGCCAGGACTGGTCTGGGGAGAAGCAGGGACGGGGGCTGGGGCTCTGTCCCGTCCTTGGGCACCATTGAGAACCATCCTTGTGCCTCAGTTTCCCCATTCGTGCAAATATCTGGCCAGGTGGGTTTAGGAGCCCCTTGCAGGAGAGGGATGAGGTTTGCCCAGCCCTCGGGGTGCAGCCAGCCCTCAGAGGAGCCCCGAAACGCCGTTGCTCGTGTCCCATGCAGGCAGATCACGCCCTGCCCTGCCCATCCCGTCCTGGTGGAACACCCCCGACTGGTTGCTGCCTGCACTGGCCACAGTGGGCAAAACCAGCTCTGCCCTGTCCCTTGCCCCCTGCTTTGCCCCAGCCCTGGTGAGGTTAATCCCGAATGAAACCGTGGAGTTTGGGGGGCTCTGAGATGCCAGGACATTGTGCACTAATGCACAGTGAATAGGGAGGGTTTTCCTTTTTTTTTTTTTTTAATTTGTTTGACTCAGACTAGCACTTCTTAATTATTGTTAATTATTATTGTAATTTTATACCTATCAGAAACTTGCCTTATCTTTTTTGGCACCCTGCTAAGCATCTTTCTAGGCCTGGCATGCACCTTCCCCTTCCACCCAGGGATTCTCCCGCTCCCATGGCAGCTGCAGGATGCTGAACAGCCCCTTCCTCTAGGGCTGAGCTGCTGGTGGGGCTGTGATGAGAAGGGAAATTGAGGAAGGGAGCTGGGTTATGCAGGGAGATTGGCATGGCTGGTCCTGCCAGCCCCTGTGAGAGCAGGGCACATTTCTCAGCCCTGCCACAGTCCAGCACCATGAGCAGGAAGGGTTCAGCATCTCCTGGCTGTTGTCAGGATCTCAGCCCCGAGGCTCTGCTGGCTTTGAGCCCATCCCAGAGGTGGAGGGGCTCAGCCCAGTGCGGGCAGCATCGCTACCGAGCCCTCTCTGCCCTCGCAGGTTTTCAATGAGGATGGCACGGTGCGGTACTTCATTGACGCCAGCCAGGAGGATCACCGCAGCTGGATGACCTACATCAAATGTGCACGGAACGAGCAGGAGCAGAACCTCGAGGTTGTTCAGATCGGGAACAGCATCTTCTACAAGGCTATTGAGGTAAGTGGGGCTGAAGGGCAGCCGGGAATCTGCAATAGAAGAAGTCAGGTGGTGGGATCCCCCATCCTACAGACTCTTGTTCCCTTGTTCTTTGGGTTGTTGGCGGGGTGTCTGTGGAAGGACACGGCAGCTTTTCCATCCTTGGCACTCAGATTCACCTGCAGAGGTAGAAACCATAGGGAAGGGTTATTGCATGGGCTTCAAGGGGTAGTAAAGGTCCCTTCTCCTCTCTGCCCCCTTTCTGTTGGCTCAAGGAGCGATGTGTGTTGAACAGGGTGAGAGTAGATCCTTGTTTGGGGTGCAAAGCATGAAAAGAGCTGCAGTTCTGGCCAATATGGGGCTTTGGGCAAGGACAGAGCTTGGATGCTCTATTAAAAAAATGAGATTTTGTGCAGAACCTGCTTCTTTATAGCAGAGTAAAGTTTGGGGGGTTCTGTGAAGCCCAGGTGCTGAGCACAGGCTGTGCCTGGCTCTGCACTGCTTTGCCTGGGCATCACTCTGGCTGTGCAGGGAGCCACGGAGAGGGCAGGGAGTGGTGCTGGTGCAGTTCTGCCCTGGGCTTTACACTGTGGGGAGGGGGCTCTTCCTGCCCCCCCATCCCTGTGCTCCTGCATGAAGTGCTGGTCTGTGCTGGCACAGGGGCAGGGGCAGGGTCCCAGGGGTGGCACAGGCTGCTGTGCAGTGGGGTGATGGCTGAAGGGTGCCCACAGCTCCCTACAGCAGACTCTGGGATGGAGGTGGGTGTCTGGCACCCTGGCATTATTGGTGATATGTGCATACAAGTCACACAGTGCCAGAGCAGGGTGATGGTGGGGACCAGCCCTGCTTATGTGCAGTGTCCCCATAACCCAGCGCTATTGCAGGTGGAGAGAGGTGGTGGCTTGGGGTGTAAAGCATGAAAAGAGCTGCACAAGGCCCTGTGCCACAGCTCTGGCTTAAAGAGTTACAGGAGGGGACACGTCCCAGTCCATCCCAGACCAGCACTGTGGGATTGTGCCCCTCCAGGGTTGGGTTCAGAGTCTCACCTGAGGATGTTTGCAGTGGGAGAGGGTCTCAGCTGGCAGTGACCATGAGTGCCTGCTGGCTCCATGGCACGGGCAGTGCTCTGGATCTGTCCAGGCTCCTGCAGTGCCCACGGAGGAGCACAAACCCAAATGCTCCATGGCACAGGACCACAGCAGGGCTGGGTGAGGGATTGCTGCCACAGGGTGGCAAAGGAGAAGGGGTGGGTACGAAGAGGATCAGATATTCTCTCCTGCTGTAGAGTCCTGTGTGCCCTTTGGGCTCTGCCACCTTTCCCAAGAGCTCCAAGCACTTCCCTGCTGTTCTCCTGCTGAACAACAGGCTTTAGGTGTTTCTAGTTTTAAGACTTGATATTTCTGTGGGCAGCTGTTCCTGTTGTGACAGTACCTTAAGTACTTTTTACTACTGTTCTTAAATTATGCAAATAAGTAAAATAATCCCAGGTAGCTGTGGTGTAATTAGGAACACAGCTGTGGTTTTTACACCTGGTACAGGCACAGATGATGGGAGGATGAACAAATGTTTGGGTATAGCCATGATCCAGCTGTGGGCTTGCTCCTAGGGCTGAAGCAGTGAGCAGTGGAGCAGGATGAGTTTAATTCCCTTGGCACAAGCAGAGAATTTGAGATGCTGAGAGTGCAGAACCCCAAGGGATGTGTGGGAGGAGGTGGGCAGGAAGGGTCCCTGCTGTCACACTGCTCCCCAAGCTCGGCAGGGCACGCACACATAGATCCAAACTTAGGTGCTGCCT